>NW_025336346.1:13917595-14585516 GCF_004798865.1 Varanus komodoensis
CGGGGAGGGTGAATTGAACCTAGTCCTGAATGGGGTTGCACTCCCTCTTAGGGACAAGGTTCACAGCCTGGGAGTGCTCCTCGACCCAGAGCTTTCACTGGAAGCTCAGGTGACAGCGGTGGCGAGGAGCGCTTTCTTTCAGCTTCGGCTGATCCATCAGCTGCGCCCCTACCTGGAGTACGACTGCCTGGCGACAGTGACACACGCGTTGGTGACTTCCCGACTTGACTTCTGTAACGCGCTCTACGTGGGGCTACCCTTAAAGACGGTCCGGATACTTCAATTGGTTCAAAATAGAGCTGCCAGGCTGCTTGCAGGGACATGACACCAGTCCTCCGTCAGTTTCACTGGCTTCCCATTGAAGTCCGGGCCCAATTCAAGGTATTGGTGATGACCTATAAAGCCCTTAACAGCTTGGGTCCTGGTTACCTGAAGGAGCGCTTACGTCCATATACGCCCGCCCACCCCCTGAGATCTGCGGGAGAGGCCCTTCTCCGGGAACCCTCCGTGAAGGAAATTAGGAGGGTGGGTACTCGGAGGAGGGCTTTCTCTGCGGTGGCGCCCAATCTATGGAATGTGCTTCCCAGAGAGGTCCACCTGGCGCCATCGTTATTTGTTTTTCGGTGCCAGGCAAAGACCTTTTTATTCAAATGTCATTTTAACTGTTAATAGTATTTATTTATTTTATTCTTTGGCCAGGGTGACTTAATTTATACTGTTAATTTATATTATTTTAACAAAGTTTATTTATGTCTGTGAGCCGCCCCGAGACTTTGGCGAATGGGGCGGCATAGAAGTTTCCTAAATAAATAAATAATACTACTTCATGGTGCTAAGATCAGCCCTAAAGAAGCACAGTGGACCTCCCTGGTAAGACAGATTTTGTACAACTTTGAAGAGGAGAAAATTTCAACTGATATCTAGCTTCTATTGAAAAAGCTCTCACCTTACACTTTAAAGATATTTACAGAGCCAGATGGAGCCAAAGAAAGGACAATTGACCTGGGAGCTGTAAAGTCCTGTTTCTCAGGCATTTCTGTATGTATCTGCTAGGATAATATTGATCCAGCTCTATCCCTGATGCAAGCAAAGACAATACTATTTTGGATTGTGCTTCTGGACCTGCATTTGTGGTTGTAGGGAGGAAGTAAGTTTGCCACCAAGAAGCATACTATTAAGCAGATGGTTACATATCACCTGAAGGTCATATAGTATTGACTATAATTAAGGGTAATCTCTGTTTCTTTTGACAATTTTTTCTATTTATAATAGGGGTTCTCTTTGCTAAGAGGAGTTGTTTGTCTATGCTCTATGGTACAGTTGTTTAGGCTGGTACTATAGAGTATTTTGTTCATGCCTATTAATTGAATGCCTTGAGCTCTCTCCCTCTTTCTTTTCCTTCCTTCCTCTCGAGGAACAGGCACTTCAATGGGTGGCCATGAATGCTAGAAAGAGATATAATTCTTGTACTGATTTGTTGTCCCAGCCACCCTGTGAGCAGTCCAAAACTGCATCATGAGAAGATTTCCCATTGTTTGTATTATCAGGCTTTTCCAGCTGAGCCTACTCTACTACCTTGGAACCTTTTGGTAGTAAGGAGTGGCTTAAGAGAGAGATCTTTAAAAACTCTTACAGGAAAAATACCATATATCTTAACCTGAGCCTTTTTTTCTCATTGAGAGAGTAGGGATATCTGATTTATTACAGCTAAGAAAAATTCTAACATTGAACAAAAATCCCCCAGAAATTCAGCTACTCTCAAATCAATAGATTACAGGCCCAGTAATTTCCTTAAATGATGTTTTACTGTCTGAGGAATCCCAACAGGGCATCCCCTCCCAAAAAAAAGGACATATATTTAGGGCAACTTGATTTGGCTGCAGTACCAGATGATCTCCTGCATTCAGTAAGGTTTCTTACTTCTTTCTTTGGAATGAACTGAGAGGATAGCTTTTTCTGCCAACAGTGGAGGCTGACCAGAGGCAGTAGCAACCCTGGGAACTAAGCTTCCACTTGGAGCATAAGGAATAGCTGGTTTAAAACCCTCAATATTCCTCTAAGATGCATGAGTATATTTTGCATTAGGAAAAACTGTTTTGCTGAAAGTTCTATGAGAGATAAATTATTAGACATAGTGACCTCAGCCTTAAAAGGGGTGACAGAGCCATCTTTATTCCTAAGGGAAGGCTTCTTATCATCATCATCATCATCATCATCATCATCATCATCATTATTCTTAACAGACTACCTATTCTCAGTAGTGGTCTCTTTAATTAAAAAACTAGAGCAAGATGGATCATTTATGCCAGGGGTCCTCAAACATTTTAATAGGGGGCCAGTTGAAAGGTGTCAGGGATGGGCGTGGGTGCAGGCTGGGGGGCGGTGGCGGCAGGGGCGTGCATGTGCAGAGATCATTTTCTCCCAACGAGTCCAAAACGATCTCCTTGTGAGCAAGCCAGCACCTCGCTTCGTGCACGTGTGGCAATCTATGGCAGGCCAGATCCAGCCCGAGGGCCCTAATTTGAGGACCTATGATTTATGCCACTGATCTCTATTGTGAGGAAGAACTGGAAGTTCAGTCCAATTCCAATAAAGTAAATGTTGGCAATGTTAACTCAAAGAAGTGGATTATTTTCCAGTTTCTGGAAACTCATGAAGTTGGTTTACTGTCTATCCCAAATTTCCCTTCTGGGTCGACAACTAAAGGCAGCAGTGGGTTTTTTTTGACCAAGATGGTATGCTTGAAAAACTAAATTCTATTGAAAGCAATTCACTACCCTTAGTGAAAGACATGAAAGATGTCTTTCATGGAATGTAGCAGGTTGGAGAGGGAAGATTAGGGATAAATCATTTCTCAATTATGTTAAATCTTTGCTGCAGGAGACTTGGGTGTGTGAACAAATAATGTGCAATGGGTATATTGCTACCTCTTTGGCAACAACTAAGTCTTCAAAAAAAGGTAGCTCCAGAACAGGTTTGCTGTTTTGGAATCTCTTAATGCTGAAGTAGTTGCCCTTCCTAGCTGTTGCTGTGGCAACTCTAATTAAGAGCAGATGTTTTCCAATTTCATTGCTTAATATCTATGTACCTCCATCCAAATGCCTTTCTGATAATAAAGCACAGTGGGAAGAGTTAGAACAACATTTCACTCATACAAGGCAATGTTTCCATCAGCACAGATCCCTATTGCTGGTGACTTTAATGCCCAGCTGAGCCTTGATGACCATTGATTAATAGAGTTTCAACATCTTAGAGGAATTAACCATTTGATAGGATACTCTCCATATGTGAAACCAGCTTTCCCCAACTTGGGGACCTTCGGAGGCATTTGGACTGCAACTCTCAGAATTCCCATCTAGCAGGACTATTGACTGGGAATTCTGGGAGTTGCAGTCCAAATGTGTCTGGAAGGCACAAGGTTGGAGAAGGCTGCACTAGACATTCTTAGGATGTCATCCAAAATTTTACCGGCGTGTGTCTAGCCCTTTAGCATGCCAAGTTATCTGGAATGGAAGTACTCTGGCCAATATGTTGGGTAAGTTCACCTTTAGTTCAATGCCAAGGAGCAGTGTTGTCTGTCAGTCTCTTCGTGGGTCTATTAAGGCTTTTTCTTGTAGATAATCATACGGTTAGTGATTACTATCCATTAGCAAAATGAATTGAACCTCCACTAAAGATCCATTCGTTTTCATTACCAGACCTTTCCTTTCTCTCATGTGTGAGAGGGATCAAGTGGCCAGAAAGTACCCAGAGTAACTTTGACTCATTCATAACCTCCCCTGTTGGTCTGCAACTATATCATAACACCTTACCCTCTACTGATGAAGAAAAGCTGTATCATTATGCAATATTAATCTCTAGCATACCGAGGACTCAAGTAGCAGATAGTTCCCCAGGTAGAAATAAATACCACACAAACAAAAGCTGGTTTGATTATGAGTGTGGATTTTTTTAAGAGTAAGAATGGGCAGGTTTATTCTATGTATTGAAACAATAGAGACAAATGTTTACCAGAGATAAATTATAAATTGAAATGAGAATATAAGGTTTTAATAAACCAAAAGGAAAGAACTAGAAGAGAAACTGGGAACTGGGAAGAAGGGAACTGGTATTGTCTAAATTACATAATAGCTGGAAAGCATCTACTATTCCTTGCCAGGTATTTGTACAACCAATCAAGTCAGATGTGGTCTGTAGAGACAAGTTAACCCAATCACTGTTACAAGTGGAGTTAAACAGGGTTGTATTTTAGCCCCCTTTCTTTTAATATATTTCTAAATGATCCAGCTTTCTATTTCCATAATATGACATCAATTCTCATGCTTCCAGGCTGTTTTCTACTGAGATGCTTCTGCTTCTGTATGCTGGTGATGCTCTCACTGTCACTTTCCAGAACTGGGTTAAATTGTTTACTAACTGCATTTGGAACTTGTTTTTCAATGATTAGCCTGATCATTCATTATAATAAGTCTAAAGTCTTGGTGATCTCTAAAGCTAGAAAACAATTTAAATGCACTTTCAATGGTAATATCATTAAGCAAGTTTCTCATGTGAAATATCTAGGAATTCAAATGCAGAGCACTGGCTCTGGTCTGAACAACATAGACAAGCAATTGAGTCAGCAAACTTTAGCCAGCAGTACAGTGGTACCTCGGCTCATGAGCACCTCAGTTCATGACCAAATTGGGTCGCGAACAGAAATTTCTGAAAAATTTTGCCTCAGGTCGTGAACTCCACATGGGGTGATGATCGTGATCGCACCCGTCTGTGGCCGTGATCATGGTCGCGCTCATGCAGGGATAACGGGCGCTATTGTGGTCATGCTGTGGGGGGGAGGGGCGGAGAGATGGCCCAACTCGTGCTTGGGGTGGTGGGGGGAGAAGATGGCCACAAACTTTGCTGTTCTTCGTCACTTTGCTTCAAAATTCTGTGATAAAAAAAATAGTTACAGAACGGAATAACCTTATTTACATTGAACCTTATGGGGAAATTTGACTTGGCTCACGACTAATTTGGATCATGACCAGAGTCCTGGAACAGATTGTTTGTGAGCCAAGGTACCACTGTAGACTTTAAATTTCCTTTTTACCCAAGGTAGACATCATATCTGCTCTGCAATACAGATTTATGAAGCAAAGATGCTGGCCCAACTTATTTATGGCATTCTTTTTTGCATTTAGGATTTCATTCTCAAATTGAGAAAGCCCAGTCTGTTTTTCTTAGGAAATTTCTGGACCTTCCCTCCTGTGTACAGAATGCTGTATATTTTATACCTCCCAGGGAACCCAGAAGGACTGTAAGAATGTAAAATACATGTAAAAATAACATGAAAGTAAATATAAATTTATCTGGAAGTAGGGATGTGATCTGTTGAGTGCAAGGCATTGACTGAACTCTTTAAACGGTGGCTACTCTTATATTTTCTAGCAGCTCCTGGTAGCTACCTGTCTCTACTGCTTTCAGATGTGTATGTTAACGGATGGATGAGAGAAATGTACAAGAAGCTACATAGACTAATTTTTTCTGCCGAAGTACTGGGCAGTTGTGGGCTGCAGAAGTCCGCCTTTCTTGTTGTTCAAATATTAATAGACCTGGATCTTCACTATTCGAGAACTGCTGCTAATAAAACTTGATCTGCCCCAAGGCTTTGTTGCGATGGGGGTGGCACAGAAATGTTTTAAATAAATAAAATAAGATGAAATATTGAAGATTTATTATTTAACTGCTAGAATGATGGATTTACTGCAGCCTCATACATGTACACATTAACTATCCCAAAGTACACGAGAGCTTTTACTCTTGCCCGCTTTAATGTGTTAGCATCAGCACTATAAAAAGGATGATTTAACAAGATCCCCGTCAATGAAGGAATATGCTCCTGTGGTGCTGGAGCAGTAGAAACAGCAGAACAAGTTCTCTTATATTGCAGTTTTGGAAGGAATACAGAAAGAAATCGATTCAGCCATTAATAACAGATCTCTATAGAAATAGTTCTTCCACTCTGGTATTTATTTGTTTAAGGAATGTAACTTCTTGTATCACAAAATTGCCAAATTTTTTATGACTGCAATGCAAATTAAGAATAATATGGTCACCCATATGAATGAAATTGCTCTTGTTTTAACTGTGTTTTAATTTTTCTGCTGCTGTTCTATCTGTATATTAATCCTACTGGTCCGTGACCATAAAATAAAAACTAACTAATACACAGTACACACTGTACAGAGTTACATTGCTTGCCTTCTTAGTAAAAAGCAAACTTTTAAACAGATTTAAATATCTGGTCTGAGATAGATTTTAGGCAGCTGGTCAACATCTTCTCAAGCACCCCATGGTGGGAATGATTAACCCTAAATAAGTCCCTAACTCCAATTCACAGAAAGATGTTTTTAAAATGCTTCAGAAGTAGCTTTCAGTTTCTCAGTACAACTCTGGGGGAAGTCATGTTTTGTGTAAGAACATTCTCACAGAAGCAGGAAAGGGCCATCTTATTCTGAGTTACAAATACGTTATTGTGAAACCTCTAGGTTTGAATAAAATTAGCCTGAACCAGTAGCATGGCGCTTTTGCTCGATTAGTAACCTAACAAGCCTGTGAGTAACAGGCAATGGGACAGCATATTTTGTACCAGGAGGAGGAGCTCAAACCAGATAGTCTCGTTTCTGGGAACACATGTGAGGAGTTGTTTCTGAAGATTGTCTGTTCTTTTGTGTTACTATTTCAGGGAAACGTTAATTTTGCTGTGGCTTTAACCCTGACCAGCCCTGGTGCCTTATCTAAAAACAAGAGGCCATTCTGAAAATCTGAGCACTGTGCTGGTAAGTATTTTGTCTTGAATTTCTCTAAATTCGAAGCCATTGTGAAGGGTTGAATCCTCCCTGTATC
The DNA here is from genome assembly GCF_004798865.1 of Varanus komodoensis. Taxonomy (NCBI): domain Eukaryota; kingdom Metazoa; phylum Chordata; class Lepidosauria; order Squamata; family Varanidae; genus Varanus; species Varanus komodoensis. The sequence goes on from NW_025336346.1 coordinate 13,924,481, forward strand.
TAATCTGACCCAAGCTTTCTATTCTTTTTACTTTGGCTATCTTTCTCTTTGGTGGCCATTATATGGTGACTGGATTGATCAATGTTGTGTCCATTACGAAAAATGATTTTTCAGTGTTTGCTTAAGGAAAGTTTTGAAGCATTCTGTGTGGGTCTTTAGTGAAAGTAGCTGCAGCACAGTGGTGCTGTTGTTACACTGTATTAGTATGCTGCTCTTTTTCCTCTTGTGAGTAAAGATGGCTTACAAAAGCCCTACAAGGTAGATTGGGCCAAGAGTGCATGAGTGGCCCAAAGTCACCCGATGTATCTCACGGCTGAGTGAGGACTAGAACCTGGATCTCCCAGTCCAACTCTAACCACTACACCACACTGCCTCTTTTACACAGTAATTGTTTTGCTAGCATTTCATAAGCTTTTAAAGTGAGCAGTGATACCTGTGGCATGTCTCTGTGTTACAAATTTAACAAAAACTTCAAACTGTTTTAATGTTGGCTGTCTTCAGTCAACAGACCAAGGGACTTATAGTTCTAAGCAGAGAAAGAGCAGAGATCTTCCATGGCTCTCACAAAGTTAGAATTTCTGGGGGTTTATTATTTATATCCTACCTTTCTCTCATTGTGGAACTCAAGGTGGCTACATACAGTTCCCAGGTGGTCTCCCCTCCAAGCTCAGGCCAACCTCAGATCTGCTTAGCTTCAACATGGGAAATGCCTTACATGCATCAGACCAGAACTCCTCTGAAGTTTTAGGGGATATCCATGACACTTAAACCACCTTAAGACAGTTTTGTTTCCTTAGGTAGATGTACCCCAGATGTACAGTATCCTGTACATTTCAAGGGATGATATCTCTTCTGGGATCTCCTTCAACTGATACCATGCCCCTGATCCTACAACTCTTGGCATCCCCAGAGGACTGGTTTTTTAATCTCTTTTCCATCATTACTTTTATGTATTTGTCTGAACAATCATGTTGAACCATCCCTAGGAATGAAAGCCGAAGCAGATTAAAGCTAGACATGAAAGGGAGTACCAGGGATGGTAGATAATAGGAAAGAACAAAATCTGTGTGAATAGGTCAGACTCTAGTAGCTGCTGGCTCCTGGGGTAGGATCTGGTAGCTTTGGGATACTGGCTAGAAATCAAATATGGCAGGGTTTCACCTGTAATCCAGCCTGCAGCAGCAATTGCCATAGGCTGAGCATCCTGGCAGGGTTGGCTAGTGCCAGCCCTGAGTGCACCTGGTTTCTTGGCTACGGGCTTGTCTGGCAGCATGGTCTTAGAAGCCAGATGCCATTTTGAATTTTTCAGTAATGCCCCACTAAAGCACCTGAAGCAATGTCCCTACAGAGCATTTTGGGAAAATAAAATGGTCAGGACTGCCAAATGAACCACAGTCCTAGGAAGTAGCCAGGAGGAAGTGAACAAGTGGGTGGCTAAGATGATGGAGCTCTGGAGGTTCCCACCACAGGGTTTCCTTTAATCTTGAGCCAGTGCTGAGCAATAAAGGGAAACACTTGGGCCTGGGTTTCCAACCTTTTCCAGTCAGTGGGCATGTCCAGAATTCGGAGAGTTCTGAAAGTACGTCCAGAACTTTGTATGTCCGTCATGGAGAGAGTTGACCATTCACAGAATGACTGCTTGGTGAGCAGAGCCAATCTCAAACCATCTATTTCCTAGTAGGCAAACTGGAGGCTAAAGGAAAAATGACTTACTGAAGAACAAGGACAGGGCAAAAGTGGGATGTGGGCCCCAAACCACAGCAGCATTCCGTTCAACCTACCCAGTTCTTGTTTCTGTTCTGAGAAACAAGCCATGGGGTCAGGAATCCCACATGTGGCTCAAAGATCTTATTAGAAATAAAAACTGAACTAGGAGCCAGGCCTCTCTTTGTAACAATGCCAAGTCTCCACTCCAAAAAAGAAGACTTCTAGAAAAAATCTCTGTAAATTAAAATGGCAAAGGAGCACAAGGTTGTTTCTAACAATATTGCCTTCGTGGCTTCACAGCAAGCCTGTGAGGTGGATCAGCTAGAGAAAGGGTGACTGGTCCATGTACACAGGAATTCAGGGCTGAGTCTTTCCACACCTGTTCTTGTAGTTTAATCATCACACCTCACCCTTTTCTCTCCATGTCTGCTTTTCTTTATGATGGCATCAGTTTCTGTTACATTGCATGTTTTTAAAGAGCTTCTTGGTGGGGTTTTTTTAAGTTTCAATGATCAAGGGTGAGTTTCTGTCTCTTTCAAATTCATCACTTAGAAGCTAGTGACCAACCACATATGCTAGGGAAATAACATTGGCCTATTGGACTACTAGTGCTGCTTATAGGCTTAGAAACGAAGGTGAGGCAGGCTCAGGCAATTATCACAGGTGCAGCAGTTCATACATATATATGCAGATACTCATGCATGCCTCAGTATGAGCACACACAGCTGCCACCTCACCTTTATTCAGGCCTTTGCAGTTGTGTTCAGCTTGGGTATGAACATGTTCCTCTCATTCTTAGGACCATTTGGGAAGTGCATGCATAGGGCATACTGTGTAATGTCTGTGATAGTTACAAGGAAGCCTGTCCCAACCTGGAGCCAGCCAGATATTCTGGACTACTATTCCCATTGTTCCCAGACAGCGTAGCCAATGGGCAGCACTGGAGGGTTATGATGGTGGCTGTAGCCCAACATATCTGGAAGGCACCCAGTGGGAGATGGCTGTGGCAAAGATCATCTCAAGGGAATGTGCTGTGGAGGGAGGGTCTTAGTTTTAGGGGAGTCAAAGATCACCTCCAAAGGTCTCACTAAATGTCCAGCAGACACAGGATCTCATTTCCATAAAACAAGTGCTGCTCTTTCAGTTTTTGGTGCTCCATTCTGAATGGATCTTGAAGACTATGAGAACTATCAGCAGGTGATAGTATTTCCTCTTGGGCACGGTGTTTCCATGGGTGGTGTCTGTGGTGTATGTACATGATACTGATCAGTTGAATCCATTTCAGTCTAGCTTCTGACCTGGTTTTCCCAGTTAACCTGTCTTGACTGCTCTGTTCATGCTCATTTTAGGAGGACAGAGAGTATGTGTGCTTGTGTTGATTCTCCTGGAGCCCTCATCGGCTCCGCATACTGGCACCATGGAATCTTGGAGATTATCCAAGTAGCTGCATTCTGGCGGTATCTTTCTGGAAGAACCTTTCCCGAAGATGATATTGAGGAGCTGTTGGTTTTCCCCATGTGATATGTGTCTATGTGAAAGCAGTGAGTGAGGTCATCTGCATATTTGGCATCATAGGTCATAAGCATGCTGATGACACCCAGCTCTACTTCCTTTTTAACCTGGTGCTGATAGGTAGAAATGCTAGAAGAGAGCTGATGATCTGATAAGACTGAGTTGTCTGTATGTGCCTTGTGAGAAGGATCATAGTTCAGTAGTAGAGTACATGGAAAAGGTCCCAGGTTCAGTCCCTGGCACTTCTCATTGGGATGAAGGAGAAGGTGGAGTAGAAAGCAACCTAGAGAAGCAACCCAGAGAAAGCCACAGTGAGTCAGCAAAAAGTTTTGGGCTTGTTGAACAAATAGGCTCAATATAAAGCAGCCTTCTGACTAATATGGTAGTTTTTGTCCTGTTTCAGACTGTGGTGCACTTCCTCTTAAAGTTCAGACTTGCGATTAGGAAGACTGTTATGGAGGTGGTGGCTGTAGCCAGAGTACCACTCCTGATGCCAAAGCTACCAACACGACTGCCATATTTTAAATAGTGTAAACCAGGCCAGGGGTGGGCAAATATTTTGGCCTACAACCTCCATAATCCCTGCCAAAACAGTCAACAGTTAAGAGTCATGGCAGTTCCCAGTCAACTCATGTTGTGGGCTGCAAGTTGTTCACCCTTCATTTAAAGGAAGGGAAAAAGAGAACATCTGTCTAACCACTGAAGCAATTTCAGCCCCTCATTGAGGGCAAATCCTAGGAAGGAAGATAGCACTGGTTGCACATGGGGTTGTCTTTGAAAGCTTTTTGGACCGGCGCAGAACACAGCAACAGGAATACTGATGGATCTCACCAGCATTGAAACGGCTTCATTGACTTCCTATGTATATATGGGCACTACTCAAAAAACCTTTAAAGACAATTCGGCTTGTGACTGGAATACCTTTGGGAACCGCACTTAGGTGTTAAGCTCTGCTTCAGAAGCCCTTGTCTGAGTACCTCTCCTTTGCATGGATAGGCAGGTGGCAGATTGCTTACGGCCATTTCCGTGGACTTTGAGATACTCCATGCTGGCGTGGTGTCTACTTTGATTAGTTTCAGATGCCAGGCTAAGATTTCTTTTATTTGCCTAGCTTTCAATTAACCTTAGAGCTGTTGACAGGGGGGAAATCAATGTATTCAAGACATGATGCCGGAGGGAAGCTTCGCAAATATCCTGGACTGCCAAGATGACAGACAAGTGGGTCCTGGTTCAAATCAAGCCTGAGCTTTCCCTACAAGCAAAAATGACAAAACTGGGGTTGACATGCTTATGCAAGGCAAGACTCCCTGGAGAAGACCGCCATGCTAGGGAAAGCTGAAGGCAGAGGAAGAGTGCCAAATATGCGATGGATTGACTGCATGAAGGAAGCCACAGCCTTGAGGTTGGGAGAGCTGGATGGGGCTATTCTGGACAGCTTTTGTGGACATTTTGGAGGCTTTCGTTCATAGGGTCACCATAGTTTGAAGTCAACTGGATGGCACTTTACAAGAACAACAGCATTCATATTTTAATGCTTTCTCTTTGTTTACTTCTGGTTTGCTGCTGTTCTGTTTTGATTTCAAAATGGGACAATTGATTAATTGATCAAACTGGAAATGGCTCTCTCCTGCTTCACTAGCCCCATTACACTTTGCATTGGGGCAACACCTGTAATTTCTACACCTCTCAAGTTCCCCATTTGCTATGGAGGTGGTGCTAGACAAGCACTGTTGCAATATGAAGGGAGTGAAACTGGAACTCCCTTCTCTCCATGAGTGTGTTTATTTGATGGGGCATGTTGGCCCTGCATCTTCTGCTCCTGGCATGTGGACTCGCATGTGACCGCCAACTACTCATCCACTTCCACACGTGGCACTTGAGGACAAAACGGTTATGTAAGGTGTAGAATCGGGGCTGATGAACTTGTGATGATCAGCGCTCTGGACTGGGGAACTCTCTAGTCTTTCTTTTGCATGGTTAAAAGCAAGCTCGCCAGCGTGTGTGGAGGTGATGTTCCGTCTCCCATTCATTGATTGGAAGGTTAGGATGGTAAGGTTTGGCTGATATCTATATGTGATCTAATGTTTAATTACCTGGAGAACTGGGAATTAGGAAGGACCAATAATAAATGTGGAAAGTTACTCCCAATCACCAAAAGAAGCCCCGAGTTTTCTCCAATAGCCATGGTAGGCCAGTCCTGTCACAGGTGCAGGGGCTAAAGCCAGGTAGCACCTGGTTATTTTTCTTTACTTCTTTGCAGTTCTTTCCTCCATGTTTCAACCCATTGGATGGGTTTTTTTTGTGCACTGCAAGCCCCAAGAGACATGCAGTCTGATCTTTCAAAGGGAAATTGAATCAGAGGGTCTAACTTTAATGAATCCAATAAAGACCCCCTGGGACTTTGATTTTTGGAAACAAGAGACAATAGTACCGAAGAAAGAAAGTCCTTTCTTCCTTCAAAACTCTGCACACTGTTTTATGAATCAGCTGAGAAGTCCTAGGGGTTCTTCAGAGTCCTTGTCCTCTCGTGGTTTGTGTCCTGCCCTGCCCCTTCACTGCTGATGTGGAAAGAACCGTGGCGGCCACCCACTGTCCTGAGGCCATCAGACCTCCAAGCCTTGAAGGGGATAAAAGTGCTGTGCCAAGATAGGGGTGAAGAATTGGCTCCCCAGCTTCTTTTCCTCCTCCTCCCGGGTGCTTTCTGTTGATGGTTGGAAACCTAGGTGAAATGCAGGGTGCGAGGTGCACGGATGGCAGAAATCGCCACCGCGGTGCCTCACTCCTGCCACGGGTTGCTTGTAAGCCTCTGAACTTGGGCTTCTGTGACTCAGCTGGAGTAGCAGTTGGATTGCTCCCTTAGCTGGCTTCATAAAAATATAGCCCAGTGATGCATTTTGCCATTCTTCTCACAACACAACACAGCTGCTTTTGCTTTTTGTTTTACAGACACAGCAATGAAAAACTCAAATTCTTCCACTTCACTTTCTGCAACAGGAGAGAAAGGTAATGAAGTGAGTTAAGGGTGTGAAACAAACATGGATCAAACCACTGTTTCCCTGATTTAATTCCTATTCTCCACCAAGCATTATGTGCCTGGCTGTGCTAAGGTGACATTTTTAAGTAGTAGATGTCCATTTTGCGTGCATCTGTCCTGTCCTGTCCTGTCCTGTCCTGTCCTGTCCTGTCCTGTCCTGTCCTGCCTGCCTGCCTGCCTGCCTGCCTGCCTGCCTGCCTGCCTGCCTGCCTTTCTTTCTTTCTTTCTTTCTTTCTTTCTTTCTTTCTTTCTTTCTTGTATTCTGCTAATGATCTGCCTGGGAGATGAAAACTTAAAAATCACACCATGTCCATTCCTGGCTTGTCATCTCTTTTCTACAAGGACTTTCAGATATGAAGCAAGAATATCATATCCCACATGCCCATGTTAATTTTTGATGCAGCCTGATGGTCCCGGTTTCTCCACAATCACAGATGCAGTCCCTGAATCAGTGCTGGACCTTACCATACGCCTTCCCCTTCCTTTTCCATCCTTCATTCAGAGGTAGGCCTAGACCCAGGCTCAGTCTTCCTGGAGAGGAAGGGTCCTTGGAGCATGACTAAATCTGGACGTGAGGCTCTGTGTCCCAAATGCCCTGATTCTCTTCCTCCATTTCTCTATCCTGAAATAAACTTGAGACAGATATCGTTATGTCTGGAGCAAGAATGTTGAGAAGGATTGTGATATTGGTTCCAAAACAAGGGCAGGGCCCACAGGGTGAAGCATGGCATCTTGCCAGGTGAAATCTGTGCTGACCTGTTGGGAAAGTTGGTTACTACCAAGTACTTCAGGAATGCTTAGGAACATATCATCTAGCCTCATGGATGGAATTTAGTAGGTAGTCCAGATTATATTGTTTTCTGCTTGCAAGTCTCCCATGTTCTCCTGATGCTGGTTCCATCTTCTTTCTTCCTACAAAGAACCTGTTAGGGGAGAAGATGAGGTAGCTGCACTATATCTTGTGTTTCTCTACCCCTGGGAACTGGAGGTACCCCTCTGGCAAGGCCCAAGGATAACCCATTGGCTAAATTGATGTTTTCCAGTTTCAGAACATTCCTTAGATGAAGGAGTGCCTCTTACTTATTTCAAGTTTAATTTCTTGTAGTCCATGAAAAGGATGCTAACCATGTGCCTCCCCACCCAAGATGGCATATACCAGGCATACGGAAAGATGGTAAGCATTTAAGTCACTGCAAATGCAATCATAAAACCTGCTCAGTATGCTCCAGGGCTCAACCCCGGTTCCTGGCTTGGATCCAAATTAGGTTATCCTTGGAATGAACCCATCAACATTTAACTCCAGTCCTCCTGAGCTCAGAGGATCTGCCCTAAGTATGAATAAACCTGGCTCCAGCCCATCGGTTTGAAATGCCAAGGACCATTCCTAGACACTAATACTGCAGTCATACACAAGGGCATGAATAGAGTTCCTTTCCCCAACACTAGTTAAATTCCCCATCTTGAATGTCCAAATTTAAGCCATCAATAAATGTATTTGGCTCTACTTAACAGTTAATCTCTATGCTTATCATGCGGCATCTCGCCTGTCCTTGAAAGAAACATGGCATGCTCCAAATTTTGAATAATGGATGTGGCTAAGCATGCTGCTGACTCAGGTTCTTGACTACTCCGATCTAAAGGCGCATGATGATTTGTCAAGCGTGCATGTCTTATTTATGCTGAGTGCAGCCACTAAAGGTACTGACTGCTCTCTGAAGTATTCCCTGAATTATCTCTTGTGCAGACGCACTCCAAATCAGAATGTGTTTACTGGCATCAGAAAATGTAGAAATTCAACCTTTGAGTGTAATTCTGGGATATTTCTTTTCTTTCTCATTTCAGATGAATTCTTCCATTTTGTCATTCTTTGTTTTTCCATTGGAATCTTATTAGTTTCCTATTACAAATATAACAGTAAGTCAACACTGATGGATTGATTTCATTGGAGATAACATGTTACATAATATTACACAATTTAATATATAAATATGTATCTTTTTAGATTGGACTGTTTCCCTTGGTATTGGCTTGATGACCTTTGCTGCTTTAGAAACAACTGGAATATATTTTGGTTTAGGTAATCATTTTTTGTGTGTACCATATTAGAGAGCAAAATAAGCCACTTCACAGTTAAATCTAGGACCTCATATTTCTATAGTTCAATCCTATATATATATCTATTCCAAATTAAATTGCATTGGGGTTGTGAGTTTTACTCCCAGGAAAATGTATATATGAGTGATGTGTTAAAATATAAAGAAGCAGTAAGAATTTGATGACTACAGATTGAATGTACTTGGGAGATATGACCACACCTGCCCACCTCTTTCTTTCTTATATGGCTGTGTACATAACTATGTCTGTTGTTTTCTAATAGTGCGTCGTATTCAAAGGATCCTGGAAAGTTTTATTCCCATGCTTCAGAGAGCCAGAATACCTGGTAATACTTAACTCTTATTGTGTCTGTATAAGCCCTGCGAAATATTTGAACACAGATTCAATAGTTGTATATTTACAATTAACTTCAGAACAACTCTTTTAGCCTGAGCCCTAAAGAACAGGTGGGGCTGGTGGCATGTCTCAGATCTGCAGGTCATGGGGGCAAATTCAGGATCCCACCATAGCTGGTGTAAATGTGGTAGAGCAGGCTAAAGGGGCAGGACAAGCAGGCATGGCTGGGAAGAAATGGTCAGTGGAGGATTTCTCCAAGCCTGTTTTCCCAAATTAACTATAGTAGGAGTGTGTGTTACTACATTAAAAGGTTGCCGTGTCTGCAATGTCACTGTGGCAGATTGTTGGTAATTCTAGTCCACAGTTCCCAGAGATTTAGACTGCCTGCATGCCGCATCCAGATTCTGTAAGCCGTGTCTGATTGCTGTGATCCGAGGTTGCCTGCAGAATACGGGAACCCAGACTTATGGGTTGTGTAAGAGATAGGTGGTTGTTAATTCTAGGTTGTTTCACCCTTTCATGCATACAACCTCCAATGGTACCAATCAGAGGTTGTTCACAGAAAACAGAAGTACCTCGCTTCCGGTGCATGTCTCAGCAAATTGTGGATTAATTAGTTATCACTGTGTCCGTCTCTTTACTATCTCTCCCCATTTTAAAAGTGTTTTGAATTTTTGAAACCCCAGTTTCAAAATCAGTAGATTTTCTGAGTTAAGAAAGCAATTGTGAAGAAGTGGTGTAAAGCATGAAGGCTGGGATGGGGAACGCTGCATGGCGTAGGCTGCGCACCTGTAAAGTCCTGTAAATGAGGCGGGGCAACAGCCTCACCTGGAAGCACTTTTGCTGTAGTCTGGTACATGCACAAAGATACACAACCAGACCGCTGATGTGCCACAGGGGATTTTTAAGGATACCGAAGACTGGGCTTTCGACCCTACAGGTTCACAGTTTGTGCTGTTTTTAAATTCAAAATCGCACCCCTTCTACCTTGATCAGTGTTTCTAGCCTAAGGTGATGACAGGGAGTGAGTGCAGGAGGCCTCCTGACAGACGCACTAGAGGGCCACTACTCCCCGGCCTCCACTCACAGAAGTACAGAGACAACAGTGAAAGTGTGAGGTGAAGTGCTGTGCTGTGGACACCAGAAGCGTGTGGCAGAGACAGCAGGTGTGGAGTTGCGGTTCGCATCAGACCAGGGGGTGCAGGGAAGTCGAAGCCGACCTCTTCACTCGGCCATGAACCTCCCTGGTGACCTCAGGCTGGTCGCTGGCTGTCCCCTGTCCCCACATCAGTGTTGACTGGGAATGAACTGGGGAGCCCCTCTAAACGTTCTCTGGATCTCGCAGAAAAATTGGTAAATGTAGGAAAGGATTATACATAGCCATCATGATTGTGATTGCTAGATGAGCATGAAAGCCTTGCTGTATACTTTTTTTAAAAATTCCTGCAGCTGGACATCTAACTGCTCATTTCTGTTGTATTCCCATGAACACAGATTAACCTGCTTTAGCAGGTGTTTGAAAACCTTGCTGTCCTGAGCAGAGGTTCCTCCTTCAAACAAGAACCAACCGCAGACCATTTTCATTGCCACTTTCTTTATTGCTCCCAAGTAAAAATCACCCAGAATGGATCTCTGGGCATGGACAGAGTGGTTTGAAGAGCCCAGTTTAGTACTTCCAGGAACTCTGCTTGCGGGCAGGCCTGGGCCCCTTGGAGGGGCCTTCTGAAAGCGAGCACCCCTCCACTCTGCAGGCTGCCCATTGATGCCCTGCTCATGGGGTTGTACCAGTGGGGGCCTGGCCTGTGTCTGAGAATTCTTCATCCTCAGAGACTCTGCCACTGGCTGAGCCTGTTGCCCGTTCCCAGGAACTGCCGGGTTCTGCAGAGCACCTGGCCTTGAGATAATCACGTCCTCCGGCTGCATCTGAATCTTGACCTAGCTGCTCCTCCACAACCTCACTGAAATATGTTTCATCTTCCGGTTCTGAATCACCACCTGGAATGCAGCCAGATGCCCAAGACTGCCATCCTTCTTACTCCCAACACTTGCTAACAATTTCTCTCTCTCGTCTTCACTGTCCAGGTTTCAGAAAGGTTGAATAAACGGAGTTTTACACAAGACCTGAAAAAGTCCTGCTGGTGTACTGGAGTAATACTGAGCAGATGTTTCAAGGACTAGCACAGCTAACATAGAACAATTTTGTAAGAGAGTAAGGCTTCAGTCTGAAGATCTTGCTAGTGGAAATCCGCTAGCATAATGGTATAACCTCCCTCTTTCCCCTTGCAGCCCCGTGTGCTGCTGGAAAACTGGCTCCTGATGATTTCTCATCCCCCAGGAGCAGATTTTGAGTGTGCATGGGAGGTGGGGTGGGGAGAAGAAAATTCCATTGAAATTTCCATTGAGCACTGTACCTGTGGTCACCTGGGTCTGTACAGCAAAACCAACACCCTCTTTCTGTACAAGCCCAGTTAACTTTTTACACCATGCATTGCCTTCACAAACAGGGCATCAGATTTTAGTGTTTTTAATATTGCCTGCAGCTAGACTTTCCAAGCCCTTGGTTGCCTAGGGGAAAGTCTTGTCTTGGGCAGTGTGGCCACCAGATGGAGGCTGCTTTGAAGCATTCATGCGGCAGCTCTCGTTGCGCTAGTGGAGCAGTGCCTCCGTGGGGCTGGCCCACTTTCCCCAGGCCAGTGCCGTTCTCATTTGTGGCCAGTGCAACGCCTGAATTCCCAGCTAGCATGCAGGTAATGGCTTTTAACAGACCTGCTTTGCAGACTTGTCTGAATGTATATCTGTTTTAAACTGCATTAAGGCTATATTAATAAATGTGACTATGTGTACTATTTATGTTAATGTTGCAAATAGGGGTTGTATGTGTAGACCATGCATTTTCTGTTTCTAAGTGATCCCATCTCTTCAAGTATTTTATAATGTTTTCAAGAACCCAAAGCTTGGTTCAGAACAGAAGAGTGTAGGAGACACAGAATGTCATTTTATCCCGTTTGAATTTGTGTGAACCACTTTGCGCTTTTACTGGCCAATAAGCACCATTAAACACACTGAGTAAAATGGCTGCGTTGTGCTTTGCTGCAGGACATTTCATCTGTGTCAGAGAACAGAGTTGAGTTGTGTTGCATGGGGAAATGTTTTCTTGCTTGCTTTCTTAGGTTGGGAAACGGAAAGTTCTCTGGCTCTCCTTTCCGTCAGAAAAAAATTACTTTTAAAGCAGCGGCGGACAACTTGTTGCCCTCCGGCTTTTTATCCCTTCTGTTATCTCTCAGCTGAATGGGAGCTGTGGGCTAACACATCTGGAGGACCACATGCCACCCACAACTGTCAATAAAGAAATATCCAGTCACTCAAAAGAAAAAAAAACCAGACCCATGGTGGGGTGACCAATCGGCAGGCCTCCTGATCCAGTAACAGCAGGTATGGCTACTGGTGAAAACCACTGATTAATAATAGTAGCAGCATATGAGTTGTGCTTAGAAGCCTTCCCACTCCTGCATATGCTCAGACAAAACATGCTGAAGCTAAGTAGGTCTGGCCCTAGATAGGAGACCATCTGGAAACAATATGCAAGCTTCTCTGAGCCCTTGCGACACAGCGCAGGATAGAAATGCAATGAATAAATAATACTCACATCTTCCCTTCCACTCTCTCACCCACTGTACAATTTCTCTACACACTTGAGCTCACTCAGTCAACCTGCTCCCAGCATAAGTGGTGAAAAGGCTAATAATAGACCGTAACATTCAGAAAAGCTTAAGGTGCTCTGGATGTTGCAACTGGTCCCTTGAAATGGGGCAGGACCAGACAGGGGCAGCCCTTCATCCAGCACACAGGCCTGTTTGCTTCTTCCAGTGTTTACACCGAAAGTGGGTGTGGTCTAGCATTTAAGAGATGCTCAGGGTAACTGCAGGTGGGAAAAGAATGCTATGCCAGAAAATATGGGCTGAAACAGCTGTAGCACAGCTGGAGAGCCAAGCCATAGGAGAAATAAGAAACAGGAATGCTGGCCTGGGATTTGGGAGATCCAGGTTCAAGTCCCCACTCAGCCATGTTCTTCATTGGGTGTCTTTGGGCCAGTCAGAGACTGTCAGCCTAAGATACAGAGTAGCTGTTACTGTGACAGTAAAATGGAGAGGAAGAGAACCTTGCAAGCTGCCTTGGGTTCCTTGCAAATTGAAGAAAGTCAGGTTATATCACCCACCCACCTTCTTAGATGAAACTTCTTGGATAAATCAGTGTTATGCCTTCTGCTACTGGCATCAGAGCATGCAGCTTTCTATTTATCCTTTCCTGCCAATATGAAAATTTTGCTAGCAAAATGACCAAACATTACTTTTCTCCCAAAACTTTTATTAGAACTCTTCCATTAAAACTCTCTGCATATAGTTTTAAGCATGTGTTTGAAAGTTACCGTACTCCTTTAGAAAACAACAAGAAACCCAAACACTGCTCTCCAGCGTGGCACAGTAGGGATACAATGCCAGCTACTCTGCGTTTCTCGATTTGGACACCGCCATCTTCACAGCCTGGATTATGCCTTCCTTATCAATGCCAAACATCCTAAGCAGCTCAGCTGGCTTTCCGCTCCTTGGTATGTGGGACACAGCCAGGCGGGCAACTGTGATTCCCGGCTCTCCCACCACAGCAGCAGAGACAGCTTCTCCAATGCCACCTAAGAAGATAGAAAATGAAGGATAAGTCAAGAATAATGGGCTTTGTTTCTTGGCAAGCCGATTAATGCAGCTATTTAAAAAGAAAAACAATTGGACAGTTTAGAGGGATCGGGAAGGTTGAAGAGTCGCTTGTTCTGTGAGAGGCTTTCCACTAACAAGTTTTCTTTTTAAGACCAAGATTAATGCTTTGGAAATCCAATTTCCAGAGATGATCTCCAAGTCCATACAGCAGGACAACAGGACACGGAGGAGCTGAGCACAACGAGGCAACGTTCTGACTCCAGTGGGCAGAGAATTGCATTGCTCTCCAGCCCTTCCTATGCGGAGCCACGTGGATATTTATGAAATGGCACCACTTGTTCCAGACCTTGCAAGTGATTTACTTCCAGTAAAAATATGCTGATAGCCCTAAACAAGCTCAACACAGAAGTGCTCAAGCATTGCCAGAAGCACCCAACCAGCCCATGCTGTGATACTCATTGGAGGAGCCTCTCCCAAGCTGCCTGGGTGTTTTACAAGATGTATAGTGAGGTGAAGAGCAGGGACTGGAAAATGGTCAGCGGCAATGCATTTGTTTCCTTAATATGTGTCTGTTTCATATCATGATAGGTTGGAGTGCTGGGCTGAAAGCAACAGAATGATATTCAACAGGGACAAAGCTCTGTGCCTAGGAAAAGGGAACAAATGCAGAGTTACAAATCAGGAGATCCTTGGCTCAACAGTACTAAAAGTGAGAAGGATCTTGAAATTGCAGTAGATGACAAACTGAATATGTCAACAATTTGATACACCTGCAAACAAAGCAAAGACTACTTTGGGCTGCATTAATGGAAGCATAGCTTCCAAATCAGGTGAGGTAGTAGTTAGGCCCCACCATGAGCACTGCATCTAGGTCTGGCCACCACACTTCCAGAAGGAGGCAGACAAGCTGGAGGGGCTCAGAGGAGAGCGACAAGGATGACTGGGGTCTGGAAGCAAAGCCCTATGAGGAGAGCTTGACAGAACTGGGCATCTTGAGTCTGCGGAAGAGAAAACTGAGGGAAGAGCTGATAGCTCTCCACAAGTACTTGAAAGGCCATCACACAGAGGAGGGCCAGGATCTCTCCTAATCATGGCAGAACACTGGACATGGATTAATGGGCTCAAGTTAAAGGAAGCTAAATTCTGCTTAAGTTACCTTCATAATAATGGTCTTCCACAGTGATAATTCTGCCTTTGGTTGCTCTTGCATTTTCAAGTATAGTTTTCTTATCCAGAGGTTTGATAGTAAATGGATCTATCACTCTGATGGAAATTTTCTCTGCAAAAGAACAGCAGAAATGATGATGATATAGAACACACAATTCATTAAAGTGCAAGACTGAAGAAACACACATACACATAGCAGGGGATCTTACCCCCATGCAAGCTAAAGTCCATTCACATATATTGCTCTCTGCACATGTCCCAGGTCTGCTCTGGAGTATCCCCAAACCCTATCAAATAGGTTGCAGGGCTGTAAAGTCCATTCCACCAGCAATTCCCTCTACTGGGGGAACAGTGCAATTGCAGAAGCCTCGCTGATTAAAACATGCCCATGGGCTGCCTGGAAACTGCCAATACCTTGCTCCGAGAATGGGTAGAACTAGAGTTAATGCTACACCATCCATGCCTTCATCACTCCATACAGCAGCGATGAGAAATATACGGTCCTCCAGATGGCGTTGGATTGCAACTCCCATCAGTCCTAGGAGCATAGCTGATGGTTAGGGATGATGGGAGCCGAGCCTAGCACTATCTGAAGGACCGTGTTTCCCATCCTTGCCCTTGTTAAGTTTGCCTCAACTCCCATTTCCCTTTTACCAGCCCACATCACCACCACAATGCAAAATATTTTATTAACTCAGTTCAGCACTTAAAACTGAGAGGATTACATTATTAAGGGAATAATATGGTGCCCCTGCTGGTGCATCTACTTTTGCTACATTTCTCCCTTCATCAGCGCTTCTTGTTTGAGATTTTGGCAACTGCGTGCAAATTTGCCCAAGTGCAGTCTCGCCCTGTCCATTTCCACCGACGTCTCCTATTCCACCTTGCTGCTCCCTTTGACATCTGAAACATGCAAATAAATTGTCCCTCCAAGACGACCCAAAGCAGGCAGCATCCAGTGTGCTAGCGTGCACTTGGGAAAGACTGTAAAAATATTCTTAAAAAATTCTGCAGACATTTTGCACATTTCTGAGGCTGCAGGGAAAAAATAGTGACGAACAAGAAGGGGTAGTGGTCACAGCAGGGAGGGGGAGCAGGGTGGGTCTTCTGTGAAGGATGCTGGGATATCAGCTAGAGAATGAGTGGGAAGGAAACAGAAGATGCCATGACAAGCCCCATGATTATTCTACAAACCATCTGTGTAGGTTTCTTGCAGAATGGTTTAACATATGCAAATATGGCCACTGTGTTGTGGCTCTGGGTTGGGGAAACCTAGATTTATTTATTTCAAACCCAACAAGAGCAATAGATTCTGGGTTTTACATGCTTGCTGGGGTGGGGTAAGTGATGGGCTATTTTGACTCAACAGAGTTGTTAATTTGTAAAGGCCTGAAGTTTATCACAACCCATCAGAGCAGAAACAAAAGCACTGCCAACGTGGCCTATTTATGTAAGCCTCTGGCAATCCCGAGGGACCAAATGTTCAGCTGGATAAATTTTACCTTATTTTGCTTAGAATGGTGAGATGCTAGAGGAACGATTTCCCCCTATCAGAATGCATCTCAGTCTCACCACTGTTGTCCTATAATAATTTGAGGGCATGTGTGAAAGTGACCCATCCAGATCCAATGAAGAATTTAACCTTAAGAAGCTACGTAGCTTATGGAATATCTAAAGATCAGGATATCACAAGGTCATCACTAAGCTTCATCTTCTCAAAGCAGAGCTCTCCACTAAATTAGCCAATGCAATAATTGCATTACCTTCTTAGTACTACATTATGCAGTCTGCTCTAATTAGGATACTGCCTTGTGAGCTTTTCAATATGTGACTTCCTTATTCCATCCAAGGTAATTTTCCGCTCTGCTGGAAAATGTACGTGCATTTGGATGCAGACATGCTGAGGTTCATAGTGAAATAAGCACCAAAGCAGCAGCTAATGAGTTGTGATTATAAACTACTGCCAGATAAGTTTTATGTCACTGAAAGCAATGCATAGTTGATCCTATCCATATGTTTCATGAAGCCTAACATTCTGTCCTTCATGAGACAAATTATTATTATTTTCCTTATGCAGATGGTATACCAAAATTCATGCTGATTTGAACAAGGCTATTCAGCAGGGCTCTCTGCAGATGCAACATTTCAGATAACCCAACTATGGTTAGGACAGCCTTCCCAAACCCGGTGGCTTCCAGATCTTTTAAACTACAAGGATTCCTGACTATTGGGCACAGTGGCTGTGGATGATGGGAGTTGAAGCCTAAGACATCTAGAGGACAGCAGGCTGGGAAAGTCTGGGTCAGGATATCAGCAGTTTGCTTTGGAATCATTACCTGTCCCTTCCCCCTTTGGATATACTGTGTATATCATACATGAGCAGCGTTAAGATGGCACTGATGCTACTAAGCAACAGAGAGATGATGCTTGGTTTGCAAAGCCCACTGAAAAGGAAATCTAGTTAACACTAACAATTGTTAGTGCTGGAATACAAACATGAGATTATGCCAGTATCAAGGCAAATCATGAAAAAATGAGAGAAGTTCATGAGGAGGCAGGATAAAGAAGTCTGTATTATCCTCCCAGGCTATTACAGAGCAATCCTGTGGAAGATGGGGAAACATACTTTCCCAAAGCCCTGGAAGCTTTTGCTGGTAGGGTGGAAGATGAGGGTGGTAGCTTTTATTTGGTGGGATTTGGCTGTTTTCTTTCTCATTTTAGCATTGCCTCACACCTGATTCCAAGGGGAAAGAAACTAACTATGCAAGTTCTACTTCTGGGGTCGTGCTGGGGACATGGGAAGGCTTTGGAATCCTGTAGATCCACAGTATCTCTTGGCATGCCTGTCAAAGGCCTCTCTGATGTGGAATTTTGCCAAAGAAACCTCATCACCAGGTTGCAAGGCTGGGGGTTCCTCTCCAGGAGGACCTCCCTCTTCCTCTCCCTAAAGGAAATCCAAAAATCCTCCCAGGGACCAAACAATTGCAGGACACAAGCCTGAAAGTGTGACAGCACCACCAGGACTAAAATGCTAATGGGGGATCTTTCCCCAAGCAAACAGGACGAAGTGTACCACAGCTTTCTTCAACTTGCTGTCTTCGAGACTGCAACCCCCATAATTCCCACCCAACCAGAATAATGGTCCTCATGTTCTTCCCTTCGAGATGCCTGGAGGACGCGCCCCTAGGCAGCTCAGTACAGTCACCTTTCTTCAGTTGCTCAGCTGCAGCCAGCGCCTCGTGCAGGGTCACTCCTGCTCCAATAACTGTAACCTGGTCATCCTTGCTCTTGAACACCACCTGATAATGACATTAAACCAAATCAGAGCTAGCCCTGTGTAATACACACGTTAGAGCTGTTGAAAGCTGGCTGAAGTCACAATAGTTCCAAGTATTTTGGTTCCTTTCAAGGTGGTACTACTTACTTTGGCTTGTCCAACATGGAAGTCCTCATTGCTGCCATAAATCACTGTATTTTCTGGGCGGCTGGTCCTTATGAAACAGATGCCCTGTTTAAAAATGAGAAGGATAGGTTTAAGGCAATTTTAGCCCATAGACCTAAACTTAGAAAACAATCAGAACAAATGTTTCTAATCAAATTTCAAACACAAAAATAGTCTATGTGACCTGCTTCTTAACTGTAAAACTCAATTACTTTGATTCCTATCAATTACTTTGATAGGAATTCAGCAAAATGTCGTGATCTAGCCTTTAGGAGACTGTGCCATTTTACAATCCAGGTACTCCTCTGGCAGATTCCACTGTTCACAGTGAAGTTGCAGAAGTAAAGAACCGTCACTTCACACCAACTTCAAGCTATAGTTCAAGATCCTGGTTTGTCCCAAGCACAGTAAAGTGTAATTTCCACATTTGAATATAGCAGGAAACTACAGTTATTTGGAGGTCTCTGTGGGTAACTGCACCATACCAAAATGTGAGGAGAAAAAACAAGTTGGTCACATGACACATTTAAGAAGAGTTGCAGACCTTGGTATTTGCAGCCAATTCGACTGCCTTTTCGGTGGCTACAGCATCACTGGGGTAAAATACAGTTGCATTAGGAATGGCACGGAACATGCACAAATCTTCCAGACCCATCTGCGAAGGCCCATCTTCACCTAGAAATACATGGTTGGAGAACAATGTCAGTAAAAAATTGAATAGTGTGTCCTACACATACTTCTTTAAGCAAAAGTCATTGCAGGTAAATGTAAGGCACTCACAAAACATGGAAGACTACCTACCCTCTTCTCAAACTCGGAACCCTCTAATTAGCAAAGAAAGAAGATAGAAGGAAACTAAAAAGAAAGAAAACTAAGGTTATAAAGAAAAATCAGGGGCAATGTAGCGGCAAATAGTAACAAAAACAACACAGAAGCAAATGGAGGAGGCAAAGGAACTAGGAATACATGCACACATACATTCAGGACAAAAGAAAATAGGAACACAATTTTATGTGATGTAGCTAAAAGGAAAAGAAAAATGCAAAGGGTAACATTAGGGGTTCCCCATCATAAGCATAGCACAAAAGCATTCTGTATTTAACCATAATGCCTCCTTCTCAGCTATAGGGCACAGGGAACAGCAACCCAAGTGAAACACCGGTATAGTATTTATGCCCTACCTTGCAACCAAGATTGGCTTTCAAAGAAAGCTACAATTAAAATCCACAGAAAGTTGAAAAATAGTAAGGATATGTTGGTGTGTGGCATCGTCTAGCTTCCAGGACTCTCTTCTGGAAGCTGTTAGGAAGAGCTGCAGATGCACCTGTGTGCTGCTGGTGGGAATAAGCATAACTTGTGTTGACGTGTTTTTTTGGTTTTGTCATTTAGCTGCTTCCACCTACCGCATTTCTATATCACCCAGTAGATGAAGCTCTCTGCTTGAACAGAGTCAACTGCTTGAACATGGCTATGCTAGTGCGCTAGTGCACCCTGCTGCAGGTGGAACTGGCTAAATGCACTGTGGGTCCACAAGGCTGTTTTGCACATGACAGCAACAAATCATGGTTTAATCTGTCATTTCACAAATGCAACACTGGGCTGATTGGAGGTTGCTCTGCAGCATCCAAAGCTGGGCACTATAGGTTAGGCATAGATTGGACAACCCTTGCTTAACCTAACAATTGTTTAATTCACAATTAACCTATAGGGCCTGGGTTTGGACAACACAGGGCAACCTCCAAGTGGCCCAATCAGAAGTTGCATATGTGAAATGGCATTGCTGTACCCAGGATGTACCATAGCAAATCATGAGTTGATTAACCCACAAGTTGCCCCCATTAGCTGTGAACTGGGTCTCTGTGGTTTACTGTGATATGTAAACCAGGAAATCTGCCTTGTCTGAACAGAGACAAGCTAGCGTTTTATGGTTCATACCTCATGATAAACAAAGTGCGGACAGGAAGTCCATGGATTGTTTATCCTCTCTTGCTTAGCAAGCCGGAGAGACTGAGCATCTTGCACCAGCGTGCTGGTTTGCTCTGAAGAAGCATTCGTGGAACGAATGCAGCAAAACCTGATTCAGAAATGAAGCACAAGGAGCTCAAAAGGGGTTGACAAAATGCAGAACTGCTTCCTCTTCCACTGTATTTGCTAGAGAAGAGGTAAGGCAGGGGTGGGGAATGTGTGGCCTTCAGTTGTTGCTGGACTGCAGTTCTCATCATTCCTTACAGCTGATGGGAGTTGCAGTCCGACAGTATCTGGAGGACCACACATTGCCAACACCCATTGTAAACACTGCTGCAGAAAGGGTACAAAAGCAGAAGGGAATATCATCCTTCAAAGGTGTCAGACCTTAATTGACTATATTTCTAATCTCCCAGTGTTCTCTCAGCAGGTTACAAACAGTTAAGAGACTAAAGTGTCATAGCCTGAAGTTTAAAATATACATTACAAAACCAATATTTAAAAGAATAAGTTGCAATACAAGACAGCACAGGATTTGATAAAACAATTTAAAAATCTAAAACTAGGTCTCTAAAATGCCCAGTATCGAAAGATAACAACTAGGGGAACCTCTCTGGGGAGTTTACAACTAAGAAGACCCTCTCCCTTGTAGTCACCTGTCCTGCTTTCTTTGGTGGAAGCAGCCAAAGAAGGTCTTCTGAAGATGATCTAAGGGTCTGAGAAGGTCCATATGGAAGAAGCTGTTCCTGTAGACACTCTAGTCTTAGGTAGCTTAGGATTTCACATAGACTTTGTGCAGAGTCAGACTAATTGTCTATTTAATTGTGTCAAAAAACCCTATCGAGTTTTAAGAACAGGAAAGGTAGAAGTTTCTATGAGCCTGGGAACATCAATCCTGTCTTTTGAAAAACTGGACTGAAGCCTTTTGCATACAAACACCAGCAATAGGTAGTCTTCTGTCTTTATCATGATGACTACAAGATTTCTATTGAAAGGAACAATAGTTTATATTTAAAAAGTAGTGACAGAATGGGCTCCCCCTGTGCACATAAATATGCAGCACCTACGTTTAAAATAGGGCTTCACTGAAAGTTATTACAGTGGAAGCAGTGAGCGGAAATTATGCTTTTCTTTGAAGGAGAGCACAACTGGCAAGCAGCATTAGGAACGATCTACAGCTGATGACTAGAGCAAACAACACTGAAATACCACAGCAATGAAAGGCAAGCAAACAAAGCTCAAGATGAACATTTTTGACCGAGTGCCAGGCTGTCCAGGCTTCGCTGTCTACATTTCCAATTCAAACATGGTGTGCAGCAGAAAGTCAATAAGGAAACTCCCACTGAGCTCCACCAAGCCTCATGTCAAGAGGAGTTTTACAGTAAATAGCTTTCCATTAGAATCAATTCAATGTGATTTATGATTGTGCTACTACCTTCACCACCTATGAACTACACAGGATCAGTGTTGCCTCCAAAGATACAGAGATGGGGCAAGACTAATTTATGCAGACGTCTGCCAGAGAAAAGCCTATTGTTATCTGCACAGCCATACAAGCTTTTTTTAAAAGCCCAATTTGCTGTTTTGCTTTTGTTCGGTATAGCCAGAGTACCCTGCACATTAATACAATGGCAGTGTTAAGGTCATTTGAAACTAAAGGAGAATACACAGCAATTTCTAGTGCATGCTGGAACACACTCTGATGCATCTAAAATTCTCTTTATTTGTCTAATATATACATGAACTGCCTACGCTAGGCAGACCTACAAAGCTGTTGTTTGAAAAGTGCACTTCAGCCAGAAAACTAGCAAGACACCCATTTCCGTGAGCCTGGGACCTCAACACGGAGCAGCAGGGGCAGCTGCCGTGAGCACACCATCCCTGCTGCAGGCTGTGTGGGCAGCGAAGGAAGCCCTTAAGGACGGAAGGGGAATGCCAAGCGTGGGGGTTGACTTCAAGCTGCACAGGCCTCAGAGCAGCACACAACTGAATGCAGGGGAGGCTGAGACTCAGCGGCTTCCACTTCTGCCTTTCAAGGGCTGGCTGGCAGACGTTGTCAGCTTGAAGAGGAAGGCAGTGCCGTGGGTGGTGTTTCTCCAGTGCCCCCATTAATGGGCCACCAGTCTGTGCTTTTTTATGTTTCAAACTCATACTGTACTTCTTGCTCATCAATTGATAATTAAAGCAATTTCGATCCTGAATAACAGTTTCACACTTCTTCATTTCTCAAGTAAGTTTTTGATCCAAGTGACAGAACACTTTCCCTTGGCAACCATCCTGGTGCCTTGCCAGGAGAACGGCATAGGTTTTCAAGCTGAGAATTGATTGTGAAACGGCATGTTTCTTTTTTCCAATACAACAGTCAGTATTTTCAACTTGTTTACATCTCACAATTCTTAGCTATTTATCATTACGCCTTTTTGGTTGTTCAAACTTCATAAAAAGACATCTTGTTTCACTTTGAAGGAGGTAGGTTAGCTGTTTCTCCATAGCCATCCTGACAATTCAACCATTCTCAAAATCTGTAGCAACACTAATAAGTTGCAAGAGTTGGCCACCACACATTAATGGTGCACAAGAGTCCCACTTTACACATGTACGCGCGCGCACACACACACACACACAGAGTGGCTGGATTCATGCACACAATCCTATGATTTGTCATAGGGTTTGGTAGCCACCTGGGGTTACCAAATCATGCAAATCAGAATGACATCACAACCTCTGCGATAACCCAAACAGCTGCAGCACTGCTTGGTAAAAATGGAAAAAACCCGTTTCCGCTCTTGCCAAGAAGCTGTCTTGTCCTGGGGCAGTCGCACATGCCAGGGCAGCAGGGCTGATCGTAAGCATAGCCAGCTTGGTGACAAACAAGCCCGTGGCACTAGCAGTGGCGCCAGCTAACCTGAGCTCATGCAGGAACCAGCAGAGGGGGCTCATCTCCTCTGCTGGCCCTGGCAGCAGCCAGTCATGTTTCACTGTGCCACCTGCTGGCCCGTGCTTGTGCGGTGGTAGGAACACACCCGAGACACACTTTATACAGGGGTATGGACCAGCTTTTTATGTCCTTCCATGCCTATATTATGTCCACGAGAGGCAAATAACCAGAGCAACCTCCTATGCGGCAAAAGACAACCACTCTCACACCATACTCTCTTTAGCAGGTTACCTCTGCTCCCCACAGATGGAGCATTCTCAGTGCAGCTGGCACCATCTTGGTGCTTTGGCTTTGGGCTTTTCCTGCAGGTCCTTTCAAGGAAAGACTGGACAACCACATCTTGGGGATTATGGAGCGGAGCCGGCTGGAGCCAGGGGTCACGTTAGATGGCCCGGGAGGCCCATAGCTTTGTTGCTATGTTTCTATGTCTCCCAAAGCTGTCACAACTCCCTAATATCTAGTGTTTAATGACACCACAAAACTATATTGTCAGACTGCAGGAAAAATAGCCTCTAATACTATTTCAAGAAGGTATCTGGCCTTGGGGCAAAAAAAATCCCTGTAGGACAAGGCCATCAGTGGCTACTAATAGTGATGTCCAGTAGTATCAGAAGCAACAGACCTCCCAGTTAGTTACTGGGAGATACAAGAAAGGGGGTGCGGATGCACTCATGTCCAGCTTGTGGGATTTCTCCACAGACATCCGGTTGGCCATTGTGTGAACAGGATGTTGGGCTAATCCAGCTTGGATTTTAAGTTCGTGTATTTGGATTGTATTGCAAAATCTGTTTTGCAATAATCAATAACACATATTCCTGGATTTCTCTGCAGTGAAATAATACCAACATGTTTAACAATTATTAGCAATGAAAGAATACAGCAAATATTATTGTACCACACAATAAAAAGCCAAGGGAGTAAAATTTGTTTAAGGCCCTACATGAAAAATGAGGAAACCGAGGAGAGATTTGACAATTTGTCTTAAATTCATATAGAAACAAATATGAGTCATTCATCTTCATTGTGCAGATTGGAGGGATAGATACACTCATTTTTAACCTCTGGGAGAAGGCAAGCTGGTGAAAGAAATTATACTTACCAATGGATACACCACAGTGAGATCCACAGAGATTTATGTTGCTCTCAGAAATGGCCGCCATACGGATCTGATCATATGCCCTCGTGTAAAATGTGGCAAAGGTGCTAGCAAAGACAATGTTTCTGTCACGGGTGGCACAACCAACAGCAACACTCACCTGTGGTGAGAACAAGAGAAGGAGAAAGGAAATGAACTAATTCTAGCACTATGCATACCATATTCTAAGGTATGTACATGCTTTAAATAAATCAATAAAGTCATTTATATCCTGCCCCTCTCTCATGAACTGGTCCCTTCCCTCTTGTTCCAAGACTCAAGACAATCCTTTGAAGCGCAGTTCTTCACTGAAATCCAACAAAATAACAGAACAGTTTGAACTCTAAATAGCCTTCTACCAAAGCTGAGGGGAAATGTCTGCCTGAGCAATATAAGCTGGATCCTCTGTCCCTCCCTTTCAGAAAAGCTTCTGACTCTAGCCTCAAGGTGGCTCTCGCTGCTGGAGGGCAAGACTGTGAGGATGGCCAAGCCCTCCAACTGGGCCAATCGTTCCTCCCAGTGCCTCCTTTACTGGGTCACAGCTGGCATCTTGTGCATGCTCTACCTCCCTCCCCTCGAGAAATCTTTCACCCCTTCCAAAGTAGGCCGATTATCACGCTGTGCCAGAGAACCTTCACAAGGCGACCTCGAACCAGTGACTCCTGCTCTCCTCCTCACTCCTCCACCTCCTCCTCAGAATCAGACGGATCCATCTGAACAGCTTCCACATAGCCTGAAGTGCCAGATCCTGCCTAGTCTTAGAAGTGAAGCCGAGTCGGGCTGATCGGAATCTGGATGGGAGGCTTGAGTCCTGCACAGAGCAGGCGGTTGGACCCGATGGCCTTCTGGGCCCCTTCTATGAACAGCCTGCCCGGAGCGAGAGATTGGCCCACTCTCTATCCCCTCCTCCAAGAGGCTTCCCTAATTTGTCTTTGCAACCACCCTGTGAGGTATATTAGGCTGAGAGGATGATGGAATCCAAGGTCAGCCAAGCACAACAACTCACTCTGGGGCTGAACGGGGCTACAGGAATAGCTGTATCAATAAAACGAACAGCAGGGGTGGCCAAACCAAGGCTCATGAGCCACATGTGGCTCTTCAAGTTTACTTTGCAGCTCACAAAAGAACCTGATGCACCTTCTAATCTGAGCACCCAAGCCAGCGCATGAAAAGAGAGGCTGAAAAAGCCCGACATAACTTCTCTTCTGAGCAGCTGAGCCAGTGCGAGCAACCGAGGGGTCGGTCTCCTGCTGTGATTGTGGTGTTTCTGTCATGTGACTTCAATGCTGAGCCTCAAACAACAGTCCAGTCAACACCTAAGAGAGCTAATTCACACAGCCTTGTCGATGTATCAACTGGACTCACAGCCGAGACAGAGATTCACAAGACCTCTGCTACCAGCAGCTAACCCGATAACTGCAGCAATGACTCTTTGGTATGTATGTATGTATGTATGTATGCATGTACTGTATGTATAAACATATTCATTCATTCATTCATTCATTCATTCATTTTTCTTCATGTCATGTGGCTCTCAAACATTTGACATATCTGAGCAAGTTGAGCCACCCCTGATTTATGGCTTCACTGGAGTTGCCTTGCTGAACATGAGTTATCTCTGGCTTTGAACGAATTCATTAATCTGCCGGCTGTGGGTGCTTCACAACATTCTTTCTCCCTAAAATCCCTGTGCATGTGATCTCTGCTCAAAAGGATCCACACCATAAGAAACTGTAACACAACCTGAGCAAGCTGCCTTAACCAACTCTTGTACTGTGCAAGACGCTCAAGCAATCAATATTTTTCTTCCAATGAGCTGCTTCTCAGCACACCAGATACCTGACAATCCTCTCCTCTGTTAAGACATATCAGCTGATGAAAGGGTTCCTCGCAGAGGAAAATGCCATGATTGGTTTGCCTGGATCAGCAAATACGCTTCTTTTTGTACACACCACTTACCATGTTTTGTTCAGCAATGTAGCATTCGATGAAACGGCTGGGGTGCTCCTTCTTAAACAACTCAGAGAAAGTAGAATTTTTGGTATCGCCGTCCAAAGCCACCACACGGTCAGAGGCGTGGCCCAGTTTTGCGACAGCCAGACCGTATGCTTTGCGGGTAGCAAACTGTGAGGAGGAAAGCAATATGGCAGCATTTCATTACATTCAAATATTGCATAAATCTGTAATCTCTGGAATAAAACCTTCAAATAAATGTAACACAAAAATCCAAATGGGCAATATCACACTGAAAAAACTAAACAACTGTTTTACCCTTCTCCTTCTTTTAAAAAACATAGAAACAGCCATGTCTACTACAGTTTCTGCTACTGGGTGTTTAATGGTCAACAGTCAAACATATTGCACCCTGATCATAAACATTAGAATGGATAGCTCTGCCTGCAGCTTCCGTGAAACGTCCTTGTCATGCCATTTAACGCCTGCTGAAGCTGTGCTGGTACCATTGTCTGCCTGCCTGTAGTTGTCAGAGCAGAAAAACTTGGGAGCAGGCCATTGGGAAAACGCTGCCAGAAGAAACCAGATCCTCCTTATAAAGGCTCACTAAAGCCTTATGGTTAACTAGACATGGTTAACCATAAGAAGAAACACACACCACCTCCTTAGCGGAAGCCATCCATGCAGGAACTCTTGGCTTTATTCAGGTCAGACTCAATTTCCCTTGCCACGCTAGTTTTTAGATTCAGGCTGCTCAAGCTGGTGGTCAGAGACTACCTTTGTTCTCCGGTGCCTGGCAGCTGTAGCTTGCTCTGTGTCCTGTTGCTGTAGGTGAAGGAAACTGGACAGAAGCCATATGCCTGTGCAGGCACTCATTTGCAACACATGCAGTGCGAAACTGGGGGTGGGACATGGCTGGGCAGGCATGCTCTGCCCCCAGGGGTCCATTTGTCTCCGGCTATGTCACAGACCTCTGCACATTGCGCAAGCAGCTCTGTATAAGGGCTTGCAAGCGTGCTCTGCTCACCGAATGCACTTCACCCCCTATGGAGAAATCTTGCTCAACCTGCAAGTGTGGCTACGGGTGCTTCAGGGTGGGGCACATACTCACATACATCCCATTCCAGGTTTAGCCCTGTGCATATTGCAAGCAAGCAGCTGCATAAGGCTCTTATTACTTTACCTCCAGAGTGGGCAAAATAGGACAGGACGCTGCTCTCTGACTCTTTCTAAAAGGATTTTTAAAAAAATGTAAGTCTAGAAATGGCAAGTTAGTATACAGATGTTATTGGGACAAGCTCCACTTTTCACTGTAATCAGCCCATGAAAAAGTAATGTTCTTGGCATGACATTTTGTCTGTAATTCTCACCATCTTCCTCTGATCTTCAGGGATGATTTGGATGATCAAAGCTAATGTTCATGTCAGAAGCTCTTCAAATAATACCTGAAGATTTCACCTGTAGACACCCTAAGTTTGCATTGTGTGTGAGATCTACAGATCCCAATTTTGGTTGTTACCTTAGAAGTGTCTTGTTCTCCCTCCAGAATTCTAGCTCTGTCTTTTTAGACACAGTGCTAATTTGGAGGAGGAAAAGTTGCTTTCAGACTCATGTGTACAAAAACAAATTTTAGCCCCATGCTTTAGAATAGCATCTAGCTATTATTGTCTTCCCCAATCTGGTGCCCTCTGGGTGTGCTAGGCTACACACATCTGGAAATGATGGGAATTACAATCCCATACATCTGGAGGGTGCCAAGTTGGAAGTGGGGGGGGGGGGGCTCTTTGCAGGATCCTAGAGGGGAAATCATTCAGATTTATAAATTGGCTCCATAAAACACGATGTCTTCAGAAAGAAACTGCCCAGAGAGCTTCAGCTGTTGGGAAATACAGAAATTAAACAAGCAAGAGTTTTGGCTCTATTGTGTCCCCAGTATGGAACTGAATCAGTAATGTTTGAGCAAAGTATCACTGCTGGGAATCCCACAGTACCTTCTCTCCTATCTTGTAGCTTGGTGGAGACGGCATCTTAATATTTTTGATATTAACAGCTGGGGCGTCTTCTTGTGGAAGAGCTGGAGAAAGCTTTTTCTTGTTCTGGATTTTCTCATCAATCTCCTGAATTACTTGCTCAGCCATGTTTTTGGGAAGAGGCTTTCCATGCCAGCTTTCCTTGTCCTCAATACCTGTGGAATATTATGCACATAATTTAAAAAGTACAAGAGCAAACCACAACCCACTCTGCAAAATTGCTGAAAACAGCAACTTCTGAGTTAATGCAGTAACACAATTATCTTGCTTTATAAACACGTTGCTCTACCTATCAGCTTTAGGACAGCAGAGCCTCCATTCCCTGCCTCGTCCCTGTCATTCCATTCTTTGACTTGCTGGAAAACCACCCTGGGAATTCTACCTGAATCCTCCTACAGCCCAATTCCATTCGCCTCCCAGTTGGGCTCCAACTCCATTATCCAAAGCTGAGTCAGTGAGCGCCATCTTAGACTAGGACTAGGGGCACCATCCTCGCCCTCACTCAGCCATGAAGCTCACTGGCCGATCGTTCAGCCAGACCTAACCAACGGGGAAGCTGTAAGAATAACACTGGGAAGCAGGGCAGGGAGAACCCATGCCCAGAGCTCCTTGGAGGAAGGGCAAGATAAAAATGCAGCAAAATTAATTTTCTAAACAAAAATCAACCCATCAAAGCCTTGGTCTTGTTCTTTCTCCATCTTTTCACTACCTAATTTTTAGTGACATGTCTTGGTGCTTGCCCTGCTAGAACCCAATAAAATCACAATATGTGCACTCATCTGCGTCCATTCACTGCCAGTGATGTTCTCCCTCCTTGGCCTCTCGGTACTCTTTTATAGCAAGGGGCGGCAACACGTGGTCCCAGCAGCTCTTCAGTGCAGTTTACAGACTGTGAGCCTTTGCACCATGTGCTATCATATTTATTCAATACCACTACCAGCCTTGAACCCTTGGAACAGGGTGGGCTATGTGCCTAAATAGATGAATAAATCAAGCCAGCAAATCAATAACCTTGACTGTAATAATGACATGCTAGGTATTCTATAATTAAGCACCTGAATAAGCAGGCACTCTGTGCAAGCACGAAACGTCTCTCTGCTTCAGGAAAGAGCATCAGACAGACTGAGCTCTCACAGTAACAGGATCTAAATACGGGATTCTTTCCGCCATACAGAAGTCTCACAGAGTGGCAGCATTTGTTCCTGAAAAATGACAAATATCCTAAGTTTATTTAGCTATTTTTGAAAAGGCTTAAGCCAGCTGATGGATGCACAAGGTTTAAAATGTAACATAATGGGGAGACAAAAAAATATGTGGAAAATGCATGGCAGCACAAACCACGGAGATCTGACAATCATTGTGTTTTCTACTGTGCCTGTACCTGAGCAGAAAGGAACGCGTATCTTGGGGCACACGCCTGTCCTTTGCCGAATCCTTAGCAGGTACAAATTGCCAAGAAGGCAAGGCTAGTATAAAGATCTCTTTTGTGTGGCTAATCAAGCCTCCGATATGCCCAGCCTGCTGTGACAGTGCAGTTTGTAGTGGAGAGCAGAGAAGATGGGCTTTTCTCATCTACAATGTGCTGAAACATGGCAGGTTATGTAATGTGGGTCAGACAGAAAGAGCACAAATGATGTTTTGAAGGCTTACTCAACTTCACTTAATATATATATCTGACAGCATGAAATACACTCAGCAGTGAGCAAGCAATTCAAATTTAGTGGTGGCTGAACCTATTTTTAAAAATGTTTAAGTAATCTTTAGAGAGCAGCACATTCAAATAGGATTGTAATACTGCGCATCCCACTTTTCCTTACTAAGTTTGTAAGTGGATTGTAACCATTCCCTGGTGCACTGGAATGTTTACATGGGCACGCTTGTTTATGATAGCCCATTCTTTTTCCTGCTTTAGAATTTATTCTAAATTCTAACCTATTTTATTTAGCTTTGTAAACATTCACAGTAAAAATTCATTTCATTTTTGTAGCATGTTTTATTCTATACTAAAGCCTTTTTGTCCAATGAGCTTTACAACAAACCGTAAGTATGGGGCGGGGGGAGGTCTACTTCTGCTTAATATTCTATTTCTAAACTTGCTTGCACTTTACATTGTCTGCAGGGAAGGCTATCATTGAAGCACTGAGGCGCCTGTGTTAAGAATATAGCAGAGGCCCGTGCTATACATACAATGCGGGCTCACTGCAAAAGGACAAGGTGCAGCTTTCAGCCCCACTGCAAGGCATCAAGCGACCTGCAAGGTGCCAACCAACCTGCCATTACAGACAGCTGCTGCAATGCAGAATTGAAAACCTTCAGCATCAGTAAGAATATAGAACTAATACCAAAGAGATTATTAATTATGTTACTATTAAATGTTCATATTAAAGCCTTTTTAGGAGAAGAACCCAATTCCTACTAATGGAACTGCTTTAATGACTTCTTAATAGCTGGCATAGCATTAAATGAAATCCTATACCACATAAGCAAACTTCCACACTACAGAATTTTTCCCTTGTATCTTCCCTAAATCTGCTCCAGGGAGTTTCCTCAACCCATGAAAAGATTTTTGAGGATGCACAGGGGGGATTGCCCACCCCCTGTTCCAATTCTGGCAGAGGGATGGGCTATTTGGATATAATCTTAGGTGTTTAAAAGACAAAATATAGATAAGAAAATCCCTGCTTTAAATCTCACATTTATCTTGAAGTTATTTGATGGCCTTGGGCATACCACTGTCTCAGCCCCAGGCCCCGATCTGTATTAATCCTGATCTACCTCGCAGAGCTGTTATAAGGATGATAAGAAAACGTATGCAAAGTATCTTGAACACAAAAATAAAGTTGGTGGATTGCTTAATATTGCAATTATCTTCCAATTAAAGTAGCTAAAGCTTTGATTAACAAAAGCAGTGAGGAGTTTGTCATTTGGCATCACCTGTTATTCCTCTGCCTTTGAAAGTCTTGGCAATAATTGCGGTTGGCTGGTGTTTAGCCTGGCTGAAGGCTTTGCACAGTTCCTCCACGCTGTGCCCATCCACAATGATAGCATGCCAGCTGGAAAGGCAAACAAACAGATTACCTTTAACAGGATTTACAGTAGGAAGGCCTCCAGTCTGAATTCCTAGCAATATAAGCACTGGAGAAGAATGTATAGTATATTAAGTGCAGAGCAATAATTGGGCATAGTTTTTCTTTGTAAGTGCTTCATTCTTACTGTGAGATATTCAGAATGGCCAGGAATCAAACAGTGACTTTAGGGACATCAAAGGATGTGGGTGTTTTCAACTGGATGTTTCTTTTCAACGCCTTTTTCTCTGAACAGCAAACCCATAGGGCTATACCGCAATCTGCTTTCAAATGCCTCCTTCCTTTCAGAGGTGGCTTGCCATTTGACATGCAGAGCTGCTGAGCTGTGAAGCACCAGCTCCATATTCTAATCATAGAGCTGGTCCCATCCCAGCTACAAACAAGCAATCAGAAAATGATTTAGGCTGACTGAAAATAAATGCTGTGATTGAATTAATCTGTTCTAGGGAAACTTGCATCACAAAGAGACATAGCAACAGATTGTAGGTTTAGCATTAAGTAACACATGATGGACAGCAAAATCTGATTACTTATCTATTCAGTTGAACCTCTTCAAAAAGAATAACGAAAGAGCCAGCAGCTAACAACTAGACACGAATGTCCCACTGGCCAAAAGGCAAACTCGCTTTAATGCTCAGGGCCAATTCAGTAGAAAAGAAGCTTTCATGGAAAGAGCTCTAGGGGCGTGTGGGTCTGAGGATTAGATTTGGCAGAGCTAAAGCCAACAGGGTGGGGCCAAAAAACTAGCATATTTTAGCTCAAAGCGATGCCTGCCAGTGACAAAGCCTCAGGAAGGGCATTTCATCCTTTTAGAATGGGGAACAGCTGCACACAGCTCAGACATCAAATGACTGGTGAGGAAAATAAAATAAAATAAAATAAAATAAAATAAAATAAAATAAAATAAAAGGGGTACCGCCTGGGAAAGACAGCAGCCATTCAGGAAACTGCAGAGCAAAAATGCAGATTTGGCCTCTGGGGCAGATATTAATCTCCCATGTTCTTAAGTATTTCTGAGCACTATTTCTGAGCTTTCCAGCAATCCTATGCAAATTTAGAAATAAGAAAGGCCTATAATTCTCTGTATGTCCCAGCCAGCATACCTAGCTAGGTCATACTATCAATTGCATTATCATATTATATTTAGTTATATGATATATATGTGTGTGTGTGTGTTTATACACGTATTATCCTCTGAAACTCAAGGCATCTTACAACATTTGAACAATTACAACATGAATAGAAATACACAAAAATTAACAATTCATGTAAAACAACTACAATATTAAAATGTTATAATGGCCACAACTAAAACAGCAATAAAAGCTATATAAACAACAGAGCCAGTTCAACACAATCTTACAGTTGTAGGCCTTTGTTTTGTCAAGACTTGCATATGACTGCACACATAGCCACTTTCCTAAAATAAGCATCATATAAGGAATAAAATATTTATTGTCTAGGGACAATAACTTCCTTGAGTACTTGATAACAATAGATCCTTCCTGGAATCTAGTTATGCTAGTCTAGATGTCATATTTCAGTGCATGTAAATAAATTATCTTGAAGGTACACAAATACCATAAATTTCAAGAGTGAGAAAGTTACTATTCAACATATATTTTACAAATACTGTAAACATTCAGAAGGAGGAGAGGACTGCAAACAAGAAGACCATTAAAAACAAAATGGATAAAATCCTTTCCTGGCCATCCTGTGCTCTTTGAATATAGAACAAGATTGGCCTCTGGAAATGCTTTACCCCTAAAGGTGGTCTAAAAATCATAGTCATAGAATGGCAGAGTTGAAAGAGGCCAGTTGGGCCATCAGATCCAGCAGCCTGCGCATTGCAGGGCTCCACGTGAAAGCATTCTTAACAGATGGCTGTCCTCCTGCATCATGGATGCCTCCAGAGTGGGAGAGCCCACGACCTCCCTAGGCCACTGGTCCTGTTGCCATACTGCTCTATCAGTCAGGAACTTTTCCCCAATGTCCAGGTCATACCTGGCTTCCTGTGCCTTGTGCCAATTATTCCAAGTCTTGCACTGTATCTGGGATACCAAGAAGAGACCCTGGCCCTTGTCTGGGTGACAGCCTTCCAAATACTTGTGGAGTGCTATCATATCCGCCCTCAGACTTCTCTTGTCAAGGCTAAACAAGCCCACTTCTTTCAGTCTCTCCTCAAAGGGCTTTGTTTCCATTACCCTTATCTTTGTTGTCCTCCTCTGAACCTGTTCTAGTTTTGTCTGTATCTTTCTGTGGTGCCCAGAACTGGATACAGTACTCATCCAAGATTAGGCCTAACCAGTATTTTGTGTGATTTGAAAGTGATGCTTCTATTAATGCAGGTCAAATAGCATTTTCCCTTTTTGTCACATACAAGCATATTCAGCTTTTGGTCTACAGCAGTTTCAAGAACCTTCTTGCTTGTATCTTCCATCTTGTAAGTATATATTGTAAGTATACAATATGATAGTGGAACCAGCGGCCTAGAGAGGTGGTGAACTCTCCCGCACTAGAGGCATTCAAAAAGAAACTGGGCAGCCATCTGAGTGGGATGGTATAAATTGGTGTCCTGAAATAGCAGAGGGTTAGGCCCAATGGCCTTCTAGGTTCCTTCCAGCTCTGCTATACTATGATTCTGTGATTTGGTTTCCTTTTCCTGGATGCAGAACTTGGCATTTGTCCCTGTTAAATTTCATTTGGTTGCTTTCAGCATGGCAAGCTATTGTTCATTTGAGTCTTTCTTCCAGTGTATTAGCTGAACTTCTAAATTAATTAATCAGCTTAATAACCTGCATTAAGCTCTGCTTTGCTCTGTTCTATTCATTATAGAAACATAGAAACAGAGCAAGTCTGAAGGGGCCTCCCGGGCCATCTAGTCTGACCTCCGGCACTAGCCGGCTCCACTATACCTTTAAACTAATAATACTCAGCATTTACTGATCATCCAAACTCAATTCAAAAACCACACACAACACTAAGGTTACCTGGCATCAATGAGCACCCGGTGACAGTCACTCCAGGATGCCCCATGGGCACAGTGACCAAGCTGTCCCTGGAAGCAGCACAGGGCTCCATTGAGCTGTCTATCTTACAGTCATACATGGAGCAAAGAATGGCAGAGAAGACCAGTTCTGCTGTGCAGGACCCTGGCGTAACAGCTGGAGGACCGGGAAGGAGGGAGGGGAACAACCTATTCTGTTCCTCAGACAGCCCACACCTCGTATCTCATTCACAGGGTGGGCTGTTGGGTTGTGTGAGGTCACCCAGTATCTCATATAATCTCATACGTACCCAAAGGCTTCACAGCGTTTTTGGTAGATTTCAACATGATGTTGCAGAGGAGCAGGGTCACTTTGTCCCAGTCGGTTAATATCAAGGATGGCAACCAAATTATCCAGTCTGTAGAAACCAGCAAAGGACATGGCCTCCCAAACAGAGCCTTCGGAGAGTTCTCCATCCCCAAGGACACAATACACTCGGTAGCTGTACACCAAACAACAAAAAGATGGTGCTAAAAGATTAGCATCCTGTGTTACTGAAAGAGGAAAAATACCAGAACATGCGACAGAGGGCTTGTGCACAAAGGCTGCAAACGGCATTTTCCCACACAGGCCACCAATTCTTGCTTCTTCTCCAAGCCTCACATGTGCTTTATCTGCCCTAAGCAATCTTTAAAACACACCATGCGCCTTTTACCATTCATGCTGCACCTTTATCATACAGCCACACTAGATGCGATAGCAGCAACTCCACTTCTGTAAATACTGACCTGCCCCATCACGAATACGTCTGTTTAGTAACTTGTTCAGGAATGCCTGAATAGGAATGTTTCCACCATCACAACCACAATCTCTCTCTCTCTGTCTGTGCATGTGTGTGCACAAATATAATGTAGGCCTTGAAATATTTCAGATCATTTTTGTCTGCGTTCAGGCAGCACAGGTCCTTAAAAGTGAACACTAATCTTGATTTCAAAGAGGAACTCAGAAAACTGTTTTTGAGGGGCAAATATATCACGTCGTTCTATGCCATCAAGTCATCTTTAATCTATGGCAACGCTATGAATGAAAGCCCTCCAAAATATCCTGTCCATGACAGCCCCATCCAGCTCTTCTAAGTTCAACACTGTGGCCTCCTTTATGGATTCAACCCATCTCATCTTTGGTGTTTCTGCCTTTGACTCTGCCTATCATGATGGCCTTCTCCAGTGAGTCTTACCGTCTCATGATGTATCCAAAGAATGACAGCCTCTGTTTTAAAATTTAACAAAGAAAACAAAATTTCCAGAAACAAGAAAGTGTAAACAGTTTTCATCTCTTTCAAGTGGTGTGCAAGTGTACGAATGAAGGGTGTGGGTGCCTGTGTGAATGGAGTGAGCCCTGGCAAGTTCCCTAGATGGCAATCTGACCCTCAAGCAAAAAAGGATTTCTATAGCCCTGTTCAAACGTCAGGCCCACACTGCCAACTCAGGTGTCCTGGGCTATCTTTCCAAAACATCTTGGGAAAATTTCCTATAAGCAAGTCGTTCTTCAGATCGGACATGATGAATCTACAACATCCATTGCCATAAGATGTTGTAATAGCTATTAGCCTTTAAAAGGGTATTAGTCAAATTCAAGGAGAATAAAAACTATCAGTAACTATGAGTCATGATGCCATGTTATTACCTCCAGTATCAGAGGCCATGTGTCCATGAATACCAGCAGCTGGGAACGTAAGTGAGAGTGTGTTACTGCCTCATGGCCTGCTCGTAGGGTGTCTGTGGGCATCTGGTTCACCATTGTGGGAAAAGTAATGCTGGACTAGATATGGTTTTGGTTTGATCCAGAAGGACTCTCTGCTCTTCTTCTGCCACTGGAAATAGGGTTCTATCCAGCAAGTTCCACAGCACCATTGCAGAACTAGATGAAGGATTTTATGGGAATTCAGTCTGAATTAGTTTTGTATATAAATGTGTTATGATGGACATTTGCTGCTGAGCTTCACACAACTTGTGAAGTCTGCATGTCAACAGCCAAATATTACTCATCTCTTTTCTACAGACTATGAAGCACCAAATTCAAGCTCTCTTAGGGGAGTTCGCCAAGTCACCAGCTTTCCTCCCCAGATGCTGCCTAGGGTTGTTAAGAGGTCTCACACTGTGTGCCTATGAGCACTAGAAGGCATCTGAATAGCTCTTAGGAGCAGCAAGAATAACCAGAAATATATTTTTATTCCCTATTTAAAGTAACAACAACTTCTCACCTTTAAGCAAGTCAAATAGGGAGGATGTCAAATAATCAAGGAAAATCTATGACCTTGAGAAAGAAGGTGCTCTAACAATGAACCTTACTGTAAAGCTGAAATGAACATGCCTGTTTAAACACAGCTCACTGTGACTCAGCAAGATCATTGAGAAAGCTCCAGTCTTACTTAATCAGCGTTGCAAACTTCCTCATTTCAGCGCCACCCGTTGCTTCAGTATTTCCACATGTAAGCAGGACACGGTATTTTCATTTCAGAGAAATGACACATTTAATTTAATTCATTCATTCAGAGACAGGCCTTTCCACTATGAATATTGCGAGCCCAAGTATCTCGGGGCAATTACAAAATGGATGTGTCACACAAAATTCATGTGACAAGCCTTGAATTTTTTGTTTTGATTTTATTGTGATCAACTGCTCTGGGACAAGGTTAAATGTTAGGATAGGAAAGGTTCAAGGCAAGGTAACACCCCAGCTCCTGAACAGAAGCTCCCCCTGGTTCTATCTATCTATCTATCTATCTATCTATCTATCTATCTATTTATTTATTTAGGGAACTTCTATGCCGCCCCATTCACAGAAGCCTCGGGGCGGTGCACAATCAAAGCTTCCTTCTATTTCTCTTATGCAGTCTCCAAACCAGTATCTATTGCCCCATTGCTTTGCAGCAGCTACTATATGTAAAAATGGAAATTAGAATAAATATAACTTCAGGTGTGACATCTAGTTAGGCCATCAGTTGTGACCTATCGTAGTCAAAGAGATTCCAGTCAACCTTCCAAGACATTCAGTGTTCAACTGACTGGTTATCTTAACAGATGAAAAATGCTTTGAATGCCCATGGCTAATCATGCAATACAGGGTTTTTTTTTAAGTTGGCTTATTTTCTAATAAGCACTTAATTGCAGGTGGCAAGTAGCAAATGAGGCATTTCCATCCTTTTCTCCAAAAGAAAATAGGACATCACTTTTGCAACATGTGCAGGCATTGAAGTGTTGCTGGACTTATTGATTATTCCTATGCAAATGCACGTTGATATAAACTGATCAAAACCAATACAGTCGATCAGCAAACCTGTCTTTCACTGAGACAGCAGCCCTACTTTCTGCGAGGATGGTAAACTATTTCTCTAATGTTGATTTTCATATTTTAGGTTGCCTTCTAATGTAACAAATGGCTTTGTGTAGTGGAATGAGTCATCCAGAAGGTTCTGTTCCTATTAGAACCTGATATAACATGTTAGTTTTGTCTCTGTCTGTGGCACAAAGTGCTGGTTAGCATCAGGACTAACACGAGTAGCAGGACACTGACAGCCTCTGCAATCCAGTCAGAGTCCCCTGTTCTCTCTGAGCTTCAGAGCAATGCTCAGCTTCACTGCAAGGAAATGAATTTTCCCTGTAACAATATAATTGCCTGGTCTTGCAGTGAGCAATTAAAACTCATTATCTTTACAAAAGACCTGCTCTTGGTGAGGATAAATTGCTAGCACTGGTGCATTGATGTAGATCAACGCAGCTTCCTGAATGCTGGGGACTCTCCTTGGCAGATTGGCTATGGGAACACGAATGACAAGTGCCTAACACTTCAAAATGTATCATCCAACATGGTCTAGGATAGTGAAAGGTTGTCACTGCTAGTTTTGGTGAGCAGGGAAAAGAGCTGCCAGCTTTTCTGGCATACTCCTATGCCAGACAAGTTGAGGTTTATGGATGTAGCGTTGGAAAGAATCCCTAGCTGAGCTTTAGCCCAACACACTGCTGTTTCAGGTCCAGGAAGCTGATGAAATTTTAAAAAGCTGCCAACCTCGATGGAGTTTATTACCTTCTCTCAGTTTTAAGATTTTATGAATCCAAGCCAACTCCCAGTGGGTCCCCCTCCCCCACCTTATGTAGGTTTAACACATCACCTACTTTTCTCAAAACATTCATGGAGGGCTGCATTATTTCTGGGCAGATTTATTTGCCAAAACAGCATTATTGAATCATAGAACAGTAGAGTTGGAAGGTGCCATGAAGGCCAACCCCCTGCTGTTGCAGGACACCAATTACATAAATTATACACACTGATGGGCAAGAGAAACCCCTGAAGAGATACTGAACAGGTTATGCCATCATACTAATATTATTTGCATTACAGCACATATCTGCAATCTTTATTACTCACTTAGCAAAATAACAACGGCATAAAATCCTGGCTCCTCTGAAGCATTCCATGCAAAGAGCCAGTATGTCACAATGGCAGAGAGAGAGTTTTCTACAAATGCCACCTGCCAGGCTGCATTAATATCAGTTAGTCATTGCACACAGAAATGCTTTCAAGCAACTGAACTGCGCAATTTAAAATTATATTTACTCGGCAACTTGGATTTTCATGCACTAATACTGTCATGCAAAATGCATCAGCTTCCCCAACAGGACATCCCTTTGGATGTCGATTTTTCTCTCATACCACATGAAGATTTTCATGCCAGCTGCAACAGGACTGCCGTTTAGATGCTGGGTTTATGGCCATATACCATTCCCCCTTGAGCAACAACAAGATATTCCTGCATTATATTCTCCGCCACCCACTTTTCCTCTACAGTGCTATGTTGCCATAACAACCTTTGAACAAAAGCTGCCTAATGCAAACTAAAGGCAACAAACCGTTTGCGTGCGAGTCCACTTCCTCTGTCATTAATACTAATATCATTGCTACAGAAGAATGGAAGTGCATGCTTGCACACCGTGGGCGGGAAGCAGGGAGGAGTATTGGTGTGGAAGATCACATTAAGCTTAGTAAAGCTGACATATGTTTGAACGAGTTTGGGTATGTACACAGCTCTGCAGCTTGTCCCTTCATAGACGGAGTAAATGTAGCAGGGGGAAATTTTTTGTAATGAACTCTTTAATTATTATCGCCATTATGATTCCTGTTGCTGTTATCACATTGTGTTTATATCCCATGTTTTTCCTCTTGTGAGGACCCCAAGCCTGCTTCCATTTTAGCCTTACCACAAGGCTGCCAGCGAGTGGCTGGCCCAAAGCCACACCGTGAGCTGGCTGAGTGGGGGTTAGAACCAGGATCTCCAGAGTCCCCAGAATCCCCCAACTCTCGAACCACCACATCCCTCTGGCTCTCTGAAACTATGATTGACAGCTTCAAAACAAGCAAGGATAGGAAGCTGTCCTCAATTGTTTCAGGGTTGCTAGGCAGCGTTCTTTTCATGGTGTCTGTGCATCACACGCAAGGTCTCCATGCCTGTACAAAGCCTTGCTTGGGAAACTTCTATAGCTGAGGAATTCTTGGCAGGAACCCATCTCACTATCTTCGCATCCATGTGCCGCAGAGGCTCACACCTGTTCCCTCAGTGCCTTCTCACCTGCCACTGGGACTGCCTCATGGGGACTCCTCTCATCCATTTGCACTGTGTTTTTAATCAAAAGCCTATATATATATATATATATATATATATATATATATATATATATATATTTGCAAATATATATATTTGCTATTTCTTTCTTGCAGGTGTTTTTAGTTTTCCTGTATGACTGAAAGGAAATCTGCCTTCATCTGTTTGGGATAGTGTTACTTTGCAGATGTCGAGTGCATTGCCAAGTGTTCATCAAACAAGCTTGTCAGGACATGGGTGATTGTCTGAGGGTGGATTTGTTGGAGGAGATTCTTGTGGCAGTGGAGGCACCAAGACGGTTCATCGAGGACCATCCTTCTCCCTCAGGTTTTCCTGACTCTCTTATTGCACATTCCTCAAGGACTGCATAACTTGCTTCTTC
Organism: Varanus komodoensis; assembly: GCF_004798865.1. Lineage (NCBI taxonomy): Eukaryota > Metazoa > Chordata > Lepidosauria > Squamata > Varanidae > Varanus > Varanus komodoensis. The sequence continues at coordinate 13,964,638 of NW_025336346.1, forward strand.
TCATGATTACCTGATGGCCTCTTTCTGCTCTGCAAGCTGTGCAGAGAATTGTCACTAGGCTGGGTTATGGTAGGAAGTGGGAGTTTTTCTTGCTGTCTGCAGCTAAAACCAGGTTCAGCCCTGCGGTGTCCAATCCAGGAGATGTTTCAGTTCCAGCTCTCCCTTTCCAAGCATAATTATAGGCCCTCATCCCTTGGAGCATAACTGGCAGCAATCGCTGCTCTTCATCTCCCAGAGGAAGGCTTCTCCATTTCCTCTCTTCACCTTTTCTAAGGAGACAGAGTACTTCCAGAACAGCCTCTAAGCACCACAGTGGAGCTTGACGGTCACCTTGCACAAAGTGACACTGAAGCCAGCTGAGCACTGGCTACAGTTGGCCTCCACGTATTATCCTGGAAGGCAGCCCTTGTGGAAGTTACATCTGCTCATCACCCCCATGAACCTCAAATACTTTCTCTGCACAGGATGTTCCATAAAGACAAGGTGGTGTTTTGACCTTAACTCTCCTCCTTGAAATGATCTCTGACTTCCTTATCAACAAGAATCTCATCTTACCTACTTTCTTTTCATCTCTCCCACCTTTGCTAGAATGAACTTTGCATGCCCATGACTGAGATGGATGCTTGCATTTTACAAACCTTGAACCGAACCCCTCCATAGAGTGTCGAGGCTTCTCTTATGCAACAGAGGAAAGACTAAAGGACTTCCTGTTTCTTCCCAGTGCCTGGCAGCCTGCGTGGTTCTAACTATTTGCCTGGCATAGCCATGGCCAGGTGACAACTCTCAGAAGTGCCAAGAGTGTGCTTCATCTGCAAGGTCACAACTTCGATTGCATTTGAAGCAAGTGTGCAACTACCACAGTTACTTGATCAAGAATTTGTATTTTTATATTTAATGGTAATTTATTATGTACTATTGTATTTCAATGTATTTTATCATGTTGTAAGCCGCCCCGAGGTTTCAGCAAGGGGCGGCATAGAAATGTTGTAATAATAATAATAATAATAATAATAATAATAATAATAATAATAATAATAATTTATATGGCATTATAAGCTGGACCATTAAAAAGACCTGTAATTTCAGCAAAGTAGTGTTATCCTTGATAGTTCAGTGCTAAGTCAGCTTGCTAGCCACCCACACGTGATGTACAGAGACCATAAAAGTGGAGGACATTTTGCATAGCTGTACTAGTAGTTCTTAAGTGGTCATCAGCACATTCCCTTGACCCATCCACCATCCTGCTTTGGTGTTCTGGTTGACTTTGTTCTTATTCCTAGAAGCAGATGGCAGCATTAATTTTGCTCATTAAACTGCTGTTGATACTGAATTTTTTCTTGCTTCAATAGGTGGTCTCAAGAAAACTGGGGGAACAGGTGGAAACTGCTAAGGACACGTGTGCCAGAACAGGTGCAGAGCCCATGTCTGACTGCTTGTCGAACTGCAGTTACAGGTAAGTAAGCAGCCTGTCTTTTTCTGATTTGAATGAATCAGACAGCTATAATCAACAGAAGTCTATCTAGTCGATTAGTTCCCTTGTATGAAAGGAGAAGAAAAAAGGCTACACATACATTCAAAAGGCTTGTTCATACCTCAGCTTCTTGAGAACATTGCCCACTGTTTTCAATTTCCAAAGCAACATTTGAGAAGCTCATCATGCAAAGAAACAACATTCTTGATCAGGTGGCACTTAGGTTTTGCATCTTTATTGTCTTTTCTTAATGCTATTTAGGAGGATGTTCAGGAAAATTACCTTGCTCTGTCAAAGTACTTCCCAGTGTAGGCCATGCCACACGCAGCACCCAGTCCCTGACCAAGTGATCCAGTAGCTACATCTGTGAATGCTTGTTTCTAAAAACAAGAAGTAAACAATATGTAAAGTGGCGGAGGGACAAACAGACAGCGAATGACTATATCACAAACAGGAAAGCACCAATCCTTTGCACACCAGCCTGACCAAAATATGTACAGCTGTTGAATGGCACCTGTTACTTTGATCATTTTCTAGATTCCACTGAATTAAATGTATCTCTAAGTACTGTACAGTCATGATCTCCTGTAGATTGTAGGCACAATGTTTTGAGGTAACACAAAAATGGTTGCACCTGATGAACTTCAAAAGACAAAGCAGATCTAAGACTAGACCAGTCATCTTCAGCCTGGTGACCTCCAGATGTTTTGACCTTTGAAGCCCATCAGCCCCAGCCAGCCTGGACAGTGGTAAGATACTGGAAAATGTTGTCCAAAACATCTGGAGGGTTCCAGGGTTGAAGGCTGAACTAGGCAACTGTCTCTGTGTTTGTCCTCACCAAATTCCACTGCCACTTTCTATTTCTTTCTCACTCACTCCCAGAAATTCTGTGATTTTATGAAGAGAACGATAGTGAGTGTTCCTAGGGGTGAGTAATGCAACAAACCATCCATTTCCTGAACTACAGGAGACACATTGAAGCTCCAGAAAAGTAAGTCTGTTTTACTAAAATGGCATGCAACAAACTAAAGTGGAAGCAATCAACTGTGGCCCTCCAGAATTTGGCCTACAACTCCCATCAGCCCTAGCCAGCAAGAGTGAGAGATGATAAGAGCTGCAATCCAACACTTTTTGTGAGCTGTCCATTCCCCATCCTTCCCTTACATCTCCTCTAGCAAATGTACTCAAACAGGAAACAATTGTCTGTTTGCTGTTTCAGTACATTTGAGGTCCTTCTGCTTCATTTCTGCAGCAAACAGCTGCTGCATCTACACTGTGAATTCTTCCTTTGCAAAAGCCAGCAGGCTGGTGCACATTGCTCAGTCCCTCTTGCTTGGTTCCTCTTGCATGCAGGAGCAATCAAACAAACCACGGACCAAAATGTTCAGATGGCCACATACTGCTAAAGGAATGCCCAAGTCAACTAAAGGTGTGGAATCCCATTCTCAACCGGGCATATGTACACACGCTTCGTAGCTTATACAAAGAAACTCTGTTTGCTGAAACTCACTGGCACAGGGTGGCCTTCCAAAATAGAATCTATTTTTCTCAAGTTTAACAGTTCTGATTCATGGATAAAGCCCGCTTCAGCCCAGACTGCATACAAGATGGGTGCTGCGTGTCCCTAGAAAAAAGGAGAGAAGTGAAACATTTAGGACATCTTAAGAAAAGGAGCCACGTGACATGCAAAGGTATAAAAATGTGTTGTCACGTTACACTGAATAATTGAGAACAACCTGCTAGGATCAGTGTCCTCACACCTAGTGCCCCCAAGCAAGGCTGATTACAAAGCGTTCTAGGAGTTGCAGTCCAAGTACTGGAAGGATCCGGGACTGAGAAGGCTGCGCTCTACGTACTAAGCAGAAAAGAGACCAACCCTGCTGAGGGCTCATACTGGACGAAGAGGAGACAGGATGTACGAAGTTTGAATGAATATAGTCAACTAGCAGCCAAAGGAAGAGCAAGTGGCTTGACAGAAAATTGGACTAGCTGTTCCAAAGCAAGGAATAGCAGACATTTTAAAAACAGGACTAGAAAGTAACAAGAAGGAGGGCAAGAGCAGACCTTAGTAAAGGAATCAATATCCATAATTGCAAAATAAAAGTTCCTTGAGCTCAAAAGCAAGAGGCTCCATATTCTTTCTTCCTGCCCTTGTATTGCTCCACATACCATGAGAAGAAGCAAATCGTCAAAGCAAGACACCATGTATTTATACGAACACAGGATTTCATGGATCCTGCAAAATGCAGTGGGACCTACTAGCTCAGACATTCGCTCTCACTATGTGTAGAGATGGGAATGAGGAAAAAATAAACAGTTGATTGAAATTCATGGAACAATTAACTTGCATATTGACTGGAGCAGGAATGACTTTCCCTGCATTTGAGGCAAACTCTGAACCAGCCAAATATATTAACACTCACCTGATGATATTTTTTCGCTATTGCTAAGCTCCATAAGAGACCTAACTGACTATTAATCAGAACTAGCCTTTGAGAAATCACCTTGGAGACCTGCATGAAAAGATTTAGCTCTTACCTTGGAGAGAACAAAACGGTCGTTGTTGGGATTTCTGGGATCCTGTGGTTTGTACCTCATGGTATGAAAAAACAGCACAGACATGATTTCTGCAGCACTGCAACATGATGTCGGGTGGCTGCAAGTCAAAGCACATGGAATGTTACAATCATGGTCCCTTGTCAGGTCACATTCCTATCAGTGAAATACCAGCATGCCTCTCTTCCTGCTTTCTGCAGGAAAATGTGCCATTAGAAGCAAGCCTGAGAACCCCTAAAAACTACTATTATCCTGGTGCCAATTAGCTATATTCAGCTCAGAGCTCATGCTATTTCTGTCAAATGATATTAACCTGTAGGTTTTCATGACAGAACAATTTGAGCACCCTTTTGTGAAGGAACAACATCAGAATTGGCTGCTGTTGTACTAATGGAGCTGACTGAATGAGCAATTGAAGCTGTTTGCTATTCACTTATATTATTAGAGAAGAGCATCATCTCCTGCAGAGGACAGAGGCAGATTTCTTCACTTGATGAAAACACTTAGGTTATGCCCTTGAGGCTTTTAAGCTTCCAAACTCAGAGGTTTACAAGCACCCCATGGTGGATGTCTTCTCATCCACAAGCCAAAAGTGTTTGCTCCCTTCTCCTGTCATATGGACCAATGTGATCTTTAAGGTCCATTAAGAATACCCTTTTAGCGTGTGCATGTATACCAGGTACCTGGAGCAGAGGCTCACAAATATGCCAGTCAGGTTTTTGGTCGCTGGAGCAGGGCGGTTGCATTCTTCCCCTGCTACCATCTTTTACCTGGTGACATTTTCTATATCCTTTCCTTTGCTGCCAACCTTGAACTTCAACATGGAAAGCTAAAAAGGTAAATTCTCTTAGGATTCCATAGTATCTAACACTCCTATACAAATATTATGCACAGTTATCTACTTTGCACAAAGGGCAATGCTACTATCATCCTGCTCCTTAGAAAGGGAGAAAGCAGGCTCTGCACTCCAGTGTAATGTATGATGCTTCCAAAGACTGTATGAAAATACAGCCTGGATTGAAACATACAATTGCTCACAGACTGTGGGCTGGGTCAGTGTTTGTTCTACTGAGTGGATTTAAGAATAGTCCATTTCACTGAGCATATAGCATTGTGGTATCTTTCAACAAAACATCCTCAATGGGGTGACTCACTATTAAGTATGTTTAGAATTGTACTAGTAGAGTAACATTGTTCAAGCATGTTTCCTTAGATTGCAACACAAGATCATACACAGTTTCAAATAGTTACTGGTCAAAACCATCAATAACTCATTGTGATGCTACTTCAGAACAAATGCATTTCACCTGGGAATAGCAATCAACATACTATGGTATAGCTGATTTACCATGCTCAGAGAGTAAAATCCACTTCTTTGGAGATCACACAGCATTTTGCCATTTCCTACATTTTCCATGCATGTTAGCATCTTAGCACATTTAATTCAAAGATGGGATATAAATGTTGTGGGACACCGACAGAAGTTGAGTCTGCACCCTGTGTTTATGATCGTTTCAATTAAAAATGGCTCCCTATTACATATTTTCTTGGAAACAGCAGTTTTATTATCCATTTCTTAAACACATGCAAATAGTTTTAAAATGTGGAATGAAGGTTAGTGTCCATCCCTTGGTAAGTACTTTGCACACTAGAATTCAAACAATTAGCTTTAAGTCACAACTCAAGCATGTATTAGTAAATATTTACACATGACAGTTAATCAATAAACTTTACATGCTTGCTCAAGACGTTCATTCCTTAAATCTTAGAAACTTTATACTTAACCATTTCTCTAAAGAACTGGTGCTCTGGGGGAAAAGTTTTAATAAACCTATTGGTAAACATGTGGAAATAAAAATAAATTAAAGACAGAATAAGCTAACATTTTAAAAAGAAAACAGTTATTTAGGACATTTTACAGCACATGATCTCTCAGATTCAGCTTTGTGGCACCTTCAACACATTTGTAATAGCATAAGCTTTGGTGGACTAGACTCCACTTCATCAGGGCAACTAAAATGGCAATGCCCTCTGGACATCCTTAGACTGATATACAGAATGTTGTTTTGACCATGACAGAAGACTTCTCTGATTTTGCTAATGTTCCTCAAACACCACATGCTTGAACTGGATTAAAAACTGCATCGATGAACAAGAGAAAAATTAAAAATTACAGTGCTTACTTTAAATGTGCTTACACAGTCTTGTTACAACCAAGCAAGTCTCATTAAATTCAATGCAATGGGCTTCCATTAATTTTAATGAGACTTGTGCAAAAGCCCTAAGTAAGCATTTCAAAATGAACTGAGATATTGCAATAGCATGTCTTACCAGAGAACATCAATTACATGTTTGATGTCAACCATAACTGGAATCCAAGAAAAGCCATGCTCAAAAACGTCAAACTCAACACATTACCATTTTTTTCTTTTAAAACTGCAATATATATTTTCTTTTCTATAAATTTGCAAGAGGCATTTCTAATAACTAAAAAATCAAACTGAATAGTGATAATGCTTTATTTCTCTAAGGAATGCCAACATTATGAATTTTATTCAAACACAAATTATAAATCTGGAGCTTACTTCTAAACTCTAGATCTTCTTGCAGCTTACCTTACAAAAAAGTATTCCTCCAAAACTACAGTAGTCAGTTATTCTTTTCCCCCTTTGAAAAAATAAAATCTCTCTTCTACCAATGGTCAGATTCTATTACTTCTGGTCTAGTCAAACTGTTTGCATTAAACACAAAAGCTCTTTTTACTCACCCAAAACAAACAGAACTGCCGTACAAAAATGCTTGCTCAGCATGCACAGCTGACTAAGCAAAAATATACCAGGTGCAGGGGACTGTTATGCAAAGGCAAAAATGGCCAGAAGGAATGGGAAACTGCTCCCTGACAGTATACACTGCCTCTGTTTGCAAGGTCAGTCCATGGTGGACTGTATGACTGTGCAAACAGACCCACTGGTTATGTGCTATATGCCAGAAGCAATTTTGAATATTCAAGCCATGATCACAGCTTGTCATATGATCTGAACTCAGCAGGGGTGGGTTGTACAAGGGTTAAACAACCCACCCAACACACGGGCTGAGTTCACACATCGTAAGAAGCAACCTTGCATGTTTGCCATGGTGTGCATATTTTTACCTCCACGTGCCTGATTGGGGTTCAGGCTCAATGGGGGACCTGGGGGAATTAGTTCTATGACACAGCCCCCAGATGGCACCTCCTGCTCACGCACATGAGGGGCTTCTCTCAGGCACATGCAGGAGAGGAAGGGGAATCAGCTGAGCAGCACCGTCCTTCCCCAGCACCAGCCGGCTGATGCCCTGCTCCTGCTCCAGGCAAGATCTTCAGGGGAGGAGGCAAGCAAATTAGGGATGCGTCTGACAGCTGCCCTAAAGAGCAGCTCTTAGAAGTGCCCTCTGGCGCTGCAAAATGGGTATCTGGTCCTGGCCTTAGTACCAGGAGGTGCAGACAACACAACAAAGCACTGTGGTACTAAAAAACCATTGACAGACAATCATTTCTGTTTGCAGTTTCTAAAAACCAAGCATATTACACTGAAATACTATGATTGGGTTTGGGGGACACGGCAGAGCAATAATGGTAAAAAGCCACATTGATCATTGTGGTGTGTGAACTATTTTAGGGCAGACTTATGCAAGAATGGTGCAACCCTTGCACAATCCATCCTTTGGAGTTTGGATGAAATGACAAGCTGTAGTTGTGGCTTGATGTTTTGCATGATGCTTATGGGTCCTGCAGCTCATTCTTGTTTAAATAAGCCACTGTGATCTGCACAATCATTCGAACCAAATCAGTGCTTGTTGGTATATGAGCTACAGCACATACAAGCATCCATTGTGACTATTAAAGCTGCAACCACAGCTTGCTGTGTTTTCCAAACCCAGCTGGGGTGCCTTGTTCAAAGGTCAAATAACCCATGGCCAAGTGAGTATTAGTATTAAACCAAGGACTAACCTCTCTATCCCTACATGCGGAGATGGGGGGACCATGTGCGTAGGCAGGAGTGTGCGCACTTGTATGTGCATGCATGGGAGAGTAAGTAAGAGAGGCTGTGTACTACTTTGTGAGAGAGGATTGCGAATGTATAGAAGTATCAGCCCTGGCTATACCCATCTCTGGCCTGCAGCCTTAAGAGCAAAAATGAGCAGACCTTAGCATTCCCTATCATTGCTCCTTGTCATTGTTACAATATTGTCCAACAGTAATCCTGTACTTTGAGGTAGATCATGCATATATGGCATACTTGCATTGTCTCCACTTCTTAATTACACAGACAATCACTTCAAACCTTCGTCACTTCCTCCAGAAAGACTCCTACTTTAGCAAATAAAACGGGAACCACCCTGATGTTGTAAATGTTTCCCTATTGCAGTAATACTTTGAAATTATGAAAGGCAGCTTCCTTCAAAGGAATCAAAAGGTTTTCTTTGTGGTTAGGTGTTTTATGCTAATAATTTCCTCTTGTTTGCTCTTTTCTATCATTCCAAGTTTGGGTTGATAAATAAGAACTGCATTAAAGAGTTGAGGCAATATATAATGCAATCTCATTTAAATCAACACAAGACGTAAGAATATAGAAGAATTATGGCTAAAGCCAAGCCACACTGTTTTGCCTCAACCAGAGGCACACCTAAAGGACAACTGGACAGCCTGAATGACCTCTCCTCTCATTAACACCCCCTTCACCTTCAGTTCTTTGAAGGATGGGCTACATTCCTTGCATGGAAGACTAAACTTGGATCCAGATAAAACTGAGATTATGGCAAGAGGTTGGACTGCAGTTTCTAGAGAGGGGCATGGCTTTGAGAAAGCAAGTTTATAGTTTGGATGCACCCAACCTTGTATCCAGATATGCTGCTGGATTTTCAGTTGATAATGACAACCAGTTGTGCTTCGTATAATGCAACAAATACAAGTTCTCCTGTCTGGGAGGACTGGGTTGTGCTGCCGTCCCTCTCTGTCCTCATAAAGTCAAGGATCAACAACCATGACATCCTTCCAGATGTGCCCTGGAGTCCTCCAGATGTGCTGGACTGGGATTCTTATCATCCCCAGCAAGCACAAGGCATGCTCTTGAGGATTATGACAACAGTAATCGAACAAAATAGGCCTGACCTTGAATACCATTCTATTGGGCTTAAAAGCGAGATACTTGTTTTTTAAATTTTTGCTGCTTAGTTGTTTAGTACATCTGTTATAAAATTTAAATCCTTGTTAAAATTTACTATTATATCATGACCCACTAAGTAAGAGCTGATTCATGGGCAGGGACAATGGATCTAGTGTCAGCCAGCATTTTCATTTTGCTCTTGTGTCTTTGTGGTGTGCCAATCGAAGTGCAGATCACTGCAACTATGGTTTGTCCATGTAGACATTTCATCCAATAGCAGTTAACACAACCGAAGGGCGTAGTTCTTGCACAGCAGCAGGTCAATTGAACAAAACCAACCAACCCAACACAAAAGCCCGGCTTAGCATGAACACAGCAGTGCACAATGCCTGACCCTGCCCACTGCAAGCTGACTTTGCATTCCAGCTTGGCCTGTCTCTCTCCAGCCAGAGATATCCTGGTTTGCACATTACACCGTCTGTCCCTGGGTTGTTCAGCCATGCCCATTTGCGGGGAGGGTAACTGGGCAGTGTGCATTAGCACACTTTCTTGTTCTCAATAATCCATTTTAAAAAGAAACTCCAGATTTATGAGAACCAGGATATAGTGTGTAAACCCATTTTAAAGCATGGTTTCTGATTCTGATTTGCTGGTCCATCCCAAATCACGGCTTCTCAGTTTAGATATTACACCAAACCATGGTTTTCCTTAACCATGGTTCAGCATGACATGAGCTTAGTTGCATATTTGAGATGAGTAAAGGAATGCATACAGAATCATTCCTTTCCCTTCACTTCCTTTGTCAAACATAAATTGTGACCAAAGATCAGAGCAAGAGTGTACAGCATGTGGGCCCTACAGTTCCCATCAACCCTAAACAGTATAGCAAATGGTGATGGTTGTATATAAAACTTATGGATAGCCACAAGCTGACCATGTCCTGGTCAGGGTATTTGCAGCTGAGATACCTCAAAATAGCAAGTGTGACTGAGGGGCTTTAACATACCACAGAAAAGCTCTTCAATAACAAAGCAAAATATTCCTCTAATATGCTGACTTCAGTGACACCATTACAGTCAAAGAGTTTTGGAAGCTGTGGACAACATTCCAAAAGAAGCCTTTCGGGCAAAACTAGTTCTAAATGGATAGAGGACAAAAGTCAATGTTTATCAATGCAAGATTTATTTCAATTTAGTATGCAAACAAAGGTTTCCCTTTTTCATGAATATACTAAAAAGTGCTTTTCTTTAGTATAACTAAAACTAGGCTAATTCTGGCATAAACTTAGTCCAGAAAGCTGAACACAGTATCTATATGAGAAGACAGGCATTTGGCAAATAATACAGTTTTAGTTAGCCTGAAATTCTGCAGAGTTAGTTGTGACTGACAGGCACAAAATAAAAAAGAATTCTTTGTTCTAAAGCATGAATTCTTTCCCCTTTCTATTTGTACATCAACTTGGCAAGTCCAGCTTCTCTTCCTATCATATCATAATCTGCATAAAGAAGTTATATCAAATTTTGCTTGTTAAAATAAAGTGTCCATACAGTATGACCATGATTTCTGAATCTCTCTCATTACAGCTAACACCTAGATAAATGATGCAAAGTGTCATAAAACATTGCTGCCCATAATGTCAGAGCAACTCTTAAATCAAAGAACAGGAAGAGAACATCAGCATAAACAAGTATTTCCCTCCAATGCACACACACATACTCCAATATCTATTCTACCTGTGTTCTATAGATGGAACACAACGCCTGGATAACAGCACATCTGTTTACACCATGGTTTACTGAATATTTTAAGCCCACTGTTGAGACCCACTGCTCAGAAAAGAAGATTCCTTTCAAAATATCGCTGCTCATTGACAATGCATCTGGTCACCCAAGAGCTCTGATGTGCAACGAGATTGATGTGGTTTTCATGCCTGCTAACACAACATTCATTCTGCAGCCCATGGATGAAGGAGTAATTTCAACTTTCAAGTCTTATTATTTAAGACTTACATTTTGTAAGGCTATAACTGCCATAGATAGAGAGTCTTCTGATACATCTGGACAAAGTAAATTGAAAACCTTCTGGAAAGGATTCGCCATTCTAGATGCCATTAAGAACATTTGTGATTCATGGGGTCAAAATATCAACATTAACCAGAGTTTGGAAGGCATTAATTCCAACCCTCATGGATGTCTTTGAGGAGTTCAACACTTCAGTGGAGGAAGTAACTGCGGATGTGGTGGAAGCAGCACAGGAACTAGAATTATGAGCCTGAAGATGTGGCTGAATTGCTGCAATCTCATGATAAAACGTTAATGGATGAGCAAAGAAAGCGGTTTTTTGAGAAGAAATCTATTCCTGAAGACTGTTGAATCTGTTGACTGTTGAGAATATTACATAAATTTAGTTGATAAAGCAGCAGCAGGATTTAAGAGGATTGGCTGAAATTCTGAAAGAAGTTCTACTGTGGGTAAAATGCTATCAACAGCGTAGCATGCTACAGAGAACTCTTTAGTGAAAGGAGGAGTCAATCAATGCAGCAAACTTTGTTGTTGTCTTATTTTAAGAGATTCCCTGGCCACCCTGGCCTTCAGCAACCACCACCATGATCAACCAGCAGCCTTCAGACATTAAGACAAGGTCTTCCACCAGAAAAAAAAAAAGATTGCAACTCACTGGAAGGCTGATGATGATTGCATTTTTAGAGGTAGAATATTTTTAATTAGTTATACACATTTTGGACATAATTCTATTGCACACTTAATAGACTACAGTATAACTTTTAAGTGCACTGGGAAACTGAAATTCTCTGTTATGCCTGTACAGAAAAAAAGGTTTGTTCCCTTCTGTGGAAGCTTAACCATTCCTAGGTCACAAAAAAATGAACATAAATCTCTTATTCAATTTGCCTGTGCAAGCATCTCGGAGTAAAAGAATTACTGTGGGTTAAATACCATATCTGCACACTTACTCCACATGTAGCTTACTAAACTTAATTGTGAAGACTGCACCTTCTGTTTAAAGACAACAGTCCTCCGCTCAGTTGAACCAGCAGGCTCCTATTCACGCTGCAACCTGACACGAGCAGTTTCATCGGGACATTTCCAAACCTGGCCTGTACATTGCAGGTGTTATGAAACGTAATCCATATCTAGGGCTTGCTTCAAAGTAACACTTCAAAACCTAATCTAAGCCCTAAAGGCAGCCTTGCATCCATTTTGCAATTCAAAATCACCCTATTTCAGCTCTATTCTCCATTTTGCCTTTAAAACGCAGATGATGGTCGTGGTGGCAGATACGGCTAATTCGCAAAAGATCACCAGACCTCGCTAGAAAAGTTGTAACAGGTCTAAGCTGGAAAATCGGAGATTGCTCCTCGAGACACGCCCCGCTAAACTGGAATACAATGTGTCTAAGTAACAGCGCTGAGGCATTCAGCTAGAAAGCAGACGCATGGCTCAAAGATCAGACAGATTTGCTGCAGAAATTTCTAGCCGGCCCCACGACGGGCTTACACGCGGAGCTCCATCAGGGACATAGGAGCTCAGGAAGAAAAGGCAACGGGTGGGAAGGCCTCCCTCCTCCAGCCCAAGGAACGGAATACATCACCGCGCTGCCTCAGCGTGAAGTCCTTAGTGGAGGACTACCTGGGAGGTGTGAACAAACCGGGGGAGAAATGCAGACGAGGAACCCCCTCTGCTCATGAACACAGCAAGCGGGGGGCTGTTTTTGTAGCTTTGATCTGCGGGGGACAATGCCAGGCTCATAAAATGCCATGGATCCGGCTGAGGGAGATCCAAGCGCCCACGCGAGTGGCTGGATCTCTCTCGGGTGGGGTGGGGGGCACATCGGCGTCGGGCCCACCCAGTAATGGGTGGCCACCTGAAGGATGGTAAGGATGGTGTAGAGAGAAACGGAGGCTTGGGTGTGAGTATTCCCCCGCCATCCGTCCGTCCGTCCGTCCGTCCATCCATCCATCCTCAAATTAATGTGACCCACCGCTCCGCTCTGCAACATTTCTGCAAAGGCAAATAGCTACTCCAGAACGTGCGCCCGGGTGGGTGCGCGGGATAGGAAAATGCTTCCGAGCATGTGCAAAGTGCTTCCCCTTCCTCCCACGTGAAGGTAGTAAAAGCCCTCGTTTCTGGGATGCCAGGCCTTCCAGAGGAGAGGTGCAGCCCCGGCACCTCCCGGGTGGGGAATTCATCGCCAGCTGAACCGCCCTCCCTCGCCCACGGTTTGGCTCACCCGGAGCCGGCCGCAGTGGTGGCCCTGATGGAGCTGATGCGGAGCCGATTAGCCGTGTCCTTCAGGGCCTGCAGCGTCTGCTGGTCGGGCTTGTGATAATCCTCCATGGCGAAAGGGGAATGTGGCCGGCAGCAGCTTCAGGTTACAAGAGGCGGCGGGCGGTGAGGCGGCGGCGGCGGCAGCAACTGGCGCTGGGCAGGCCCGGGCTTGGCAAATGAGGAAGGAAAGGCGGGGCCGTGCGGCCAAGTTTCCCGGCCGAGGAGGGGCCAAACGCCGCGGCAGCCTCTGCAGGCGAGGGAGGCGAGGCGAGGGCGGCCGGGCCGGGCTGGGCTGCTCGGGCGGGAAGCTCCGGCCGCGCCCCAACCTCTGAACCTGGGCGCTGCCGGGAGGCGAAGTCTTCCCGACCCAGCGGCGACCACGGCCGGCTAGTTCACAACTCGCCTGGAAGCCGCATCCCTCTGCTCCCTCCGTCCCTCCCTAACCGGGGAGCGGAGCTGCGTTTCTCAAGCCAGGTGTGAACGAAAAGGCGCGAGCAAGCAAATGCATCAAAACCCATGATGAAGTGCATCAAAACTCCAGCGCAGCCGTCTCCTATCTGGCCCCCCCCGCAGATGTTTTGGACTTCAACTCCCATCAGCACCAGCCAGCACGGCTAGTGTTCGGGAATTATGGGAGTTGTAGTTCCGCTTCATATCGGGAAGCGATTTCCAGTGCCCCCAAGCTACCCATAAAAATCAGAGCAGAAAGGAAAGGACTGAATGTAGCTGAAATCAGGCACAGGTCCGCCCCAGACCAAAATGCAGAATGGAGCAACCCCCCCCCGCCCCCCACTCCAAGGAGGTCTGATCGTGTCCGCTTGGCATTGAACGCGGACTTTGCAGGGCCGGGAAGGAAGTGCGCGTGCGCGTGGGCTGGAACCCCAAAAAGAAACACCCTGTGCTACCATATCTTTATTGCCATTTTTATTTTCATAACGCTGGAATTTAAATATTTTAAAATATGATCAAAGGTAGATCTGCAAAGGAAAGAGCTGAATAAACTCCAGTAGTCGCCTTACGTTTCTCTTTCCAACTTTGGCCATTGTTATGTGCTGTGAAGGCATCTCTGAATTATCGCAACCGTATGAATGAAAGCCCTCCAAAAGGTCCCATCCATGGCAGCCCCGCTCAGCTCTTGCAAGTTCAAGCTTCATGGAAACAATCCAGCTCACAGTTGATCTTGTTCTTCCTTTCGCCTTCCCTAGAATTATGATCTCCCCCACCAGAAGATTATAAGTGGAGATGTGTGAACCCACAGCCTCTCCCCTTCACTCAAAACTGTCTTCACTGCCAGGAGAGAAATGGACAACATGCACAAACCTTGCTCCTGCTAAAGTGTGCAAATAAATCAGGAACATATAGTTCACAAAATAATTTTATCAACTCAGAAGCATGGGTGCATTAACAATAGAAAATCATTTTGACTACAGTTTTAATGCAGTCCTATTTTTCCTTGCATGCACTATAATGGATCACCTGCCATTTTTGCACCACTAGTTTTTATGTGCACCTTCATCTCCATTCACACAGGCTCAGATACAAGTAGTTGGCTGCTTGCTTGGCATGGAAACCTGAGAGATATGTTGCCCTAATACTTGGTCTAATTGGTGACGATTTTATGAAGTTTAGTGTGGCACCCCGTCTCCACCACGCATCTTCAACTGCTGGAAACAGATAAGGAGGGCAAAGGAATCATGCCACAAGGGCAGGAATTTCTAACCATGCTTCTGACCAAGATTTTGCAATCAGTCTCACTGGATTGAACAGCTCACAACTAGGTGCATTAATTGCTTAAGTGGTGATAAGCCTGATGGAGATTCTCATCTCTGGGTGCAGCTTTACAGGATGAGCCCTTTCATGGTGATTGGTCCTGAGCTGGATGAGAGAAAAATCTGCCCTTCCGGTTTGTCTGTGTATGCTCCTGGAGTTGGCTCTAGGTTTTTTGGAACCCCCCCCCCCAAAAAACAACAACAACAACCCCTGATACGTATGCTGCGGGTTTGTTTACAAGGAGAGTTCACTGAGCATTGTTAACTTACGGTGCTAACTTGTTCTCAGTAACAGCAGTCAATCAGCAAGGCACCCAACAGCTTGAAGAGACAAACAGTGAGGCCTGGTGGTCTTAAAAAGGGGTCTGAACAAGGGCCAGGCTAATTGCCCACTTTATATACCCTCTGTTGTTTACGGAAAAAACATACATTGTTTACACAGTGCCTAGCTCCGCGATTTGGCAGAATAGTCTGTCACAGCATTCTCTTCATACGCTAGTATTGGAAGTGCTAGCAACCGATCAAATGGTTGGCAAGGTTAACGAGCAAAGCTGTGCTGTGGCTGATGGGAGTTAAGAGTAGCCTGTGCCACAATCAAGTTAATTAGATGCAAGTTGGTTAGCAGGCCTGATAAACATGTGCCTGCTCATTATTTTCCACTTGATGCTATTTTATTTATTTATTTAAATTTTTTATATGCCGTTACATGCCTCGGCATCTCAGGGCGGCTTACAAATGTAGAATTAAAAACAATAAAAAATTCAATAAGATTATATAAAAACAACAAAGCGACTGTTAACAAGAAATTAATTTTTAAAATAGCTGTTAAATAAAAAGGTTATGTGTCCATCCATTGTCCATCTTCCTTCCCAAGACAACTGCCAGATTTGGCTAAGCAAGATGGAAGCCACTGAGGCATATAAGCCTTCTTTTCTGAAGGCTGACATTCAGCCTGGCCTAAATATTTGTCCTTCTGTAGCTTTCTTTAAAAATACTAAGAACCATAGACTTCAGGTCTTCATTACTCTGGTGACCCCCACTGTCTCCCTGCCTCTGAGACCCTCACGTAATTGTTGGAATCACATTCCTGGCCTTCCCTAAAACTCACAGCATCATAAGCTTCCGGTTCTCAGCAAGGCCCACTGCTGTCTGGCCTCCCAAAGGCTCAGTGGGAAACTGTCCACTCTGGATTTGCATAACGCTTCAAGTGTTTGGGAAATGCTAACCACGCACCCTGGTCCAGCCTCCCCTGTGCTTGACAGAGGAGCCTCTTCCTCTTTCCCCATTTTCCTGCAATATCATCACCAAACCATTCAGCACTGACAGCGATGGGACTTTAAAAAATGAAAGCAGGTTCACAAAGTGGCAGCAGGTCACAAAGCTGCAATTTGACTTGCACACTGCAGGCAGATGTCCAGGCCAAATGGCAGCTTTGTAGCCCACTACTTATTTCCCCAACATTTCTTTAAAGGGGGCAGTGTGGAAGCACTCTTTGCAGCAGAATCTGGCTGGGAGAGGCATTTGCATGGAAAAGTCCTCACTTTCCCAAGTAACACAAAGACACAAGCCCTTCTCCCAGTCCCTCAAGAACCTGCAAAAAGAGTGTTTTGGGCACACTTCCTCATCTTCTCCTTTCCGGTTAGGAACATGCAGTTTGGGGGGGGGGGGGGGAGTCAGGAGCCCCAGCAGGTCCCTCAGCTGTGCGACGTACCGTAAGCAGATAGCACCTCAGGAAGTGACAGAAAACCCAGTGGGGGGCACAGGTCCTGTGGTGAACACAAGGCTCTGAAGTGCCCCCCACTGCTCGCAGCAGAGAGGCACTGTTACACCCGGGGTGGCAGAGCAATCGCACAGAAACCAGGGCTGCATTACAAAAAGGCAGGTGGCACACCTGCAACCGTTGCTCTTGAGTGGTCATCTTTTAGCAATAGCAGCACAATGCCTTGCGCAGAGACCATTCAGAAGTGTTTGAGTGGGATAAAATGGTTTACTCCCCACAGGTCCAAAATGGGCCACTGACCAATATCTTTTTTCGGAATGGTGAAATAGTATGAATAGAAAACACGCTTAGCTACAGATTGGTGTACCGGCAAGATCAAACCCCTTGCTAGTAAATTGGCAACTTCCTCCATTAGGGTTGGAGAGCGAGGAGTAATGTAAACCATTCCGAAAGGAGGAAGGTTTCAAATTCAATTTTGTATCCATGCTGTAGTATGGAAAGAACCCAGCAGTCAGATGTGATGGATTCCCAGGTGGAAAGATGGTGACTTAGGCGGCCCCTGCATGGGTGTTGTGAGCTTGCTGCTCCCTCCCCAGCAAGACAGACACTCCAGCACTTATTGTAAGCATCTTTATTCTACACAGAAGTCTGTAAGCATACACAAGTCTCTGAGCATACACAAAGTGAAATGTTGAGCCCTCTCTGCCCCCCCCCCCTTTACCAATGCTTTGCTTATGAACCCTTCTGGGCCTGTCTCGGGAAGGGGGGGGCACTGTGGAAACAGGCGCACCTGCATTCTTCCCTCTGAGCCCCCAGTTAGGCCACCCTGTGGCTGCGATGACAGACCTTTGGGTCCATCTCCTCCAGAGGCTGGAGTTCTCCATCCAAGAGACTGCCCATCTCCAAATCTCCTCCTCAGAACATTGTTGCTGTTCTTCATTCCTGCAGGTGGTGGACTGGGCCCCATGACTGGCCTTGAAATAATCTCATCTTGAACAGGCACAGATGGGTACTGAGAAACTGGGACTGCAGATGAAGCAAATATTCCATTATCAGAGTTCGAGCGCTCAGCCCTGTCTAGGGCACCCAACTCCCCATCAGGCTCAGACTCGGAGCTATCAGTCCCACCAAAACGGCTGAGCATCTTCTTGCGTATGCCTGGGAATCTCACCAGAATGTGCGCACATGACTGTGGGGGTGGATGTTAGTTAAGGGGCTGGTTTGCGTCTTTTGTCTGAAATGGGCCATTTCCTGCCTTGTGGGGGTTGGGCACTGTCCCAACAGCATGGTCAGTTTGGGGGATCCACCTTCTGGTTGTCCCAAAACAGGATCAGGAAAGCCACCTTAACCAGAGTTTTTGCAAGCTTAACCCCCATCCCTGTCCAAAAATCAAGCCACAGCCAGTACTAATCAACTTGCTGCAGCAATGTCAGGAGACAAGGCAAGCCAATCTCAGCTGTCCCCATTTGGGAAGGAAGGTTACCGCCAGTCCCTTGACTTGAGCAGCAAGCCTTTCTCCTACTCTTGCCAAAGGACTGGTTGGTGCTTTGTCTTGGCCACGGTTTGTTTGTTGAATGGGTCTAGGCAACATAATAAAGAGCACTGGTGAGTTTATTGAACCTACTACAGGCCATAGACAGCACACCAAATTTACCATGGCTGATAAATCACACAGCACATCAACAACCCTCCCCTGGGAAATTTGACCCATGCATTGCAGGTAAAATTTCCTGCACCAGACAGACTGCTAGGCATAGCAAGGGCTGCGTCCCTCATCCCCACCCCACTGGTCCTCCTCCAGTATCCCAGGGGACAATGCTGAGGCACCAAGCACTGGGGGAAGCAAGATGACCGCCGCCACAAGTTGGGAGTTTTGACCACTGTCATCTGTGCAGCTCTCATGGGTTTCTCCCAGGCTCCTGCCAATGCTGGAGGAAGAGTGGGATTGTTCATGGGCAGGACCCAGCCACTTGGTCGCACTTCCTTGCAAGGAAGTGAGACTGACCGGTTGCTGCTTCTGCTGCGCACCTGTGCCCAGGGCTGTTCCCCACGGGTGCATGAGGGCAGGGTTGTTCAAGAACCATCCCACTCTCCCTCCATCAACAGGAACCTGGGGGAACAGGCAACCCGGCCCTTTGTCTGTTCCCATTGTCATCACACTGGCAATGAACTCTCTTAGTTTTTGGCTTGACCATAGCTTAGCATGTTTTCTAGGTTTGGACAACCTGTCAAGCCATGGTGGGTTAATTGAACCCACCAACAAGCCATGGCTAACTTGTTCAGACAACACATTAACCCTTAGAAGCCATGGAGGGTTCTTGTATCATGTGAACAAAGACTGTGGCTTCCTTGATATGTGACAAGCCCACTATCCTGTGTCCATTGGTTCCTGCGCCTCTGCTGACATTATTTAAAGTCATGGAATCTCATAGGCCGCCAAGCAGCCTCATCCATCCTTTTCTACAAAACATTTACCTGGTTGCTTAAGTCTCCAGTTTTCCTGATGTGGCTGCCTGCATGCAGCTTTTCTCAAGGTGCCTTCCCTCCGCTGTTTCTCTGCGCATGAGCGGTCTTCAGAACAACCCATCCTAATCCCAGGAAAGATACCTTACAGGATCTATCCTATCTTCTTGAGGGCTCTTATTTATAAACTGTATCCACCATTCTTGTCTGCTTTTCTCTGGTAAGATCTTTCTTTTTACCAGAATTTGGGAGGAAGCCCAGCCAATTAGCAGAATCACATCCTGATTATCCAGGCTCCTCTTCTGGGGTCCTCTTTGTTTCCTCTTCAAGCCTCTTGTGATTGTAGAATCCTTACAGGAGATTTGGGCAGCACACAAGGAATTCTGGAGTTTCATTCCAGTTGTGTGCAGCAAATACTTGGAGGAAGGAAAGACGAAGAAGCCAGAGTGGCCTCCTTGGCCATTTTGCACAAGGACTGGCTGCTCTGCTTTGCTGGCAACTGGAGACAAACTGCTGCAAATTTTGTCTCCCCTGCTCTGATGTCCTTTTCTGTGCCTCCTCCCTCTCCTCTCTCAAAAGGATTTGCTTAGTCTGTCTATGGCCTTGTTGTAGCCACTTTGTCGCTACTGTATAAAGTGTTCAGGTGGGTGTTGACTTCCACTAAACTACACTAGATAAATAACAATGTTTAGTTTCTTATTAAGTTCCAGTAAGTGCTACTGGAAGTATAGTCAAATAATAAAACCAGCACACATAAGATGCCTAGCTTGTCTCTCCTTCAACTTCCAACTCAGCCTTATCAACTCTGGGGACTGCAATGGTCAAAACTAGTCGCACAGCACCACTGACTAATCCAGCCGATCAAAGAAGTCCAATCAAATCAAATTCTACTAAAAATACAGTTCTTCCCAACAAGAAATTTAGTCTGCTGATCAATCAAAACAACTGCTCCGTATTTCACCTCAGTGCTCCCCTGGAACCAAAGTACAGGACTCACACCTTCTGTGTCTATTCACAGCCTTGCCTTCACATCCCCAGCATTTGAATCCTGGGTATGTCTCTGGTATTCATTTGCTGATTTAATTTCATCTGGAAGTTCATACAGTGTGTGATTCCAACAAGTTAAAAGTAACTGTTCCCTATATATTTGATTCCTTTGTATTTATTAAAACAACCTTCTTTTGGAACTGACTTGTCTGTGTGCTTACCTACATAGTTGTGCCACAATGAAGGTGGAAAGATCATTTAGATATGTGTAGTTCTGACACTAAATACCCTTACACAAGTGTTCAGCGTAGACACTCATTGACAAGGTTGACCATGTGAGGTGGCTGGTTAGAATAAACAGCCTAGAAAAATTAGTGTCGCTTCCACTATTGACAAGCCTATGAAGCCACTTATGTTCCCATGTGGGGCAGGGAACACCCCATAAACAGCAAGTGTTTCGAATTGCAATAAAATAACTCCTCTTCCTTTTTAAGATTAGAGCAGAGTTCACACCAAGTATTTTTGTTTTGGCTCTTACACTTCCCATGTATTGCACTCTCCAATATTCCACAGCTCCAAGAAGGAACACACTTATTTATATGTTACCAGTAGCTCTAGTGCGATTTTAGAGCTCCATACACCAGGACTGTTTCCAGACAGTTTTTATGGAATCACTATGATGCATTCACTATGGAGGTCTATACATCATCTCCCATTTGTAACCCTCCTGTGTTTTCCCAGTGTTGCCACTTTTTATCTTACTGAATAGTGTCCAAAGTTGGGGAAAACAGAACAGTAACTCAATCTCCACAGCTGTAGATGTCCCCGTTTTTTTAAGGTGTGGTATTGACATGGGCACTGGCCACAGAACCTGGCATCCTGCCATGCAGCATCCTCAATCCTTCCTGCAGAACACTTGGTCCAAATTGCCTGAGGGCATAATCCTACAGGGATGCTCATAACCCTTGGAATGTGGAGGATTCCAAGCAACCTCTCTAGGACAGCAGGCCAGAAGGATGGCTCATCCACTCACTCCTCCCACCCTGCACCTCACCTGGTCTCCTCTCCTATCTTTCTCTAGATTGCCTTCTAAAGTGTTTCTCTAGGGTTGCTCTTACAACTCCATAGAGAGCTCATGTGGTTCTTTCTGTGCTGACTCCAGGGAGGGTGTGGAATTTCATTTCCAAGCTCTGAGCTGCTTTCCAAACTCAGAGCTGATCTCCAAACAATCCTGTTCTTTTAGAGACCACCTAAGCCAGCAGTCCTCAAACTTTTTCAATAGGGGGGCAGTTGAAAGGCTGTGGTGACTGTTGCGGGCTGGTGAGGTGGGGTGCCTGGGGGCGCAGGCCGGTGAGATGCTGTCCGGCGTGTGCGAGGCGGCATCAGGCACACGCAAGGCATTGGGTGTGTGGGGCGGCGCCTCACTCGCTTGGAGATCTCCCAGCGAGTCCAAAACCATCTCTGAACAAGCCAGCCACCACCTCCCCGCCTTGTTGCGAGGCAGTGGCGAGCGCACGCGTACGGTTGGCAGGCAGTGGCGGTGACTTGGAGACCATCTCCGAGTGAGCAAGCCATCGCCTCCCTGCCTGTGCAGCAAGCATGCGCGTGGGCCGTAGTTTGAGGACCCATGACCTAAGCATTGCTGTGTACAAGTTCCAGTTGGATTATGCTCCTTATTAGCTTGGCCTTGAATATCAAGTATCTTTTGGAAGGCACAGAAGCACATTTAAGATGTCTGGGCTGATTAGGTAAATTTTTCACAAGGGGTCCAGTAATATTTCCTCTGTCTTCATATAGGATTTGGGGATCAGGCTAGATGGCCCAGGAGGCCCCTTCTGACCCACTCTGTTTCTATGATTCATATTCATAATGCATTTGTGAACATGATGGGTTACACTGAACACAAAGGACAGGGTTGTGTGTTAAAATGTTCTGTTCAGTTTCTGAACTGCAACATGAGTTTATCGAGCTATCTTTTAAATTTTCAACCTCTCTTCTAGCTAGGATCCCTTTCAGAGTATTGACTACCACCAAGAAAAGTAAGGCAAATATTTGTCTTTCAAGTTTTATTACAAAAATATATCTGCAAACATACAAAATTTTCAATGAAAAATGCTCATTCTTAAACATTTATGCAATAACTTAATATTTGCCAACATAATAAGATGGCACAAATTACATACCCATATTCTGAAATGTTAATGATGCTTTATGGTGACAGTTAAAATGTTGCTCAAAAACTACTGGGCATAATCCCATCCAACACAGGTGCGCATCAACTTAGTGAGGAATCCAACATGCAAAATACAGCCCTATCCCCAGCACTCCCACCTATACAGGGGCATTGGAGCACATATACCTTGCACTAGGCAGTTAAGGAGAACAGAAGAATGTGGGAGGCATGCATAAAAATCCAATTCCTCTCCTAATGGCCGCTTCAGCTTTCCATGTGCCAACAGAAATAGGAAAGCACATCTCTACCGAGCTTATGGAAAATTTTCAGGGTAGGTCCTGCACCTGTCAGACAGGATCATGTCCACAGTTTTCCCAAATGTTGCTACTTAAAATCCCAAAGATCTGAAGCACCTCAATTTCTCAATATGAATGTGAGTGCAAATTAAAACAGTAAACCCAAACATTTGAGTATAGTGTGCATTTTTAACAAAGAACCACCATGTGTCCACAATGTTAAACTGGTACAAAAACAAACCACAAGGGGAAGATTATTGCAATTTTTTCCCACATAAAGTGAAGATATTGCATCTTAACATTTTTGCAAAGATGTCAAAAACTGAGGTGAAATATATATTGCACACATTCCTCTTTTTAAGATATGCTTAAGCAACTCAAGTAGCCAACAAAAGGTGGCACTCTGTGTGTGTGTGTGTGTGTGTGTGCGCGCGTCAGTGAAAACTATTTAATTTATGTAAGGTGTGTTACAAATATATACTTTCAGGCACATCTTTAAAATAATAGCATTGTTAATGTAACAGTAACTATAACTTTTACCTATAAAACAGCAATCAATTCTTGAATAAGCTGTATGTCTTAAAGCCACTTTTGAATAGACAAATATTAAGCATTGTTTAAAAGCATCATACAGGAAACAAAAAAAATACATGCTTAGTGAATATTCATTTGAGAATACAATCTAAAACATGGTCTACTTTCAGGAAAGAGAGAACACCTTGCCAAAATAAATGCTCAAATTAATGGCTGCATTGGTCGGTTAGCTATGCATTTGTCACTGCTGCATGCAGGTAACAAGAAACAAATGTTATAAATCCAAACTTGGAATTTTAAAAAATGTTAAAGTATTCAGACTATAGCTGTCGACTGATTTTCACATTTTGTAAACATCTGTTATTTAATTTTGCAACATTTGTTTTTCAAAGCAATTCTTTAAAAGTTTTTCATTGTTTTTATCATCACATCACAACAAGTAATAAGAGCACTAGTGTGGTATATGCTGAATGTTGCAAACAGTGCTTAGTACTGTGTAGTAGAATCCCATTCTCCCAGCCTGAGCCTGCTACATACGCAAATGTAACGTTGATGTGTGTAAGAGTCAAGATTAATGCAAACCCACTGTCAAAAAGTAGAAAAAAAAACTTTCATTACAACTTCTAGCTAAAGACATTCGCCTTAGAAACAGAGAATTATTTTTGATGTTGAACATACTTCTAGCAATTGAGAATTTGAATCTGCCAGCTACCAACTGAGATTTCCAGAAAATTACAATGCAAAGTGGTAAATGGGAGTACAAAGTCTATTGTAATAAATCGTTCTTGAAAATGTCATTGTTGTTCAACACAATATTCCCTTCTTGTTAACACTTGAAGACACAGGATCTTAATGGTACATTCAAAATCAGGGAACCCTTTTTATTTGTTTTATTTCTTTGGATATGCTCACTTTAAAGGTTGTGATATAGTTCAGCTCATTATCACTATGCCTAACATGCATTATCAGCCCCACTCTCATGTTTATGGTTAACTTTCTTCTTTCCATGCACAGTAATTAATGACTGCTCTTCTTGGTTTTCTATAAACATAGCATTATATAAATTTGGTCTATGTAATATAGCCACTTAAAATAGAATTTAAGAGTACTACACTGGTTGGGTTTCTTTCCTCCCCAAAAAAATTTATCAGAAATCTATTTAGATAAGGAAGCTTTTTAGTACACATAGATGGATGTGCTATTAATGGTCCAGCACACAAGCAGAGCTCATATGTTTCTTACAAAAATCTAAAAAGCCTGAAAAGATGCATTCGAGTTCCACAATTAAAGCCAATACATTAGTCAAATGTGCATGTCACTACTCCCATATTTCCCTGAATTCTGCACACTTATCCAATATCAAATACAAGGTTTGTAACTAGAAACACTGAATTCAAAGGTTGAAAAGTTTCTCTTAGAAGGCAGAGTTTGCTAAACATAAAAAAAATCCAAAAAAAAAATTCACTCAAACCGAAGTATATAGTTGAATGATTAAAAAAAATCAACACACTGTTTATATCAAAAACACTGGTTAGTAATGAAGTCATAATAATGAAAGCTTGGTTGATGAATCCGAACTAGTACCTGGAACTTATGCTGTCATCATTCTCACATTAAATGTTAAAGAGTTAACAGGTACATTCTACTCCAGGTTCTTTTCCATTGCAAATCCTACTGAAAGAATGGGGCTTGTACAAGAGCCCAGCTGTGCTTTTTTTTTTTTTTTTTTACAAACTCTACCCATTTCCAAGGATTGCACAGGAAACTTATGGTAATATGCATTGCCAGCACAATGCTCTTCCTACATTACAATGATGCTTTGACAAATAGGCAGTGCATGTTGACTGGTTAAACTGACTACAAACCACTTTTCACAATATAAAACAATGGCATTGTATCTTAAAAAAACAAACCCCCTATCCTTTAGACATTACTATTGCTTAAATAAATTGAGATTTATGTTACACTAGAGTATTGCTAGCTACTATCACATGCCATAATGAAATAAATACAAGTCACAGAGAGATCACTAGCAGCCTATCAAACAAATAAGAGATCAGAGTCTGACTTCCTTTGGGAGTAAGTCTGATCTTCGTATATAATAAAATCTTAACCCATATATAAGATAGGCCCACAAAAACCTGCAAATTAAAAACAATATGGGGAGGTCTGTCTGCATTTATTACTGATGTGCCAAGACTGTAAATAAGGTTACACACACTTCTCTGGAAGCAGTCCATCCTTTTCCTGGGAAAATATCTTCCCAAATTTGCATTTAACCTGGACAGAACAATACAGTAGCCACAATGATATTCTATTCATCGTGTTTAAAAACAATTTGTTTAAAAATAATAGCTTTAACAAACCAACCAACAAAATACATTAAAGTTATTGTTAACTACATTTAAGATATTGTTAACTCCTGTTTACAAGGTATTTGATAACCAGGTTGGATTCCACCTTAGTAAAACCAAATACATAGATCAGCCCTGCACAATATTGGCTTCAATAGGTTGGTCAATGCTGTACTAAGGCCATCCAGCTGGAAGGCTAGCAGCATGTCTATCTATTTCCTTCCAAAACCCTAAAAATATCCTCTGGATATTCCATGTCTGCTTAAATTAGAGGCTGCTTTCAACATTCTTTTCGCTTTTATTCTGCTGCCAAACACACAGCTTAGACCACATCTGCCCCACTTATTAATGTACACATATGGGGGTGGGAGAGAATCAGGCCAAACTTTTTTGTATTATTCAAAACTGCTAAAAAAATAATGTGCTGTTTAACATGAAGACCATTTTCCCCATACAGAAGTAAAAGCCTGCTGGTGATTGGTCACAGTGAAACCTAGATCACTTCTGAGAGCAATGTCTCCTAGGAGGCTACAAATTAAGACTTCAAGAACTAAAACTATTTTTTAAAATACTACAGTTTTAAAGAAGAGGCATAATTGTTTCTGAAGCAGATAGGTGGTCAGTGGAATTGAATTCACTTCAGTTATAGTTTGATGCTGTCGGTATTCTTGGTCAGGACTTGTACATAAACTTCATGAAGAGTATTGAGAAATTTTGCATCATTCTGAAAGGGGAAAAAACATAATCAAACAAATGACACAAACCATCTTTACCTACTTTCCTACTTATTTTTCCTAACTAGACAATCAAGAAATAAGAAGCATAAGTTAAATGAAGAACCCAGTTTCCAAGAAATACTGACTTCAGGAGCATGTGCGGAAGTCAGGGGAAGAGGAAAATGAAGGAAAGGACAAAGAAGCAAAAATACCTGCCACGGTTGCTGTGGAACCATTAGGACGTTGGGAAAATGAGCAGGTCCCCACTAGGCAGAATGGCCTCCAAATGCAGCAGTGGTGCCTTACTACATTTTGAGGCAAATCTAGTTTGTCATGTTTTGTGGACCCAGCCATGCTAACAAACCATGATTCATTAACTACAAATAACCCAGAAAGAGAATGCATGGTTTGTTGCTGGGTTGTTAATCATTGTGTATTTACAGTGCCTTACAGATGCTCCTCTTTCACTTTTCCACATTTACAACCTGGAAGTGATATGCGTTAAACTGACATTGTTATCTCTTGATGTACACAAGATACTCAATACTGTGAATGTGCAAACTATTTTTATTACAGCACAATACTTTGAAGCACCTTTGGCAGAAATTACAGCTGAGAGTCTTCTTGAGGAAGTTTCTGTCAATTTTGTGCATCTGGATCCTGCAGGATATTTGTCCATTCTTCCTGGCAAAACTGCTCTAGCTCTGCCAGGCTGGATGAAGATCATCAGCGACCATTAACTTTCAAGTGCTGACACAGATTCTCAGTCAAATTGAGACCTCAGCTTTGACTGGCCAACTCACACTGTTTTTCAACAAGTCCAGTCTGTTTAGGCTGACTGTTCTGCCAGAGGTGAACCTCTGCCCCAGGTCCCCTGGGTTTGTTTCAGCAATGTCTTGCTTCTTTGCCACTCCTCAAAAAATATCAGCTCTGGGGAATATCCAGGTTATAGCTGTCCCATGGATGGTTTCTCCCATGTCAGCTGCAGATCTCTTCAACAATTTCAGAGTTACCATTGGCCTGCTGGCTGCTTTTCTCACGAATGCCATCTTATCAGATTACTGAGTTTCAGTGGATGGCCCTCTCTTGGCAAAGTCACAGACTAGCAATATTCTTTCCGTTTTGTAATAACAGATATAATAGCGATTTGAAGAATGTTCATAAGACAGCCAGTGTGGTATAGTGGTGAAGAGCATGGGACTGGGACTGAGATGACCTGGGTTCTAGTCCCCACTCAGCCATGGAGCCAACTGGGTGACTTTGGGCCAGTCACAGACTCTCAGCCCAACCTACCTCACAGGGTTGTTGTTGTGGGGATGAGATGGAGGAGAATGATGTAAGCTGCCTTGAGCCCTTTGTAGGAAAAAGGCAGGATATAAATCCAAAAATAAATAAATAAATAAATTTTGGATTCTGACTGCTGCTTCTGCATAACTTTACCCTGGACTGGCTTTGTGATGTTGGTTATTTAGATATGGTCCCCAACAAACTCTGGGGCCTTCCAGAAAGAGCTGTATTATATGGCACTGGAACTGCACACAGGTGGACTCCATGAAACTACATACAGTATGTGGCTTCTGGAGGCACTAAGTTGCACCAGAGCTTATTTAGGCACGATTTTGCAAAGGGGATATATTTAAGTGCCAGTTTCTTTTTGTTTAACCTTTGTGCCACAATAAGTTGTTGTGCAAATCAAGTAGTAATAATGTCAATTAGCTCCATTTTAATTCCTGGAAAATTTAATTCCACGTTTCTGGAAAAATCAAAGAGAAGCTGATGCAAAGATATGTACAAATGAATCCAGAAACGTGGTTGTTTGCTAGGCTGTAGAGGTGGCAGGCAAAAATGGTTTAAAAAAACCAGCTCTAACTGTCAGTGATACAAGACTACAAAGGCATATGGGATACAAGGAGTGAGCAAGTGAAGGAACAAAGAATCAAATAAGTCAGTGAAACAAGCCATAGTTTAATTGCCTGCTAGACAAACCTTGATTTGGGCAAAAAGAAGTGATGCAACAGAAAGCCAGCCCCTTCAAGACTCTGTATACATAGACAGATATGTGAAGCTTGGCTCATTTCACTGATCTATTCAGTCTCTGTGTTCTGACTTGTAATTTGCACTGGATTAGGCACAGCTTTTTCTCTAAACTCTGACCTATCCCACTGAGTTCCAACTCAGCTGAGTTGGTACCATATTTTCTCAAATTCTCCCCGTTTCTATCAGAGTAACTTTCAAGTTTCTGCCATATCTGATAAGTTGCACTACCTCTCAAATTAAACTTCTATAACATTCTCTATTAATGTTGCTGATTTTCCTTTAGAGCAAGATACTATTATGTTATAGGCACCTCATTTCTATACTAATATATTCATTGAAATTAAGCAATCAGAAAACAGGTGAAGAAGCTATTTTGACTGTTCATGGGCCTTGTGTGGGCAAATAGGCATTTTTTGCCAACAACCTTTACATTTTGGATCCCTATATCAGAGCATTCTTTTTGAAATTTGAGTTTTGATAGAAGACGATTTGGTATTGATCACATGCCAGATAGTACATAAGGGAACAGGATACAGGCTACAGATCAGAATGTGTTGGTTTAAGGTAATACCTATTGCATTCTCAAGACCATTGCTAAGAAGCTGAAAGTATGGTATAACTTCAATCACAAAGTAAAATTGCTGACAACTCAGTTCTGTTCAAGGGGTGAGATGGGGTGCTGTCCCTCCACAGTCAGCAAGTTTCTTTGTTCTACTTGTAGTTCTGGCAGGAAAAAGAAACAGCGAGTTGTACAGAAAAAAGCCAACAAAGAAACAAAACAGGCCACTTAGCTGACTATATGATCTAGCAGGGACCCATTTTAGTCCTAACAATTCTGCTACCAGGGAACTTATTTCTGTGGCCTGTTATTTTAAGATCTGTACTAGGTATCAGTATAGAAAGAAAGAGAGTGCACTGTTGTAGCACAAAGGTCTGTGACCCTGGCCTGGTGATGACAAAAAGGACAGAACAATCCTCTTAAAGCAAACCTGTCCTAGGTTTAAGATTCTCTTAGTGATTCATTAGTGTAATTGACACATGTGCAAAGCATGTTCTTAAGTTTTTTTAAATCAGTCAGCTTGCTTTCAATTGCCAAATATGAAAAAGTAACAAGATTGAGCTGTATTGCCAACTATTTCATAACAGAATAAACTTGAAATGAAAAGACATTTGAAACATTTTTGGAACATAGTGCTGAGGCAAAGTGTGATGTGGTAGTCTGAATGTTAGACTGAGAACCTGGGAGATCCAGGTTCTAGGCCCACTCAGTCATGAAGTTCATGGGTGACTTTGGGCCAGTTACCTCCTCTCAGCCTAAACTACCTCACAGGGTTGTTGTAAGGATAGAATGCAGCTATGTAAGCCACTCTGAGTACCTACAAGAGGAAAAAGGCAGAATATAAATAATATTTCTTATGAACTGCCACCCTGACTTTTCCTACCCTTAACATACATGTTAAATTCACTCTGAAGAGAGCAAGGCAGGCACAGAAATGCGGGGCAGCTCTTAAGAACCTGGACAGTATTTCATTCTTCTTCTGCATGTAAGTGGTTCAGAGCATACACAATCCAACACTTTCTAGATACTACAATCTCAGCACAGTAGGGCTGCTACAAGGTTTTCTGTCATGAGAGGTGGGGGAGAACGCACACACCTGCCACTGTTGTGTCCACCATGTCTCCATAACATTCATGCATTCATCTCCAGCCACCAGCCATTCATCATGCAGGCAATATCCAGGAAAACCCATCCAACAATGTGTGGCTCTGTGGAAAGACCCCTCCCCACTCCACCAAGCCAGGCCCTTCTCCCCAACCAGCCCTCTACAGAGCATGCGGGCCAGTGTTTTGGGCTGACACTCCTCTTCAGGAAGTCACCTGCCTACTGACTCACTGAGAGAATCTGCCAAGAAAGTCAGGCGGCAGATTGCTCAGATCAAGGCAGGTTGCTCGCTCGGAGCAAATCCATGGAGCAGAAGCAAAATCTCAAATTGAGCCAGAAGGCAGTGGGTGGCTGGCATTTGCTCACTGGGAGAGCAGGGCCAGTGGGCCTCTCCAGAAAGTGCACTGTAGTGTCATCAGGCGGAGAGCAGGTCTGGAGATCCCCAGTAGGTCTCTCCTGTGCTGGGAAGTGCCACAACAGGACACTGGCCAGTGTGGCTTTCTGTAGCACTCACCTGCTCGGAAGGATCTGTGTGAGCACCCTCCTGGGGGATGCATGAAGTGTACAATTTACTGCTCCTCCTACTCGGCTGCTTCAAGTGGGGATTCCTGCCTCATGGGGAGAACAGCCTTGCAACAGTGAGGTCTGAGACAGTGAGCTCTGTTGGCTTGGGCTAACATTCACAAGTTTGCCCAGCGGCTTTGGATATCAACTTTTCTATTTCAGGCAATATCATATAAGAAGTAGTCTAAGAACTCCTGAACTGTTTTGGAAATGCATACTTGTAGCATATATCCTAAATACTGGGCAACCTCACAAGATCAACTAAACGAGACCATCTGTTGTGTATCAGAACAGGCAACACATGAGCAGAATAACTCATCTGACAAAAATGCTCCCTCCAAGCTTAATACCAATGCTTCAGAGGACCTTTCCAAATGGCTGTATTTTCAGCCAGGAACGACTGTCATCAGTCAACTACCTATGAGACTGAATCATTATCAGATAATTTCTGTCACTGACTTTATTGTGAGATATTGGATCTCTATTACGGGATGGCTAAATCCCAAGTCAGGCTATTTGCAGTATAGTTCCTGATACAGGGTTAGGTGGCATTTCAGTTAGCACTTCTGTTGAGGCAAAAATGAATATATTCCTATTTAGGAACACTAAATGAGAATAAGGGTACTGTAAAGAAGTTTCATGAATTCTTTATACCTGTCTTTGTTGCATGAAATATAGAGCAGGTAAGAATCAGCAGGACTTCTGCAAAGGTATGTCCCGTCTCACTAACTTTTTAAATTTCTTGGAGAATGTCAGCAAGCATAGGGATATGGGGTGATTTATTAGGTACTGTATAGTTGGACTTTCAAACAGCTTTTGACAAGTCCCTCAGCCAAAGGCTCTGAACACACTTAGCAGTCTTGGAATAAGAAGGGATATTTCCTTATGGATTAGTAATTGGCTAAAGAACAGAAAGTCACAGACCAAGAATAAATGAAAACTTTTGCAATGCAGGGATGTAAACAGCATGGACTGCAAGCGGCCAGTGTCTTTTAACTTGTTCATAAATAATATGGAGTTGGGTGGCCAAGTTTGAAGATAACAGTAAATTGTTTAAGATAAGTAAAACAAAAAGGGATAGCAACAAACTCCAAAAGCATCTGCCCAAAAGAAATGGGAGAAATGGACATTAAACTTGAAAGTGTGTGTTAATGTAAATAGATGCAAAATGATGCAAAGTGAAGAAAACAATCCTAGCTACTCATGAGGTGATGGGATCTGAGCTAGGAGAGAATGACCAGGAAAGGAATATTGTGCATTGTGATGGATAACTGAATGGAATAAGGACCCAGTGTTTGATTGCTGTGGGAGTGTTTGGCCATTGGGAGGCAACCTCCACCTTGGAGAGTATAATCAAACAATCAAAAACAAAACTGCCAATATCACAGTGCCTCAATATAAATCTGTGGTCTGACCAAACAATGAATACTGTGTATTGATCAAAAAAGGATCTAGCAGAACTGGAAGAAAGTGAAAACAAAATTACATGGTAAAGGTGCATAAAATTATTCATGGTACAGAGAAAGAGGTTGGGACATTTTTCTCCCTCTCTCATAATACCAGAACTTGTGCCATTCAATGAAGTTGAATGGTGGGTGAGTCAAGGCAGAGAAGTGCTTCTCCACACAGTTCATTGTTAGAGAATAGAATTTAGTACCACAAAATGTCATGGATGGGTTTAAAAGGGGACTGGACCCATTCATGAAAGCTAAGACCACTCATAGCTATTCAGCTGGATGGCTATATGATGCCTCCAGTATTAGAGGCAGTAAACTTCTTGGGGAACATGAGTGGGAGGGTACAACAGTCCTCTGGTCCTGCTTGTAGGATCCCCATAAACATCTGGTTGGTCACAAAAGGAACAGAGATTTGGAGCTGATAGCCTCAGGCCTGGTCCAGCAGAGCACTTCTTATGCTCATTTGTTCATGCTATGAAAATATTACTGTTTAAAATATTAATATTTCTCCAGCTGATGCTTTTTTACCTCTAAAAGGTTTTGCTAGTAATATATGCATTAATCTCTCGTGCCTCATAATCAACCCTCTTCATGATACCTGATACTATTCATCAATGCTACAAGTAGCTTTTAATGTTCTATTCCAAACCAAGAGCCCATATCATAACTGTACCTTTATTAGATGTATTAAGGTTTCTTGAAGCTGAGATCTACTGAGAACTGTAGGAGGTAAAGTTTGCACTTCCACTGCTCCAAGTGTGAGAGGAGAAGATGAACCCACTTTGTTTTCCATTTCAGAGGATTTCATGGCTGACTGCTGGAACACACTAGGTGACAAAAGCACGGACGGTGTCATTGTGGTTGTCGCTGTCGCAAACTGTGGGGAAGCAACCTACAAAAAGAAAATCAACCATTTAGATAGTGACGGGGGGGGGGGGGCTAAAGCAATAGCAAGACAGAGTAGGGCTTCTGAAATTGCTTCAGCAGTGGAGACGCTTTCCTTCTGAAATTGCTTCAGCAGTGGAGACGCAATGCAGCACACAGCCTTTCCTTTTGGATGAATTAAGGTCACAAAGGAGGAACCAGTGGTATAGCGCCGTCTTACACCAGCTTTAACTGAGGGAATAGGGGACATACTATCACAGAAAAAAAGTTGTTTCACCAGCCCCTCTTACATGGGCAGCTGGTTTGCCACTGTGTGTATGAAGCGCTGGTCTAGATGGACTTTTGATCTGATAAAACATATAGCCTGCTACTTCTAATATTGATGGCAATTAGTGGTGCCTCCTAGACTTCCTCACCTATAAAAAAAGGTATGTGAACTTAGTCTTATAAAGAAATGAGAGGTTAATAAAATGTGCTCTGGAAAATAGGAAGTAAAAAGAATGTATTGGTAGGCATCAGTCAAATGCAGTACTATCTTACAGAGCTGCATCTCAAAGGATTGGCAACTGAACAATATTCTCACTTGAGCAAGACTTGGCAAACTTCAGAATCAGCACACCAGGAGAAGGGTATCACCATTCTAGCAACATAGATTATTATAAAAATATAACTTCCTGGGATCCATGTAACACTGATAAACCAAATTTTGCTTTGAATGGATTTAGTGAAGTTCACAAAGAAAGCCAAGCCCAAACACAATTCTTGTTCAGCAGATCAAGAGAGGGGAAAAGCTGTGGGCTACACTCCAGCTTTTAAGTGAATATAGTGGTAAAAGGACTTGGCTGGTGTGGGGATGAGAGTGCTGGACTGAGGACCTAGGCAATCTGGGTTCTAGTCCCCACATGGCCATGACACTCACTGAGTGACCTTGGGCCAGTCTCTTACTCTCAGCCTAACCTACCTCACAGGTTTGTTATTGTGAGAATGTTTTATTGTTAAGCTTCCCAGAGAGCCCCTAGGCTGTGAGGCAGCATATAAACGCAATTAATGAATTAATAATAATAATAATAGTAATAAAATTCAGTGGAGCTATGTAAGCCACCTTGGGTTCCTCACAAGAGGAAAACAAGGCAGGCTATAAATGCAATGCAATAATAATGCTTGTTTTTATGAACTTTTGTAAACCACCCAGACAGCTTTGCTATTAGGAGGCACAGAAATTAAAACTACTATGACTACTACGACTACTACTACTAATATCACCCTTGCCTTCGGCAATGCTTTGGAATTTGGAAATGTTTCAAGCTCCTTGCTTTGCTGTGTAACCTACAAAGGAAAAATAGAAATAAAGTGAGTAACAGAGGTCAACTCCTTAATCCCACATGGAGCATTGCTCTTTACATTTTTTTCTGCTAAATTTATATGGATGGTATGGGTTCATGCGCTAAGTAAGATACCTACAGTAACCTGCTATATACACTTCATCTGCTATATATAGTTTCCTAAGTAAAATCGTCAGTTAAGTGGTAAAGACTACTTTGGTTTCATCTGCACTACTTCCACTTGTCTAATATTTAGCTCTTTAAAAATCCTTTCTTTGGCCTTAAAATGATTTAAATATATAATCTTGGTGTATATTTATTAATATGAGTTGCTCTGGCTAGCCTATCTGCGTGATTAATGCTAGAAGTGGCAAAATCTTCTTATGGCTTACTAATTTGTTTCCCTTATATTGGTGGAAGCTGCTTTGAGCATGGTTTTACCATGGAAAAGTAGGAAACAAACTGATCTATTTCCCACCACTGGGTTATATAGCACAGCAAAGGCATGCTGTGCAAGTGCTTGCCTGCAAATTTGTGTGTGACCCTAAGACTAAGAAAACATCCATCTTAGACAAGTCACCAGAATAAAGGTAAGGCTAGGTCTCTCAGACTGAACTCTCTCTTTCCAATGGAACTACACTGGCTTTGTTACATTTTGTTATGGCCAATTATAAAATTTTATAACATGATGTACCATGTATTTCTGATTTTATTTTTATAAGCACTTCAAATGTCCTGCCACTTCTAGCTATAGAACTGCCAGTCCAGAATGGCATTATGATGACAAAAATGGAACTTATGGCTGCTTAGTATCCTCTGTGAGGCCAGCTTCCAAATTATCCATTTATCCAGTGTCAAAACAGAAATTGTCAAGTGCTAAGTGTGTTAGCACTTTAAGGCTCAGGGGAGATCTAATTGAGATAATACATCATTCTCTGCTTTTAGTAAAAACCTACAACAGCTTTCACAAGCAAACCATACAGTTTAAAGAGAGTTTTACATTTGTTAAAAAAACTGAAAAATAGAAACCTACAAATTACCTGAACAGGTGGAATCATTTTACCAGTTACTGTTGGCTGCTTGATATGGGATTCCTTGAAACAATCTGGTGTTGCCAGCTGGCTAATGGAAGGGGTAGAGTTTGGTGCTACTGGGGTCTTACTAAGTGGCTGCTGCATTTGGTCATGTTGTGGGGTCAACCTGAGTTTTTGAAAAAGATCCATATTTGGAAGTGGTGTGTTTGAAGCATCTCCTGTATTTGCTGCCGCCAAGGAAGTTAAGAACTGGTTTTGACCAGGAGTTATAGTTTGTGGACCATGGTTCATGTCAGTTGATGGCTGATTCACAAGTGGAGTTACTTGCTTGGCAGTTTGATGCATAACTTGCTTTATATTATTGTTTGTATTCAAACTCTGAAGCATTTGCACACAGGGAGCTTCTGTTGCCAAGGCTGAATTAAGTACAGGACTTAACGGCACAGTATAGTTTGAAACTTTATTTTGTTCAGGCTGTGAAACCAAAGGAGAAGCAATAAGTAAGGGTGGCACACAGTCCTGTGGCAGTAAGGTACCAGAATTACTTCTCAAGTTTGGAGTATCCAATTTTCCCAGAGACTGATGGATCACTGTTGATTGCTCTAATGAAAAGGGTAAGAGTAAACTGTGTTCTCTGCATGCAATATCAATTTTCTCTGTTGTCTCTGGGCTGGAATAGGGAACTGTAGTGTGTTCCTTTGGTACTGAAGTTCCAAATAATTCTTCCACTGTGAGATGTTTAGGTATGGATTGACATGGCTAAAAAAGAAAAGAAAAGACAGATGAGAAACTCTATTTAAAAAGTTAAATTCCCACAATTTTCTTGTATATCTTCTCTACAAACAAATGTTAAGAGCACAGCTAAAAAATAAAAAGCTTTGGCATCATCCAAAGAGTGCATACTGCAGCCAAGAAATTAAAAGTCACTTGCTCCTTGGGAGAAAAGCTATGGCAAATCTAAACAGCATACTAAAAAGCAGAGACATCACCCTGCTGACAAAAGTGCGTACAGTCAAGGCTATGGCTTTCCCAGTTGCAATGTATGGCTGTGAAAGTTGGACCATAAGGAAGGCTGAGCGCCGAAGAATTGAGGCCTTTGAATTGTGGTGCTGGAGGAGACTCCTGCGAGTCCCTTGGACTGCAAGGAAATCAAACAGTCAGTCTTAGAGGAGATCAACCCTGACTGCTCTTTAGAAGGCCAGATACTGAAGATGAAACTCAACTTTGGCCACCTAATGAGAAGGAAGGACTCCCTGGAGAAGAGCCTAATGCTGGGAACGATTGATGGCAAAAGAAGAAGGGGACAACAGAGGATGAGGTGAACAGATGGAGTCACTGAAGCAGTCGGTGTGAGCTTAAGTGGACTCTGGGGGATGGTGGAGGACAGGAAGGCCTACAGGAGTGTTGTCCATGGGGTCACGGAGGGTTGGACATGACTTCACAACTAGCAACAACAGAGTGCATTCTGTATAAAGGACTGTAGCATTTGCCTTTATTATTACTGTACTCATGCAGGGCACAGGTCTTATGCACCGTGATGTAAGTGTGCTAACAATCAGTTTTGAATTCCAGCCGTAACATATTGTATCTCTATTTCTGATGTTTAAAACTGCAAGCTATGCTTATGGGCAAATATGTTTAAGGTGAAGGGTTAAGAAAATGATTTGAGGCACTGGCCCACTTGTCTCAAATGGCCATTTATTTTTAGTCCTTATTTCATTTTATACCAATATTATCCTACCATGAGATAGTCCAAATGATTAAGTAAAATTTCAGGTTAGCATTGCAAAAAGATCTTGAACTACTTTCTATTTAATATAGCTTCCTGTATTCAAGTGTTTATCTGCTCTAGATGTCCACAACATTGCAACTAATGGCCTGGGCAACTGGATATGTTCACCATCCTGGGAGAGCATTACAGAAATTAATATACAGAAACGCCACAGGGCTCCAGATGTTACCTCTGATCTTGTTCCTCCACATATAGCAGTTCTGTACAACAATGGTTTGTTCTAGGGGTTGTTCAACTTCTAATGGGTGAATTTTACTGTGGGTTGCTGAGGACAGCTGTGAAGCCACTTTGCAAAAGTAGCAAACTCCCCTGTCACTCATTTTCATGACTGTGCCAGTTACTTCCCTTCTTCAGAAGGGCACTCAATCATTCCTGGACTATTTCTGACACCTCAAAAGAGTACAATTGAAGTCTCTTTTAAAAAATGGCCACTGAAAACTGCCACTTTATTTATGTATGTACTTATTTTGGTTAGCCCTTCACAGGTGTGTAAGGGCTACCCAATATAAGGCAGGACTGTGTATAACCTATTTTGCATGCAGTTGTCAAGAGCCAGGTGCTCAGCTTTCAGTGGAAAAGCACTGATAAGGGCAAATGAGAAGGGGGGGGTGCATCACTCCTTCAACAAAGTAGTTCTCTCGACTGTGCTGAACTGACAGATCTCAGTGCCCTCCACATTTTCAACATTTCCCCAAATGTCCAACTACTCCAAACACTTTCTGCAGGTGCACATATTTCCTATCCTTCCCAGCCCTTAAACTTCTTCAGTTTGCACCTTCACTTACTTCTCACTCATTAAAGTTCCATATATTTCTGCGAGGAGGAAAGGGTTAGAGCTCTTGGTTAACCACAGTAACTGCTCTGAAAAAGAACTGCATAAAAGAGTTATTATCTCCCTTTTCTAGATTATTTGGAGACTAGGGGAAGTGTTGAAAGGGTGATGATTCACCAATATGAATTGAGAGGATTTCACTGGGAAGTAGGTGATATTTCCACTTTCCCTGAATTTACTGATATTTTTCAACTGAGAACTAGGTAAATGACAGCT
This sequence comes from Varanus komodoensis, assembly GCF_004798865.1. Lineage (NCBI taxonomy): Eukaryota > Metazoa > Chordata > Lepidosauria > Squamata > Varanidae > Varanus > Varanus komodoensis. The sequence continues at coordinate 14,002,909 of NW_025336346.1, forward strand.
GGACAACTGCATACAAATTAGCCTATATACAGTCTTGCTTTTGACAACTGAAACAGACAAAAGAATTAACCATTCAAGACTGTACATAGTGGATAGCCAGAAGTACACCCCTATGTACTTGCAAAGGATCAAAAACAACAATTTTTTAAAGCAAGGCTGATTTTTTAATAACCCCAACTGTACTCTAGAAAAAATGATGGTAAATGAAAATAATGGCAAGTGGAGCATGCATGCAGAAAAGATGGTGGGTTCAGCTGGAGAAGTGAGGAGGAGGGAGGGCAACAAACCATGGTGATACCAAAAGTATTTTTGATGCACTGTGAGTTGCTCCATGCACCATGACTTATTTGCAGGGTGGCTTAGCATCACATGTGAACCACAGAGTCAATCTCCAGTTTATGACTAATGACTGGGACTGTGTTTCCCAATCCCCATTTGGAGCCTAGAAAACCAATCAGAAATTTTCTGATTAAAAGCTTAAATTTTAAAATTAAAGCATCCAACGCCCCCCTTGTCGAGCAGTTAGAAAAAATCAAGCGCTTCAGAAAGGTGAAATGACCCTAGTCACATTTCTAGGGGATTCTTTAAGATCAACATGTGCACCACTCTTTTTTTCCCACTAGGTGGTACCACTACCAGGCACAAGTTATCACAGTACTCAAGATCTACTAATCATTATTTCCTGCTCCCCACTTTTTAATTCACCATTTATTTCTTGAATCTCTGCCTCATTCCTTGGCCAAAGCCCAGCTTCATTAGCTAATAGACCATATAATGTTAATAGACCATATAATGTCTAGTGTATTTCTCAGTATTGTCCTTTACACAGTTTCACATAAAACCAGGTTCCAAGCCTTCAAGAACACTGCTGCCCAGGTGATGGCCCAAAGATGTGCCCAGGGCCCTACCATTACCAGAGGAGCAATGAGCAGCAGGGACAGAATCACCTGTGCTACACTGTTTGTGTTTAAACATACAGCAGAGCAATGGAAGCTGCATACTTGTCTCTCCCACTCATTTGCCCGGTTCTAATATACTCCTGAAGAGAAAGGTTCCAGGAGAGACCATTTCCAAATGGACTTAGTTTCTTTTTTCAGAGCACAAAGCAGCAGAGCAAACAGGCAAGCCTGTATCTGAGATAGCACAATCTCAACAGAGATATGAAATGCATGTATTGTGCAGGTGTAATCAGTTCATGGTATAATGCACAGCTGATCCACACATATGGAATGGAAACAGAAAAACAACATATCAAAACCATAGTGCTTCAGCTTTTATAGGACATACATGATCTTGCATTTGTAACACCGATGATCCATGCTCTGAAGTCTCTGCATTTTCAGTCTTTGTAGGATTTGCAGTTTGCGGTGTCCCACAGATTAAGTCACTCTTCTGATTCTAGAAAATAAAATGCATTACTGTAATCCCAATTCAGACTTGATGATTCATTTAACACTTTCTCAAACCATTAGAAGCTTCCCAGCAAGCTCTTTGCCTTGTTCTCATCACACCAAGGTTTTTTTTTCAGTGCCATCAATAAAAGTCATGCTATCACATTGTATAAGCATTTGATAATTCTGCTCATGTGATGAGATGTGAAAATACCAGGATGAAGGCCTAACTTGATGAAAAGCTGTATAAGGAACATGGCTAAGATCATTCTGCTTAAAGCTAAATATTTCTCCCAATAAACAGTATGTGACTCATGCCATTTGTGTTACCCTAATGAACGGATAGAACTTCTGTCCAGTGACATGCCAAGGTGTGCATAGCATTTATAAAAATAGTCTGTGCTTAGTGTGTTTCCAGGCATTAGGCAAATGTTAATACAGCACTAAAATAAAATGATGATTCAGCTTCATGGTTCAAGAGACCTGCCATTTTTAATCCATTGAGTGTGACATTTCTGATTCAATCATTAAACACAGCAGAATTTCATAAGATTTGCTACTGTTGGAAAAAATATCATTCTACATAGCTCCTTAAGTAAAGATATCCCAAATATGAGCATCAAAAACTCAAAATCAATGCAAGGAAACTGACCCAACTACAACAACTGTAGAATTCATCAGTAGATGGGAAGTTACCATATTGCTCATATTTTATGCATTTCCAAAATACATTCATTTGTTTTATTTTCAAGTATAGATTTAAAATGCATTGCATCTGGACAGCCACACACATTCACTCTTAAGTCCCCCCCTCCCCCACATGTTGTTTCCAGGGCTTCCAATGTAGTTAACTGCTGGCTTTAACAATTCTGTTATGTACAAATGTGTTCCTAAATTACCATGATTTTGTGTAATGCCAGGCTATCATAGTATTAATGTTTTTAAGGAAGGAAAAGCATTAGTTATTTAAAAAACCTCCTCCCACTATTAAGAAAAATATATCAAAATCCATTCATTTTCACATTATGAACTGGATACAGAGAGTCCTTTAAGAATTAAGCTGATTTATAATTTGAGTTTAAATTACTCAGGACTTTCCCAATCTTTTTTCTCATTCCCACTCTGTCCCTTCTTATGCTGACTCTGACAATCTCATCTTAGTTACAGAGCCAGATTATTTTATGATCCATCTGGAATATACAAGAAAAGGGTCTTATTTCTTAAATATTAAAATGCAAATCCACATACAATTAAATGAAGTGGCCCTGCATAATTTGCAGAGAAATTAATAAGAGAATCACCATGATGCAAAAGCAGGAAGCACCTACATAACACTATACAAGCACAGCAATCGAGATCAGAAACAGTTTATTTCTAAAACTTCCCTCTCAAACTCGCCCATTAGTTGATAAACATTACTTCCATTATCTTTCCAGTTCTATACATTTAGAAACTGAGTATCATCTCTGATGATCAAAGAGGATAGCTATGGTTTAGGGAACATTTTAAGAGCCAGAGGAGTTCTACAACGTATGGGAGACAATGTGGCGTCTGAGCCGCTGCCTCCCACATACTGCAGAGGCAGTATAAATGCAAGCCACCCTGAGCTTACAGAGTAATGTATACATTTTAATCAGTTGATTTAACTCAGCCTGTCCAGACTATTTATATTAGCCCCCTGACTGAAGAAACAAGAGGGCAGGCAGATTTAGACAGAAACCTGGCTTATGAGGACTTTACAAGACAGACAAGCAGGCATATTTTTCCAGAGTGGGTCATATTTTAAGGCTGTCAAATAATTCCCAGGCAACTCCTGTACCTTTAGCAAGCAGGCATGTTCCTATTATGGAGGGGCAGCAATAATGCACTTTTTACTCAACAGATCAAGAAATGCCATGAGCAGAGTGGTAGGTGGCAAAGGAGGTATGAGGGAAAATCATAAAAAATACCATGAATGGGAGCCTCTACTGGAACTATGACATTCCTAAGAATGGAAGAAGCCATGCCATTCAACTACCGTTTCCTCCACACCTCCCCACAACTTATTATTTCTCTTCATAAACAGTGCTTAATTACCAGTTTTACAGTATTAAACTGTAACAAAATTCATGCCAAAAGGAGCTTTTAAATGGGCAATTCCACATCATCTAAATGAAGAACTTTCTTTAAACCTCATACTGATGGAATAACAGTTTTGTAGTAGGGCTACTAGAGAATAAAATGTCCACAATATTAACTTGCATCAGACTGAAGAACTGTTCAATAACCAGGAATGCTATACGCCTCCTGTTTATGCAAAATGGAATACTACATTTCCCTATTCCATTCTTACGGAGTCAAGATATGTTGTCCTAAAATCTGTGTGAGAACTGCTGATACAAACAAAGCCAGTAGACCTAGCAAGCCAACAAAGTCTTCTAGGAGGTTTGGGAGCACAGATGCTGCACAAGCAGCTGCTCCAAAAATAGATGTGAGCAGATGTTTAAATTCCAGAAACTGACAATAGGACCTGTTTGCTTTGCCAAATTCTTCTTGCAGATTATGAAAACCTTTGAATTCACCTTCCCAAACCACAAGTTATTCAAAATTTGTAACCTGAAAAGCTGTCCAGAACTTCCACTTTCCACATATTCTCAAATATGAGTTCTCATATGCACATGGATCAACTCTGGTACTGATAATGAAGCCCTTCAAGGTTGACTTGGGAAGTCCTAATAATAAGCAGTTAAAAAACAGATTGCAGATAGATGTATCCTATTTACCACCTGTGGATTATGCTTCCAATCACATCTATTTTTGCCCTAGAAGTTTTAAGGGAAGGGAAGATCACCTACCTAAGCATGACTTAATACCATGCAGTCTATCACGGTTCATTTGCACCTTTGTTAGGAAGCTTTTTGGCACCATAATTCCTAGATAAGTCTCAGACATAGTTAAATGCTACTTACAAAACATTCCCCAGGGAGATTTAGGTTTGGGTTTGCTAGAATAATTTGATAAATGGTTAAGTTTTAAGCTCTATCAGGGCAGAAAGCATTTTGGTTAGATCCAAGATAAAAACATGCACACCATCCATGTATAAGCCCAATCTGGGATTCATCACATCAGAATGTAAGCATTTTAGTACATCAGAATTTTGAAACACACAAGTCAGGAGCTCCACAGATAGGGGGAAGCAGGCATCCTATTATGTACTTCTCTATAATGAGAAAGCACTATTTCTTTTGACTTCAAAGCTAGATGTGACCTAAAAGAATACATATCCAACTAATGAACATACGGGGAAGACCAAAAGCTTTGAGTGCAATCCCCACAAATATGTTGAATGCCTGTTCAGCAGCACATGAAAGGGCTGCTGGTTCCATCATTTCTTTGCAAAGAACAACTGCTTTAAAAGTCATACATTATCTGAGCCTTGGTACTTGTGGGGAAAAAACTGCTTGTATACCCAAGCAAATATGAATGGTTACAGCCATTAGGAAAGGTTACTATCAACATTTGGAATCCACATTTATCAAAGACTTGGGCATGACAGTACATGACAGTGGACCTTCCATGGCTTCATGGAGTACCAGAGTAGAAGCTGGTTGAAAAGCACCTGTTTCTAATGCCTCATTGTTCAGGGGCATGCAAATCAATATGTGACTGATACCAATCAGCTGGGAAAACATACAGTACCAACAAGTTGCCTTCCCCATGACTTTTACTGCCATTCTATTTCCTTAAATCCTCCTTATTTTTTAAAGGAGATTCTTCCTACCTCCTCAATACCACTAGTCCAGCCTTCCCTGACCTAATGCTCTCCAGACGTTTAGGATGATAATCACTAGCAATCCTGACCATTGGTTAAACTGGATGGAGTTCAAAGGGCACCAATTTGAGGAAAGTGGCTAGTTCCAACCTCAATCCAGCTGAATTAGTTTATTTAGGAAATCTACCTTTGGTGGGAAAAGGGAAACCAGATAGGCAGGATCAAGCAGGCAAAGGCTTGACTCCAGCATTGTCCACTTATGCAATGGGACTTCAAAGCAGATGTGGAGGCCATGTGGGAGCAGAGGCGATCTGTTCTGCCAGTGGCTTCCATTCCAAAGAATAACAACACTGGATCCACGTGAAGGACCCACGTTAGCAGTAGCCACATTTCTTAAGGATGGGGCATCCCACCATCATTAGCTTATGCTTTGGGTGGGGGAATGGGGAGGGGGCAGAACAGCTTGAACACTTAGGCTGTAACAGATTTTTTGCCATGTAGAATTTTAAAAGTTGCAGGAAAAATTTAGTAACTCGACAGACTAAGGAAGCAGGCAGGGGACAAAGGATGGCATTCAATGTGAATAAATGCAAGACCTTTCATTTGGGGCATAGGAATGGGTGTCATAAGTATAGGTTAGGGGACAAGTGGCTGAAGAACAGCACTTGTGAAAGGGATCTCAGAATACTGGTCGACTGCAAGCTAAACATGAGTCAGCAGTGTGATGTGGCAGTCAGGAGGGCGAACACCATCCTTGGATGCATAGCCGGAAGCATGGCTTCTAGATCGAGAGAGCTATTACTACCACTCTGGACAACGCTGGTGCACCCGCAACTGGAGTATTGTGTTCAGTTCTGGGCTCCACATTGCAGGAAGGATATAGCCAGTTTAGAATTGGTGCATCATAGGGCCAGAAGGATGGTGACCAGATTGCAGGGAAAGCCATATGAAGCGAGACTGAGGGAGATGGGTCTTTTCAGCCTGAAGAGGAGGAGACTCTGAGGGGATCTGTTGGCAACATATAGGGACATGAGGGGCAGCTCTTTTCCCCTGCAAAGGAGGGCAGGACATGTTCCAATGGAGCGAAGCTCAAGAAACCAAGGTTCAATTTGAATGCCAGGAAGTAATTCCTGACAGTTAGGACCTTGAGGGTATGGAATGGGATTTCGCATGAGGTGGTTGAAGCCCCTTCGGTGAGGGTGTTCAAGGATAAGCTGGACATGCACATGGTAGGCATGTCATGAGCAGAGCTGACTGAAGCCAGGGATCAGACTAGATGGCCTAGGAGACCCTTTCTGACTTGCTCTGTTTCTTCGTAACTTTACATTATATAGCCATATTATCAAAGAAGAAAAGATATTTAAAGTGAGGGCATTTAAACCATTCAAACATAAATACAAACTATGCCTCCATTTCACACAACAGCAAAGTGGCAATACTCACTATACCTATAGGGAGAAAAGTAAGATTGTCAGTCAATAGTATTAGAGCTAAAGCAGACTGCAGCCCATCTCAACATTTACAAGCCATGGAGCATTTTTTCTTTGTTTTAGTTGCAGCAAGTTATTCTGGGTTGGCTGAACATCAGTGCTTAAAATTGCTGTTCCAGGATAGTTGAAAGCCTTTTGCCTCATGATTCAACATCCCCTCAAGCATTTTAAGATTGCATGATGATGATTCACTGCTCATTCTATTTCGCTCAGTGAGTCTGAGTTAGCAGAAAGCAAACAGACTGCATTGTAGTGTAAGTTTGTAAAAAGGTTTCTAGAGAATGTGAAATTATGCTGTGGTGACTAGGGAATATGGAAATTTCAAGAATTTGAAAGTTGCCCACTTTTCCTGGGCTATGTGATCAAATTTATGAACAAGAGAAATAAACTTTGAGTAACAGTGTTATCACACATGAAATGTATCTAGTGACCTTATGGTACTTCAAGAATGATAGCACTTGATGTGAAAATTAATATGCCCCCCCAGCCTAGTTACACACAGTTGCACAGAACATTATACAGCTGGAAATCTGGGTATCATTTATTCACCGAGGAACAGGAAGAAAGCCTCATCTGGCAGTGCTTACTGTTAGAAAAGGAAGCCCATATGCTGACAAGAGAAGGAATGCATCAGACAAGAAATCATTGAGGCTAACCATGCAATACAGTTCTAAATAAACTAAACATTTGCAAGTCAGTTTGCTCCCATTAAAATACCTAGAAAAATATGCAGCGTCAGCCCAGTATTAGCTTTATAACATACATACCTTTCTTACCCGTTCATATTCAACTTTGGCCTTGCTAAGCATCTCCAGGATATCAGTGCAACCATTAATCTTGCTGATACTTCTTCTGTCCTGTAACTGGGATCTCTGTGTTTCTTCTTGTACCACTCTATTATAGAGCAGAAGGGGAAAAAACTGCAAGGTCAGAAAGTATTACCTGGTGCAACAAAATACAAGATCCAACATGAAAAATCTTGTGGCATCTTAAAGACTAACACTTTTTATTATGGCATATGATTTCATTAATTATACGACGTGGAACATTTTCTATTTCTTAAGTTCATTAGTGACAACGAATGGATGCCAAATACAAAGACAGTATGCAGCAGGCTTGGCAGTTTCACAAGTGTAATTAATATCTTTTAGGTGATTTATTCCTAACAGCTATATAAGAGGAGACACATATCATTGAAATAAGTCTAAGTTGCAGTACAAGAGAGAACTAATACATAGTGACAGGGCAACTGAGAGGGTCTAAATCAACTTTAGCACAGGAGAGCTGAACTTTGTTGAAATGCATGAGCAGTTGCCAGCATATCATGTACAATTCCTTGGGTTGCTCAAATCCCCAACACAATGCCCCCCAGATCTGTTGGTCCACAACACCCAGCATCTGCAGGCAGCATGGCTGGGAGCTGTAGTCTTATATATCTGAAGTGCAATAGAATGGGGAAGATAATTAGCATCCACTGTCAGCAGCCTTTTCCTCCTTACATTCAAATTTTAAGTGCTTCATCTGCTATTGTCTTTTACTTTTTATAAGTTTTGCAAGAAAAAATCTGTATAATGTAACACTTAAATCACATTAAGTATGCTTCAATGCTTTCATCAAATATTTCAGGTTAAATACTTGAGATGCACTGGGAGACAACATCAGCTTTTTAAGCTGTATTTACTAAACAAGAATAAAGTAAGCATACTAAATTAGATCACTCCCTAGGACATCATAAAAATTTCCAAAGCACAGTGTAAATCTGATGCAAATTACCCTTATTTGAATAAGAACATTTTCCAGAATAATTTCTTCTTATTCCAGGTTTTCCAGAAAATGGCTCAGTGGGCCATAGGCACACATCTCCTGGGGTCATGCCTAGGGATGCTAGCAACCATGGCTTCACTCAGACAAGATGGGCATAATATGTCAGAATATGTCCAAGTCTGCCATCTATGTAGCTTTATTACAAGGGTGCAACATCACAGGGGGTACCAGTGGCTACTCTTCACTCAAGACAGGGCAAGCAGAACATGTCCTACTCTGACTGCTAAAGTAACTTTACTTGAAGACCTCACTGTAAAACTAAAGACTATTCCAAACCATGTAAGGTCAGGTCTTTTCACTAATAGCCAAAATAATTTTAAAATCTCATTGCTTTAAAATGTCTATTTACTCCAAACAAGTTAGTTCAAAGCTACTTGAAATAACACATATTAACAGTCAATAATACAGATAAGCTTGGGATGCAGTCTGTTAAAGCAGAATTCTGCCTTAAGAACAGGAAATGTCATATCAGAAGCATCAAGCTATATAAGAGATAGCTGATGGGAAAGCCAAAAGGTGGTATCATACCAATCACACAAGATGTCAATCATTCTATAGCTTCACTTTATAAATAATGCCAGTATGAATTAGCTCCTAACAGAGCTTGTATTGCTAGCTACACAACTTCATTAATATTTTCTCAGTCTAGAATGAAAATCTCACAGAAACTAGAAGCCACAAAAAACATTAAATTCCACAGGATGGTGGTGAGGTGGGCCATTTTTAGAGGCACAGAAGTTTAGCTGATTCACCTGTTTAAGGCCAAACCTGAGTGTGTCTCATTCTCACAACTACACTAGACATAACAAGGGCTACAAAGCATACTCTGCAATAAAGGTGCCAAATTCTGTATCAAGAATTACAAACATGTTCAAGGACTTAATTTTCTTAAACTGAGTAACTCAGATGTTACTTCGATTCTGTGTCACTGAAACAGTGCAGGCATAATTGTCTTAAAATCTTAACTATGGTTAAGGGACTGGCAACCAGTCATGGGCTCATGTACTAGTTGTCACTAACTCATCCTCTCTCCAGCATACATACTAGGCGTGCCACCACTCTGTATATCAAAAGCTGTAAACATCAAAAGGAACACACTCTGCCACAGAATCACTGTGGTGACAACATCAACACCAAAAATAATGGAATACTAGGAACATTATTACACTATTATTATATTTATACCCTAATTTGTCACTAAGAAAATAGTAACCAAATTGCTCCATCCCAGTGAATGAAAGGCTTGGTGCAATCCTGAGATGGGAAAAAATAATGGAGGCGTCTAAAGAAAAAAATATTACAGGAATGGGTGGCTTCAGTTACCCCCACATGGACTGGATAAATGCATGTTTTGTCAAGACAAAGAGATAAGAAATAAACAATTCTGTTTCCAAGGTTGCTTTAGAACCATTAGCTCTTCATCACATTAGAAGCCCCATTAGCACAAGGGTAGGTTCAGATACAGTAGTGACCACAGAGCTATCAAATTTAATTCAAATGTAAGTGGAAATTTGTCAAGGAAGTCCCACAAGAAAAATGTTCTTCAGAAAATTGAAGTCCTTCCCAAACAAGAATAAAAAGTAATAAAATTTGCAAGTCTGTGAAAACTGTTCACATGGATACAAAAAACCATTTTGAGGAGCATATCTGTAATAATATTTATTTATTTATTTATTTATTTATTTATTAAAACATTTTTATGCCGCCCCATTCGCCGAAGCCTCGGGGCGGCTTACAACAATGTTGTATTATATTAATATCAATATAATATTAATATTAATATTATACATTAATGTTAATATATTAATATTATAATATAATATTAATATTATAATATTAATATTATGATATTAATATTAATAATATTAATATTAAGGCCCTTACATCTGAAGCCAGAAAAAACTTAGGGAAGAACTGCACTACATGATGATAAGAAAGTTAAGGAGAACTAAAGGAGAAAGATGAGACTGCAGAAAGCTTAATGAATTCTTTTCGTATGTCTTCATTGCAGAAGATGTAGGACAGATATCCATGGCCAAACTGGCATTTTTGGGAAGGGAGTTTGAGGAACTAAGGAAAAGAGTGGTGACAAGAGATGAAGTTTTAATCCATACTGGCAAATTGAAGTTAACTATCATCAAGTCCAGATAGGATGCATCTAAGAGTATCTAAAGAACTCCAATGTGAAGGTGCTGCTCTTTTAACAAAATATGTTACAGCTAGACAGATGTTTTTATCCTTGCCTCTTTGCACTAGAACTTCTTCACAGAGCACATACTTGGACCCAATATAGAATTTGCACCACAAGGATTACAATTTGCACCACAATGGCCACCAGCCTGCACAGCATTATAAGATTAAACAATTTCATGGCAAGAAAGGGATATCAAATCCCTAGTATTACTATTACATTTACAGCCCACCTAACTGATTGGGACTCTAGGTAGAGCACATTAAATTTAATGTAATTAAAACATTCAAACGTTTACAAAAGCTAAAATAATTAAATTTGATTGTATATTAGACTACTACCTAGACTAAAAACATCTCTAAAATAAGCAGTAAAACTAATGCAATGCAAACTCACAGGCCATTCCCTAATGCCCACTGGAATAAAAAGGCTTAAGCTTGCTTACAGGACCCTAACAGGGCAGGTACCAACTGGCACATGAGATCACATGTCAGTCCTTGTCAGCTGCACTGGCTGCCAGTCAAAGTCCCAATTCAAAGTGCTTGTTCTAACATTTAAAGCTATTAATGGCTTGAGGACAGGTTATCTGAAGGAACACCTTATCTCATATGTTCCTGCCTGGCCCTTAAGATTGTTTGTCGAGGTCCTTCTCATGGAACATCCCACCCCAAGAAGGGGGGGGTGGCAATCAGGAGAGGGGCCTTCTCAGTAGTGGCAGCCCATCTCTGGAACATGCTCCTCAGAAAGGTGCAACTGGCATATCCCTGACATTTTTTAGGTGCCAAGCAAAGCCCTTTTTGTTATTGAACCTTTTAAATACTATTTGTAATTTGCTGACTGTTGATTGTTATATTGTTGCTTTATAGTATTTTAGGTGCATATTGTTTGCACTATTTTTGAGTATTTTAAGAATTTAAAATTTGTAAACTGCCCAGAGAGCCCTGTGGACTATGGGGTGGTATATAAATGTTAAAAATGAATGAATGAGTGAATGAATGAATGAATGAATGTAGTTTCCCTAGGAAGGGTATCTCAAAGTCCTGGGGAAGCCACTCCTGCATCCCCATCAATCGTGCCTGTGACAGTGGTGGGACTAACAGAAGGGCCTCCCCAGAAGATCCTAGAGCCCATGCAGCCTTCATTTTAATCATGAGAGCTATATATTGCCTTCACTATCCGAGGCAGTATGCGTCTGCATACCAGTTACTCGTAATGCGGAACAGTAGGGTGCATGGGTATTCACATCCTTCTTGTGGGATATTCATAAACATCTATACATATCCAACTAAGAAGCAAGCTCTGTTGAGTTTAAAGAAACTTTCTTCCAGGCAATAGGGTACAGCCTGTACACTTTTGCCCCAAACACCAAGTTCAAAGGTCTGCTAAAAGAAATAGTGTTATCAAGTATTTTTCACAAGAAAGGTGTGTGAGAAAAGGCATGGTTTTGCCATGAGATTCTATAAAACCGAGTTACAAGAAACATAAACTTGTGATAGAACTGGTACTTACTTAGCCATGAGTTTTGCTATTCGCTGACAGTCATTCTTGTCATAGAACCAGATACTGTAAATTGACACTTGAAAATATTAAAAAAGGAACTGGTTAATACAAGACTGTATTACTGTCAACAATTGAATTGATTACCAATGGAAACCTCAGGGAACAGGGTACAGATATTATAGATTCACTACTTTAAGTCACTTCTGTAAGAATGAGTAATAGAACCAGGTAACAGTTAGCACTGATGCAGAAGGAGCAATAATAAAACAGATGTTGGGTTATGGAATTGTAGTTGCTAAGTCAACAGTTGAATATGTACAAACTATATTTAAAATAAATGTTCAAACAAAGCTTTAGTCTTAAACCACAAAAAGGTTGTTTGTTCAAAATTCCAAATCAAAGAGAATCATTTTAGGCAAAGCAGATAAATAGCACTTAAATTATGAGAGACACATGAAAGCAGTGCCAAAACATACACTTCATTCTAGTTATGCATCCATGATAACTATGAACCACTTTATTGCTTAGGAGTTAGTTAACCATTTATAAGATTATAGTGTTAAAATGATATCTCAGTGAGTGAACATTTAAAGTGTATACTTTTCAACCTGGAGGGGAAAAAAAGAGAAAGTCTAAAGAAACCGTAAGTTTGACAGGTTTTTCCTTCTGGAATCTACACTGTAGTCTCTTATTCTGACAACTAGAGTTGTTGCTTTGTCATCTTAACTATAAACATCTACTACTTGTCAGGTGCTAAAAAGACCTTGCATCAAGGAGATTAGGGAATCAGAGGAGAAATAAATTGGAGAAAGGGGGACAAAGAAGGCAGTGGGCTAAAATCAACTGACCAGAGGAAAGGATGAGTGAAGCAAGCAAAGGGGGTGACAGGACAAGGACAAAAGGATTAAGAAAAATACCACCAGGGATCAGCAGAAGCTGTCATGCTGCTGGTACAGGGACAAATTAAAGAGGCATAGTTGATCAAAAAGCTGAAAAGGAAAGGGCTTCGTATAGTATGCTGGCTGGACTAGGAATACCAAGGAATCTCACTCTATACTATAGTATATTATATTGTAAATGCCACAGAAGTGGACGTTGCCAGGTACTTTCTTTCTTGTTCCTAGGTTCAGACTTAGAAAACCCTCTGCTCCTGCAAGCACTACTGGCATTGTTCTACAGTTCATCCATGCTAGTATTAGCATTCAAAGCCTAAATGGCTTCCAACCAGGTGATCTGAAGGAATGCTTCATCCCATATATAATTACCTGGAACCTAAGGACATCTCTGGGGGTCCTTCTCCAGGAGCCCCCACCAAAGGACCTTTTCAGCTATGGCACCCCAGATATGGAATTAGCATCCCAAAGAACTGAGTCTGGTGCCTGCTCTGTAGTCTTTACAGAGCCAGGTAAAACTCTTTTTATTTTTCCAGTATTTTAACAGTTAACTTTTTAACTTTAGTTTTAATATTCCATTTTATTCCTTACCACTGCAATACCTCTGTGCTGACTTGGTTGTAATTCTGTGATTTTGTCTTATGTTTGTTTTTTTCTTGTTTGTGTGTTTAACTTTTGTTAACTGCCCAGAGAACCTTGGCTTTGGGCAGTATAAAATGAAATGAATGAATAAACAAATAAATAGGCTAGCGCAATGTAATTTACATTGGCAGCAGTTGAGAGAACATTGCCCTATGCTTTGTGAAATATTGCAGGTTACAGTGTGTTGCCACTATAATTACAAATATACATAAATATTAGCCTGTTAGAAAATGGGATACCCTCAAGCATTTCCTTGCCTAATTTAAAAAACCTGCAAGAACTAGAAATTGTTCTGCACCTAAATGTTAACTAAAATGGCCAATAGTGGCATACTATATAATGATCACTCCTGACAATTGAAGGCACTTTACCAAAGAGGAATGCTGGAGAAATGCGATACAAATAGTCATTATTCTACTGGATAGAAAAGTCTTCGTTTTATTCTGGTGTTGCTAGCTCAGTGAAAGAAAACTTTTGTCTAAAGCGCATATCAAAGCCAAGTACTAATGGATTTGTCCTAAGCAAAGCTGGCTATTGAAGGCAGAACAGAGATAACTACTTTGCTACAGAATACACAAGAAGTGGCTTCTGTTAACACATCATCTCCATGCACTACACTATACTACATGTTTGGCTGCCCTCAACTTAAACTCCATTATAAAACTCCTAAATGCAATTTTACCATTTCTCTCTACAGAAATAGCATCAAGCAGTCTCACATCTTATCTTGGTTGACAACACTGAGTTAAAGCAGTTACTAAAGATCCATTTCCCTTCCACAATCAAACACATGCCATTCTGACAAGACTGCTGATAGCCACAGGTGGCTTTTCTTCAATTTGCTGAACAAACTTTAATATTTTTGCTAAAGAAATGGGATGATTGCTTGACTACAAAGATGTTTATTTAGGATGTAATCTGCGGTTACAGCAAAGGTAACAACACTTCAGATACATCTTGCAGGACTCAACCTTTGTGGCATTTCAAGTGGGAAAATAAGCAAACAGACTCAAAAGAAAAAGAAGAAAAACCAGGAAAAGTGCAAGCATTTTCCCCATTTTAGAGTTCAGAGTTGTGAACCACATCCATCCTGCAACACCATGGAAATTAGTTCTCTACATCAAGACAGAGATATCAGGTATAAAGGGAAAGTTGTGAGTGAAACTGATTTAGAAGCATACCTCTTAAAGACCTTTAGAGGTAAGTTCTATACTATTTGATTTCTTTTAATGTGAATCTCAGATGTTGTTTAGATTACATTTGCATGTATAAATTTATTATAATAGCTTAACACAGAATCGAAATGCTTAGATTTTAAGTCCTTTATGGAGTGGGTAAGAATTGTACAGGACACTAGAAATATTTCTACCTGCAGTCATTCCTTTTTTATTGAGATGTCTTATATTGCTTCCCATTATGTAGTCTGGTAACTACAGAATTACCACCTTAATTAGTATAATTATCAAAGAAAACGTTCATTTTTTAAAAATTCGGGTAACAAAAACTTGCACTACATTCTGAATAAAAAGACAGGAATTACATACCAGCCTTTTCCTGCCCTTTTGAAGTTAAGTTAGGCTGCAATCATATACTCACCAACCTGAAAATAAGTCCCATTAACTCAATGGGGCATACTGTAATTGCTTTCTAACTACAGATTAAGAGGTACCTGGCTGACATACTAGGTTTGTGTTTTTTTTAAGATGTAAAGAATGATTGACTGTTGTTTTCAAGCAAAGCACCAATTTTGCTAAAACAAGTAAACTAACTAAAAATCAAACTGTCTTTCTCAGATAAAAATGCCAAGATAAGGGTCTGATCAAGCCTTTCATGCCTATGTTGGCAGAAACCCCAAATATATCTGCACTCATTCACAGGATCGCTGCATGTTTGAAATTAACTGCCAAGCATTTGCAAACATTACTTCTGAGGGTAAAAAAATTGTTGTTTGAATCTGGTCTTTCTTCAGTGTCACACTCAAGTTTTAAATGAAAGGAAACAGACCTGTGCTGATCCAACAGTGCAATCCTTTGTGATAGTAGGGTTATTGAAATTTGATCACATTGCATGTATCGTTCTATAATTTGCTATTATCCCTTCCCTAGCTTTAATATATTTTTACTGAAAGTCAGGATGCTGAAACAATTAAAGTAAAAACTAAATAAATCTTATTTATAGAGGTTTACTCAAAAGCAAATCCCACTGTGTTTATTACCTGGTAAGTATGCAGAAGATTGGAGCAAATGTTATGTGAGTTTTCTATAAATGTGAAGGTTTTGCTGAAGAATATTTCTTCTCATTTCTAGATATGACTAACTTAACCCTTGATGGCTATATTACATTATCTCTAAACTAAGAAGCTTCAGACTTTTATCCTGGAACTCTAGGTCAGCCTGCATTTTTTATTTTGTTAGATAATTAAAACAAAAACAAAACAAGGTAACAGCAACCAATTAAAAATGAAAGTCAGTTTTTAGAAGTACTTGTGCTAAAGAAGCAGGCCAATTCTTCAAACTCAATCAGCATCATGACTTCTTTGATATTTTGACAATTATTTTGACTGGCATGCCCTGGTCAATTATTTGTAAAAGATATAGAGCACACACTGCAGGCTCTCTCCTGACTGAATGCCTTCTCACCTCACTAGCATCTCATTCCAACACACCAGGTGAGAACCACTGTACCCTGTTTGTTAGTCAATCAACTAGGATTATGGAAACAAATGTTCAGAGCAGCAAAGATACCAGGAAGATGTTCAAGCAGAACAGCAACTAGACCATATTAGATGGAATCCACATTGTTTAACAGCATAAGCATGAACAGAACATAGCTTGAAGAATGGCATCTTCTGAACTGAAACTGATGGAGAGCAGAAGCTATGCCACACTTGCACTGCTTAAATAACCAGGTTCAAAAAGTTTTTTCTAAACAATATATTCAAGTGCAATACTTACAATTGGCATTTCGGTATAGTAGAAAGGGTTCATGCAGTTGAAATTCTAAGTCCTTGTTTACAGGCTCAACCAAGTTGTGCATGTTCAATCGATTCACAATTGTAAAGCCATAGTAAGGTGAGGCAGACCTATTGTTTCAAGGGAAAAACCAAGAGAACTAAGGACACCCATATTATGGATAACAATCTACCTTAAAGAAAAATCAATAGCAAACTCATAACAATCACATGCTACAGTTAGAATGTCATGCACTGCCTGAAATTCAAACATAACAGATTGGATCCAGAGGTGTGAAGTGGAAGAAAATCACATGGTAGTCTGTAAACTCTTGGTCAAGGGCTTGGGAAAGGGGCTTTGCAATGTTTTCCGCCAGCAATCATTTTCTAGATTTTGTGCAAATACTGTGCAACATCTTATACAAAGAGAAACACTTCTTTGGGTATGATTCTTATACAAGGATCATTTGCAAACTCAGAAAATTACCTTCTGCATGCAAGAAGCCTTCCACTTGCAGAAGGCACCTCTGATCCAACCCATGATATATCGTATTGTACCTCTGCATCTAAATACCAAAACACAGCAATTATTTGTCTATTTTTAAAAATGTACTACAGTTTAGTCACCCCTGATGAATGCCAGTATATTCAAAGAGTATGTTAGGAATGCAATGGACAAATCACTCAAGCTATAGTCCAATATGCTTTGAAGCATGCTATCCTATTAAGGTAACGTAAAGTTAGCAGAGCTTAAGTGACAACAGTACACTGCATCATGGGTCGAAAAAAATAAGAGGTCACTTCAATACATTGCTTCATCTTTTTGCATATGTTATAACAGATGGACTAACAGCCTGAGCTAGTATGTCAAAAATAATTAAAAATTCAACTTAAGTCATGATTAAAGCAGTAAATACTATGCATAGACAACCCAAAGGCACTGCAACAGTGTAAATAAGGAGAGAGAGATTTTGGTTTTTATTTTCTCTAGAAGTAAAAAATGGTTGTAAAAAAAGCTTATGGTTTATTGATACTTATTGCTGAAAAGATACTAGATGGTTTACAACAGCTGTGCATTTAAAATGCTGCTAACACTGAAGTGAAACTAAAAATGGACAGGTTATAGTTGACTCCAACAACTGTATAAATTTATGTAGTCCCATGGAACTCAGACTTAAAGAATATGCTTGGAAAGCTACACAAAATCAGAACAGACCATGATTCACCCATTTAGTTTTCTACTGACATTCCAGTGAATCAGAAAAGGGGTGTCACATGCTATACTTCCCAAGAAATAGCCACCTTGGAAAGATGATGGTCTTCAAAAGTGGCAAAGAAATTGATCAAATAAAGTATGCAAAGTATCCCAGAGTTCTCTATAGACATCTCACAAGTACATTAAGGGCACAGTCCTATTAATTGCACACATGATGCTTGCAAGCCCTTGAACTTGGAGATTTAGTACCATCCAGGGCACACTGAATGCAACAGATGTGATTGAGAGGGGGACAGAAGGAGGCTGGAGCACCAACAGCTGCTGCTACACTTGGTATTCTCCCCTTCTTGTTTACAGAACATCCCTTTTAAACTCTCTCCTGGGTTTATTTTCTGATGTTGGAGAGGTAGCTGGCATGGTTCTCTCTGCAGTAGCTGCAAGATGGAGAAAGATTGGAACAAAGATTCCCAGCTCCAAGGTTGGAACTCTGTCTCCAAGTTTAGACCTGGTACTCCAACTCATCCTAAAGTAGTATTTAAGGGCTTGTCCTCTAAAATACAAAGAGGTTCAGAACTGGAAAAAAGAACTGAAACTCTAAAAAATCAGGCTGAGTGATTAAAAAGCATGGTATTAAATGATAACCTTTCCCACTTTCTTTGCCAAGTGGGAAAGATTAGACCCAGCTATAAGAATTTAAACTAGAGATTTAACTTCTTCCATGATAGGACCATTTACTAACTACTTCTCCACATGTGATAACACCTCATGACTACAAATAAATCCACTATGTTACATAAAACTATAAATTTCAACTGCTTTATCAGCAATATGACAAATCCACCTCATAAACATTTCCCAGTAAGTTAAAGATGTTCTCCTAGAAGTCTTCTTTCAAGATTTAGTATCTCTATTATTTAACACCTGCATAATTTAAAATAGTCAATTTAATCTCAAATTCTAGTCTCTCTAAAGTATTCCATAAAAATATGGCAATTGAGTTCCAGGAGGCTCATCAGCAAGTAGTCTAGCTGCTTCTATCACAATATGCCTACTGAAAAGCACTGCCCTGGCTACTCTTTAGGGGGAAAGGGAGAGAAGATGGCAGGAAACATAACTGATTCCATTTCATCTGGCATGTAATATTTCAGATGGAGCACCTTAGGCCCAACTGCGGATGTGAACCATAAAGTGTCAACTCACAAAGACAGTAGCTGAACAATTTAAATCAAATTAAGAATCTTAAGAATTAATCTCCAAGATTACTACAACTTTGATTTTAAAATATGGTTGAAAGTGGGACTTTCTCTGTATCATCAGAAATGCATAATGATTCTGAAAACAGGATATATTTTGTCACCTTCTAAAGGATGGTTTTATTATTATCTGTAGCACAAAAATGGCATGTTATAGGAAATCTTAAGAGAGATTTGTCCTAAATCTAGACAATGGGGAAGACAAACAGTAGAAAGAGAAGGGAGAGGAAAGGACAATGAGAAAAGGGAATAATATAAGTAATTGCAATTACACATATGAAAGCTGTATTTAAGAAAGACCAAGGCCTTAAGGAAAAGGCTACAATGAAAACACTGGATCTGCAGGAATTTGTAGGAAGAAAGAACTCTAGGCATAGCTAAAATGTTTAGGCAGATGGAGGAGCAGAAGTCACAGGCAGGTATATGATGGACAATAAGAACAGAAAGAGCAGGGGTAGCACAGAGAGCCAAAGTTAAGGAGGATGAGGCAAGTTTAGTAAGAAGGATGTTTGGAAAACAATGAAGAAACATTTAGACTGTATGATACTAGGTGCCCCATCTCAAGAAGGATACTGTATTTTGAAAAAGGTGCAGAAGTCATTGAAGGACTGGAGCATCTTCCTTTTAAAGAAAGACTAAATATTTGGAGGATTGTTTAGTTTATCAAAAAGCGGGGATATGGCAACAAATTTAAAAATTCATTACATCCATGGTTGTTAGTACAAAACTAACTGTACCTAGAATTCAAAATTGCTATTAAGCCTTTTTCTGTAAAGTTTATCTCTCTCAAATGAAGCACCAAATTTGGTTTCTTAGAAACATGTAAGTAAAATTACTATATAGTACCATGGTTTAGAAAACAAAACATGCACCTTAAACTATGTTTTATTCATGCAGTGGATGAGCTGCCATGCTTAATAATATAGTACAAAGAATGCCCACAAATAAGGTTAATTCAAACTTACCTTTTATAGACAAATAAGGTACCTTCTACATCAGTCTTCTCCTATTCAGACAACAGGAAATTAAAGCAATAAATTAACTTATGCATTAGAGCTTTTGCAGAATTAAGTTTCACATTTTAAATTTATTTAAAGCAATTTTATGCCGCCCCCTTCTCAAAAAGCCTCGGGGCGGCTTACAAAGCGACAGATGTAAAAAAATCCTTAAAATCCGGATGAATGAAATTCTAGCTACAATACAGTTAATGAGTTCTATTTACTTGAATGGTAAAAGACAGAACTGCTCTGGCTTGGTCCAAAGACTCAAGTGTTGATAAGGAAGTGCTTGTGTTGAACATATTAGCATCTACACTAGAATGTCTACAGGCATAATATTAACCCAGTGGTCTAGAAAAATGCACAGATACTAATGTTCATAATTAGATATTCGAGAGCATGGATTTAGAAGTCACCTGCTCTGTAACAGTTACGTTGAAGCCAATATAACATTTTAGTGTCTTGCTAACATCTTCTTCAGATATATTGGGAAGAGATAGAGTGACTTTTTCTATATTAACTACATTCTGCAATTGGTAATTAGGATAAATACACAAAACCTGCTTTTTTCTAGGTCAAAATACTGCAAAGCTGCCAACTTTAATTTATTTTAAACCTGGTTACAGACTTCCCTACCAACAAGAATTTTGAATCCAAGCTGTGAACACACACAGAGGGATGGAGGGAGGGAGATAAGCAAGTGTATGCATCTGTTTTAAGAAAACAGTTGAGTGACCACAATGCATCTCCCAGATTCAAAAGAATTTAAAAAATGTAAACTACAGATCTGAAAGCCTATGAAAATGTTTGTAGACTGCCTTTTCTGCTTGCAATAAACGTCCAAAATAGCTTATACTAAGCATACAACCAAGCCAAACAAAATCAAATCATAATATATCACTGGAAAGAAATTAATACAAAACAGTTGAAGGAGCAAGGAGCAAGTAATATCCTACAGAGATTCCTTATAATAAAAAGGATTCCACTGTAAAGCAACAGTACAGAAGGGACACAGTTGGAGGCATCAAGGGGGAGAGAGTTCCAAAGCCTGGAAATGACAGCAGAAAAGGTCCTAACCCACACAGGTCCCTCCTAGTTTCTGACAACAAGGGCATTCAGAATAGAGCCTCCACTAATGATCTGAGAGTATGGATACATTTATAGGGAGAAGTAAGTTCTGCAAAAATCCTGGTTCCAGCAAGTCCACTTAGAAAGGGAACCATACCATATACTATCGCACTCAGTATGTTTACAATGCCACAGTCCTGAAACTTGCTGTGCAGGCCCTTAGCAAACACAATTGTATTATCCTTTGATACATTTCCTCTTGCATGCTAATTTTATTCCTGCATTAATGTAGCTTGTTGAGAGCAGCAGTATTGATAGTGGGGAGTGAGGGGGGAACAGCTGGAATTGGGTCTTCCTGCTGCAAATGTTTGTGCAAATACCTGCATGGGCAGATGGTGAGAACAGCAGCAGAATTATCTGCACAGTCATTTTGCCTATAACAGCAGTAGACAAGTTGGTGTCTTCCAGATGTTATGAAGAACAAAATTCATTATTACTGACCATTGGCCATGCTGTTTTGAGCTAATGAAGCAGGCACATTTACCTATTGAAATAGATGATGGATCAACAAATGATTTCATTTATTTTATTTCTATATCACATTTTCTCCCGCAAGGAAGCCAGGCAGCTTACACAATCCTTCTCTCCATCTTATCTCACAACAACTTTGTGAGGTAGGTTAGGCTGAGAGTCAATGACTTGCCCAAAGTCACCTAATAAGCTTCATGGCCAAGTGAAACTCAGGTCTCTCAAGTTCAAGTCTAATGTTTTAATTACCAAGCCACACTGGTTTAAGGCAGAACTTTCCCCAAATTGTATCCAAGAAACATGTTAATTTGGCTAAGCTGGAACCCAAGTTGCTTAGCAAACTTTATGGATAAGAAAAATCAAAATGTGGGTCTTCCTAATCCTACAAGAGCTGATGCATATGAATGCCCTTCTAATTACACAAGTTAAAGATCTGGTGGAAAACCATAAAGTTAGACCAGATTTATTAGAAGGATGAGTATTATGTACAAATCAGAAGACTATGGAATATGGAGCCTATTTGGTTCAGAAGAAGTTCACATCCACCTTTCATAATTCTGTCGATATAATTGTAAGCCTGATAGCTTGGGGGTGTGGCTCCACCAACACACTTGCCACTATCCTTTGATTCCATACTTGCAGCAACTAATGCAGATTTGAAATCCTGCCAAAAAAATTCATTTCTGATGGGGAAAAGAGGAGAATGGGGGCAAAGAAAGCAAGATTCATTAATGTGCAAAGCTCCCCTTCTAAGTTGCAAGAAAGATTAAAAGCAGTGTATTTTAAGCAAATTTACATGAAACAGAAACATGTCATAGTAACTTTAGCAATATTATCTGTGTATGTCACCATCTTTTTTTATTTTAAATGAAGTTTACTTTAGGCATGTGCCTATTTAAGCTATTTCAGTGTGTATAACCTGTGAACTGGCCAACTACAGCCACTTCTGGCTTTAGGGAGCAAAAAAATAAAAAAACACTAATGAAGGAGACAAATAAAAAGTTCATTATTAGTTACCAGCCAATTTTAGAATTACTGCTATTATGGCGAGTTTCAACATGCTACAGCTTAAAACTCAACTGCGCCGAATATAAGCCCATAATATCTTGGGAGAAACAGGGAGCACAAACAGGCTTCGAATAACTGCCTCTTGGAAAGCCAAGGAAGGTGGGCGTGTTTCTGAGCTGGGGAGCCAAATGGGCTGAAGCCACTCGCGTCTCCCCGAGGAGCTCTTCTGAGCAAGCGACCAAGCCTGTAAGCCTGGTGGGGGGTGGGGAAGAAAGGGATGAGTGCCCCATCCTGCCCCGGGTGGGTGGGCGGGCGGGCGGGAGGAGGCGCTCCGGGAGGGGTCCGTGGGGCGCCCCTTCCCCACGAGGCCGGAGGCACTGCGTGACTGACTCTGAGAGAAGTCCTCGGCCAGGGGGTGGGCGCGGGGACGGCAGTGCGAGGACGGGGAGAAGGCGGGGGGCACAGGATAGCGCCGAGAACGGCCCGCCTCCATACGGACAGGTCCCCGTCTCGCCGGCCACTTACCCACTCGTTGGCCTTTGGGTTGAAGCGGTACAGGGCCACTTGGCCGGTCACGTCGGCGATGCTGGTGATGTAGGGGTCGTGCTGCTTTAAGGCCGCCAGACTCATCTCCTGCCCCACTTTACTCAGAGACTCCATCTTGGATTTGGGATCTCGGCGGCAGCCGCGAAGGGAAGGAAGGAAAGAGGCAAACAGCACCAAGTCCGTTGTGCAACGTTCCCCCTCCACCGGCCGGAAACGCTACCTCACGTCCTTGGTTCCCACCTGGCTGCGCGGGATTTCGGGGGTCCGAAAGGTCGCTCGTGCCCGCCTGGTATCTTCTGAACGCTTGTTGCTTGCTCGCTTTGATCTTCTAGAGTCTTCGAGCCGAGCCGGTCTTCCCAAAGCTGAAGCTTTGGTGGAACCATTCTAGACCCCAGAGGCTTCTCCCCCAAGCTCGGCAACTGTCCCGCTTCGAAATAAGATAATGTGCTCGATCCTTTACGCTGCGGATTTCACCATTTCTTCTCTACAACTACGAGTGCAAAACCAAGTTTTATTTTTAAACAGCTTCACGGTTCTGTTTGCGTGTGTTTTAAGATAGCCACTTGCCTTTTTTACACTGGGCACTGTTTCCGTGTTTTGCCAACTATACTGGCATCGAAGCGAAGCTGGTGAAATCAAGAGAAAGGGCTACAAGCAACGAGGCACTGTAAAGAAGTAGGGGCTTTACGTGTCATTCAGTAGTTTACAACTACGCACAATTAAGAGTGGGTGTTATGCTGTAAGCATTGACACAGTATTTAAAAGCTGGTGATTAAACCTTCAATATGAAAATATTTCAGGAGTCCACAGGTGCATTATGTACATTGTACATAATGTACTTTGCAGCACCTGAAAAGTAAGAGTTTTCAGATATTTCCTCTGATTAGCATTTCTCCTGTCAATCAAGAGGCTCAAAGCTGCATTTGTTAGCTTTATAACAACTCTGTAAAGTAGGCTAGGCTGATAAGATTGCCAGCACTTGAAATCAAAGGCTGATTAGGCTGGGGAAAGGCTTCTGATTTCAGAGAGATAGCAAGAATAGGTGTAGAGTGGAGCACCTAACAAAATTTAAGGTGGTTCTAGAAAAGGCTTTTATGGCATCATCACCCTATCTTTTTTCAAACTTTTACCAGAATGGGGTCACCCAGGCAACATTGTCTTCAGCTTGTAACTCTCCCATGTTTTCCTACGGTTTCTGTCTTAATAGAAATCTGCATTTTTGCTGAAGAAAAGGGGCTGGATAACGTGTATCCTGGCCTCTTCAGTCTACTCTCCTCCTCACTCACTGGAATGCCACCTTTTCCTCCTCTCCACCATGCTGGCTGCTAGCAGGAGAGTGTCTGTAGCTCCCCTAAAATTGTGTCTTCCTCACCACTGGGAATGCTGGCTAGGGCTGGTGGGAGTTGTAGGGCAACTCAGGAGGTGCAGAAGTTGCCTAATCCTGGCCTATAGGATTGCAGCCTTAATGAGCTCTATAGCTAAGCAGAGATCTGAACTTGTGATTCACATCCAAACCTACCACTCCAGTCAGTATACAGAACCTGTTATCCCTTGTGGGTAAATCTTAACAAGTCCAAATAAATTTATGAGTTGTGAAATACAGAGCCATTGCTCTGAAAGGGTCTGAATAGTCACAGAATGCCACACCGCTTGTGCAGCACAGATGTGCAACTCTACACAACTGTGCAGTGGTTGTTCATCTATTTTCCATACCCTCCTCACATGGTGTAGCATGTGGGAGTAAGACTGGGTACATCCAGGTTCAAGTTCCCCCTCAACCATGAGGCTGATGAAGGATAAAGTCATCCGTGGGGAGTAGTAGGGATATGTGGAGTCTGAGCCCTGAGGGCTTGTGACCTCAGTGCTGGGACTCTAAAGGCTAAACCCTCAACTTGTCCCCTCACAGCCAGTATAGAAAGAACCATATCAGCTGCCTCTTGAAGCTCACAAATTGGCCTTAAAGAGAAGGCATGCTTGGCAGGGGGACAGGAAGTAAGGAGAGAAGAAGAGACGGTTGGGGCCAATGGTATATCCCCAACCACACCTTTCTCCTCTGCACTGCTTCATCCATATGGCTGAAAACAGCCATGGCAATGAAATGCACCACTGCCACACCTCATTTGTGCATTAGATGCATATAGGCTGAATTTGGAGTCTTGCGTGGAGGGTAAGGGTGCATTGCATTTCATCCTGTGTGACTTTGGGAACCATTCCCAAGACCTGAAGGAGGTCCATGTTGGATCAGCCCAGGGGTCCATCCTGCCTAGCATTCTGTTCACACCATGGCCAGCCAGCTGCCCACAGGATTCCTGAAGCAGAAAATGAGTGCAGAAGCTCCTTCCCCCAAAGCTCACCAGCAACTGCTGTACACAGGCATACCCGCTCTGATATCAGAGCTAGTCCATAGCCACTGATAGTCTTTTCCAATCTGCTTTTTAAGTCATCCAAGTTGGAGGTCATTGCTACATCTCATGGAAGTGAATTCCATAGTTTGCCAATGTGGTATCTGAAGAAGTACTTTTGTTTATCTTTCCTGCATTTCCCACCAATCAGCTTCATCAAATGAAGGTTCACAGCTCAATTTACCTCACAGGATTGTTGTGAGGACAGAAGGGAAAAGGAAGAGGGATGAGTGTGCTGCCTTGGGCCACTTGGGTATAAATGTAAGAATAAATAATCAAGTAAAAACAGGCACAACAGTGGGAAAGGCCAACCCCACTTATGGATACCATGGAAAGTAGATGCTGTGAGCTGACTTGCTTCAGTGGAAGCTCAGAATATCTATCTCTGAACAGAACTTGGACCTTTCAGAATAATAAGGGAAATATATATTGTGGCTTAAAGCATCAG
Source organism: Varanus komodoensis (assembly GCF_004798865.1). Lineage (NCBI taxonomy): Eukaryota > Metazoa > Chordata > Lepidosauria > Squamata > Varanidae > Varanus > Varanus komodoensis. Next base: position 14,029,008 of record NW_025336346.1, read on the forward strand.
GTGTAGTTATTTCAGTCTTCACTATTTTAAGACTGAGAAAATTAAAACTGTTCAATATTTCAAGAAGGAGAAATTGCCTTTCGAAGACTGCTGCACTCGGTAGTTTGGGTTGTCATCATGACTACACCAAAAGGGCAACTCAGCATTTGTTTATTGTCAGATCCAGAAAAGGTCTCTCTGAAGCAAATCATGTGCTTAGCAAATGCATGGAGGTTTCAGGGAAGGCAGCTTTCTGCAGCATCACATCTTCTCAAGGACATAAGTCCCTCTTGAACTGAAAGTGATTATAAATCTGCTTCATATATCAAGTGGCAGTCTCTTTTATTAGATTTTTTTCTTTCTTTGAATTCAAGAAGAGGGTTTGTTCTCATGTGTTCATATTTTTATATATGGTGACAAAAAATAAAGCAGCTAACTTTATATGTCAAAGGAGATCTTCTAACCCAGAGCCCCCAACTTGATGTCCTTCATACATCTTGGACTACAACTCCTAGCATTTCCTACTCAGCATGGGGGCAGTGTGCCTTCACCCAGCCTATGCAGGATCATGTCTCCAAGCTAGGAGAAAATAGCAGCAGAGCAAACTACAAAGAGCTTAGCAATGCCACTGGCCGCTTCCTCAGCATCCGACATCAAGTTCCACCAGTTGCAGAAAGACATGTTGACATCACCCTCACCCCAGCCAGCCAGCCATGGATGTTACACAGCAATATGGGCATACCCTGATACTGCTCTAGTCCAACACACACACATGCATACACACAGATAAGGTAAAGATACCACAATTGCTGAAGGCATGATAGCCTCTCTGGTGCAGGTAATAAGAGCACCCTGAGAACAGAATAAGAGCATTGATAAAACTGAACAGTTGCGGGGATCCCCGAGCAAATATTTCAGAAAAGAGTAAGGGGGCTAGAAAATACCCAAGCACAAATATCCCCAAGGGAGTGCAGCATCTAAACTGATCAGAGAGGATACTATTACACTTTCCCACATGAACCAGATAGTCACTTGTAGTGCCTAACTCATCCCATCCCATCCAGCCACACCATTTTCCATGCTTGCTTAGTAGATCCAGCTGATTCTTGTTCCTGCAAGTCTCCTTGGCTGTATCTCTACTCCAAACCATCCATCGTCTGATTGCACTGTTTGTCACACCAGCACTAACTGTGGGGCTGGCGAGCTGCTAAGAGCCTGGCCCCTGCCTTCAGTGGAGCTCAACTGGCCATAGGCAGGAGTGCTTGCAATTCCCAAGGCCTTCTACTACTCTGTGTAGTCTTCTGACTGTCACAGAACATGATGCTAAGCAACAAAGCACCCACAGGAAGAATGTACATGATGTACATGCAGTGCAAAATGCTGTGCAATGCAGCCTCTGGAAAAATTCTCACCGGCTCCTATGCTTGCATTCCAGCTGGAATACTGGAGCTGAGGTTTGGGTGGTGTGGGACACCCATGAACGTTCTGAGAAGACAACCACTAACCACCTGCTCTTCCTGTATTTGTTCTGCATCTAAATTGTTTGTGTAGAGTTTCTCCTCCTTGATCCAAGTAGTGTTCCAACTACTTATTCACCATAGTGAATGTTCACCATTGGCCAGGGCGACTTAATTTATACTGTTAATTTATATTATTTTAAGGAAGTTTATGTTTGTGAGCTGCCCCAAGGCTTTGGCAAATGGGGCAGCATAGAAATTTCCTAAATAAATAAAATAGTTCAGACTGATAAAGCCACACATGTGTTTTATGGTTCCTGTGGCAGGAGCCCAAGCACTGTTGGTGTGCCATTCTTGACTGCAGAGATGCTCTGTGCTGGCTGTGTGGACAGACCAGGTGGAGGGTGATATGGTTGACCTCAGTGGCCACTCAGACCGTACCAACTCCATCTTATCCAGGTGCAAGAGAAATGGGCCTCCCTCTTGTGATTTGCTGCAGGCCTCTGCTAAAGCCGAAACCCAGTTCATCTGGATGCTGGCATTGCAGTACAGATGCCCTGGCTGAGATTATCCCAGGCCCAAGCGCCTCCCCTTACCTACCTTTGGAATAGTAATTGACCAAGTGAATAAACAATGAGGAATGTTCTAGAATCCACTGCAGAGCTGAAGGTGAGTCATTACCAGGCAGTCAGCAGACATGAAACAAGAGACTCATGTGAATCCAGGCAAGGGAGGAGAGACTGAAGGAGATAAACTCCACTGGAAAGGAAGTGAAGGTCTTTCCCTCTCCTACTGGTACTAAGAGAAGAGAGCTTGATGCAGGCCACCTGGTTGTAGGTTTCCCCAAGCTGTATTAGCTAGACTGTATTTTCTATTTGGTTTCTCATTTGCCTCTGAACTACTGCTTCACATGGCATATTGCTTTGTGCTCTGAATCTGACCAACCCCTTTCCTATTCTGCATTTTTTCCTAAATCCCAAATAAATCTTTTACTATTTTGCACAAAAATGCAGGTGGCTTGCTTTGAGGGTAAAGCAGGGATGCTCACCAAGGAGAGAGCAACATTATTGGTCATGCTAATGCTAATTTAGCAACCAGTTTGCATGCAGCGTGCTGTGCAAAACCTGTAACATAGTTGTGCTCCTCTAAGGACTCAGGGAGGCTGCAAAGCAGCTCCACAGGGATCCTTGGCAAGTCGTACCCATCCATCACCTTGGAGGCTGAGGAGACAGGCTTTATTTCACTCCCAGTGGTGCTAATGAGGTCCATTTCTAGCATCTCTCCACCAGGCCTTGTGCCTACAGCAAGGATGCCCATGGGTGCCAGGTCACCACAGAGGGAGCAGTGAGTTTTGTGCTCATTGATTCTAATGCAAAATATGCCAACAATTTGGCTGGACTAACTTCATGCAATCTGTAGAGGCGGGACCAATGTCTAAGGCAGCTTAGCCAACCAACTTAAGTTCCACTGCTCCCTGAAATGTGTCCATTGCCAGCCGTTTTCAAGCAATCTGCTCACTGAGTTCCATCGCAGGTTGGTTATGCCAGCATAATGTGGTGTCAGCACATCCATGACAATGCACTAACTTTGGGACTCTTCCTTTCCTCATTTATCGCAAAAGCTTGTCTCCCACCTATTTCTCTCTGGCAGGGAATTCAAAGTTGTGAATAAAGTCAACAATATTTAGAAGAATCTTAAAACCCAAATAAACAGGCCTCAATAATACATTTAATAAAACAGCAGATTGACTGCAAGGCACCACAAGGCATCTTAAAGCTTTTACCCATATGTCTTCTTAGCCACATTTTTACATACTGCCTCAAACAGTCAGGACCTGACAAATTTCTGTTGGGAGAGCAATTCATAAGAGGTGAACAGGTAACATTTGCCTTGCTTCACTTTGGTTTTTGGTGAGGGGAAATGAGGTAAAAGTTTAATGTGACAAACAGGAAACAGTAGGGTAAGGAAGGGGCTTCTGAGAGCTGCTCTGGATGTGTGGTGAGAGCAGGACATGAGAGGGAAGGAGATGACAGAACAGAACCATCCAGGGTTTGTGATTGTCTGTCTGGACAAGCATCATAAGCTACTATTAATCATGCCAACCATCTGCAACATGTGAACTTGCCCATAGTGAAAAACATCTGGAAGGCACCAAATTTGGAAAGGCTGCTCTGGAATAACTAACTTATTTAAGTGTACTGTTTCAGGACCTAATATAAGCTGTCCTTTCCCCCCTACTCTACCTACAAGTTTTACACACATCCAGGCCTCCCAGGAAGAGACAAGTGTAGGGGGAACCCATGTGAATCAATACGCTATTTGTTCTTTCTTACAAAGTGGGTGAAATCCTTTAGGAAATTATGCAGAGTAGGAAGCATTAAAGGAACTATGAATAATTGAAACGGTGTAATTTAATAAAGTACAAGTATAGCAGCGTAAAAGAACCATTTCTTCTGGTGTGTTCCTCTACAGTTGTGGATTTAACTAACTCTCACCAGTTAAGGTTCAGCTAACAGATGTGAAATGGCCATGCAGAAAGGAAAAGACTCTAAATGATGGGGCTGATCCGCTAAGAACCAGCACCGAGGACAGCCAATTCCCCTTCTGTCACGAGACTGTTCCCACTATGGCCATAGGAAAGGTTGAAATAGGGCACAGGCAGCCCTCTCGACATGGCGCAAAAACATTAGAAGGATTAATAATGTATGGATTATCTCCTCGAAACAATGATCTGGTACAGACAGGTAATCCAATCTCCTGTATCCTTCTGACATGTATCCTTCTGACATGCCATTTCGTCAGGGGATTGTGCTAGGGTGGCAACTTTCTGGGAAGGCGGTGTCAGCCAGGCAGCAGGAGACGTACAAATTGCAGGAATTTGCTTCATGAATATGATCTCTTCTGCGTGAGGACGGTAAGTGGTTTACATAGCAGAGGTAAAGCGGGAGCTTTTGTCATCCATAAATAGGCTCTTCACCTGATGTAAGCATTTTTATTCTTTCTGAAGCTAGCACAATGAGATATTCCAACACTGATGCAAATTACCAAGCAGAGGTGCAATTTGCTTTTATGCTGTTTCTTTTTTTGCACAGATGTTGAGAAGACTACTAATTTCTCTAATAAGGGTTACGCACATCCATGCAAACCATTAAGGGATGAAAGTCACTTAACAATGCAATGGGAGCATTTTGTTCCTTCATAATATACAGCTTTTCTTTTCCTAGATGGTAAGACTGTGTGCAGTGTTCACTCACAGTGTTCAAATACTATAAGGTACCTTGGGAGTCATCCCACTGATATTAATAAGACTATTCTGATCCTATAGTAAGTGTCATAAGTGTGCCAGTGTGGTATAGTGGTTAAGAGCTGGGACTGGGATTCCGGCAATCTGGGTTCTAGTCCCTGCTCAGCCATGGAGCTCACTAGGAGACTTTGGGCCACTCTCAGCCCAACCTATCTCACAGGCTTGTTGTTATAAGGATAAGATTGAGAGAAAGGAGAGAATTATGCAAGCCTCCTTGAGTTTCTTCAAAGGAAAAAAGCAGGGTATAAATATGATAAAAGCAAGCAGTGCTACCAAGATAACATGAATGGCATACACAGCCAAAATCCTTAGTTTATTGAAGACACTGAGGTCAGACAAATCCAGAGCAAGGAAATACACATAAAACATTAGTTTTGTTGAGGACATTGATTCTTGAACATTTTCAGTGTCGGGATTTGCCCCTCAGGTTTCATAACCATTAGACCTATGCATTCTTATTGAAAAGCATGTTTCTTAGAAATCAGCATCAGACAAAATTGGAAACATCCAAACTCACATTAGTGAAAAGGAAAGACAAAGTCCCCAAGGTGACTAGAGGGCGAAAGGGAGTTCACAGGAGGTTAGTGGTGATGAGTCCCTTTCTCGGCTCCAAAAGTTTGGGGACGAGGAGTTTAACAGCAGCTGCGCACCAAGTGCCCTTGCCACAGCACCAGAGTGACATGAAGCTTGTAGTGCTACTTCCCCAACAAGTTGTTCAATGAGCTCCCAGCCTGCATGGTACAAGAAAGGAAGAGGTATATTTTACCCTTTATCTATGCCATATCTGAGTGTTCAGGATGTGACATGCCATAAACTGGCCAGCTAGCCCCAAACATGAACGACATGGAGCCAGATGTGAGCTGCGAGGTGTTTCTGGGCCCCTGTCTCAAGTCTCTCAGATGCACGGTATGGGAATGGTGGATGTCTGGGACACTGTCGCCCCCTGGTCCCACTTGTTAAGGGGAGTTCTCTTATTTCACTGTCAGGACTTCTTAACCATTAACATTCTGTTCCTATGGGATAGTTTTGCTCACACACAGCCTTCATCAGAGCAGTTCTCTTCCACAAGTTGCAATAGGGTATTCTTTTGTTCCATGTGCCCAGAGACCCCCCTAAGTATACAAAATTCACTACCCTGCCTATGCTTGGATCCATTTCTCTTCCATACTTGTCATGGGACAACAAATTTGCTAATACAAAAGAACACATCTCTATCCCAGACATGAAAGAATATTTAACCACTCTGAATTGGAATCATAAAAACTGTATACGTCTTATATTTGTGATCGATTTGAAAGTTGAACACAGTGTAGATCAGTGTCTGGATTGTGTGTGTGCAAACAGACATACACTATCATTTCACAGGAGGAAGTCTATCAATTTAAAATTGGAAAAATCATAGATAATTTAATAATGTAACATAGCTGGAGTTGTAGAAAAGACAGGGAAACTTTCAGTCATAGTGGAATAAACATCTTACTCTTAGACGTACATTGTAAACTTCTCAGAGCAGACAAAAATAACTCCTACCATATGGTCTTAATGCTTTGTTAGAATAAAACCAGTGAGATTATACAGGAACAACACACTGTGTTAGGTCACTGGCAACTGAACCAATAAGAATTTGCCCAACAGACTGTAATAATTAAAAATAATTATTTAAAGACTGAGTGCCAGTTCACAGGACAGACTGTGGACAAGTTTTTCAAAGCCCTTGTGATAGGATAGCCAGTACTTGCTTTTAGATTCATGAACATAATACGATCTCAGTTTAATTGTGTGATTTAGAATCTTGGAGAGGTAAGGCTGCCATAGGTGCAGTTCTTTGAGCATATATAAATAATATGCAAATGGAAGAAAAGCCTTAGGAAAAGTCTGGGCTGTCTGTCTGGCACAGTGCTTCACACAGCTGAAGGACTCCACAGCCTCACTGCTCTGCTGACAGCCCAGCAGCAACTCATCTGAGCTGAAAGTGGTCCACAGGCAGAAGTCTATCCCTCTAGAATCTGCCAAGTATTGCTTGTCTCAGCCTGCAACACTTAATGGACTTACCTCTCAGGTTTTGCAGGTCATGAACGGCAGTACTTGCCCTAAAAAGGCACTGGGGCAGATATATCTAGCGCTTAACAATACTTAGTGTTTGCATATTATATTCAAGTGTTTGTGGTGTTTATCTATCTGCAATCCTATGCAAAGGTAAGTTAGTGCTGTCAGTCCCCATACTGCAGATGGGGTGGGGACTAAGGCTGAGAAAGAATGAGAAAGAATGCATAAGGCCACTCCGGCTGGGCTCTTATGCAAATTTAGGCAGGAAAAAAATCTTACAATTCCCAGTATCCCCCAGTCTGTCTTAAAACGCATAGGACTACACCCTTAGTGAAGCATTTCACTACAGTATTCTTTTCCACTGCAAATCTAGTTCCTGTTTCCTCAGCCTGAACATGCATTTGGTTACGAGGAGCACTTTCAAGTAACTTTAAGGGCTTATCCCCATGAGACAGTAGAAGTTCATGCCTATTGTCATTTCAGTGGTATAGCTGATATGCACAATGAAGAATATAGTCTTAGTTAAAACAAACTGTGTTTGGAACAATTCGTTCAGCTGCTTTGTGCCAACATTCTTAACTACTGATGTGTTGCATTCAAGGGCTGAGAATTAACTGAGCACCATGTTCTTAAATAAGACCCATTTCCCCGACTTCATGTCTCCCCCTCAATCCTTGGCTCAGGCAAACATCAACTGTCTTCAGGGCCAGTCCGTCAGGAAATAATTTCAATGTACCCTCCTATCAGGTGCGGAGCCAAGTCTTTTTAAAGGATTCATGACCAGGCTGCAAAAGCAGGAAGGCTGGACTATGCAGTAATGAACTGCACACTCAAGAGGATCTGCCGATAATAGCCTGGGAATTCCTATGAACAAAGTCCTCTGTCATGGGTGCACATGGATTCAGACAAGGCTGACCCAAGGTATTTAGATGCCTGATGCAAACAGCAAACTGTGCCCTTCACATCAAGGCATGTAAGACCCAAGAATAGGCAGGTTATTTGGCACATGAGCCAGAAAAGCCACAAGCACCTCCCCTCTTGCCTGGCAGTAAAAATAAAATTGTGGCAAAGTAAATAATAACCATTTGCTGCCATTTCCTGATACCCCAAACCCAAACCCTTTAAAAACCATACAGATCAAAGTCTACTCACATCACCCTACCAAAGGTACATGTGTGGTGACAGCTGGTATCTCCACCAAAGAGCACCTAACAACTGGAGCAAGTGGAAACAAATAAGATCATATTTATGCTTACATATGATAAGAAAATGTGACTTGCTTTCATTTAGTTTTCAAGAAGAATAAAAATGACTGAAAGCACATAATCTGTCCATTTTGAGGAAAATCAACAGATGTCAAGGGGGATCTAAGAGACCTGTACATTTTTTCTGGACCACCGAAGATCAAACATTTTGTGGCCAGTGCATTTAACATATTGTGGACTTACAAGCCCTACCTATCAAAAGCAGAGGAGCATTACAACACAGTGTCATTTCATGCTACATCCCAGTAGACTAGGACATTTTTGAAAAACAATGTTGATATTTTCAAGAACAAGTCCAAGCATTAGTGACTGTTTTTTGTTTGTTTGTTTGTTTAATAGCCTGCCTTTCTGCCAAGAAATGGCATTCAAAGTGGCAGTTGGCCAAACTAGGTGAGAAGTTGGTTCTAATTAGTCTTTTGAAACATGCTGAGCTAAGATTCAGGACTATAAAATTTTAAAAGCATTTTCTTTATCATATGTTGGGACAAATAAATGTGGGTGGTATAAATAAATGGTTTAAAACAAAACATTATTAATGATCAGGACCTAGCTCTCTCTCTCTCTCTCTCTCAATATGTGTGTGTGTGTAATGTTTCTTCTGACAAAAGCCATTGTACTTAATATATAAAGTACAGTATATAAAGAGTTCTGAAGAATTTTAGCACTTTAGTTAATCTAAACCTCTCCTTGTAGCGGTTTAGTTAATCTTTCTATAGAAACAGAGTGAGTCAGAAGGGATCTCCCAGGCCATCTAGTCTGACCCCTAGCTCCAGCCCGCTCCGTTCACAACATGCCCACCATGTGCATGTCCAGCCTATCTTTGAACACCCTCACTGATGGGCCTCAACCACCTCCCGCGGAAGCCCATTCCACACCCTCGGGGTCCTAACTGTCAGGAAGTGCTTCCTGGCATCTAAATGGAACCTTGGAACCTATAGATCTTGCTCAGCCTTTTTTTTTACCCTCTCCTTGACAAACTGGCTACCTTTGTTTTTTAAACTATTCAGCAGCTTTTGCTTAATCACTGCACAAGTGCAGCATACCCTTCATGGATCCTTGGTTGTTTGCGAGCCAGGGAAAATTATGAAAGGGAAGTATTGTTATTTTTAATAATGAATCAAAGGCATGTTACTTAAAGCCCAGCATAAAAGAATGGGGGATTGCAGTCTATGTAACATTCAAAATTTTATCCCTGTGTTTACAGAACAATGGGCTACCTTGTGTACTGATGTCTTTACACTGTGAGACATAGCTCACACCGAAGGATGTGAGGATTTTTCTAGTATTGAGAAGGAATGCAAAGATGTTTTGCTCTACAGATGCTCTACAGATGTTTTGGCATGCAACTAGCCAGCATAGCTAATGCAAAGGATCTTGGGTTCTGTAGCTCAAAACATTTTGGGGACCACCAGGTGTGATCTCCTGTGTATAGCAAAGGAAGGAAGGAAGGAAGGAAAACAAATGAACAATGAGAATATTAGACAAGGGAAAAAAGAGTTCTACTAGGCCAGCATGCAGCAGACTAATGTTCTTTAGATGATTAATGTTCTTCAGTTTCCATCACCCCAGTCTATATGACCAATGTCAGGAATGTTGGAAGCTGTAGTCCAAATCCTTTAGTGGTACCAGTGGGCACCCATGTATGCATGACCTGGATATCATGAGTACTTGATACAGCACCAGCATTGACTCAAGGACCAGGAAGAGGGATGGCTGTGGTCTATAGAAATATGATCTCCTTCTCTAGGCTTCCTGTTCACTCAAGTGCATGCCTTGACTGCTTGGACCTTGTGTTGGGGGCTCAAGCCAGACTAGAGATTCTGCTGGTGTATCACCCATCCTGTTGCCCATGAGATTCCCTGTCTGAGCCAGTGGAGGTGGTCTCAGACCTGCTGTTGAGGACCAGGATGATGGTTCTGGGGGATCTTAACTTCTGTGCTGAGACTGCTTTATCCAGGGCAGCTCAGGGCTTCTTGGCTGCCATGACAACCATGGAGCTGTCTCAACATGTGATTGACTCAACACCTGTAAAAGGACATACTCTTGACTTGGTTTTCTTGACTGGGCAGAAAGCTGGTGATCTGGAAATGGCAGGGAGATTAACATCAACTCCCTTGTCAAGGTCAGATTCAATTGAGGTTTAGACTTTTGGTGCCCTTTCCCCTTTGCAAGAGTGGGGGGACCTTTTAAAATGGTCCACTCCGAGTACTTAATGTATCCTGATAGTCTCCACAGGCTCTGGGGGAGTTTCTGGCTGGTATGGCAGGCACTTCTGTCAAAGCACAGAATGCAGAGATGGAATGCAGAGATGGCTTGGGCATTGACACAAGTGCACTCGAGCGTCCTCTACCCTTCCTTGATACACATCTGTGTTGAGGGCAATGAAGCAATTGGGGAGCACAGGCGGAGGAAAACTCATGCTGAGTCTGACTGAAAATGGGTTGCAGCTCATTATTGAGCCGACTCTGTGGTGGTGAGGGTGGCAAAGAGGCAGTTCTTTCCCACCAGCATTGTGTCTTCTCAGTGTCATCCAGCAGAGCTTTTCTAAGTGGTTAGTGACCTACTATATTCTAGGCCAGAAAAAGAAGTTGCGGAGCCCTCGTTAGCTCGCTGTGATGAATTTTCATAGCAATTTGAAGATACAGTTGCTCAGATTCAACATGGACACCACAATTAATGCAGTTCTACCAATAGACAATGTGATGATAGTGGGCGGGTCTCAAATAAATGTAATAAATAAATGAATTCAGTAAATAAATAGATAAATAAATACAGATGCATCCAGAGCACTGTCTGGTCCAGTTTTATTGGATGAGCGTATTGAGTCCTGAGGATGTGGACAAGGTACTTGGTCAAGTCCAGCCCATCATCTGGGTGCTCAACCGTTGCCTATCATGGCTTATTACAAGAACTAAGGAAGGAATTTTTATTGGGTCCAGGAGGTTGTAAATGCCTCTTTGAGGGAGGGAGTGGTGCCAGCTTCTTTAAAAGAGGCTGTAATTATGCCACTCCTGAAAAAGCCTAACCTGGACCAGAAGATGTTAACAACTTTAGGTCAGTGGCCAACATCCCCTTCCTGGGGAAGGTGCTTGAGCAGAAAGTGGATGAACAGCTTGAGGCACTCTTGAATGAAACTCATTATCTAGAGCCATTCCAATCATGAACCATTCCAGCCTCATTTTTGGTCACCCTGTGGAATGACTTCTGCCTGCAGAATGTCAGGGAGAGTGTGACCTTGTTGATTCTTCTGGACCTCTCAATGGCTTTTGATACCATTGACCACGGTATCCTTCTGGATAGGCTGGCTGGGCTAGGAGTAGGAGATACTGCATTGTAGTTGTTGTTCTACTTGACTAGCCAATTCCAGAAGGTGGTGCTTGGAGATTATTGTTCTGCACTGTGGCAGTTATGCCATGCGGTACCACAGGACTCTATTTTATCCCTTGTGCTATTCAACATCTACATGAAATTGCTGGGGGATGTTATCCAGAGGAATGGGCTAGATGAGGGCCAAGAAAATGAGACTAAATCCAGACAAGATGGAGGGGCTGTTAGTGGGTGATTCATCTGTCCAGTTGGGAGATATTCAACCAGTTTTGGATGGGGTTGCCCTCCTTCTAAAGGGAAAGGCTCATAGTTTGGGGCTGCTTCCAGATCCAGAACTGTTACTTGAAGCAAAAGTGGACTCAGTGGCCTAGAGCACCTTTTATCAGCTTAAGCTGATCTACCAACTACGACCCTACCTGGACAGAGAGAGCCTAACTAGAGTAATACATGCTTGGGTAGCCTCTCATTTGAATTACTACAATGTGCTGTATGTTGGGCTGCCTTTTAAAATGGTCCAGAAACTTCAGCTGATCCAAAACAGGGCACCAAGATTGTTAACGGGGACTGCCTATGAGAAGAAATTACGCCAGTCCTCTTCCAGCTGCGCTGCCTGCCGGCTAAAATCAGCCCGATTCAAAGTGCTAGTATTGACATTCAAAGCTCTAAATGGTTTGGGGCCAGGATATCTGAAGGAATGCCTTGTCTCATATGTGCCTACCCTAAGCTCATATTTTGGGGTCCTTCTCTAGGAGCCCTCTCCAAAGGAAATAAGGAGGGTGACTACCAGGAGAAGTGTTTTTTCAGTGTGGCACCCAGGCTATGGAATGAGCTCCTCAAAAAGGTGTGCCTGGCACCCTCTCTGTATTCTTTTCAGTGCCAGGTGAAAACCTTTTGTATTTTCCCAGTATTTTAAGAGTTAACTTTTAATGTTTAGTTTTAATATCACATTTTATCCTGTACCACTGCTCTACCTCTGTGGTATTATTGTCTTATATTAACTTGTTGCTCTTTTGTTGTTTTTAACTTTGGTTAACTGCCCAGAGCCTCACCTATTGGGCGTTATAAAAATGAAATCAGTCAATAAATCCTAGAGTCAGGGAATGCCACCTGGCCTCTTTTGAGAAGATTTCCTCGGCTGGTGCCAGTGGGGCATTATGACAGACACACTGATTCCTACTTTCTTTCTTCCCTCACAGCACCCATGCAGGGCCTTGATGAAGGCCTAGTCCTGCAACACCTCCACCAGGCTGGTTGTGGCATGTATTTTATCCATGTGTCTGCCTGACTGCCATACCAGGAAGGGTGGTGGCAGCGGGAGGGTCTACTCTATGCACCACACATGGGCCAAGTAAAACCTACCCCCCAGCCAGCCATCCTTGGAGAAGGATAGATCTTTCCCTGGTGCACTTCTGGTGTTAGTGCTGGCTGGTTGTTGTAGGGCGACAGGGGTTGCTTAAGAGCAGTGGCAGGTGGAGGAGTTGGACTGGTTGGATGGGCTCCTCTTTGTGTAAAAGCGCTTTCCCCAACCTGGACTACAACTGAACCATCATAAGCCTGCTTGTGTTGGGTCCTTGAGTTATTTACTCTCTCTCCCTCTCACCCCACTCACCCACCCACACACACAGACACATACGTAAGCAACCCAGCATAAGATGTGTATGGTGTGGTGGATATTTTGAATAAGGAAAGCTTCGTTCTCCTGTCAGAAAGGCTGACGTCACTGGAACTGTGTGGGTGTAAGTGAGAAGGACTTGTAGTTATTATATAATTGTTTCTTTCTCAAATGTATTCAGTTTCTCATCCTGACAACAGTGCTGGGGATTACATCAAGATGGTAATGAGGCCTTCCTCCCAGGTTTTGTTCTCACAGCTTAACAGCATTAATAACATTTGCAGCATGTTTTGCAGGGGGACGTTGAACAGGAGCAGTGTATTTGGTCTAGGGCAGAAGGCTGCTGTGTATCTGTCATTTTCTAAAAATATTTTGGAGGCAAATCACCCAAACCCAGTCCCGTTCATCCTTCATTTTCTCCAGAGTACAGTTAATTGTTAATTTAAAAGGGGAGAGAACCACCTGGTTTAATAATTTTTTTGCCTCTTGAGGCTGAAAGAAACAGCTCTGTGCTCACTATTTCTACATTCAGCAGTTAAATTGCTCTAGCTGTGTGTGTAACTTTCGGTTCATTTTAAAGCATGTTTGTGTTTGGTCCCAGCACTGCATTTTTCAGTATATTAATTTCTTACTGATTCAACATCATTAGCAATGTGGCATGGTTAAAAGATGCATTGCCTTAATAAGCGCTGCACTGTAATTGCTTCGAGGTTTCCCTTGCAATGCATTTCAATATACTATGAGAAAGAATTCAGCTAGGCTTTCTTTGTCACTATAATTAGGAGCTAACAATTCTTGGGCAAGTTGGTATTGAATTAGATAATGGAAAAACTAAACTTTGTAGTCAAGCAGACATATACTCACACAGATACTATCAGAAAGAAGAGCATTCTTCAGTTTTCTGGAAAAATACTTTAAACTTACTTTTTATTTTAAATTTCAAATCTAAATCAAAGCCCAAACTACAACTGCAGAAGGGAAAAGTAAAATCAAATCTTGAAGGTTTATTATACAAGATTTAAGTAATTTATTACAATGAACACAGATGTACTATGGAGCCATATAAATTATTATATGATAATAATCATATTATGATTAAATGGTATTTTGATTATTATATCAGGCATTGGCACTGAGTTTTTAATTGTTGTAGTGTTTATTAAATTGTTTTTAAAATTGTTATGTAAAGCATCATGAGATTTTTAAATGAATGACAGTATAGAAAATTTTTAAATAAATAAATAAAAGATTAAAATCCACCTACTTAAAAATCAAAAATTTCATCAAGTCTCCTACCAAATTGCCTTATCACAGGTGGCCAATTATTCTTCCAATATTTTAGTATTAGATTTTCAACAGCTAAAAGGGCTTAAATCTATTTCTGAAAATTTCTGTTGACCTTGCATTGAGTTCCAAGAGGTTAAGAACAGAGGTATCCGTAAATATTTTTTTAAAAGTTTCCATCATAAAACTGTCTGAATAATTACCTCCTTCCAAAAAGAAGCAGCCATTGGACTTTGCCAAGATGTGAGTAAGAGAAGCGTTAGCTATATTGCACCTCCAATGGTTGGCCACTTTAATTAAGCCATTATTGAAAAGAGATTGTGGCATCCAATATACTCGAAGCATCAATTTTTGCTAAATTAAATGTATCTAGACCTGTTACCCCTTCTGAAATAGATGCCAACAAAGCACTCCACTGATTGGGCAAAATTGTGTATTGCAATTCATTGTTTTATTTTTGCTTATGATCCTGTGTATCATATTTGTTCCCTGACATTAGATAATGCTAAACATTAATTGTGGACCAGTGCAGTTGTTCAACTTCAGACCATATTGCCAATAACAAAGGGGATGTGAAAGCATCAGGACCCAAACTAAGTTTTTTTTAAAGTTTTGGTTTTAAAACATTTGCATGTCTTGCTATTTAACCATAGCTGACAAATCATATTTAGATGCAAAACACAGAATGGCAGGAAGTTATCTCTGGGACCTACAAACTGATCCAAAATAAAAATCAGCCTGTCCAAGTTTGCCTAAGAAAAATGGTTTTGTTTTGTTGCCCATTTTAAAGTTCAGATTTCCCCACACAGTTAATTTTACATGTGAAAATAAATTGAAGTGCAACTGACGTAAAACCCTAAACAATTCCAGTTATTGTAGTTATTCCGCATAGGGGAGTTGCTCCAACCCAGACTTCCCTTTTTCTGAAGGAAGCCTTCTTCCCTCTAATGATCTACTTGCTATGTTGGTTAACCATGCCAGTGACCTTTTGGACTTCATGTTTCCTAACATGTGGTATGAATACTATGTGACCTTCTACTATTGTGGTTTTGGATAATCTCTAAACATTTTGAAGGAATTTCACCTTCTTTACTCCCACTTACATGTTACTTTTTACCAGTTCCCATATTTTAAAGACATTTCCTCTTGTAAGTCAAAAGTGATTTAGTAATCTTTTACCTAAATATATATTCAGCCTGTTGGCACTATGACCACTGTTTTAGCTGGTTCAACAACGTCTACATCCTGTGCTGTGTCGTGGGCAATTTCAACTAGAATTAAATCCAGGATTGCCTCCCCTCTGCTTGGTTCTATGACCAACTTTCCAGGACACAGTAATTTAGGATCTCAAGAAATGTAACTTCTTTGTCAGAACTGAAATGTACATTTGTCTAGTCAACGTGGGAGTAGTTGAAGTTGCTTGAGGCCTCCCTGATTTCATTCTCTATTGCAAGATCACCCTGCACATTCTGGCCTGAGGGATGATAGCATATTTCAAGGATTAAATTAGTACTGGAGCCGGGCATAGTCACCCATGGTACTTCTGATGAGGAGTATGAACCTTTTAGACTATAATGTCTGTTGGAATCTATGCCCTCTTCAAAATACAGAGCAACACTTCTCCAGTACACCCCTCCCTGTCCATCTTCATCCCATGGGGATGATTAAGGCCAAATTGGATGCTTCCGAGCTCCTATTAGTTTTCCCCCATGGTGCAGTTTAAAAGCTGCTCTGCCAACTTTTTATGAATTATCAGCCTGGCTTCATTTTAATTTAAGGGTAGCCTGTCACTCCTGTACAGGGCCAGCTTTTCCCCAGATGTTCCAGTGTTAAACAAATCTGAACACTTCCTCACTATGCCACCGTCTCACCCACACATGTTGAGTCCTCAGCTGTGCCTGTCTAGCTGGCTCTGTGGGTCAAATGGGCAGCATTCCAAAGAAAGCCCTTGTGGTGGACCTGGATTTCATCCTTCTGTATAAGAACCTGAATTTGGCATCTAGGACTGCACAACTACATGTTGCCACCTCACTGGTACTAGCATGGCCACCCCCACTGACTCTATCCCAGCACAGTCTGCAAGACTATCTAGATGGCCTGTGATAAGGCACATCACATAATTGCCTTCCTGATAAGGCAATTTTCCACATGGTCTACATGCCAAACTCAATTAGTGATCCAGTTTCCCACTATCATAAGCTCCTGTCCTCTGGAAGCACATCTTTGGCTCAAGAGGACAATTGCTTGCCTTCCAAGGAATGAGTCCTTCCTAAGGGATCATTTCCCTCTTCCTTTCCTAAGGCCCCCTTCCCATGACAGCTGCCCCCCATGAATTGGGACCCTGCTATCTGGACCATTAGGGTCTCATCAGCCAACCTGTCTGCCTCTCTTTGCTTTTCCAGGCCAGCAGTCTCGGCTTCAAGGAAATGAACTCATTCTCTGAGAGCCAGGAATTCACTACACCGAGCACACAACCACAATTTCTGTCCAGCTGGCAGTCAGTTGTGTGTGTGCCATTCAGTGCAATAAATGGGATAGCCCCCTGCCTTACCTCCGCACACTCCTGCTGACTTTCTACCTTCATAGCACAGTTGAATTGGTATTATTGGGTTTGTTAACCTGAAAAATAGGGGAGTGCCATTGTCGTCATCTATTTACTGGGAGACATCATTATTTATTTATAATTTACATTTAACATAAGAAGGGAGCACAAACTTCTTGCACAGTTGTCAGTTAACCAGCGTGCTAGAGGGTATCGTGGCTCCAACTGACATCAGTTCAGACTTTGACCAGTCAATAGAATATTTATTTATTAAAAGATTTTGTATCCCGTCCTATTATACAAGATCTCAGGACGGCTTACAATATTTAAAAAACAATTAAAACAACAATTTCAATAAATAATAGAACAGAACAATAAATCACAAAACAAACAGAGCGACTGAACTTAGCTGTTAAATTTTAAAATACTGTTTAAATAAAAAGGTTTTATTTAAGAATAGCCAGACAGATATACAAAAGAATTAATCATCTGCATCAAAATTAGAACAGGTGATTAGAGGCCCGAGATAAGCAACAAAAGGTTATCGGCATAAATAATTTGAAATTCTATACAAATCTGTGAATATTAACATTAACCAAGACATTCAATACACGTGTGGAGTTGAAGAAGTCAGGATCACACCTGATTGTCTGGAAAGTGTGTGAGAGTGTGATTCAGCCCCCTTTATGGCACTTGTTTGCTACATTTCTGGAAAGGCCTGTGTGTTTGTCCTTCAAAGAGCAGAAGTAAAGACGAGGTGGCTAACAGTTCTTCACTATCAGTCCTCTTAGAATCTTTGTCCTATCTTCAGTTTCCAAAGGATTCAGCATGGTTTAGAGTGTCTACCTGGACTGAGAAAATCCAGCTTTGAAACCTGTTAGGTGACCTTGGCCAATCAATATATGTCAACACAACCTACCTCAGAGGATTATGGTAAGGATAAAATGTATGAGAATTATTATGAGGACACAATGGTTGCCTTAAGCTCCTCAAAGAAAACATAGGATAAAACTGTGATATCGAGATAGATTTATACCCAAGCTCTGTCATCTTCATGTTATCTTGATTACACCTAGGCCCTCCGGATGGCAGAAGCTTGTATCTCAGTGGCAGAAAATATGCTCCAGATTGCATTTCTGCAGTCACCATAGCAGGCAATGGCCCTAGAAAGCTAATACCAGTCAGTGCAGACAGACATTCCTGGGGTGGGTTAGTGGGGAGATTCTCAAATAACAAAACGTGTTGTCATCAAAGCCATGCTTATTTTTGGCCCTGAAGGGCTATTGATAAGTTAGTGGCTTCAGATAATAACTTGTATGGAAGTAGACAGTTTAGCAATCACAGATGAGGGGCAAATGGCAACACAGTATTCCCACTGCTGTAGAAATATCTGCTGTTATTCACAGTGACTTTAATTACAGAGCATGAATTTTAATCTGGTGGTCATTTATATAGAAGAGCCCACACAATGTAGAAGATAGAAAAAGCTATTTGTGCACATGAGTGCACCTGAACACAAGTTTTTGATAGTCACCTGGAGGACTGGCATGGAAAAGCAGGTAAAATCAGGCACAAATGCTCTTTGAGTACAGATTAAGCCAAAGAAAGAAACATGTGAACACTTTACTGGATTCCACAATATTATGAACTGAGATCTTTTTAATGTGAGAATCCTGTGGACAGGCAAAATGTTTGAAAGCCTTTTAAAATTGCATACTGAAATCTTCATGTGGCCAAAACCTGCATTGTTTATCTCTCTCCAGAGATCAAGCTGTAAACCAAGCCATTTTTCAAGTTAAAGAAGCTATTGTTACAGCTTGCTGGTTGGGGGGGCAGGGACGGGTCTTCTTTTTTGTTGTCTGTAAAGCAGAGCTCTGAAATTAGTATCTTAATAGAGAGAAACTGCTTATAGATAGGGTTTCTGCCATTCTGCTGTTGCTCTTGGCTATTGGTGTGGCCCACATTTGCTCTTGGAGCAGCTGCTGTAGCAATCTGTTTAAATAAGGATGCTCCCGGATTAGGCATTTATTGTGCAATTGCCCTGCCTTGTTCATGGAATGTTGTGGGGGGGGGGGGCAGACAATTACAGGTGCTTTGAGGCAAGGATTCTGTGGCATTATCATCCTGTCTCATTCACGAAGGTTAGGAGTAGCGGGAGGTGACTCTCTCGTCTTCCTTCTTTCTCCTGAATTCAGAAAATTTGCGAAGGTGAAAAAACGAAAGAGCTGCACAATCCCTTCTCATTGCTGCCACTAGGAGGCCTGCATCTGGAAGCCCCTGACCTCTTCAGCCGAAAACCTCTCTTGCATTTTCCAGCTGCTTCTTTCATATTTTTCCTTATGAGAAAAAGGAGGAAAAGATGGACTAGCTCCTTCCAGAGTGCTCCTGTGCCTCACAGCCACTGCCTAGAGAGCCATGGGCCTTTTGAAGCCCCGGCTCCAGTGCCAAAAAGTCCTCCTGTGCATTGGAGAGCCCTTCCCATCCTCCCAGCCAGCACAGAGCATCATGCCAAATACCTCTCTGAGACTGCAAGGACTTCAGAGAAGGGGGCTGGGGGAGGGGGCGGAGGGAGATCATTCTAGGGTTATAGGAAGGGAAGGAGAATGGTGCTGCTTTGATGTGAGGTATCCTGCTGGCACCTCCTCCTCCCCCCCTCTCCCAAAGGAGCATTGCAGTGAGACTGCTGAAATTGGCCATCTAGCTACTTGGCTGTAAGGGAGGGGCTCTGTGCTCCTCCCATGCTGATTAAGCTGTCCATAATCCTACAAGTTCAGAGGGTTGGGCAGCAGGCTGATTTACATCCTTCACATCTTTTAGTTGGTGGTGATACAGCCCTCCATCTGCAAACCCCACAATTCTGAGCAAACAAAGCAAGCATTTCTTTCTCTCCCCTTGGCTGGAATTCTTTTTCCTCTGAATTTGTTTTGGTTAACTTGATGCATGCTTTGATGTGTTTCAACAGAATAAATCAGACTTCTATATAAGTATTCCCCACCCTGCTCTCCGGAGCTGGTTTCCATGGTTTCCATGTGCTGGATGTCTTTGTCACTTGTCTCTACCTTTGTGGACCCCTTTCACTCATTTTGATTCCTGATGGTTTAAAGAACTCCTATAATCTGTGGATCTCCTCCAACATTTCGCAAATGAAAAAATAGGGACATTTGTATATTTGTAAAAGCCCACCACCTACGAGCTCTGTTGCAAATTGCTCTTCTCCATCTGCTGTTTGTTGTATTCATTTATTCTGAAATAGCTCATCTTACCTGGGTTTCTGAAGCAGTTATGTGTTGTTAGTTTTGCTTTGTTTTAATCTTAAAAAGAATGTTTTCCTCCAGAACATATATAGGTTAGGTTGACTAGTTGCCACCCAAACCCTTTTGGTGGCATTTATTGTCTGGATAGGAAGTGAGAGCTTCTTCTACATAAAAAGTTGTTATGCGCTTGCCATTCCCTTCATTGTTATTTACAAGTTCTTTAGACAATGTCACAATTCTCAGATCTTGAAATCAGTACTTTTGGTGAGATTGTTTAAAGCAGGTAAAATGGGGCATTTAATTATGAAGGTGAAAGAAATTGTGATTTACTCTTCAATATTTGTGCTAATCTGCTATATGTATCTGGTGAACCCTCAGTTCCTACACATATCACAATTTCTTGCTGGAAGTGAGTGTCTATCATGATATATAAAGTATGGCATGAATGTTTATTTGTTTCCTGGCAAACAGATCATCCGCCAGATGTTTCATCTGAATATCTATGGCAAGAAAAACACTGCATATGATAATTCATGATGTAGAAGTCTGCTCCTACCCTGTTAATATATAAGGCAATCTACATCTCTGCTCAACTGGGTTTCCCATTTCAGTTAATCTCTTTCTCTCCCAGCTCATTTTTTTCTGCACTACAGTCTAGTCTCACCTTTCAGATAGAAAAGAATCCAAAAATCATAAGGTATAGTAACAATTATTTTCATCTAGCTGTTGATGGTAATGCATATCTGAATACTACATAGCCTCTGTTCATCTTCTTCTCCTTCATCTCTTCTTCGGTGTTTTGCAACAATAACAACAGCTCTTACAAAAACAATGTCAGTGTGCTATGCTATTGTGAATGTGAACTCCTAAAAGCTCATATACTGACAGAGAGAGACAGAGCTGCTTATGGTTCTTTTTTCACTCATTATGCATCCATTTGCCATCTGTTTCATTAGCAACAACGGTGTACAAAATCACTGCATCTCTCAAGTATCAGAATGTTGCATGAAAGAAACAGGGTGACTATGCCTGGAAATTAATTGACCTGCACCTTTGGAAAACAAAATGTAACTTCCTGGAAGCTGGAATACAAGGGCAGAGGGTGATTTTATCTCATCAGAAGGTGCACTTAACCTTCAGTGGGCAGAATGAAATGCAACTCCATCCTCAGACGAGGCAGACAGACCCTCCCCGCCTCCCCAGCAATCTCAGAATTAACAAAGAACTGGAACTCTTCTGTTAGACAATGCCAGCCTTAAGCAGTGCTCTGCGGTGTGGGAGGTGTTACTCCAGCACTCCCTTCTCCAACCTGGTGCCCTCCAAATATTTTGCATTACAACTCCCATCAGCCCCAACTGGCATACACCATATTAAGGGATTATGGAAGTTGTAGTCTACAACAACCAGAAGGCACCTGGTTAGGCAAGTGGGCTCTAACATCCCAGCATTACAGTCCAGAAACCAGATCCGTTATTCCTTCCACACGCTGCAAAATATCTTCCTGGCTACCTCTTAGCAAAAAAGAATGCTTTGTTGCCAGCCACTTCTAGCATTCTCTAACACAGTGAACATGAATGCCAGGCTGCCATTGCTTTCTCAAGCCAAAATAAATAAATGAATATCTAAATTTTCAGCTCAAAGGACTGGCTATTGCAATCGGTAAGAGCAAGGGCCTGAAAGACTGCATGGGATCCATACAGGGATCATGCAGATTTACTCGTTCATTGCCCCAACAGTACTTCCCCAACAAACGCTGGGGAAATCGAAAAGCCACATCAAGCTTCTGGGAAACTGCCATTCCTCTTATAGGCTGAGCATCCAAAGGGTTGCCAGTGCTGCATGGAAGGTAAAGCTGCATTGCTCACTAGCAGGCAAGTTGTCTGTTTCCAGACTCATTTCCAGACCCAGCACTGATTCCTGTACTGGTGTAAGCCCTGTTGCATCCCATTTCTTTCCCCACGAGGCCTGGGTCTTAGCCTCCAGAGTCTCAGGTCTCAGGACCTTGAAGCTAGGGCTCCATGTAGCTCTGTGGTCACCCATGTAATGTTGGAAGGCCATCGGATTGTAGTCCAAACAGTGCTAGGGATTTGGTTGCTTTTCAATGCTCATAATAACATGATATTCCAAAGATGAACTCTCAAACTTGTAACTTTAGAATAGCAAGAAACTAAAAGCAGAGCACTTTATTTTATTTCTGCAATTCTAATATTCACACTAAAAAGAAGAATTTTACAAGTTTAATTTTAAGACATTAAGACATTCATGATATTCTCAGGCTGGTCTTCACACTAAAAAAGTGGGAGAGCTCCTTGAAGTTACTCTTGTACCCGAAAATGTAGAACAGGCTGGACTTGCACGTTACATTAAACCCCCTGGGCATTTTGATTGTACATGTGGTGAATATTTCCCTGTGTCTGACAGGCCAGCACGTACAACAAGAGTTTTGTGTTTCCCCCTTCCTTCTCTGCTCCTTCCTCCCAGGGGATACTGTAGAACAGAGTTGTCCCCTGAGCCAAGGCAGGGAACTGTCCACATCACATTGTAGTACATGGCTAACTATTTTTTCAGGATTTTTTTTTTTAAGATGGATGCATGTGGAAAGCACCATTGGGGGATGGTCATATAGTCCTGGGCTGACTTTCCTCTGTGTGGATAACACAGAGGCACTTATTTTAGAAATGGTCAAGCCATGGCCAGTGCTAAATGGCTCGCCATGGCTCAAAGGTATCCCTGTGCTCCTGTAATGTCCCTTGACATAAGCAAGAGGAGGAGGAAGAGGAGAACATGGAAGGCACACAAGCCTTGCTGTGCCCAGTCCTCTGCCAGGCACAGAGGAATTTGAACCAGAGCACATGCTTCAAATTCCCAACGAGGTTAAGGTGTTAAGCCATGATGTAAATAATGTAGCAGAGAGTTTCATCTCCTGCCTAGTCACTTCCAGGATATCTCAATGCTGTTCTTAAGTCTAAATGCTGTTTTTACTCATAGTAATATAGCACAGTAACACACCTCTATTGAAAAATTACTGCCCCATTATTTAAAAAGGTTCCCTTTTAAAATAATGCATTCTGACACCATTGAAAAATCAGCCAGTTCACTTTAAGCCAGATCCTCTTTCAGCTCAAGGACCAAAGTCATTTCTGGAAAAACTCTTGTCAGCTGTAATCCAGTGGAGGTGGTAGGGGGTCAAAGGTGAAGGGCATGGGGTCAAATTGCCAACATCCTTTACTTTAAAGCTCTTGCTGCCAGTGTCTAAGCCTTAGTAGAGTCATTTCAGCCATTTTGCATGGAAGGAAAACTGCACAAAAGCTGGGAAACAACTGAACAATGTTGGTTGGGGAAAGGGTGTGGGGCCAGAGAAATGTGTGGCCCCTGGAGACTCAAGGGAGGACAGATTTGGACCTGGGGCCTTTGGTTCTACACCCCTCGTTCTGTGCATTTTACTTGAGAAAGACCATGGAAATGAATGGCAGGAGATACACTGCACTCTCCTACTTCGTCATCTTATGGTTGCATGATAACTGCTAATAACATTCTGTGCATAAAGGTAAACTGGGACACTGGCAGCTTATCCTGAAACTTATTCTCAGAGACATATTCTTCTGAGGGAGCACATGGCAGCAGCACACCTGCGACCAGCAGTGGCAGAAGTGGTATCTTGTTATTCTAAGTCAGCTTTAATTAACAGAGTTAAAAGTAACCGCAGAGCCTTTGAGAGTGGGAACTACAGAGAAGCCTGTAACAGCTTTCCGTTTTTGCATTATGTTTGACATTTTTGAGATCAAGCTTTGTTTCAGATCACTGGGAAATGACAGGAGACTTTCTCAATGATGTTTCACTGGGATATAAAATATAGATGCAAAAGAGAACCTTTGGAATGATCAAAGGGGCATGATTATTCAGGTAGCTTTTATACAGCTGAGAATAAGAAGTCACATTTGCCACAAGCTACCTCTTAGACTCTTTTGACCACTGTGGTAGACCTCTGCCCTCTTTCCCCATGAGCTACAAGGGGGCAGGCCTGGGTTTTAGCCTCCAGAGTCCCAGCTCCAGGACCTTGAAGCTGGGCCTCTGTGTAGTCCTGTGGTCCCCCACAGGACTAGAGCTGGTAAACTGGTGCTGTGTGTGGATGTTTTAATCATGCAACCAAGTCCCAGACAATGTTAGTTATACCCCATTGTACACACACATACACACTTAGTGATTCCTTGAGTATAAGGCGCTTTTGCAAACCAAATGCATACAAGGAATTTGATAATTGCATACATTTCAAGTAAGACCTTCAAAAAAGATGTGAGTATCAGTCATTTATAATCCCAAATCCAAGGAAAGAAACATGCTTTTTGTACATGCAATGATGGGAATCTATGCCATCTCAGTTGTGAGTGTGGATTGTTATGGCCCCATCCATGCATAAGTGGGAGGGATCAGCTGTCCTGGGGGAGTCTCTATGTTTGCAGGACTACCCATTCCCACCCCCCCCCACAAAAAACCCCTCTAGAAAAAAAATCTAAGGAGGAAACCATCAAACATATTGCAGTCCCACGGGACAACTGATAATGCAATCACAGTTAGCCCACAGCACAATATGGAGTATGTGTTTCTGCACATACCATTCTGAGAATACTACGGGTAATGTTCCTGTTACATGCCACCAAGTTCTCTGTGACTTATGGCAACCCTATTAATGAACACCCTCCAAAATGTCCTGTCCTTGATTGCCTTGCTCAGCTCTTGGAAAATCAAGACTGTGGCTTCCTTTATGGAATCCATCCATATTTGGATGGGCTATTTGGAAGAATATTCCTAAATCCAGTAAATACACATATTTTTGCTAACATCATTTGTGGAGTTCATATGACCTGAGAATTGGTACGCAATTCAAAATTCATTAAGAATATGTAAAGGTTAGAGATGTCTTTCTAAAATGACATATAGAATGGAATGTGCTCCCCGGAGAGGTTAACCTGGTGCTGAGCTTATATTCTTTTTGGCGCCAGGTCAAAACCTTTTCATTTAATCATTATTTTAAAAATTAGTATTTTAATGTTTAACAGTCGCTTTTTATTTAATTAATTTTTATTGGTTATATGTTATTTATTATTATTGTTATAGATTTTTTTAATCAATAGTATTTTGATTTTAATGATTGTAAGCCGTCCTGAGATGCTATGCATAAGGGATGGCATATAAAAGCTTTAAATGAATAAATAAAGTTACAGCTAGAGGAACCTAGGAACAGAGTGTTTGGAAGTGTTCTTGCCATGGTATTGGACCTTAATATCATAATCCATGTCCTTTCACATAAAGAAACCACTATGTGTGTGATCTGCACTGGAGGTATGGAGAATTGACTCCTTTCTGTCCGGAATCAACCTCAGAGAATGAATTCTTTGCCATTTTTTCTTGCACATTTATTTATTTCCTTCTGTTCTTCCTTCCTACCTACCTATATCCCTTAGCAGCCAAAAATCCCGGGCAGTTATCTTCTGGTTAAAAGCTACAGGGAAACTGCAATTACTTGAAGTTCCCCATACCATGATCCCAGTCTTTAAGATGACTATAGGTGCTTTTTGCGAAAAGGAAACATATTGGTAATCTCAGTCATGGATGTTCTATGTCACATTTAGTTTGGCCTCAAAGCCAATTTACTTTTGAGAAATTAGTGAGTGACTTTCTAATGAAATATATTCAGGAGTGAGATGCTAATTGGTTTAGATCCAACTTCTTTGTTGTTGTTCATTCTTGAATCTATTCCCTAACCAAACCCAAAGACTTGGATAGATAACAATAGATTTTAAAAGAAAATACACATCTTCCAACAAATCAGTGGCATAAACTCTTAGCCATCTTCCACCATAATTCCAGCAGTATCTGCTAGCACAAATTAATTCATCTTATAAAACTTTCAAACTATGTTCAGATTTTGGATTTTGATGAGTCTCCAAGGGTAAAAATCTTCTCAGTTATGGAGTAGCCTCCAGGAATGTTTCTCTTGTGTTGTCTTGCTATCTGAAGTAGCAAGTATTTAAAAAGTAGTACACTTAAAAGGTAAGCTCTTTTGCTTGAAAATGTAAAATATTCTGTCCTACTGTGAGCTTTCAAAGTTTGGCAGTGAGATGGTGGTGAGATAAAGATTCTTCAAACAGATATTCAAGTTTAACTCAAGGACTGTATTTCATTTTCCCCATTGTCTTGATATTGCACTATTTGGAATAACATACAACACAATCCAATGCATGTTTGTTCATGTATAAGTCCCTCTATGCTCACTTGAGCTTCCTCTTAGTAAATATGTATAGGATTGGAGCCTTAATCTGTCACTGAAGTTAATTAGATTTTCTAAGGTTTGTCATCTGAAACTGTACAGGTGTGAGGTGGGAATGAGGTAGTAGAAGATACCTCATAATAGCTTCATTATAGTAGATTGAGACAGTACAAGAACCACTTCAGGCTGGATCAGGTCTTTGAACGCTCTGCTAAGAAAACCACCTCTGTGTAAGAAAATGAGTACAGCAGAAAGGGAAAGAAACAAAGAGAAAGCAGATTGGGTACTCCCTGATGTGCCTCCTTTCACGTGATGGTTTTCACCAGCATTCAGAAAGGCATCCCTTGCCTGTAATTTGAACTGGTGATGGCCATTCCATCTTCACAGGGTTCACTCATCTCGTTCTGATGCAGGGCTTAGCACAGATCATAATTATCCAGTTAAGAATTAATAGTATCTATCCAGGCTCTATTCTTGAGGCAGAAGACTGGCATCACATGTACTGGGAAGAACACGGCGTTCCTTTCTGTTTCATGATATTTCCTTCTGAATGTGCGCTTTGTTCCCACAAAGTAAAAGGGTAAAGTTTGTCAAGAAGATTTTTGTTAATTCCTTGCGCACACATTCACATATGTTCTTTCTAAAAATGTATCTTTTAATGATTTCATAAAGGTCTTCTTTTGCAATATGTCTTGCACAGTAGTTATGGTAGGGTTGCCCAGCCCAGGTCCTCCTTCAAGAACACCCAATGATGAATCCCTTCACCTCCATCCTCCTGCCCTTGCACCTTTGCCTTCTGCTTTCCTCCCTGCGCCATGGCTTCCTAGTCAGCCCTGCCCGTCCTGCGTGCTCTGCGACAAGCACGGAGCTCCACGGGAGTGAGTCTCCTTTCTGCGTGCCTCAGTGATTCGCTTCAGTGCTCCGGAGTCAGTCTTTGGCTTAAAGCCACCACATCAGGCACCACTGGTGCAACTGGCATGAACAAACCAAGAGGGGCTGATGGCATTAGGAAATGGTCAGAGCAATGATGCAAGGAAGAGCTCTCAGGATGGATCACCCCCACCCCCAATCAGGTTACTGCTCCATTCACATTCCTGAAAAGTAAGTGTCAGGGTTATCGTTCAGCATCCCGCTGAAGCACATGCTGGTGAGCCAGCTGCTGTGCTTCTGCCTGATTTTGCCAGTCGGGCTTCTTGGTATCACAAAACTGGATCCTACTGGCTGTCTGCAGCATTTTTTCACACCCAGTTCTTTGGCTACCCTTCTGGGGATGGGGTCAGTTGCTATTCAGAGGTTGAACACTGCAGTCAGGAAACATCTCTTCAAACCTCAAACCAGACAAGAAGCAAAGCAACCCCATGAACTGCCCAGTAAGTTTCAGCAACAGATACAGAAACATAATAAAGAAATCAAACTGATCAGAGCCAATAAAGAGCAGGCATGGCTGGTGCTGCGTAAGTGAAGAAGCTTTCTGCACCCTGTACCCTTTCCGATGTCTTTCTTTTTAGCATTATCACTGAAACAGGCCAAATTCCAGCACAGCATGCCAGTGAGTTAATATTCAGGTATGTGCTCTTACTGATCAGGTTCAAGGGACTTCACAAAGGAATACGAGCAAAGTGTAATCAGGTCCCATTATAGCACAAGTCATGCATTTGACATCTGTGCCAGGGATTTCTAAGATACTTACTTTGAATAAATAAGAGCAAGATTCTGCCCCTGCTTTCTTGGGAATAAGCATAGGACTGAGCAGCATGCGGGCTTCATGGGCCACTCAAACTGTTGTTTTTCATTAACCAAGGGCTGCTGGTTCACTGCAAAACTCTAAGCTGCTTCTTGCTGGCTTGCAGCAAGAAAACTCCTCTATGGTTGATGAGGAGGCTCTGTTCTTCTTTCTCCAGCAGTGAGAAACAGCAGTGAGATGTTAAGCCTATTGGTGAAGCACTTCTCCCATGGGTGACCCACAGTCAGCAGCACCCATTAAAGGGAATGGAATGGAAAAGGAATGACAGGGGGCACTGACTTTCTTCATTAGTTCCCTGCAATGTTGCCGTGCAGGTCAATTTGCTATACAGATCATTGCTGGCATAGTAAATCAGGAATAATAGCTGTTCTCGCCTGTACTTTTTAATTTTGGTCTGATCTTTCACTGTTGCACTCATCAGGCTGTTACCAGAAATACGAAGCTTGATCATAGCAATCATAGCTTGATTGGGGAGGTGTCAGCAAGGAATGCCTGGGTCCTGTCAGAGGGGCAACAGAGCCAGTAGAGTTACCAGCCGTCCTGTTTCCAGTCAGGATAACACTCATTTATCATCATCCCATCTTGGAAATAAACAAAAACACCATGTCTCAGGATTACTAAATTATAGAGAAGAATTAAAAAGTATACACTGACTCCTTAGAAATCTGTTCCCCAAATCATTCTTGGTTTCTTGGAACCTATTAGATTTAGGTTCCAAGACTATACTATTTAGACTGTACTATTTCCCCTACAGAAATAGTATAGTCTCCCCAAGCTGGTCTCTTCCAGATGTCTGGACTACCACTGGCCATGCTACCTGGGACAACTGTAGTCCTACGTATCTGGAAGACACCAGGTTGGGCAAGATTGTACAATTCTGTTCTGTGAAATAGCTGGCACACTGAGAAATAGCTGGTGGTTATTTTGTTGAGCTTTCAGTGAACAAAACTCTGACTCTTGCACTAAGCTTTTGCCTCACATTCCCTATACATGGTATATTTTTTGTTCATTTATTTTTACTTTGTGTTTTGAAATCAAAGCTAAAACTAAAAGAAAGAAAAAGAACTGTTGCATTTTTTCATATGAAACTTAAGTAGATCTACTTCAATGAATATAGATACTATATACCCCTATACGTGGTATAAGTAGCAAGGCATACTACTATGATGAGAGATAATTATGCATAAACTTCATGGTACCTTATTAGAAAGGAATGCTTGTCTCCAACAATCAGAAGTCTAGAGAGAAATACTGTATTGTGCCACAGGGAAGACAGAAATGAAATTTCAAGAGGAAAAACTGAGAGCTCAGGACAGAAACCACTGCATAGATGTTCAGTGAACTAAAATAACTAAGAAAAGTGATTACGTATTTCCAGGACCAAGAGCTACCCTGCCCCCAAAGCTGTAATAGTGACAGTAGGAAACATATCATCACAGTAATGACAAAAATTTCAGCAAAATGCACTTAAAATATAGATATAGGAATTATGTGCCTATATCTAAGTACATCATTATATGTTTCCCTATCTCAGTGGGAGTGTGATTCCTGAACCATTTTATTTCCTTCTTTATTATGGAATAATCCTGATGCTGTTTTGTAACCATTGTCCTCCATTTACTAAACATTCTCTTTACTAACAGTTAAGAAATAGATCCTTTCCTGAAAGAAGTCTGCGAAGGACAGTTTGCTGGACTACAACTCCCATCATCTCCAACAATCAGCCATACTAGCTGGGGTTGCTGGGGGATGTAGTCCAGGAATATTTTAATAGTCCTTGAAAGCCAAAACAGAACAGATGTTGATTGTACTTCTCAGACAGAATAGTGCCTCTCACAGTATCCAATTTACCTCTCCTAACTTGCCATCTCCATGCGGTCTGTTGCTGATACTCCCCTCCCAGTCCAACTTTTCAGTTATTTTATTATTCTTTGTATTGTCTGATTTTAGCTGCAAATCAAACATTGAGAACTGGTGTTAAGAATGCATTTCCTCAATTAATGAGAATAATATTTTTAAATCCTATGGTAAATTCTTCCTCATTCCACATCAATGAGAAAGATACACAAACTGTGTCTTCCTCATACTTGTCATTATGTCCCTCCTTGCTATTAGCCCATTTTTAACAGCAACTTCATTCAATTAATTATCCAATACAGATCTTTTTCATGCTGAAACTGATTTTTAAAACAGTACTTGACCATTTGACTAAGAATCCTTTTTGAAAAAATTTGCCTTTAGTGGATGAGAAGAAGCAACCCCATGACAAAAAAGGTGCAACATGCAGATTAAATTACCATCTATATCAATATCCAGGCTTTTCATTGCTAGCAGAGAGGCACTTCTAAATAATAAATTCACCACAGCAAACTGGAAGAGCCTCAAGTCATGGTCTGTTTCAGGCCAGTTTTACTCCACATTAATAATAAAGAAACTTACTATACTGCGTTGATAGACCTGCCAACATTTATTCATTAGGATATGCTACCTTGTTTAATTACTGGAAACTATAACCTTATACTGGAATGTACATTTCCTAGTCACTGAGAAATGATGTTATGTGCTTGATCCCAAACCATCATTCCATTGTATTGATTTGACACATCAATGAGATCAGTGATTTTGGAATAATGAAAAGTGGCTGTTGTGAGAGGATTTCCATTACGCTCAAGGGCAACTTGGAGGAATTCGGCATATAGCCAGTGATTTATTTATTTCAGAAATATTAATTTGATACAGGACTGGATATGTTTCAAGCATTTTATAATATCCCATCAGTCATTGCTTTGGGACACTAGAGATGTTCTCAGATAGAGAGGAGGTCATAATGAGCTTTCTTGATAAGCTTACTGAAAAGGAGTATATTGTTGTACTGGATCAGGGTACAGTTGCCAAATGCCTCAAATCTTCAATTACCTTTTGCATTCACCAATTCCATTGGGTTGCAGGACTGCAATTGTCTGTTCAACATTTTTGCTTTCCTTTCCTTGGCTATTGCAAATTTCAGGGCAGCTTGTAAATTCAGGGTCAGTTGATATCTTTTGGAAAAAGCGCTGGAAACAGCACATTTTCATAAGTGAGGATTAAATCAGCTCTATTTAAATCAGCTCCAGTGTCAACCAGGAATTGCCACCCCCCCCCCCATTCTGTCCTACATTCATCAGGAAAGTACAAGACAGTAGATGAAACAACCCTAGGGGTACACAATCCTTCATATTTCTACAGAATATAAGAAAAAACATGTTGCATCAGACCATCTGGTCAATCATTGCATTTACATAGTTACCAATTAGCTGCCCATGGAAAAACCTCGTACAAGCTGGACATGAATATAACAGCATTCTCCTGCCCATGTTCCCCAGCAACAGGTCCCTGATACTGGAGGTAGGTTAGAGCCCTCTGGACTAGTAGCCATTGATAGCCTTCTCCTCCATGAACCTTATTCTTCATCCTTTATTGTTCTAACCTGCTCCCCGCATCCTAATGCTCTTGGTTGTAACCATTTCTGTTCATACAAGTTTCTTCCTAAGAACTAGATGGACAGGTTCGAGCACTAAAAATCAGAAGACATTGTGCAAATATTATTTTATTGTTTAGTAGATTTTTCATGGTAGGTCACATGATGGACAAAGTGGTGGGAAGACACAGGATGGTTATGAATGAAAGACAGTAACGTCTGGCCAACAACCCCACCCCTAGTAAAATGGAGGGGAACAAGGCTGAGCAAAACTGTGGTACAAATAATGTCTGGAAGCATCTTTAATGTGTGTGTGTGTGTGTGTGTGTGTGTGTGTATATATATATATATATATATATATATATATATATATATCAGGTCAATTTGATTTCTTAAAGAAAGTATGCCCATGTACAATGGTTCACCCTACTTTGCTGGGATTTATCATGTTTATCTTTGCATGTGGAATATAGCAGTAGCCGGGCTTATGTGAGATTTGGAACACACCTCATCCAGATGAATTAGGTTTCATTGATGAGGATTAACAAATGGGGTCATCAAATCTTTGATAATACAGGAGGGGTTGTGAGAAATTACCCAGGTGAAGGAATCCTGTTCTATACATTAAAACTTTTTTGGGGGGGGGCAAAATTTAAACCATAGTTTATTATCAATTTACCATAAAGAGCTATACCCTGAGACCAGGCTATCTGAGAAAACACCTTAGAATCAGATAATTGTAGCATTGGAAGGGACTAGAGCAGGGGTGTCCAAACTTTTTGCAAGGAGGGCCAGATTTGGTGAGGTGAAAATGTGTGGGGGCCAACCATTCAGCCTGACATTCTTTGAACCATTAACATTAAATGCAAATGAACTATTTTATGAATGACTAAACAAATAACTTAACTGCACTAACTTGAAGGGTGATACTGAGATCTCGATTGCATTATATAGGCCAGGTCTGGCTCAAAAACAGTGGTTTTGATGCGCAAGATGTCACGCAGGTGAAAGTCACTTAGTCTCGTCCTCATGAGGTTCTTGCTAATGTTCATAACCGAGAATGTCTTCTCACACAAGTATGTCGAACCAAACAAGCTCAGCATTTTCTTAGCAAATGTTCGAATCTCTTGGAACCTGTCTTTATCCAGCTAGCGGTAAAAGTTGACAAGAGGGAGCTGTTGGTGCTGACTGCGACACTTGGCGTCACACTGCAGCTCAATGAGCTCCAGCTGCAGGTGGTCTGGAGTGTCATCAGGGTCCACAGAGAAAGGAGATGAAAAAAGTGTGATCTCCTTTTCAATAGCTGCAAAATCCCGAAAGCGCTGTTGAAACTCCTCAGCCAGAGATGAGATGCCTGCTTCATACCTCCTTATTTGCGCACTCATATTGTTCTGTGGAAAACTGGTCATTATTTCCTGCAGCGATGGGAAATGTGTGGTGTTGGGCTACGTTTGTGACAGGTGCCTTTGGAAAAGTAGCAGCTTGGTCCCAAAGGCTTTGATATGTGAGTACAGTTGGCTTACCACTGCATTTTGCCCCTGAAGGCTCGTGTTCAGCACGTTCAGATGTCGTGTTATGTCAACTAAAAATCCAAAATCAGCCAGCCAAACAGGATCAGATAGCTCTGGCATCGGTTGTCCCCTTTTTTTTGCCAAGAATTGTCCGATTTCCTCCCTAAGAGAGTAGAAGTGCTGCAGTGCAGACCCCGGACTGAGCCATCTTACCTCTTTGTGATACACAACATCTCCATATTCAGCCTGGATGTTGAGTAGAAACTGTTGAAACTGGCGGTGGCACAGGGCTTTGGAGCAAATATAATTAATAGCCTTCATCACCGGTTTCATAACATGATCATATTTCAGATGTTTGGCACAGAGAACTTGTTGGTGAATAATACAGTGGAGTTTTTAGCTTTGCCTCCTTTTTTGCTGACTTTGTTACAGACTAGGGTTGATAATCCACTTCACTCACCAGCCATGGCAGGTGCGCCATCTGTAATAATCCCAGTGACTTTATTCCATGGTAGTTTCATGTCATCTATGGTGGAACAAACAGAAACAAATAAATCTGTTCCTCTTGTTTGATCCTTAAGGCTCTGGAGGTCAAGTAGCTCTTCACTCACGTTCATGTCATTGTCCACTCCTCTCAAAAAAATCAATAACTGAGCAGTGTCAGATGCATCTGTGCTTTCATCGCAAGCTAACGAAAAAAAGTCAAACTCCACTCCTTTTGCCTCTAACTGTCTCTTAATATCAGATGAAACGTCTTCAATTCTCCGTACCACAGTGTTACGAGCCAGGCAAACATTGGCAAACTCTTGCTTCTTCTCAGGACAAATTTTCTCCACCATTTTCATCACGCAGTCTTTAATAAATTCACCCTCAGTAAAAGGTTTGCAGTGCTTGGCAATCAGCGTTGCCACCTCATAGCTCGCCTTTGTGGCATTTTCATTTGACTCACGGGCTCTTGTGAAAAAGCACTACTGTGCCGTTAAAGCAGCTTCCAGTTCCTTCCATTTTTCGCCGCGTTCGTTCCCAGTTAGCTTGTTGCAGTTAGCATGTTTTGTCTGGTAGTGCCTCTGGATATTGAATTCCTTGAAAACAGCCACAGTCTCTTGGCAAATTAGGCAGACACAGTTGTTTCGTATTTCAGTGAAAAAATACTCCAATTTCCACTTGTCCTGGAAGCGGCAGCCCTCGCTGTCAACTTTCCTTTTTTTAGTTACAGTCGCCATTTTAGAAATGGGCACACAAGCCTTGTGTCACAAGGGTCACGTGGCGAGAGTGCTGACTCAGGTCTACTGCCATCTTCTGGTGAAATATAACCACCAGCCCTGAAGGAGCAGGAGGCAGCAGGGGACAGCTGCGGGAACCGCTGTGCGGTGAAGGGAAAAACGCCGGCCGGCGAGGATGAGTGACAGGCTGAGCTGGCGGGGAGAAGAGACTGTGGGCCGCTCGAAATTTGAAAACGGGCCGCAATTGGCCCCTGGGCCGGACTTTGGACATGCCTGGACTAGAGGGTCATTGGGTCCAACCCTCTGCTCCATGCAGGCCTTATCTCAGATTGCTGTCCATTTGCATCTTGAATGCCTCTAGCGTGGGAGAGCCCACAACCTCCATAGGTAGTTGCTTCCATTGTAATACTACTCTAACAGTCAGGAAATTTGTCCCGATATCTGGCCAGAGTCTGGTTTTCTGTAGCTTGAGCCCAATATTCCATGTCCTACGCTCTAGGATGATTGAGAAAAGAGCCTGTCCTTCCTCTTTGCAGCAGCCTTTCCAGTTCTTGTAGAATCCTATCATATCTCCATCAATCTTCTCTTCTCCAGGCTAAACACGCACAGTTCTTTCATTCTCTCCTCATAGAACTTTGTTTCCAGTCCTGGATCATCCATGTTGCCCTCTTCTGAACCCTTGCCAACTTATCTGCATCTTTCTTTGAATGTGATGCTCAGAAATGGACTCAGTACTCTAAATCAGCTAGAGAAAACCTCAGCTGGAGACCAGCAAAAACAGGAAAACCATCTCAGGGAACTTTGAGGCAGAAACAAAAAGTATCATACACGCAATACAGTATTATGTGTATTAGTTTCCAAACACAATACCAAAAAATGAAAATTCTCCAAAACAACCAGAAACTAAGCAACAAAAAATGCCCACAAAAGAGCACAATACCAAAATTGGCACAACATGGCTCCAAGCCAGCTCCCACCAAGCCTTCCCTTCCCTGCTCGCCTCCCAGCAGCACTGGTGTACCCCTGCAAACACAATGCCAAATGAGGAAGAGGTGGTGGAGCACAGTCAGCCCCCCGTGCCAGTCTATGGCGAGTAGGATGCAGCCCCCCATGGACCAGCAGGAAATCTGTGGAAACCATTGCCCTAGATGAGGCCTAACCAGCACTTATTAAGGGGAAATAGTACTTCACATAATTTGAATGTGATACTTCCAAAGAGAATAGACAGTGGTTCTGATACTTCTTCTACCAGTTCCTTTATGACTCCAGGGCCCTGGAGATTTGAACTCATTCAACCCAATTAGATTATCCTTGACTATTTGCCTATTAATCTTGAGCTTCCATCCTGTTCCTTCAGCCTGTACTTGCCTTCATCGGGAAGGTCATAGATCTTCTTTTGGAGAAGACTGAGAAGACCAGGAATTGAGCACTTCTGCTTTTTCTTAGTCATCTCGTATCATTTTGCAATCCACATTGGGTAGTTGAACCCCACTCCCATGTCTTTCCTCTGTCTTTTACTTTGGACATATCTGAAGAAAGCCTTTTTTGTTGCTTTTAGCATCCCTCAATAGCCTCAGTTCATTCCTAGCTTTCCTAAAATACAGGGTACATGTTTGGCTACATTTGGCTTTTGCTTCTTTTAGAATCAAGAATTCAAGTAAGGCATGGTCACTTTCCTCATTTTTATTCTGATATTGTTGTTCTTTTTAAATTGTGGTGTTTAATGTATTTGTTTTATTCTTGTTTCAAGTAAGTTTTATCTATTTTTAAAATACCTGTGATTGTTAGGTGCCATTTCCTTGGTGGAAAAGCAGGGTTCCAATCGAATAAATAAATATATGTGGAGTGGCAGGGAGGACAACCTTGCCCTTTGCCTCTTGGGCCTGGCCTGCCTAAAAATGTAGCAAACTGGACATCCTAAACACCTATATTATATTATAAACTATATTATATAATCAACTATACTCAAGGAGAATTTGACATATTGAACCTGTCTGAAACAGATATGGATTTAATAAATTATAGGACAAGATCTGGGCATAACATTTTTATTGAATTTTGGGGAAACATTGCTGCTGATGCATCATTAATTAATCATTAATCTCTCAGTTGTTCAGTGGATTTAAGTAAGGATTTCACCACTGCTAACATTTTGCACTTGTATGAATTTGAAAGAATTAGATAGAAGCCTATCTTCTACAACAGCTGCTGTTGCTGTAACTAATTGGAACCTGTGATGAGAAAATAACAGATACCTGAAGGAGACCTGAAAATAACAGATACCTGAAGGTACATGACAAGAAATGAAGGTTTTATCTATGACTTGTAAAGAATATGTTATTAATGGAGTAATTGGTAAAGGAATTGACTTCTTTCCTCAAATGGAATGGATGATGTTTTCCATCAGTATGGTAATTTGAAAGGTCAATGCAACTTGATCTAACATTGATAAAAATCAGTGAATTGTTTCCCATTTAATACTTTTCAGAGATTTAAAATGTTTATAAATCTGGTAGTTCTTATAAATATATGACTCAATTTTTTAAATGAAGCAGCTAATCTATAATATTGAAGTGTTTGTCTTCCAGTCTGGATACACACTGTCATCTTTGCAGACTATTGTTTTTATTATTTAGTCATCTTTGAGACTATTGTTTTTATTATTTAGTCATCTTTGAGACTATTGTTTTTATTATTTAGTCATCTTTGCAGACTGTTGTTTAGTTATGCTGATATAATTACCACTTTGGTTAGGATTATCTTCAACATTTCAAAGACAAGAGAAAGATAATGAAAAGCAAACTGCCTTTCTTTCAACTACAACAATTAAATATATGAACTATATAATATATACACTGGAAGATATATATCGCTCAAATCAGCCTTAAGCCTTATGTATATATTTTTGTTCCTCTAAATCAGCCTTGTTCCAATAGTATAATACTTTGACTTCAGAAAAAGGAATTGTTGTGAGGTGTTTTTGTTGCGTTTTGGTTCCAGGTTTAAAACATGCAGTTCCTGCTTAGTTTCCAGTGAATCTGCTGTCACTGCGTAGCTTGTGCGTCTGATATTCTGTTATGAACTGTTGAATAGTCTGGTCTTCCCCACATTCAGCTTGCTACAGGGCCAACTTCTAGCACAGTGCTGCAGCTGTATCTTGAGCTCAGATGTGAGAATTCTCACAAGGTGCAAATTCTCATTAATGAAGCTCACTGGACAGCCCTGGGTGCATCACTAATGT
This sequence comes from Varanus komodoensis, assembly GCF_004798865.1. NCBI lineage: Eukaryota > Metazoa > Chordata > Lepidosauria > Squamata > Varanidae > Varanus > Varanus komodoensis. The sequence goes on from NW_025336346.1 coordinate 14,066,522, forward strand.
CGGCCTAACCTACTTCACAGGATGGTGGGGAGGCTAAAACACTAGTCTTACTTCCTTGGTGCAAAAGCAGAACAGAAAAATAAAGGTACTGAATGTGCAGGGGTTAGGGTTAACAGCTATGTTCGTTCTTTCCAGTGGGGACAGTTTCTTTGAGCTTTGTTACAGTCAATCAGACCTAAAGAAAGCAAGGCCACCAAACCAAATTGAGACCCACCAACCCAAACATAGCCTACTAATGCCCATGCTGGCTGCGAAGGATGGGAGTTGTGGTCCAGCACATCCAAAGAGCACCAGGTGGCGGCAGCTAATGTACAGCTGCACAAAACTTTAGTATGACCCCCATTTTTGGTGCCTGCTTGAGCATATAAAAACTGAGAGTGTCCCATAAAGTACCGGAAAGACCAGAGTATATGACAGCATTCCAATGAGTCTCAAAAAAAGCAGCAGCCACAAGTCACGGCCACAAAGGATTATCAGGTTGCTGCTAGTCATAGAGCTGAAGAGGCGGTTTGCAATGCAAAACCACTGTGCACTTGTGTGGCCACAGAGAATTTCAGTTGGGGGCGTGGGGCGGGGAGATGGAAGTGCTGCAGGCAACACGTACCATGTACCCCGGCAGAGTTGCTGAGTGGAGAGCTGCCTCTGCTGAAGGTAGCAGCCTGTGCCCCCAGCTGCAATTCTCATTCACTGTCAGGCTGCCCACACTGAACTCTTGGGGGGGGGGGGTCCCCACACACAGAAAGCTAGATGGTAGTGCAGTCCACAAAAAGTTGCATTTGCTGTGAACTTGCTTGCAACTTTACAAATGAGCAGAGGCATTTGTAAAGGTGCATGCAAGTTCACGGCAAATACAGCTGTGCTTCCAGCCTACTCTGGACAGTCAGAGCAGCAACCTCGTGCAAGCTCTTTTTCCCCGCAGGCAACACAACCTCCTGACCCCTTGCCCTTCACTGCATGATGCTCCTCAGCTGTCCTGTCCTGTTGTCCTCCACCCCTTCCCTTTAGTGCGCCTCTTTGCCTCATGTGGCATCACACCCCTTCCCACATCATGCCCCCACCCCTTCCTGTGGCAAACGCTCCCTTTTCCTTGCCACAGTGCCGTGTCCTGCATTTCTTTCCCCTTACTGCTGCTGTGCCATGCCTCTTATGTATGTATGTATGTATGTATGTATGTATGTATGTATGTATTTATTTAAAACTTTTCTAGACCATCCCTTATTGAGGTCTCAGGACGGTTTAACAATAAATCAATGTAAAATAAAACACGGTGTCCTAAAATTCCAACCGACAATAAAACCCCAATTAAAACAATCAGACCTTAAAACATTGGGAAAATAAAAATGGTTTTAGCCTGGTACTAAAAAGAATAAAGTGATGGTGCCAGGCAAACCTCTCTGCAGAGTAAATTCCACAATTGGGGTCCCACTGCAGAGAAGGCCCTTCTCCGGGTAGTCACCCTCCTAATCTCCTTCAGGGAGGGTACCCGGAGAAGGGCCTCTGCCCCAGATCTTAAGGGGCATGCAGGCACATATGGAAGGAGATGCACCCAGGCATCCAGGCCCTTCCCACTGGCACTACAGCCCTCACCCCTTTTCTTACACTTATCAATGAGCTGTACAATCAGATAGCCAGTGTGGCTCTTTGGAGATCACCTGGACAGGTGTAGTCCTTCAGAGCGTAGCTACTCCCGAGTACTCCATTACCCATGCAATGGTTTACTACATGAGGCAGTTTCCCACTGATTCAGCAGCTTCTGAGAACTTTGGGGCAGGAGAAGGAGATACAGTGGTACCTTGGCTCATGAACTTAATCCGTTCCAGGACTCTGGTTGTGACCCAAATTGGTTGTTAGCCAAGTTAAATTTCCCCATAAGGTTCAATGTAAATAAGGTCAATCCATTCTGTAACCATTTTTTAAATCAGAAAAATGTGAAGCAAAGTGACAACAACAAAGATCAAGGCCATCTCCCCCCCCCCCCGCCACACACACACCCCGAGCACACCCTGAGCAGAAGCCTGACAGTGACACACGTGCTGGTAACTTCCCGATTAGATTTCTGTAACACGCTCTACGTGGAGCTACCCTTGAAGACGGTCCGGATACTTCAATTGGTGCAGAATAGAGCTGCCAGGCTGCTGACTGGGACTGGGCGATGTTCTCATATAACCCCAGTTCTCCGTCAGCTCCACTGGCTCCCAATTGAAGTCCGGGCCCAATTCAAGGTGTTGGTTATGACCTATAAAGCCCTAAACGGCTTGGGACCTGGATATCTAAAGAAACGCTTGCGCCCATATATGCCCTCCTGCCCCTTGAGATCAGCAACAGATGCCCTTCTCCGGGAACCCTCTGAGAATGAGATTAGGAGGGTGAGTACCCGGAGGAGGGCTTTCTCTGCGGTGGCGCCCCATCTATGGAATGCGCTCCCCAGAGAGTTCCACCTGGCGCCGTCGTTATTTGTTTTTCGGTGCCAGGCTAAGACCTTTTTATTTAAAACTTATTTTAATTGCTAAATTATTGAATTAATTAGGATTTTAAAATTTTTAGCCGAGAATGCACCGGGGGTTTTTAAACGATTTTTTAAATTGTTATATTATCATTATTTATGTATGTATTTATGTATTCTTTGAGAGCCGTCCTGAGGCTTTGTTGCGATGGGGGCAGCATAGAAATGCTTTAAATAAATAAATAAATAAATAAATAAATAAATAAGTGTGGCCATCTCCCCGCTCCCCCAGCACGATCAAGATTGTGCCTGTTATCCCTGCACTCGCCTGTCATCCCTGCAGCCACCTGTCATCCCAGTGTGCTGGTGGGTGGGGGGGGGGGAGAGACGGGCGTGATCGCGGGCGCACTGGGGGAAGAAAAGACAGGTGCAAATGGCGCGCTGGGGGAGGGAGAGATGGGTGCTATCTTGGCCACCTCTCCCCTACCTTCAGCATGATCATGGCCATCTCCCCACTAGGGGGTGGGGTGGGGAGATGGCCGCGATCGTGCTGGTTGGGGTGGATGGCCAAGATTGCGTCTGTCTTTCCTGCAGGAGCGCACCTCTGATCACGCACGCCTTCCCTGCATGAAAGCAACTGCGATTGTGGCCACCTCTCCACTCGGGGGTGCGGGGGAGATGGCTGAGATCTTGGTCGCCACCCAATGCAGAGTTTGTGACCCACATCAAAATTTTTCAGAAATTTTTGTTCGTGACCCGATTTGTTCGTGAACCAAGGAATTCGTGAGCCGAGCTACCACTGTACTGGATGGAGACAGACAACTCCAAACCCCCAGCTCTTTTCACATCAGTGCCTGGGACCTCAGAGGGACTTCTTCCCGGAGGAAATGATATATGCAGGGTCATTTTCTCACTAGGGATTCTGGGACTGGTAGTTCCAGACCCAGATGAGAAAAGATGCCCTGGATGCCCATCATCCACTTTCTATTTCATGCTCCCAAAATAAGTTGTTGGGAATCGGAGAAGGGGAAGGTGGCAGCAGAGAAGGGAGCAGATGTGAGCACTTTGTAAGTGCCTTGGAGACTTTTGTCAGTATGTAAACTGCATGCTTGCAAGAACCCCACTGCTTTTGCACTGAGCCGTGGGATGCTCACGCATCCCTGCCCTGGATGCTCTGCTAAACCTAATTATCATTTACATTACTGAAGAAGGAGGAAGATTTGTGTGGGGGAGGGACTGATTAGCAGATATGCTATTTACCTGCCATTTAACTAATATCCAAGTGGGAACAGGAACAAATTGTTTAATATGATGTGATGCTACATATATATTATAGCAGACTAGTATGCTCATTTTCTTCCATTGTAAGCTATATCATTCTTCCCAAAATCTCATTATCCACTACATTTGCCAGTAAATATAAACAAGTATCAATCTGGCATTGTGTGTATAATAGAAAATAAATTACTTAGCATTGTATTCCATTAAGGTAATAAAAGTAAAACAATTTTAGCAAAATAATTGGATGCCACAGTCTGCTAAAGCAGATGAAAGTTTTCTTTTTTGTAGGATGAATGACTATTAATTAATGTACAGTATATTTGCCAAGATAATTTAATTAAAGGGTTTCATATGTAGTTTTAACATGATGAATTAAGCTACTAAATTATGACTGAAAATATTTAAAATAATTAAACAATATCAAACAAACAAAAATAGATTGTGTTCCATTCCTGGTTATATTTACCAAACTATATATTTTTGAGCTGCAAAAAGAAAATGTAATCAGTGTTCTAACGAAGCCTTAGAAACATTGGCTTGAATTCTAATTTTTCTTTTATGGATGAAAAGTCCTTCCCTCTTGCAGACCCCCATCTGCTCCTGCTGTTGCCAGGGAGTACTCATGGGAATGGTGTAGGTTATCCTGCAGGACAAGTAAAGAGGATAATTGGTAGAAATCACCCCTCCCAATACATGAGCAGTAGAAGAACTTAGAATCTAAACTATTGTGATTCATTATTATTTGTTAGGTATATTCGTCTAGATAAAACTGGCATTCTACCTTAAATATAGAAAGGAAGAAAGGGTTCATGGTTTAGTAATAGAAACAGAGTGAGCCAGAGGGGGCCTCCCAGGCCATCTAGTTTAACCCCCGGCTCTGGCCGGCTCCACTCACAACATGCCCACCATGTGGACGTCCAGCCTATCCTTGAACACCCTCACTGATGGGGCCTCAACCACCTCCCGGGGAAGCCCATTCCACACCCTCGGGGTGCTGACTGTCAGGTAGTGCTTCCTGGCGTCTAAAGGGACCTTGGTTGCCTGAGCTTTGCTCCGTTGGAACGCATCCTGCTCTCCTTTGCAGGGGAAAATAGGTCTCCACTCACATCTATGTGACACCCCCTCATATACCTATATGTCACCAACTGATCCCCTTGGAGCCTCCTCTTTTCCAGGCTGAAAAGACCCAGCTCCCTCATATGGCTTTCCCTGCAATCTGGCCACCATCCTTGTGGCCCTACACTGCACAAGTTGCAACCTGATAATGGCTAGTGGCTTGGAACTAATATAGGATTAAAGCAGGATGTAGGTGGTAGTGTAGACATGGTTCTGATTACACACAGCTTGGAAAGTGATGGATGAAAGGTCCATATAAGCTTTCATTAGCTTATGTCATTTTCATTGGCAGTTCTAAGCTACTGAACATGTAATTAATACATATAGAAGAGGCTATAGAAACAGAAACCACTTTAATGACTTTTTCTGTGTTTTGCACATAGAGACGCATTGCCTTCAAATTGATGTCAAGGGAAAGAAAAGGCCCTGCCCTCTCCCAGTTGTTGTTCATCAGCAGTGCCGCTAAGGCCATTCTAGAATATGCAAGAGAAATGGTTTCAGATCTGCTTTCCAAAGTGGCAGTGAAAAACTAGCCACAGCAGCAACAAGGTCTAGCAAACCCCTACAAGATACATTGCATGGACCTGGGGTGGACAGAAGGTAGCTCTCCGGATGTTTTGGATTTCAACTCCCAGAAGCTTCTGCAGGCATGGGCAATGTTCATGAAAGCTAGAAGTCCACAACACCTGCAGACCTATTTTCTGCTCACCCCTGGTCTAGCCCAAGGGTGGGCAACTTGGGACCATTCAGGTGTAGCTGATCTGTAGCTTCTCTCATTCTTCCTCATTGGCTATGCTAGCACAGGCTGAGGGAAGTTGTCTGGAGGGCAACCTATTGGAGACTCAAGCATCCCTATGAACAGGAACACTGGTCTCACTACCAGCCTATCCAGCCAAGAGTGGGCGATAGAGGAAGGAGGAGAAGCCAGAAAGCAGTGAAAAAGAGCAGTGCAGGAAAAGGGAGGAGGAAGGATATGGAGCCTTCCTACTCACCCACCTACTCCCCACCCTTGTCAAATTCCCTGCCTGTCAAACTGATGGGCTCTTAGCTAGTGTAATAACAAAGAATATGTGCAATACTAATGAGCAGCCATAGCAAGCTTCCCCCACAGTACTTTATTTTTAAAGTTAGAGGCACCAGGGGAGGTGGGGTTGTTTAATTGTGCCAATAAATTCATAAACTCTGACCATGGATGTGCTGTGATTCCAGATGTAGAGAGCTGGATTGGTGCCATGTGCTGGTGGAGAAGGAAAAGCATTCTGCCCATTATCTGTGTCTCCCAGCCTCCCAAGGAATATTCCTCTTGGTTCCTGGCTGAAGCAGTTTGACACATGGCTTCAGATGACCTAATACAAATGTAAAAGCATCTTCCATGAGCTTGTATGTTCGACTGCTTTTCTGCATTCCAGCCCACATGATGTGAGTGCAAATTGTACACAAGACACTCTAAGCAGGGTTTCCCCCTTACTATGTGTTTGCGTGTTAAAATAGTCTGTAAAAAAAGGGCCATCACATATAAGGCCAAACGAGTCTTTTGCTTTAGTGTTATACAGCAGCTGTAGCTGCAGCCAATATTGTTACATTTATATCCTGCTTAGAATCATAGAATAGTAGAATTGGAAGGGGCCAAGAAAACCACCAGATTCAGTCTCTGTTGAACACAGAACTCCCAGTTAAACCATCCCTTGCAGATGGCTGTCCAGTTCCATCATGGGAGACCTCTGGTGATTGGTTCCATTGTTGTACTGCTCTAACAGGCAAGAAGTTTTTCCTGATGTCCATCAGGAATGGCCTTCCTGTTACTTGAGCCTGTTATTCTGTGTCCTGCACTCAGGGATGATGGAGAATTGCTCCTGACCCTCCTTTGTGTGAAAGACTTTTAAGTCCTTGAAAAGCATTATCTCCTGCCCAATTTTCTCCAGGATATCCAATGCCCAGTTCTTTCAATCTCTCTTCATAAGGTTTTGTTGCTAGTCCCTGATCATGCTTGCCACTCCCCTCTGAATCCCCTCCAGCTTATTTACATCCTGGCCAGTGTGGTGCCTAGAACTGAACACAATACTAGAGATGGGAAACAATAATGCAGAAGGGAAGGGAACCTGTACCTCATATGATTTGGAAACTACACTTCTATTAATGCAGCCACATCACATTGTTGGTTATTTACTATCAGCATGTAATCTACAATTCCAAGCCACTTTTTTTCCATTCACAAAGGGAAATCTAAAGGGTGCTTCCAAGGTTTTCCTCTCCATTTTATCCCTCCAACGCCCCTGTGAAGTAAGTAAACTAAGAGTTTATGACTGGTCCACCCAGGGAACTTCATGCGTGAGTGGGGACTAGAACCTGGTTCTCCCAAGTGGTAGTCCAGCACTCTAACCACCACACAGCACTACTACTGTAAGTTCACAACTGGGGCGAAAGGAACCTAACAGCTCCTCCGTTGTTTATTCCAAGCCTTCGGCAGGCAAGGTAGACTGTCCCTAAACTAGAAGATTCGTTTAGCTGCCGTTGCGAGCGCCCCCCGCCCCCCCCCCCGCGAAGGAAAGGCTCCGGGGCGCCTCTTGCCCCCGGGGGTCCGGGGAGAGTTGCGCGCGCTCCTTTCGAGCACTAAATACGGTAGAGACGTCGGAGGGCGGGGCGTCCAGGCGGACTTGGAAACTGCTGGAGACGTCCAAGTGCAAGGACGGGAGGAAGGGGAAGGGGTTAAGGACTCGGCGCGCTTTCTTCTATTTGTGGAAGCTGGTCTGGAGCTCGCTCTAGGCTGCTTATTGCACGGCTCAGCCGCTCTCCTTCGCTTCGCCCGCCTGGCCGGGGAGCCTCCTCCGCCTCCTCCTCCTCCGCCCTGAGCAGCAGGTGGCGGCGGCGGCGGCAGGCGCGAGAGAGTTAACCCGTGGCGGGCGACGGCTGCGAGGGAGGCAGCCAGGCGGCGGCGGCGGCGGCGCGGCAGCAGCAGCAGCAACGAGGGGAAAGAGGGTGCAGCCGCGGCGATGGCAGCGGGTGGTGGGTTGCTAGGGATGGAGAGCGCCTGTGTCACCCGGATGTGAGTGTCATGTTGGCCCAAACTCGAAGGGATTTGCAAAAGGCGGCGGCGGCGGCGGCGGCAGAGAAGCACCGGCGGCGGCGGCGGCGGTGGTAGTCACAGCGACCCCAAGCCCTTCGCTCTCGCTAGTCAGCACGAGCGCCATGGGGGCAGCCGGATAGCGGGCAGCGCAGGGCAGGGGCGAAGGCAAGGGCCGGGGCGAGAGGGGGCACCGTCGCACACCTGGCTTGGACTGGCGGAGGAAGGCGCGCCTCGGGCCCCTCGCGGAGAGTGACCATGATGCCCCAGCAGCAGCTCCCTGATGGTAAGCGCCCCGGGGCCGGACCGAGCGCTCCCTGCCTCCCCCCACCCCGCCGCCTGCCTCGCATCCATCCCCCGAAGCAGCCACAAGGGCAGCGAGAGCCGCGGGAGGAGGATGCTTGGGATTAAGCAGAGAGGGATTTTGGGGATGTTGGAGGGAGATTAGAGGAAGGGGCCGCGGGCGGGATTAAGGGCTGGGAAGAGGGAGGCCGAGGGATGGAGGGACGGGGTCAACGGGTTACGGCAGGCTCCGCGTCTCGCCCGGGCTGCGCAGCTTCCCCGGCTCCTCCCGCCCCCTTCCCGTGGAAGCGCGTTGCATTGATTTCGCACGTCTGCCTCCTGCCTCGGGGCCGGGCTGAGGCCGGGTGGGAGAGGGGGACGTGGCCGCGGGTGGTCCTGGGGCTGTGGCGGCGCAGGGCAGCGCTGTGCGGCTGGGCACGCGGGCTGAGCGGGGGAGCCGCGGCGAGGTGCGCCCAGGCGAAGGGCTCCTGCGAGGCGATCGCTGCTCGCATCCCGCCGCTGCCAGAGGCAGCCTCCCCGCCTGCCTGCCTGCCTGCCTGCCTCTCCGCGCCACCCCCTTCCCCAAGCGTCGAGGGAGAGACGACACATGGGGCCGCGTGTGTTAATCGCCTTTGCAAACAGGCTCAGGCAGGCGCTGCTGCCGCCGCCGCCCTCCCCCAGCCTCTCTGCCTCGCTCCTTGAGCTGCGCGGAAAAGAGTCATCTCTCCGAAACTGACAGGGGCTTTGATGCTGCGAGTGTGTCAGAGGGCACGAGAAGCCCACGTCGCTTCGCTTTCAGAGGAGCCTTGCGGAGGAGAAGGAAGGAGGAAGAGCATCCCATAAATAGAAAGGAGGAAAGTCGGGGGCGGACGCGGGTGGGAGAGGAAAGGAGAGGAGAGGAAAGAAATGCCGGGCAGTTTGTGGGAATGAGCACTGATGGACGGTTCGTGGAGAATCTCGCTGTGTTTGCCTCTGTATCAGATGGCTACGTGGGGCAGGCGCACTTCTCCTTGGGTAACCTAGCAATGGACCCAGCTGTGGAGGTGTCAAGTGCAATCTGATGGCCACCCACTCATCACTTTGACACCCTCCCGGTTTCCTGAGATTACTGTGCAAGACTCAGTTGTTCCGGACTGCACCTCGGCAACCTCTTCCCAGCTGCAGGCTGAAGGAGCCATCTTAAGCATCTCCCCCCCCCCCCCACACACACATCCCACTCCACCCCATCCATTGCTGTTTTGCACATCTAAATGTATGTACACACTTACACGCATCACTGGAGAAGAAGTAGGAAGAAAGCAGCATCACAAGCAATAAACCAGTTTCTTCCCAGTGTGTTATGCAAAAGTGAATAGGACATGGCAAGCCCCCTTCCCACCCCCGTCATTTGACTGCATCAGTCAAAGGCAAAATGACATTTGTTACAGGAACCTGACTACATCTGTGCTGTGTTAGATCAGATGATAGTATCATCTCCTGCCTGGGCAAAGCTTCCTCTCATTTACTCTGATTTCCTGTGTCCCCCATTTTTTCCACACAGGTCCTTAACTTTAGAGTAGAGCCAGAAGGAGATCTTTTCCGCAGGTGCCTCGGAACCTTCTAATGCAAGGTAGCCCCTACACGGCACTATTGCATCTTTTCCCTTAATATTTTGCTCACCCCAAACAATATGATCAGACTGTAAGCTTTAGGGGACTTTACATGACTTCAGTGTCATTTTTACCATAATTATCATTATATTGTGCTTATTTTTCCTCTTGTGAGGAATCCAAGGCAGCTTACCTAGCCCCATTTTATCCTCACAGCAACAACAGCCCTGTGAAGTAGGTTAGGCTGAGAGTGAGTGGTTAGCCCTGCGTCACTCAGGGAGGTTCATGGCTGAATGGGGTCTAGCGCCCTGATCTCTCTGGTCCCCGGCTCTCAAGTAGTGATACTGTGCTGCATTCTAGGATCAAAAAGCCTCTGTGCACTGAAAAGCATGAGAATTATAAGTGGAAGTATTGCCTTAACACCCATGCCCCAGAAGCAGTCAACACATCGTCTCCTGGTACCCATGCTTTCCACTGGCGTTTTAGCACCAAACAACTTTCTTTTTGTGTTAGAGGAATGCTAATATTCAGTATGCCATATGAACTGAAACTGCCTCTCTGCACAGTTATCTCATGCTATTCTTGTGCAATTTCATTTGGATTACAAACAGTGGCATGCATTAGGAGTGACAGCCTATACATGGGCAGGGTGCAGAGGAGAATGTAAGACTCATCAGGACAAGTGTCTCTTTTATAATGAGGCAATGTACAAGTTAACAATAGAAAGGAAATGAGTGCCGCATTTATGAATATGCTTATATTGGCCTGGGCTCTGCAACAGGTTAGCTTTTTTTGCAATGAATGAATGAATGAAATCTTCAGAATGTACAAGCAGAACAAAGTCTGGCATTCCGCTTCTATTTTTGGTTAAATATGCACAGATTGTACTCTCCAGCATATTATATTAGCTTTGGAGCGGTTAGAATTAAGAATTTGGCATCCCAAAATATATGACTTATTAAGGTCAAGCTTCGCTGACCCCAGATCTAGTGTTACTCCCTTAATTTGTAGAGGAAAAAGGCCGGGGATGTAAGATCTCAGAAGAGCATGGGTGCTTAGAGGCTGAGGAAAGGGAGCATCGTATAGGAGGAGGATGTGTGTATTCACTGAAATTAAACCTTCACTTACATTATTCATTTGGTACACAAGTAAATTTGTAAGCATGTAGGGTGCACTGCTCTATAGATTTAGACGGGAAAAAATCCTTCTGACTGAACATGCATTGGATTGTGCCTTTAAACTGCTTTCTTAAACTGAAGGGTTATTGATTCTAGAATGTCCCTCTTTTGGAAAGAAGATTCACCGAATTACATCTTTTTCACTTTGCTGTAGCTTTACAATAGCTAACATTTCTCCTGCACATTAAGGTGTTGGAAACATCAGCTACATTCATATTTGTAATCTTTACACGGACCCTGTAGGATAGGTCATTTGGATTATTATCCTTATGTTAACCCAGGTTAATGTTTGCATTGTATTGACCTTCACTGTTTCTCCAATGGTTTAAGAAAAAGTGTAGGTATAATCTACTGTTGATGTTCCCATATTGCCCTGAAGGGATGGGATTCAATCTTAGAAGCTAAGAGTGGTTTGCGACATGTCTGGAATGCAGTCTGTTACTCTTATTGCAGACTACAAATGAAGTAAACACACCAGGGAACTCAGGAAAGAGAAAATCGAGGAAGCTATCCACAAATCACAACCAAAGTCATAATATGGATGATATATTGGAAGAATTAATCATATAGAAAATATTTACAAGTTTAGTACATAGGATATATAGAGATAATGGCCTATTTGCTTTCTTTTTCTTTCATGCATGTACAAATGAAACAACAGTGCTTACACCCACAGTAGCACTTCACACACATGAAACATGCAGCAGCAGCACAACTGTGTGTTTTTACACCTCCCCAACATTGCTCCCCCCACCTTAGCCATCTACTATCTTTGGGTGCAACTAGTTTGTTCAGTTTTGTTCTGGTCATTTGGGAGGTGGGGAAGAGGTTCCACCAAGGGAATCCTCAGGTTATCAGACCAAGTCTCTCAATTTGTCCTTAGTTAAATGGCTGATTAAAATGGGAGCTTTAAATCCTCATAAATTTAGGAGCAGCACTGGATCAATGAAGGGCACACCCCAGAGAAAACTGAATTTCAAACATCCAAACCAGCACAGGGAGGTAATTGTATCTGTTTTATATGGGCATGGAAATGGTCCAAGCAGTAGCAGCCCTGTAGTTCAGGTTTTACATTGTTCTAACATTGCTATATTTCACCTGATTATTTTGACATTTGGCAAAATCAGAAACCCTCAAAGTTGATTCTCTGTGCTAAATGCTCTCTGTGAAAGGATACAGTGATTTAATTCTTATTAATTAAATTTAATGACTACATCCTGAGACATTTTAAACACAGAACTCTAGTCATTTCATAGCTTTATGGAATGCACAGTAAGAAATGGAGATCAAGCCTGCTTACCTTTCACCTAACCCTTGCCCATGAACACAAGTGTAAAACAGAATTTCTAATTGTGTAGAACAGCCTTTTTCACACATACTTACACAAGTGTAGAGGTTTTTGCACAGTTTGTTTAAAAATCTGAAATGGTGGGGATCTTGAGCAGAACCAGAGGATATGTCCTATTCCTCTGTGTGTTTAGTATACACACAAATGGGGAAATGAGGTAAAAGGGTGGCTGAGGAAGGAAACTGTAGGAGTCAGTCTACCATTTGTCACAGAGCCAATATGGTGCAGTGGTTTGAGGATGGACTCAGGAGATCCAGATTCTAGTCCTTAAATAATACATACATTAAGTCGGCTTCCAGTGTGACCAATAAATTGCAGAATGGGTTACTCAGAGTAGAGGATGGCTTTAATCTTAAACAAGGAGTCGTCATGGTGGAGGTGCAGGTTTTATTCCTAAATCAGTGTCGACGTTGATTACAACCTGTAGCTTTCTGCCATTTCTGTCATTCCAATGAGGGAAAAACAACAAATAGCCATATTTCAGAAACCATTACAGTGAGGACAAAATAATAATCCATTTCAGGTTAGGTTGGATCCAGACTTAAGACGCAATCCTGTCTGTCTGTTTAAACAGATATGCTGCCAGAAAATACAGAGTGGAAGGACTAAGTCTGAATATTAGTTTACTTATTACATTTTTATACCGCCCAGGAGGGGAATTTGCAACAATTTATATATATAAAACCCACTATCTTTTGGGAAATTGCTTTTAATGATCTTATAAAGAACATTTCCATCAGCCAACGCATATTCATGTTGAAATAAAAATTTTGTCTGCAGAGATATATTCCAGCTTCTATAGTGATTGAAATAATTTTGAATATTAGATATTTCGTAGAATACCTAATTTGGAGCAAGGGAAGACAATGCATTCCTCACTCATCCCCGAAGTGAACTTAAACTACATCATTCCAGATTAGGATAGACACAAGGAAAAGCTTCCTCTGTCAGAGCAATTTGACTGTGGAACCGGTTGCCAAGAGAGCTTGTGGGTTCTCCCACACTAGAGACATTCGTGGCAAAACTGGGCAATAACTGAGTGGGATGGTGTGACTTGGCATCCTGTACTAGCAGGGGTTGGACCTGATGGCCTCCTGGGCCACTTCCTTGACCCCTTACTATTCTCTGAATCTCTGGATACTGAACTGTCAAAGGAAAAAAGTTTCATTAACAAGAAACTAGACTGCTTTGTTATTTCTAAAATTGTTGAGGAACAGCTTGTTTAATATTTCTTTTAAACTGGGGATTCAAAATGCCTTTTTCACAGTGTGTCAGGATGAATGCTGGTGTTCGTAATGCTGATTCCTGAAACTTTTAATCATAGAAGAAAGGAACTGCTGACTTTAAGAAAAGGAAAGGCTTCGAAATAGAACAGAAAGCAGTACCTTGTAAGTAGTTTAAAAGAACGGGATTATTGAAAACTGGTATAAATGCATCTTCTCTGTTTCTCCCCACAGAAGCAAGCTATGCAAATAGCACCAGAATTCCTCTCCCTGCTGACGGACCAGCTCTCCAAGCAAACAGCTCAGCACCATCCAAGCAAACTGTGCTATCTTGGCAAGCTGCCATCGATGCTGCTAGACAAGCCAAGGCTGCCCAAAGCATGAGCACCACCCCAGCCCAGCCTGTAGGATCTCTGTCCCAAAGAAAGCGCCAGCAATATGCCAAGAGCAAAAAGCAGGGTAATACATCCAACAGTCGGCCAGCCCGTGCCCTTTTCTGTTTATCCCTCAATAACCCAATCCGAAGAGCCTGCATTAGTATAGTAGAATGGAAGTATCCTTTGGATGGAAGTTTTCACCATCAGTTCTCTGAATATCCAAAAGTATGTCAAAGATATACATTTAGGCTTCAACTACATGGTATACATAGTTATGTGTTGTTGTTTTCCTCTCCATGTGTGTGTGTGTTTGTGTGTGTGTGTGTGTGAATTAAAGCAAAATCAGACTGGTTAATCTGGGAGTTGTATTGGAGAAACTCTGTCCAGAGTACAACTGCTCAGTCCTAATCTCTTTTGGTCATTTTCCAGGTCAGCAGCAGCCTTTTCAAGCAATTTTATCATTTTTGGGTAGCTTTGGGAAGATACTGGTTATATATCTTCCCCATATATTTCCTGCTTTAGAAAAAAATAGTTTGAGGGGCATGGTTGTGAACTTTGAAATTCCTGAGTTTCAGCATGTACATGCCAGTTTGGGGTTCAGAAACGCAGAGGAAAATGTGCAGAGCTTTCTGTAATGCCTGTTTGAGCAATAGAACAAGACTGGCTTGTGGAAGCACTCTTGTGTCCTGAAATGCTAATATAAGAGATGTTCTTTAATATATGCTGTAGTGCTTTTGTTTTAAGGATTTATTTTACACTTACGTAGCTACTGCTGGCTATAGACACAATTGTTGACAGGTTTTATGCATGTATAGGAACATAAATTTTAAATGTTCAAGCAGATAGTAGATTCCTAATGCACTAAGATGAGCCTGTGTATCTTCACTGTGTCATCACTAATTAAAGTGCCATTCTTATTGTTTGAATTATTATACAGATGACATTTTGGGATTAAAAAGGCTTATAAGAATAAATTATGTCTGCTACTAACATGGTGTGTACAGTTTCATTGGTACTATTAGGGTCTTAGAGTCTAGTGGCCATAGGAGAAGTCTGTGCTCCAATCCACCCTCAAAATGGGATGCACAGTCAGTGGGGATTCCAGCATGGGAGAACCTTGCAGCTGGTGCAAACCACTGCTCCAGTGGCAGCTCTGAGGCTGGAAGAGTGACCTTGGAGCTGGACGTCTGTGGATAGTTCAGGGGATGTGGCCATAGCCTTTCCTCTTCATTAGGTTGCTGAGAGCAGATGTCTAAATCTTTTCTGGGGCGCAAGGAGTACTGTGGTGACCTTTGGCGCCTTCTTCCTTCCTTCTACCCTTCACTGGATGCCCGTAATCCTCCAGAGGGTTATTGACAGCTGTTTTGGAATGCTCTGTTGGTAGATTACTTGTGCTGCTAATTTCTGTGCACTGTGCTAATTACTTGTGCTACGTAATGATGACAAACATTATTCCAATTTGCTAAAGGATTTCTGAGAAATCTGTGCATGAATTTTTCAGTATGTGCAAAATTGATGTACCAACATTGGTTATCTCCAAAGTGTCCCATCATTTGATGGAAGGAGTCCTCCTACATTTGAAGGATAATTTTATTTGGAGGAACAGTCCTCCATAAGACCAGGAATGGGCAACTTGGAGCTTGGCAGATGTGGCTTACAACCCTTATTAGCGTCATAAGAGTTTTAGGCCAAAGCATGTGGAAGGCCAGAAGTTGTTCATGCGTGCACTAGGTGAAGGGAACTGGCATATTAATAAATTTTAGCTTATATTTTACTGTAATAGTGGACAACATTTTTTCTGTTGGGGATTGCATTCTTCAGGAGATTCTATCAGAGGCTGTTGCTGGCAGTGGATGTGGCTCAAACGGGGGGTGGGGCTAGAGTCACAGTGGGCAGGTCTACCTGCTTTTCTCTTCCTGTCTCCCCAGCAGTTGCTGCATTTGATGAAACTGTACTTTCAGACTTTGATATCGTGTGTTTTAAAAATATACACAGTTTTTGATATCTCCAGTGAAAGAATTTCCATAACAAATTTATCTCACCCTCACCCGCTGGAGTACTACTTGGGAAAATCCTTAGTTCTCACAGTTGGCAGTGAAAGGTCTACCAAACCATAATTTATTCCTTTAAAAATGTGGTGATCCTGCCTTTATATAATTTTAAGGCCAAGCTGGATAAGGTTTGAAGCTTTACAAATGCAAATAGCATTAGGTGGAGGACGATAATTATTAGTTGCTCCTAGTATGGAGTAGAATTTAACTCTTTTCCTCCCTTGCTCTAGTGAGTCAGGATTTTCTTCCAAAGATTTTCTTTATGATTCTATCAGTGCAAGAAAAGTTAAAATACTACCCCAAAGCTTTTGTGGTCAATCTTCTCCCATACTGATGATGCTATTTTCATTTTTAAAAGCCATTTTGACAGAAGAAAAGATTTATATTATGTTAAAGTTACTAAATCTCAGCCTTTCACAGAAAAAAAGCTTGTAGATTCTTGTTCTATAGAAGGTAATAAAATATCAGGTTATGGTTTATTATTACAGTGATTTGTACGCATGCAAGAAGTTACATTAGCACTACAGAGGGAACTGATCTTTGAGCATTTCATAAAGGTTGAGATAGTGATTCAGTATTATGCAATTAGATTTATTTTTAAAAAACTTAATGTAAAGCACAGTTTGTGTGACAAAATGTAATGTGTGGATTATTACCAAAAAGAGGACACTGAAGGATGATGGTGCTGGAAAATAATTTGAAGGGGGGATATCATGGATGCTTGCAGTAAATGAGTTGTTAATTCTGTCAGTCAAAAGAATGGCAAGATCATGTCAGTTTTCTCTAATATTAAAATTAGCAGTGAATTAGACTAGGCTTTATATGTATATATTCCAACACTGGATGTTCCTTAACAAGATATTTCAGACCATTTGACATATTTATATTACTGGCTATTTTTGCCAATTGTGTGGCCTTAGCTGTTTATATCCCATTCCCAGAAGATGATTCTAACTCAACAAATCATAATTTGGTAAGTATTTTTTATTTTCATCCTGTACTATTGTTGTTTTTTACAAAAATTGTACATGAAGTCTTAAAAAATCATAGAATGAATTATATGTAGTCTCAGGGAAAAATGGAAGAAATCTTTTAAAAATGTATTTTACTGCTTTGGTTTCCTGTGCAAGTAGTGATCCTCTGATTTCTGATATAATGAGATAGTTTATGATAATGATTAATTTGGGGGGCAATGCCAATGCAGTATAAGGAAGTTAGTAGTTACATTTATATGTTGCTGTTATTAATTGTACTTGCTGTTTGTTGTCATAGTGTTCTTTAATCTTTTGTAGTTAGCTTCACATGAATTGTTATTTCTCTGTTGAGTTCATTTCAATTATTCTAATGCTTTAAAAAGAAAAATTGTATGGTTTATAGCCATAGAGATATACCAGGGAATACTTTATTCTGGGACAAGAATTTACTGGAAAATAATATACGTCATTACCTCACTAATTAGATCATTGAACTTAGGAGGAAGAACATTGTAAAGCTTGGCACTTACGTTTTAAATGGAGTTTACATATTTTTAAGCCACACAGTATAAGGAGAATACTGTTGTTTTAAGGGAGAATTTTTAGGAGTTGGTTCATTGCCACGCTGGTGTGTACTGCAGTACATATATATTTAAAGTTGTGGGCTTGGATCCAGAGCTGTTCTTCTGTTAGAGGACAGTCTATTCTGCACATGGAAGACTGTTTCTGTTCTAGCAGAAGAGGCTGGCATGAAAAAACTGATCCCACAAATCCAGATAAGTTCTTCTGTTGTGCAAGCGCTGTCTGACGATCTTTTAATGATCCAGTAGAGTTTATTTGCTGCAGCCTATAACTTTAGCTGGGAATAATCCCCACTGAACATGTTTGAAAAGCCCTTTAAAAATTGTTCTTTTAGAATGTGGTTTCTGTATTTTTTGGTCAGTTTTATGTTTTTCATTGGTTGAAACTATGATATTAAATAGCTTCTTATGACAAGAACTCTGGCAAAAGACAGAATAATTCAGGTCAGTTTGAAGAACAATCCATGCAGTAGCGTGTCTGAGCCAATGAACAGTCTGGTTCTGCTCTCAGAATTTAGGGCACAAATCTCTGCGTTGCTGTCAATCCACCAGGAGGTCTGTGCTAATAACTAATATTACAAAGCATTACTTGAAGTGGGTAAAGCATCTGTCTGCGTCAGCAGCTGGTAATTTTATAGAATTTTAGCTTGTTTTTATATAGGGTTTTTAAACATCTTTTCGCTCTAATCCAAGGCTGAGTTAAACTATTTAATTATAAAGTATTTAATAACCTTCATTATAAAAACCCCTCAAGTTTTCTTTGAGCAAAAATAAACTATATTTGTCACATATTTATACTGACTCTTCGGATTTGGTAATAGAGCTCTGTTATTCCTCTGCATGTACATTATTCACATATGTAGGCACAGTCATATTTCACACTGTATTCTGGCTCCACATATGTCCACAATGACTGCTTTAAGGGTTACATTTATTTTAAAGGTATTCTGTTGACAAAATTATTCATATGAATGAAGTGCAATTTAAAAACTGAACCAAATGAAGCAGTGTAGATAGCACATATATCATGAAGACCTATTTGCATGCCATCTTGTGGTATTGTGCCATCCATGGGCTATTGCATTTTGTCGTGTTGTGATGTGTGGCATAGTCATGAACCCATTGTTAGTCATGAACAACCCAGCAAAAGGACCCATGGTTTGTTTAAACCATGGATGGTTGCTATGCAAGATGATGATTCTAAACTGTCTTGAGTGCCATTTTTCTTGGTAGAAAGATGGGTTTCAAACCACGTTAAATATCAAACACACAAATGTAGCTCATTCTTGCGTTGTTTCACTCAATTAAAAGAGGCAATGGGTAAGAGTGGTAATCATCCCCTTGCCAGTTTTATAGTGCCACAAAGGCATTTGGAATACAGGATGGGAATGGGTGAAAGAGGAGGGAAGGAACTGAGAAAGTACATCACACTGAGTTCAGTTGTTTGCTGGACAAAATCTGGGTTAATGTTATGTGTGAACCAGATTGTGTATTTTTATTTAATAATTAATGATTACGTGATAAACTTGGGCAGTTTGCCTTTCATGAATGGCCTCTTGCTGCAGGTATCCTATGCTAAAACTGTCAGGACTTTGTAGGCTACAATCCGTTGAACAAGAATTAGTTGAATATTCCTGTACAGCTGTTAAAAAGCAGCAGAATTTTGTGTTAGGTGATTATTCCAGATCATGATTCCATCTTCCAGATCATGGGGTGTGCACTGTAATCACTACTTGCACTGACTGTTAACTTGCATGTGTTTAAGATTGTCAGATTTCATTCAAACACTGTGGTTCTACTTTTAAATCTTCTGAGACCTGAAGGGAGGATTAAGTCACTGCAGTGCTTAGAGCAGCGTTCCCCAGCCCGGTACCCTGAACATGTGTTGGGCTATGTGGCTGGGGCATTATGGCACTCCTAGCCCAGGATATTTGGAAGGCACCAGGTTGGCCAAGGCGGTCCTAAACCATTCGCCTCTCATGCTTCTTCTGTCACTTTGTCTGTCCTTTCTTGCCTTTTATAGCAAGCACAGCACTGATTTTGCTTGTGTGTTTAAAGTAAGGTGAGGGCATGTTCTGGTAAAGGAGGTGTAACAGAATGAAAGGACTGCTGCACTTTGTGTCACTGAATTGTGCTTCCTGAGAGAACCAGAAAATAGTTTAGGGTAACACCCACAGCTTCTGCCCTGAGTGTTCACAGCCGAACAGGGCACTGCTCCCTTCCCCTTCTAAGCTGCTGAACAGAGCCGTTCTCGGGTGCTTTGGACAACATGTGGCGTAGAGAGAACTGGCTGGCTGCTTTGTTGTAGCATAACAGCAACATCAGAGGACTGGTTTAGGGAGCATGCCAGGGCGAGCAGGGAGACCAGGACCACCAGGATGGTGCTGCCCCAACCTCTGTTTCTCTTCCTCTGAAGTGCTTCAGTTAGACAGCTGAAATCTAGCTGCTTTGCAGAGGGGGATGTGGATGGGAATGAAGATCATTTCTGTGTTCCTTCTGCTTCTCATAATCCTTCTGAGTCTGGTGAGTTATGGATATCTCCAGTGAATAGTGCTCTTAGTTAATTTTAAGATATAAGCACAGCTCCTGGATAAAGCTGGGGAGTCCTACATGTACTTAACTTTTAAAGTTTTTTAAAGTGTTCTGAACTCTAGAAGAAGAGGATATATATGTACTATTCATTTATGAGCACCATGTTGTTTGGGAAGAGTATCTTCCATTGTGTTGCCTTGAATTCATTTGATGGGTTGCTACTGGGGTTCTATCGGTCCCAATCACTGCAAGCTTCTATGAAGGCCCTGAAGACTTGTTTTCTTTGGAGTTTTTCTCCTGAGTATGTGTAAGAGGTCTGTTCTGGGCTATAAGATGCTCTTGTGTTTTGGATTTTATTGTCCCCCAGACTAGATGATCTACTGCTGGTGTTGACTGATTTTATTAAATCTGTCTATTTTATCATTTTCGTAGGTTTTTATTATATATAATTTTATTCTCTAAATTGCACTGGGAAGGTGTTTGTCCCTCAAGGAGGCTTGGAAATATATTAGTTAAATAATAATTGATATCTTTAGTTTGCTGTGGTGATTTTTGTTGCCCTCCACTGGACCCAATCTAATTTACTTGCATCTTTCTTGAATCTTGGTGCCCAAAACTGGACACCATATTCCAGGTGAGGTCTGACTAGTGGGGAGTATAGAGGAACTACTGCGTCTCGTGATTTGGAAGTAATACTTCTGTTAATGCATCCCAAAATAGATTTTGCCTGTCTTTGAGGTTGCTTTTGCACCCTTGGAGACACAGCTGGTGGCAGTTCTGTCCATGCTGGCTGTGAGGTGGAGGAGAGTGCACCTACCAGAGTTCCCATTCTGATGTTGGAGCCATTTTCTGACAGTTTTCAGTTGGGACACTGAAAAGTCCCATAGCCATCAAGATGCTGTCTGGTGGGCTTGCTAAACAACTGAACAGAAGATTTTCTCTTTTAAATAGGGGTCTAGGCCCATTGTGCCCTGAACTGAAGGACAAAATGCATCTCCATCCCACTGCATCTACAAAAGCTAACTGGACTGATAATTGAATCTACTTCCATACTGGCAATAGGTGGTATCCCCTAACTCACCTGAGAGCTTTAGGCTAACTTGTGGGGTACAGGGAAGACTACATAGGATATGCAGCTCTCTCCTCCAACAGAGGATCAGTCAGGGGCTGTCCCCTCTATAACACACACTGACTGCCACCTGGGGGACAGCTTTGCTCTGGCTACTGGTACTGAGCTTGATTAGTCTATTGGACTGGAACAAGTTGGTTCAGAATGCATAAAACTTATAAAAAACTACTCTGTTAATGATAACCAAGAAGAATGGCTGGGCAGGACATGTTTGTTCATCTTGTTCCCAGTAAGTGGGAGCATACTTTGAGAATTGGGACAAGTGTCTTCTTGCCTGTACTCCATTGTTTTGTCTTTACCTCTTTACTTCAGATTGGGGTGGAATCAGATGCTGTGAAAATACTCTGGGAAGATAGCGTGAGCATGTTATGACATTGTCATGTCATCATGCATTTTGTATGCTTGATCTTTGGTGGATAATGGTGAAACACACTGACATGGGTTATATCTACACTGTAAATTCACAATTAGCTTTACAGTGTACTCCCGTGCAGTTGTGGTTCAGCGTTCACGACCTCAGTCTTTCGTGGAATTTTTCCTGTGGTGGCTTGCTCATAAGGAGATCATTTTCTCCGAACGAGTCCAAACCGATCTCCTTGTGAACAGCCTTGCTCTCAAGGAGATTGGTTTGGACTCGCTCGGAGAAAACGATCTCTGTGCTTGCCCGCCCCTGCTCGTGCCTTGCCACACGCACTCACCCCCCTGGCCCAGCCCAGCCTGCGCCTCCCACCCACACCACCTTGGCGACTGGCGCCCATCACCGGCACCAAATTTGCGTTTTTTCACAATTCACGGGTGCTCTAGGAATGCATCCCCCACGAATTTCGGGGGACTACTGTATACCATTTTAACTGTCATGCACACACAAAAGTTAAGTGATAATGCCAATAATTAAGGCAGAGCTGTCTGCGCATTATGACTGAAGTAGAAACCATGTTCAGTGCAAACAAAGGTTATGAATGAAACCTGTTTAGATGATCCCTCTGAATTGATTTTTGGAACACAGTAGAATAAAACGTCTCTGTTACTTCACTTTTCTTTGAGCTGCCTGATGAGCAGACCCACTGAAGTAATTCATTATATTCATTAACTTATCTTGATGGCCTGTACTGTTTTAATTTGGTCTTGCTGTTAGTAGAGCTGTTTACTGCTTGAGTAAATGCTATATTCATTAGTATCTTGGTTTTGATTAGATTCTCCTGACACTAAATTCAGAACATTTATATTGGATCCCGTACAGAAGTTTTCTTTTTCTGTTTGTACATCATGTTGTATTCTGGAACAGAGAGTGTGATCTCACCACTTACATGCAGGATTCCTCCTTGCACCCATTCGCTGTGGAGTCCATGTCAGAATCTGATCTTATCTAGATACCGGCTTATCAGTGCAGTTGATGTCTCTTTTGCTTTTGTTTCCCTTGGCTGTCTTCCCAGGTTCTCTTTAGCAGTATTGTTTTAATACATCTCTTCTTATATGTCCATGTTTTTCTCACTCTTGATTAGATGTTATTTCTTTTAGCCTTATCATTCATTGTTGCTGTTGTACTCTGTGGTCTTAGGTTTACTTATTCCCTCTTAAGAGGATAGGTGGCCTGAATTCTGGCTATTGAACAAGGAATTATTATTACTATTATTTTTCATTATATAACCCAGTAATGGCTGGCTACAATAAAAAGGGGTAACATTTTCCAAGGCGGAATTTTCCCTTTTCACACAGACATAAGGATCTGAGCCAGTTTGCATGATCAGCATGGATTAAACAAAGTGCCATGTGCTTAAATATCTGCATGGACTTGACTTGCTGTGTTGTCTGAACCCACCGAGCACAGCTTGCTGGAAAGCGCTCAAATACAATGCTAGAGTTTTGAGTTTGGGCATGGGAAACTGAAGTTCAAATCCCTAGGCATTGATGAAAGTCACAAGGCCTCTCAGTCAAACCTCAATTAAGCTGCTTTGGGAGGTTTTGGGGAGGATAAATTGTTGCTCAGAAAAGTGGTCTAAACAAATCAGGTAGCAGAAGTATCATGAGATTTTTTTCTTCTCTAATTTGGGGTTCTGATGATTCAAAGAAAAACTGATAGTTTTCATAGCTTTAAAAATAAGAGCATAATAGTAAAGGATACATTATAAGATATGGGGCAATCCTTACTGTGCAGTCAGCTTAGGGTATTGTGATAATAATATTTATTTCTCATTACATTTATTGCATTCATTAAAGTGGGTATAGCCTACCCTTTCCTTTAAGATCCCCAGCTGACTGACAAGGTCTCCCTCCTCTCCATTTCTATCTTCACAACAACTCTGTGAGTTAGGGTAGGTGGCGAGTCAGTGACTGGCCCAAAGTCCTCCAGTCTGCTTCATGGATGAGTGAGGTTCAGACAATGGACCTCCAAGTCCCAGTCCAACCACAACACCACGCTAGCACTGCAACCTGTACATTTCAGTTCAGAAGGAAGCCCAGTTCACTTTAATGGTGCCTGTTCCCTGGTAAATGTGTGCAGAATTACAGCCTAAGCTACCAGTCCTTTAATTTACATGCTTAGTTTTGGTGTCACATGATAAACAGTAACTTCTATTTAGAAATATTGGATGTAAGTAATTATTGTTGTAATAATGACTAGCAGTGAAAACTACTTAAACAAGGCATTGTCTTTATTTGGCAAAAGTGAAAGTGAAAGGCAGTATCCAACAGGGCAGCTGTGTTCCTGTTGATTTTATTTTGTAAGTGGAACTACCACTTATGTATCTGACATGCTTAGCATGTTATATAACCAGCCCCAGAGAAACAGCAGTAGATCCATAGATTCATTGAAAAGTAGAGTCATAAAGGGCCAAGGAGGCCAATGGGTCCAGCTCCCTGCTGGTGCAGCATCGCACATTATGCCATGCCACACAGATGACTGTCTTGCTTCACCTTGAACGTTTCTAGTGTGGGAAAGCGCACGACCTCTCTTGGCAACTGTCGCACTGCTCTGACAGTTAGGAGGTTTTTCTTGGTGTCTCACCTGACTCTGTGCTGTAGTTTGAGTGTGTTGTTCCCTGTCCTACATTCAGGGATGAGTGAAAAGAGATCTTTTCCTTCCTCTTTGTGACAGCCTTTGAGGTACTTGTAGAGAGCTATCATATCTCCTCTAAGTTTTCTCTCAATCTCTCCTCATAGGGCTTAGTTTCCAGACCCTGGATCATCTTTGTTGCCCTCCTCTTAACCCTTTCCAGCTTGTCTGCATCTTTCTTAAACTGTGGTGCCCAGAAATGGACACAGTACTCCAGATGAGGCCTAACCAGTGCTGAGTAAAGGGAAACTAATACTTCATGGAGTTTAGAAGCTTTTATAATGGAATTATACTTCCATTAATGCAGCCTAAAATGGCTTTTGTCCTTTTTGTAGCCACATTGCATTGTTGGCTCATATTCAGCTTGTTGTCTACAACAACTCCAAAGTCTTTTTCTCCTTCAGTGCTATTGAGCCAAGTATTCTCCATGTTGTATCAATACTTTTTTCCCCTCTAGGTGGAGAACTCAACATTTGTCGCTGTTGAATTTCATTCTGTTGCCTTCCACCCAGTGTTCTAGCTTGTCTAGGTCACCCTGGATCTTCTTCCAGGATGTTAGCTGTTCCACCCAGTTTAGTGTTGTCTGCAAATTTAATTATTCTTTGTTTCCACATTAGGACAGGTTGGTGCAGCTCCATTATGCAAACTCCAATTTATATCACATTTCCTTAACTGCCAGGATTTTCCAGATTATCTCAGTATTCATCACAACAACTTAGTATGTTAGTCCCTGGGTTACAAATGTTTGGGTTACGAACAACCTGTACTTACAAATGAGCAAACCTGGAAATCTGTCTCATCCTTGCCCTTGAGCAGCAAGTGGGTGGTGAGCGGGAAACGATGAGCGGTGAGGAAAGGAAGCGGAAAGGAGAGCGAAAAAGTGGTGCTGGCAAGCAGCAAAGTCAGAACTAGAAAGCGACTCCAGTGGTAAACCCCCTCTCCAGCAGCATAATTAAACCCGGACTCTCTAGCACCAGCCCCTTCTCCTTCATCATCCAGTTAATTTTAGCCTTAATGCTAGTTCAAGGAGAGTTATTCTTTAAGAATATTTTTACTATTTTTTTCTCTTTCCATTTAAATGGTTTTAAGAACTGTACTGTATACCTACACACATACATTCTCTCTCTCTCTCTCTCTCTCTCTCTCCAGTACTTGTTAACATTATTAAAATGCTGCATTATGTTTAATATGTTTTAGCGTACAGTGCTACCTTGGCTCATGAACGCCTCAGTTCACGACCAAATTGGGTTGCAAACAAAAATTTCATTAAAAAATTGACTCAGGTCACGAACTCTGCATTGGGTGATGACCATGATTGTGGCCATCTCCCCCCCCCCCCACAAGTGGGGAGTTGGCTGCGATCGTGCTGGGGGCGGGGGGGGGGTGGCCAAGATCACGCCCGTCTTTCCTGCAGGAGCGCAACCGCAATCTTGGCCATCTCCCCCCCCCAGCACAATCGCGCCCATCTCCCCCCCCAGCACACCCACTTTCGCACCTGTCTCTCCTTCCCAGCGCACCCGCGTTCCTGCCTGTCTCTTCC
Source organism: Varanus komodoensis (assembly GCF_004798865.1). Taxonomy (NCBI): domain Eukaryota; kingdom Metazoa; phylum Chordata; class Lepidosauria; order Squamata; family Varanidae; genus Varanus; species Varanus komodoensis. The sequence goes on from NW_025336346.1 coordinate 14,092,279, forward strand.
CCCCAGTGCACCCATGATCACGCCCATCTCTTCGCCTCCCCAGCGTGCCGGGATGACTGGAGCTTGCAGGGATGACAGGTGATCACGGTCGTGCTGGGGGGGCAGGGAGATGACTGCAGTCGTGCTCGGGGTGGGGGGGATTTGGCCGCGATCTTTGTTGTTGTCACTTTGCTTCACATTTTTCTGATTAAAAAAAAATAGTTACAGAAAGGATTAACCTAATTTACATTGAACCTTATGGGGAATTTAACATGGCTCACGACCAATTTGGGTCACGACCAGAGTCCTGGAACAGATTAAGTATTTGAGCCAAGGTATCACTGTATATGGAAGTGTTTCCTAAGTGTTTTACATATATGATCTGACTTGCATACAAATTCAATTTAAGGACATTCTCAGGAATGGAACTTGTCTGTAACCTGGGGACTACTAGTATTACTATTCCTATATTGAGGGAAAGAGCCCTGAGTGCAAGAGAACAGCTTGCTTAGGACCAATCTATTCCTGTCTGGGCTGAGATTTGAGTTGGGCATGTTGAGCGATTTGCTTTCGCTCATAACTTCTTTGCTGTATCAGAACCTGGCACAATTAGAGTATGACTCGACCAGTTCATTTTGCTAATAGATTTTTGCCAATAGAACCTGGCAGGAACACTTGTTTTCTGTCTTATTTTTTGGTGAATAATTTTTAAAATATACCTACATTTTTCCTGCATTAGAAAATGTAGAGCCTTCATTAATTTGCTTTCCTTTTTAATGATGTTGTATTTGAGTTTCTGTACACATGCCACTCAGATTTAGCTGCCTGTTGTAAATATTGTTGTTTTAGTGGTATGCATCTCACAGAAATGTTAAAGCCAAATCTAAAGCCAACCATCTAATCATTGTGCAGAAGGAACAACATTTTGGCAACAATGTCACTCAAAACAGGGAGAAATCCTATTTTTTCAACCAATTTATAGAACTGTGTTATATCTAAACCTGTTTCAAGAGTAAATCAAGAAGAATAAAGTACTTGAAAAACCAATAATTTGGGGAAGATATCAAGAGATGGATTTTTTTCTTTCAAAATAAGCTTCATGGATTTTTTTCTACAAGTCTCTGTAATTTTCCATATTCACCTAGATTTGACATTCTAGTTCTTGCAATGGCGGTAAACCTGTGCCTCAGCTGTACCATTTAGCTTACAGAAATGAGTTTTCATGATAGAAAGTTTTGCCATCCAAAATAATCCTTCCACTTAGAAAGCTAGCTTTAATGGCCTTTTCCTGACATACTAGTTTTTAATGTTTAACATTCTTTTTGTTTGGTTTTGCGGGGGAGAATTTAGTCATGCAAACCACTCCTGTGGAATAATATGGTGCAGTACATTCAAAGGTTTATCACTTCAGTGAAAACAAGACCATATATGCTTATTTTGCTTTCTGTTTTGTGGCAAGTTTGTTCATCTGGCTTATGTCTTTTCCCCTACAAAGCACACAGCAGCTGTTTGATAAGATCTGCTTGATTAATTTTTTAAAAGCAATGCTTAAAAAGCCATTTAACCCTTATAATTTTATTTATTTGTTTGGCGAATCTGTAAATCACCCTTTCATTTATCCATGAACCCAAGATGATATGCAGAACATACACACAAACATGCATGCGTGCACACACTAAATCCAATTAAAAATTGCAATATTAAAAACAGACATCACTGTCAGGAAGAGAGTTACTGACAAGCACTTATAAAGATAGAAGGCCTTTTGTTAAGCTATAAATCAGGAGGTTGTAATAAGAGTAAAACTATGCTCCTGGTTTAGATTGGATTTTCAGAGACTGCAAATAAAAGATCTTTACTCTTCGCAGCATGGTTACGTATCTACACTGTCTTCTGTAGGAAAACCTACAAAATGCTGTCTAAGGCTATCAGAAGGTGCAATGCTGTGTTAGACACAACTGAAGTGTAGACACTTTCCTCAGACACCACCTGCCCTCTGAGCAACCTTTAATAACGGTTGCAGCATTTAGACACATCCTTTAGGTATTTGTATCAGGCAGTTCTACGATCTTGCAGGGAGGACAGATGAAAGTTGCCGTTATTTAGTTGATGCCCTACATACCATCAACACTAAGGTTAAGTAGTATACAAAAAACAGAACAAAATGTGCAGACATACTCTAAAAACTACAGATGGAACAGCAACACTAGCCACACTTCTGCGGCGTTATTACTCATGCCTACCAATCCCAGTGCAGTGGCTTTTTGTTTTCCATGGAGTTCAGTGACTGGTTTTAAACATAGGGCATTGCTGGAGTTGGTGTAGAGCTATGCCAGTTCCAGAGAAGGAATTTTGATCTGAAGAAGTGTAGGGTTTATCATCAGTCCACTTTTACATTCTTTGGTTGCACACCCATTTTGCTGGGTCTCCCTGTTGGCAAAGTTGCGCCAGAAGGGCTGATACATGGAGTTGCATTGGCATATGCTTGGTGATGCATGGATCACTGGCTGGCTCTCCATTGAATAACCTGAGATACACAAGAAAAGCTTTTGCTATAACCTAAGATTCTCCTCCCCTCAGCTGGCATATCTTACGTGGAGAATTGCACCCTTAGATTAGTAACTGAGTTTGTGAAAAATGCTTCTTGCAGAGATTTTAAACAAAGGCATATTCAGTTCTTGAGTTTCTGTGGGGGAAGAAGAGCAAGTAAGTGAGAGAACTGCATGGGTTAAGCAGGAAGCTTAGATGATTTTCTAGAAGTGTGCATGTGTAGCAAAGAAAGTTTTAGAAGATTCCCCATATCAGGTATTACTTCCTGAGATAAGAGGGCAGGAAGGATATATGAGAAGTTTCTGTTAGATTATAATATGTAGCGACACCTTTGCATGTATTAGGATCAAATATCTATGTTTGCAATTGGTTAAAGTGAACTCATGCTTATGATGTTAATAGAAGCATAAATTCTTGGTTCAAGGCTTTGTTCTGAGAATCTGCTCTTTCTCTTAGCCAATTACTCAGTCTGCAGAATGATATAAATCTTGCTGCATACCACAAACAGTTAATCGCTTTATTGACCTCAAAGTCAATGAACCAGAGAATTATATGTAAAATCTCTCACCTGCTTTTGAAGTAAGAAGGAGACTTTTACAATTTCTCCAACAGTTTCCAAGGCTAAAGTTGTAACTTGGGTGAAGGTTCTTTCACAGGTTGTAAAAACCTACACAAAACGATAGACAGGAACACAGGTCAATAATGGCTTAAGTAGGGCATTGGACTCAATGGCCTTATCAGCCCCTTCCAACTCACTGTTCTGTTCTATAGCTAGTTATATACTTAAATAGATGGTAAGCAAAGGTTTTTGATTATGCTCATCCAAGAGTCACCTACAAAGATAATTGCACTGTTTTCTCTTTGTTCAAAAGGTAATGGGATTTATAGAAAGACATGCAATAGAAAGCTTAGGTGATTCTGTAGATCAAATAAGACTTTTAGCTGGTATTTCCAGAATGGCATGTAAGGAAACAGATATCTTTGTTGTTATTTAAAGTTTTAAGTTTCCCCAAGAACACATAGAACCATGGGAAGAATCAGGCAGTAAACCACAGTTTATGGTTATGGAATCCCACTTTGCATGAACACGTAAAAGCAATACAACTTGACCGATATAGCTGTCAGTTGAAGTAGATGAATGCTAACCTGGTATTAGTGCCAGTTTTGCAAGCTTTAGTTCCCAATAGTTCAGAAACTGCAATTGCTGAATATGAAACTAATGTTTTAGAAAAAAAACAGACTTGAAATTACTTTCATGTGCGGTTGCTCTTCTAGGTGCCTTGGAAACCCCAGCCCACCATGTTTTGCACCTTGTTTGATGAAAGGGTGCTTGCTAAAAGCATGCTGTATCACACATGTACACAGTGATTGCACTGGCCTTGCAGTTTGTTTCTAGGTGCAGCTTAAAGGATTGGATAAAATAGAAGAAGTTAACTTGCTTTGAGATATGGTTCCTGCAGCGAGTGCCTTACTGTGTGTGATGCTGAAACAATTGAGGTCCGTAGATGGTAGCTGAATGTTCATATGCCAAGCTGAGTGTGTGTATAGGTGGCTTGATTGTAATAGAAACTAATTATTTTTAAAACAGCTTTCTTTAAAGCTATTGAAGGAATAACTTTAAAGTATTGAAGGAAAACTTATTTTCTCCTAAATGTTGCAATCTACCTTTCTATAGACTCGCTTTAATATTAAGTGTAAGATGCTGGTGGTTCCTCTCAGCCTGTATGGAAATTGTTTGTTCAGATATCCTGTATTTCTGGGAAATCGCTGTGTCTAGAGTGCCAGCGGACCAGGCGTGGGGCCTGGGGGCATGAGGAGAAGGTCTGGCTTGTGTTTTAATAGCAGCTTAATGGTCAGATGGAATCAGTAGGTCAACCTTTTTACAAAATGGAGAAGAAACATTGTCATCTGCTCAATAAGCTGTTGCTTAAAGGTACAGCAGCAGACTCCAGGTTGAAAATTGAGCAGCCTTATCTGTCGCCTTTTACAAGGTTTCTAGCCCCCTTCTTGCCACTCCTATGCCAACACTTTCCGTTATGAGGGAGGAGATACATCATTATATAGTCCTAGCAAAGATCTACATTGCAAACATCATGGATAAGAGGAGACTCAGAGGGGATATGTATGTTGATATATTCGACATAAAGGTATGCAAGGGGTTGTCACACGGAGATGGGTAGAGACCTGTTCTCCCCTGCAGAGGAAGGTAGGACGCGCTCCAACGGAGCAAAGCTCTGGGAGCCAAGGTCCCTTTAGACGCCAAGAAGCACTTCCTGACAGTTAGGGCCCCGAGGGTGTGGAATGGGCTTCCACGAGAGGTCGTTGAGGCCCCATCGGTGCGGGTATTCAAGGATAGGCTGGACGTTCACATGGTGGGCATGTCGTGAGCGGAGCCGGCTGGTGCCGGGGGTCAGACTAGATGGCCTGGGAGACCCCTTCTGACTTGCTCTGTTTCTATGTTTCTAATGTGCTCTATTTGAATTTTTCACTCATGTTGCCATTCCAGTTCTAAATGTAGGGATGCAATTGAATTATGAGGATGATATCTTCCATCAGACAAAAGCATTTCATGATGGTTTGCTGTGATATGTCAGGTGTATTTGAGGCTACACTAGTGTGCCTGGCTCTGCAATAGCTGAAAGACCTATGTAGTGGCTTGCGATAAGAAAGTGTGTGATACCTTGCACATGGGTGGGATATTTTCCCTAACTTTTAGCAATACATAGGCCATTGTATTACATAAAAAGCAAATAGCCAGCTGTGTTTTTGAAAATTGCTTTTATTAATGTGGTTTGGTTGCTTGATAATTATTCTACTTTGACTGAAACCCTGGAAAATTTGGTGTGACAGAAGGTTAGGCTGCCCTTCTCCAATAGTGGAATTCCCTCAAGCAAGATGGCATCTTTTGCCACTTGGCCACTCAGAAAATATAGTCCTTTTACAAAGCTCAGTAGCAAGTTCCCTAGAGCTGCATTATGCTTATTAGGCACCGTGTAGCTGCATCTTGTTCTCTTCCATATTTATGAGGGTGCTTTAAAAATGCAAATTTGTAGGTAATTTCAATTATATTGTGTATTGTTAACTCTCATAGCCATTTAACTGAAGTGTATATAACACAGATCAGAATGGAACTCAAGTTCCAAGTTAGATTACTTTGGTATTGGGAAGCCGCATTATTTAGGAGTTTTATTCACTGATTAATATACTATACTGAATGATTGCAGTTAATTCAGCCTGGCCCCGTGAAGAAATGCATCCCTTCTGAAGAGTATTACCTTTCCACAATGATTTGGAGTTTGGTTTATAGAACATGATTATCTCCAGCTGCAGAAAGCAGCTGGCATTGTAGAAGCTGTGCTTGTGTGCTCCGCACCTCCTCACTGTAGACAAGACACAGACCCAGTTCACACTAAAACACAGTGGACTGCCACCGTGGGTGGTTGCAGGGTGGCTTAGTATGATCTTTCAACCTGGTGTGGTTTTTCTGATTTTTTTTTTCTTTTGCAAAGAAGCCACCTTGGCAATCCATGTTTTGTGGTAGTTATTTAGGGCTTCTTGTTCTCAGGGTGGTAGAGTTGCTTTAGCATGGTTGCTGAAATGGTGAGAGAGCCACCTGGCAAGAATAGGAAAAAAATCTACTGGCCACTTCTTACATAAGATATGTCCTTTTTATTACATCTCCAAATCACAGTATTAAGTTCACTATTTCACTTTATTGCCTCCCTAGGAAATGATGCATTATCCCCACCTTTGGAGAGATTTGTACAAACTTAACTTTTTAAAAAACTTTCAGGGAGTTTGCAGAAAATCGTGCATAAATATTCAGCTTTAGCACAGTAAGTAAAGGAAAAAAATCAGTTTTTTTTTCACTTTTTAGTTTTCTCTGCTGGAGGGACAGTGGTAAGCATTTCAGTATGAAAAAAGAGAGGGGGGAATGTAACCTCCTCCTTCCTGGATCACTGTGGTCCCAAAGTGGGGCAGCCTGACCTTATCCAGAGGTAAATTAATTATACACATGCATAGCATTGCTAGGAAGAGGAATGTCTTAACTGACAGGGGGAAATAAACAGTCACTCTCAAAAGAAGTGAGAGTAAACTGAACTGGCAGTGATAGAGGCAGAGAGCTCTGACAAAGGAGGAGGAGGAGGAGAAGGGCTATAGCAGAACATGCATTCGCTAAGCACACTTTGGCAAGGGAGATCCTGAGAAGTGTTGCGGTTTTTTACCACTTTTGCCAGGCAACAGAAGCACTTTTGAACAAATCACATTAAAGCTGCCCTTCCAGGTTTGAATATCACAACAGGGCACCCTGAAAAACCCAATAAGCCATGGCTTCTTGGGGTCACTTATGTATGGCTAACAAATCAAACCATTGCTCCCACATTCAACAAGACTTTCTGAAACAAATGGAGAGGTGCTTATGTCATGCAAGCCTAATCTGGTTCAAACCTAATGAGAAGTCACCAGGGGTGAATTCCCTGCAGGGTTTCTTGTTGGGGTGGCAGCTGCCATTTTGAATGTAGGGAGTGCATAATATGCAAAGCTGGTGAGGGTAGCTTGTTGGGATGATTGACAAGCCAACCAGAACCCATGGGCTGTGTTAGGGGTTGTGGGTGGTTGTCAGTTGTCCCAATCTCACAGGGTTCACATGTAACTATGGCATGGTTGCTACCTTGAATATTAAAATGGGGGCGTGATGGGGACAGTGATGAAAAACTCATGGGGAAATCCATCTTTGACCGCTTCTCATTATGTACAAATCAGGACAGAGTAATGAGACTGGAGGAAATATAGCAATGGCTACTATAGTGTCTGTATTTTGGGGTTGGTTGCATGAAAACTGCTAGGTTGTTGGGGATAAGTGGGGGAGAGGAGATGCTACGTAAAAGTGGGTGCATTGCCTGCAGCACATCTACTTCCACTTTTACTCAGCAATCTATGACCTTCATAGATTGCTGAGCATGACATCTGGACCCAAACTGTTTGTTTAGGGGCTAAACAAACCAGTGGTTAACCCATGGTTTTTGTTTTGTTTTGTTTTGTTTTGTTTTGTTTGGAGTTCAGACATGAGAGTTGAATGTGGCCTGTTGCGCAAAATTGTAGGAAGCAAGTGCTCTCTCATACTCACGCATAGCAACTCATTAGATTTCTAAGCTGATGGACGTGTGGAGCAGTTCATTCACTCCACAAGCAATATGCTGTTTGATAGCACTTGTAGGTGTGCTGCTGCTTGTGACTTCCCGTAAGCATCTGACTGGCCCTTGTGTGAACAGAAGAACCCTGCTTAGGAGAGCAATCTCCCCAGGCAATCAGAGTATACATGTGGCACTAATGGACTGTGGAGACAGACTAGGGAATGGCAGTGGTCAACTTAACTGATTGTGCCTTAGTTCCTGTTAAGGATGCTGTTCACTCCCTGGGGAGGTCCATTCTTCACTGACTCTAGAGACGCTACAGTTATGGAACCAAGGCACAACAAGCTTAGAAAATCCAGATATATAGCTGCTTCCATTTAAATGTCCAGCTGACTATACTGGGAGCCAAGGATGGGGAGCTCCTTCTGCTGGCAGTGTTGTGACAATCTTGTAGCAGAGCTTTCTCTGTCCCTTCTTCACTTTTAGATGTCATTTAATTCCCTTTAATTACAAGCAGGATTGAGATTCTGTTTCGTCAGTGGAAGTGGATTTGGAATCCGAGTGACCCACGTGCCTATGTTTATCCATTTGGTTTGTTCCTCCAGTAGTTCTAAATATGTTTCGCAGGAAGGACAGATTTATCAAGTTCTTAAGATGTTATGTTAAATTACAAGTTGTAGCTGCAAATGAATCTGAATTTTGGATGCCTAGTATTAGCAGCCAACAGAGGAAAAAAAGCAATTTCTGGATGCTTAAAATATACTCTTGTAAATTTTACATTCAGTATAAAACATTCCACATCTAAATAGATTATGGAGCACTGAACAATAAAAAAATAAAAGAAACGAAAGCGCAATAACAGCACAGTCCTTCACATGTTCACTCATACAAGTTCCTTTAATTCTAGTCAGTCTGAAAGTGCAATTCCATGCAAGTTTAGATGGATAACAGGCCTGCAACTTCCAGCATGTAGGCCTCTTTCTGTCTAAACGTGCGTAAGATTGTGCTCTTATTTTCTAGTAAGTATCTACTAAGTAACTGTAGTGTTAGACAGGAAATGTTCATATTTGCTTCAAGCAGACAAAATTGGCAATCCCTCACTCATAAAAACCATTTTACAGAGTTTTAATAATTGTGTGATTATTCCTGCATAAATGCACATGCAATTAGCAGACATACCTACAAAAAAGGTATACTTTTCCACAATAAGTCACAAAATAGAAATTGCTGTAGTATAAAGGGGGGGAGGTTGAGCTAGATATTTTGGATAGGTTGCTTAAGCACTGGCTTTCCGCTGGTAGAGAGAAGAAAAAACTGTGGAATGCTAATTTATGTGGCCTACTTGTGCACAAATGTAATTCTATTCTTACAACCTTAATATATTTACTTAAATGCTTCATTTTTCTAAATAAATGCTAACAGGAATGATATATAATAAATAATGATACTCCAAAACACTAAAAGGGGACAAAAAGGACAAATTAATGTTGATCATATCTCTTGCATATCAGTACAAGGTGGAGACTTGTTGGAAATGAAAGAAGCTGTTATTCTTGGCACACTTGCCAGGGTCAGGGTTACACCGACTCTTCTAATGAGGTCTGTGATGGCTTGGAAATGAGGAGTGTGGGGATTGAGATGGCAGAGAGGGAGAGGCTATCTCAAGGCCGCTGCCTCCAGGTGCTCAGGCATACCATGGAAACATACAAAATGGAAGTGAAGGGAGGAGTCAAGGGAGGAGGAGGAGGAGGAGCCTGATTCAGTCCCTGGCCCCAGAACACAGTGGCAGGCTATTGGAGGGCCTGCATAGATCTGGGAGGTTGGCCCTTCTCCAGAGAGGCCCATCCAAAGGGGTGGACAACAGGGTTAGTGAAGTTTTCACAAGTAGTTTCTCATTTGGGTCCAACTGTTCACTTTGTTCATGCACAGAGACTTGCCTTATTACATCCCTAGTTTGTTAGCTATGAATTGTAAATAAAGAGCTGTTTTGCAAAGAGACTGTCAGTTGTTTGAAACGAAGAAAGGGAGATCCAGCTTTCAATAGGGCATGACTTCTATTCTCTACATTTTAACAAATTTGTCCCTATTCAGTTTTGTTCTTCCTATCTAAAGAATTACCCATTATTAGTTCTTTATTACACTTTTCAAGAATTAAATAGAGTGCTTCGGATCATCTATCCTAGGCTTTTTATTCTTCCAATATTTTGCAGATATTCCCAGATCGTGCACTAGTACGAATATGATTGCCACCTGCAGGTACAGTTATCATTAGGCAAAGGACAGCATTGTAGTTCATACAGACAGAGTCCCATTTTGATGTACCCTCATAATCATTTCTTTGAATTCAAAAAATTCTGTGGCTTCCAAGAAATAATGCAGCATCTGTTCTCAAGCCAGGTTGGGTTATCTACTTCCTTCCTTCCTAATCAAGAGGCTTAGATGGTGTCTCTTGTTCTCATAATATGAAACAATGGACCAGCTTCTTGTAGGCACAGAAGCTCTTGTGGCTAGGAAAAGCCATTACCCAACCCTGAAATCCTGTGCAGCCAGACTCTTCTACAAGTGGGGGACCGGTCTCGAGGCAAAACTCAGGAGAAAAGGAGACAAACTCTAGAAGCAGTGAAATCCGGAAAAGTTAATAAATGCACAACTTGAATGAAAATACCTGTCAGTACAGATAGATTAAAGTTAAATGGTATCTGTTAGATGCAATATATTTATATACCTGTTGTAACCAACATATTCAAGAAAACTATAAAGTTGAAACTGAAAATATTTGGGAGAAGCTGTGGCTAAGCCATGAGGAGCTGCAAATACTAGTGAACAGTTGTGAAAAAAAAGAGATTATCACTGGAGAGGGTTGAGGCAGAATGATCCTCTCTGAAACACTCCAGCAGAAAAAAAATTGCAGGAGAACTTCTCTAGCCCCTTCAAAACCCTGAAGCTAAAAATGTTTGCTAGGGAGCTACTTAAAATCTCTTTTCTAACCTTTATGCAGCTGTCAAGAAACACAGCTATTAATGTGGTAATAGATAGCCTGTGGGCAGATTAGTCAATAGGAGCAAGTTATGGAATTGATAGATGTCTGATTGGTCTCAGAGAATATGTCGGAGGATGTGAGAGATGCAGAGATTTAAAGCGGGCTGTTGTGGAAGCATTTGTAGAGTTTCTGTTGTAATGCAAGACAAGTGGCAGTTCCTGTAGGTCTCCCTTGAAGTGTACAGCAACAGATTCCATAAGATGTATGCAAATATATGCTTGGAATTAACCCATGTCTTATTTTGCCAATGTGACCTGTGCTTGGCAGAAATCTCTGTGTTTTTGATTGTAACTTCAGGCAAGGAAGTGATGCTGAAGAATTTATCAGCGTCCCTAGCAAGAATCTCAACTCTGATTCAGAACGCCCTCACTTTACCTCTGCCCCAGCAGGAGACAGAGTATTTCTCACACTTCTCTGTATTAATTACGAAAACAACTGTAATACAAGAGGCTTTTTATTTTGGCTAAAAAGATAAACATTCTGCAACAGACAAGGTTGTGGATTTATTATTCTGAACTTTCAGTCTAGCTGCTAGACTCTAGCAGGTGACATAGATTGCTTTTTCATAATTCACAATTGTAAAGGATATATACATTTGCTTGCTTTTTTTTTTTTAATAAAAAGCTCTTTTTTCTCCCTTTCATTTATGGAAGGAAAAGAAGCATACTTAAGTTAACTTAGGATAAAATATGGAAAATGTGGAGAATAAAATAGATTTGAAATGAAATAATGTCCTCCTGCTAATGTAAAACAAAAATGGTGACATAAATGTGTTCATCATGCAAAGCTGAGGAATGCTCAATTTAAAATAAATGTATTTATTAAATTTATATGCTGTCCAACTGGCAAATGCCCTTTGGTAGTTTGCATATATCTATTATCTGTGTTTCTATTAATTTTTTAGCTATTCCTTTTCAGTGTAGGTGGCCCCATTGTTGAGATGTGTAGAAGCTGAGAGGAATTTTTTTCTTCTGTAACTCCTTTTTCGCCAAGTGATTTGTTCCTTATTCAGAAGTTTTGAGAACCTTTAAAAAATAAAATTATCTATTACAGTAGCACAATGTTAAGGAACAAAAAGTGACAACTCACTTTAGTCCCTTTGGTCCCAGGGTATGGGCTGATGGCAGATAAACAAACAAACAGGTTTGGATCTAGGGAATATCTGCATGGGAAACAACATGGAAAATCTTTGCTTGCTAGCTTAAGAACTTGGAAGAAAGTGGAATATATATTTTTGTAATAATGTATAATTCAGAATCAACCCTACATAATGTATTGGAAACAGGAGTTGGTGTGGTCATTATCTATGGTCAATCTTCCCTGTGAGAAAATGTTCAGGGAGTTTTCTTACTAGAATAGGACAACTAGATGCTCCTAGAGATGGTGAGTGGCCCACGGCTTCAGGGGTTCTAAAATATATCCTGCAGGGTAGGTAGAGGAGAATATATGCTCTTTGAGTGTGTCCAGATGACCTTTTGAAAGTTCTTCTGGTTTATATGGTATTTACTTTGCTGGTGAGATCTGAGTGTCCTCCTGCTGTGGAACTGAGGCACTGTGCCAGATCTTGCCTCTGTCATCTTCAAGGACCAAGACAGAAGTTGGTTTTCTGGGAAGGAAGAAGCATGCTCTGGTTTCATATCTGCCTTGAGGAGAATTTCCTCCTCACTGAACAGTTAGTACTCAATGGGCTATATACAATTCCAGATGGGTTCTGCAGTAAGGAGAATGCAGAGGCAGAACTTGCAATTATATGACTTAAAAATATAAGGCAAACAAGAATATTATTTCAGATACACTGCATTTCCTTATTTTTCCTTATATTGCATGTACTTCCACCATCTCTTTGTTTGCAATCTGTAAAGGATAATTCAGGGCAGTACATAGAGCTCTAAAGCTAGTCTTAGAATGGAGGTGATTATAAAAGCCTGACTTCTTAGTTTTGGTCTCCCTTGATAGAGTCAAACTAAAGCTGTTGTGAGCTAGAGTTCCTCCCTTCACACATTCAAAGCCACAGACCTTTCTTTCAAAATCCTTTTTATTGATCAAAGTGTTTTCCAGAAGCACAAATGCCCAGAAGGAATTTCTAAGCATGCACAGAGCAGTTTGTTGAACGTAATCCAGTATTTGCTTCTAGGAACTCTCCTTATAAGTATGTTTGGGCTTCATCCTTTCAGGAGGGGCCTTTTGAAAATGAGCATGTCTCCTCTCTGCTTGTTGATCATCTAACTGGGCCACCTTCCTTGGCTAACAGGCCACGGGGTCTAGAGGTGTACCTGCCTCATCTGTCTTTGCAAGACTCCCCTGTTCCAAGCCCACTCCTGATACCTGTATCTTGGTTATTCTTAGAGCCTACCTGCCCACCTCTGCTTCTCTCATCTCAACATCTGGAATCAGCCCACATTCTGAGCCCTCCTGCTCCTCTTTCTCTCCTCCTCTGGTCTGCCCAGCAGGCTCCCAGTGTAGCTCTTTTTCTTGCTCCCAACAAATTTGATTGTGTTCAGTTCTAAGTTTATGTTAAAAATCAGTTGAAAGTTTATGTTGAAAATTACTTGGAAAATTTTTTATTCCAAGGGAAAAGTAAGCATTGCATGGATGTTCCTTGACTTAAGTGAGTGATGCAGAAGCCGTAAAATCACTTTAAATCATTTTGAAAGGTGTTCTTATTTGAAGAAGTGGAGGCTTTCAACGTGGAAATGCACAGCAAATGAAGCTACTTGTGCCTGAAGAGGCTTTCAGCAATTTAGCAACCTGCCAGCTGAGCAGCAAATTTAAATAGTTAGTGCTTGACAAGAAATTGGTTTTGCAGTCCGATCTGCTCAGGCATGAGAGAGAATTCTGTAAAGGGTGTAAAGAAGAAATGTATTGTCCCTTAAATAGACACTTGAACTGAAGATTGTTTCTGCAGTGAAAACAATAACACCCTAACGATTACTGTTGTGCTTGTGTAGTGTTTTTTGTGCAAAGCTCTCATCTAGTTCCTAAATAGATAATCAGTACTAATTTTGCTGTTATAGTGGACTGCAAATTCATAATGAGTTACATGACAAAACTCTTTAAAATATGGAGCTGAATATTTTAAAAAGTTGACTTAGAAAATACACTGTAAAGAAAATTCTGTTGCTAAGTTAAGGCAGTCACACTGACTTTAAATGTTATTCTGGTCATTGCTTCAAAATATGTAGTGGGACTTCCTAAATGGAACATCAGAACATAACCTATGCATTCCAATGTTCTTATTATTCCATATGGGTCTCTGTGGGTCAGAACCACTGATAATATGAGGCCTGTTCATCCCAGTTGCTCTTACTGTTGCATGAACATGATGGGGAAGTAGAAGTAGGGACCTATCATGCTTGTGGGAATGATCACCGTAGGGCTGCTTCTCCTCCAGCTGTCCCCTCATACTCCAGTTTTCAGGATAGCCTCTGATTCTCTCAGGAGGGTGGCTTTTGAGGATGCAAGCAGCTGCCGAACTGGGGTGTGACTGGAAACCTTCCTGCTGTGGATCTTCCTTCTTTACATATCTTTGGATCCAAGTCAATTACTTTTCAATATACTTTTGAATACAGTAATATTTATTTATCTGAATGGCAGGATAGTATATTTTCCCAGCCAGCGATCTTCCTCCACTCAATTCACATCACTCATATATTGGAGTAGATGTAACATGCCCAGGTGTGAGGGAAGACAGGACAGGAAAAAAAAATATATAGGGACAGGTCTTCCATTTGGCCTACCAGCACTCACACTTACCAGCATACTCAAGGAAGGGCAGGAAAGGTCTCAGTTGGGCCTTCTGCTGTCTAACTATGGCCACTGGACCACAGTGTACAAGATTGTGCCTGAAATCCATGACAACACGATCCATATTTGAGCTCTAAAGTAAAGTCCTGTGCTAAAGCTAGACTGCAATTTTACATGGGACTAAGACTCACCAAACTCCCCTTTTGCTTCTCAGCTGCTCTATCCTTGCTACAAAATGATCAGGATTGACAGTCTGAGTCAGATATTAGAGGAAGTGCTTAGGGAAACATGGCTACTATGCAAGTCCAGGGAAATTCAATAAATTTGTATTGTGGCAGTTCATGATCAATTGCACTTGGGTGGACTTTTCTAACCTTTATAACAACCTTTGCAACCTGGTTTTGGATTCTTCACTAGCTCTGGCATTTTTGGAACCCAGATTTTATACACCCAGATGTATAAAAAGATGAGCTAGAACTTGAAATACTAAGTAAATCAATGTAATAAAATATTAAATAAAATTTTAAGAGAGGTAGTTTAATTTTACTGAGTCTGTGATACCACACTTCTGAACATAACTGTTTGGCAATGAACTACCTAATATTTGTGAAGTCTCTTCCACTTCTGTTCTCTACTTCCAGTATTCAATATCTATTCCCTTGATAATTTTCCTTGGTGATTTCAGTGGAACTCCATTTGATATGTGTGTGCTTTGAATTGCACCCCTGACAGTGAAGTTGCAGACTCTTCATTGGAATCGATATTGGGCATGATAAAGGACTTGATGTAGGGGAAACAGGACTGGATTTCCCAGTGTTTGGGTGGCTTTTAGCTTTGCTTTTAAAGCAGCTGTGGAAGCTCCAAGTTTGATTGGAACGTGGATGCTGATGAAACCTGATTGTGACACTTAATGTGCTTCCACTAAGATTTTTGATACCTTAGTAGGGGAGGCCCCAGTCATTCTAGCAGAAGAGACTTAGAGATCAGCAAATATACTTTTTCAGCATTCTTTATTAAGTAAGGAGTGTGTGTGCATGCACATGCACATTTTGTTTTACACACACACACACACACAGGGAGGGAGGGAGAGAGGGAGGGAGAGAGAGAGAGAGAGAGATGCTTGGACCAATACAACCAGAATGACATTTATGAAACAAAAGTGGGACATCTGTTTTGCTATATTTCCTGACAGTTGCATCCCATTATATAAGAAGCTGAATTTTGTAGGATAGAGTTGAACTGATGTGTCTTGATCTCTGATGTGGAAGCCTTTAGATTTGGGCCTATGAATTCTGCTCAGTCCTGCTTTTCCTGTGCCGCCCTGCCAATCCTAACAAGCTCTTTCTGCCTAATTCTATCTTTCTTAATCAATGTTTATGTCTATACCATTATGGATTGGCTTGTGTTACTGGTGTAATGGCATGTTGCTTTTTTCATAAACTGGAGTGCCTGAAAACAATCTTTTTTTGTTTCAACCTACACTAATATTCAAAATCGCACAGATAGCTTATAATGTCAATAGGAGTGATGATATCAAGTGATAATAATCAAGTTTTATGAGAGCTTGATATTTGCAGCTGCTGCAAGATCCAATGAAAGTTGTGATGGCTTGCAAAGTAGATCAGAGAAATGAATGACGGTCTACCAAGAGCTGTTAGCCATGATTATGTGTTCAGAGGCAATGCACTCTGAATATTAGATGCTGGAAACCTACAATGGGAAAAGGAATATTGCCTTCATACCCTACTTGTGGTTTTCTGAGAGGAATCTGGCCGGCTACCATTGCAGACAATACTGTTTATAACCAAAGCTCTGCCAGATTAGACCAAATGTCCATTTAATCCTGGGGCTGACAGCTTGTAGCCCTCCAGGGGCTTTAGTTTCAAAGTTTCAGCTCACCTGCATAGCCTACAATGTAGGTCAAAACATCGGGAGGGCCAGAAATTCCTCATCATCCTATTTCTTAATTTTCATTGGGAAAAAAGAGGAACACTCAGTATTTCTAATTTTACTGTGAATCTGTATTTCTGTTCTAAAATGCATACACTGTACTAAAGAAGTGGGGAACCTTTCCAATCCAAGGGCCAGATTCCATTTCAGAGAAGCTCTTGGGGGCAGTGCTTCAGTGGTAGGTGGAGACAAAGGCAAAGGAGAAATGGCCAAAGGCAAAAGGGATACAGCCAAAAATATAACTCCTTCCCAACACATTTTAGCTTCAAACTCCTAACAGCCAGTAACTGAGCCTTAGGAGAGGCATTTTAAGCCTTTAGAACATGGGTCCTCAAACTACGGCCTGCCATGCCCATTCAACCGTCCTGCCCCAGAGGTTTTGCACTCGCTGCGCACGCGGGTATGCGGCTTGCTCGCGCGGAGGTTGGTTTGGATTCGCTCGGAGAAACTATCTCCTTGCGAGCAAGCCAGTGCCTCGCCGTGTGGGCGCCCAGCAGCGGCTTGCTTGAGGAGAGATAGGTTTGGACTTGCTCAGAGAAAACGCTCTCTGCTTGAGCAAGCGGCTGCCTTGCCCCATGCTCCCCCCTGCCCCCACCTCACCTCACACCCCCCGCCCCTGCCTTGCCACGTGCATGCGCCCCGGCCCACGCCCACCCCCCGCTGGCACCGCCTTGGCAGCCCGCTCCCACTGCAGGCCCCTTTCAACTGGCCCCCTATTGGAAAAGTTTGGGACCCCTGCTGTAGAACATGGGGGAAAACTGCAAAGGACAGGTAGCTGCCAAATGATCGTGACCACCACAGGGGGCAAGGCCACCTGGTAATCCCAGAGAACTAGACTGGGGACCCAGGAGGCCTGGATTTGGTGTCCAGGTCTGAGGTGCACCACCCTTGGTGTAATACCTTTATGAGGTCAACTAAAATATCATAAAAATGTGGACACTTTCAAGACCTGCAAATCTCTATTAGGCAATGTGTTACAAGAAGTGTGTTGGTGGTCAGGTGGATGGGAAGAAGTTTGAATAGATGCTGTAGCATATTCTTACGTTTATATGGCAAAAGGTATAGCGGAACCTGCCTTGTTCACTCTGAATGAAGACAGTCCTTTGTTTTATATTTTATATTTTTTAACATGAAAGATCTATGGTTGTCTGAAACTTTTTCTAGTCAGTGGTCCTAGGGCACTGAAAACTAAACCAATCACATTGCCTAGCACAGCCCAATTTGAGTGTTTGCAACCAGTCCAACTGGGTGGGAAAGAGTATTTAAACAATGGTCCTAATAGGTAAATGAAGACCCTCTTACTTGTTATGTAACTAAGATTACCACCAGCTAAGAATTGCAAGGTAACTGGTAGGTGGTAAAGTAGTGTATAACAATTTCTTGATCTTATTTCTGCTGCAGAGAGAAATATTTCCTTCTTTAGCTGAGGGTACTCATTATACAAGCTCTTGGAAACATGTTAGGCCTCTTATTAGCAAGCAACCTCCGTACTAGAAAATGGATGTATTTGCATTTTGCTAATGTGTGCGTGCTCTTGTTTCAGTTATTTTCAATTACATGTTCATCATTTTCTTTATGGGCATTTGCAAAATAATGTTGGGCTGAAAAGAAGTCTGCTGAGTCCTCATGTTTCGCCAAGTGCTGATCAAGTCGGAAGAAGCGTTAGGTAAGGGTTCACAGGCTTTTGTTGCCTCCAGCTTTATGCCAGCGCTGTCACGCCAGAGCAAACATTTACTTTCCTTTGACAGCTTGAAAAGGTCGTAGCGTTCTTATTTATACATTCTAAAAACTGAAGTTTCGGTATTGCAAGAAAAAAATAGAAATACTTGTAGATTGACCTTAAAGTGCTGAACCCTTCCTTACCATGGATATATAAGCCTACTGCTCTTCAGTTATGGTTTCTTTTAGGACAAAGAGCTAATCTATGAGACCTTTTGTTCACTGGACTTCAGGGTAAAAGTATCTCAGGCAGCTATGGCAGCCAGAAAAGGATTTAAATAAGATATTACGAGAACATGGGCCAGTCTACAGATGCTGAATTGACAACTGACTATGTGAATTGACTGTACTGAAGAGCATCACCTTTTGGTGGCATGGAAAATAATCAGTGGTTTATTCATCTACACATGCAAAAAGTGAGGGGAAGTACAGATGAATTACCTCTTAGTAAAGCAGTAAAGTAAGTTCAAAATGTGGATGATTGGTGGTATCTGGGTTCATTCATCTGGTCATATTAACTAATTATGCACAGGCAAAATCAATATAGTGCTATGACATGCAATGGGAACAGGATGTGACATCCATGTAAGCATGGTTGGGATACAGGGAGAACCTTAGAGTGAAAGAACCAAGGGGCAGCTTGTAGTAGGAATGCAGCAAGATATTACTGGCCCTTTCCCTCTCAGTTCCTCCTGTCTGAATGGACTGACTTGCATATTATAATGTAGTGAATTCAAAAAGAATTAAGAAATGCCTTGCCTGCTTATATCCCATTGCAAATGATCTCTTTCAGTATTGCTTTATAGGAATGAAGAGAGCTGGTTATCTTAGATGCTTCTCTATGTGAGACCCACTTGTGAGTCTAAAGGGTTAAACAAAAATTAAAGCAATTATAAGGCAATGCTGACTCACTGAACACTCTAGGTCTAACTTCTGAGTAAACTTGTATAGGATTACATCATTAGACTACAAAAGTAATTCTCAATTTTTGAAGTTAATGTTCCTTAGCCGTGAACAGTGACACTGTATCCCTCTCATCCACGAACTCTGATTCTTAAGAGTATCCTACTCTTCTACTACTTCTTAATGTAAGGGCGATATTTATTTCAGCTTAGCACTATTTCTGAGTTTCACAAATGATTACTTTTGATGAGAAATTATCAGCATGATTTCTATTTTGTTTTTGGATGTAGGTGATAGCTGTGTGAACAGTTAGGGATTGCTCGCATCACTGATGCTTACCACAGTAATTAAGCAGGATGCTCCTCCATGAAGCTGAAAAATGTGCCTTCTTAGGCTTCATTATATAGCCTTTTAAAGACAAGGAAGAAGTTTGTGTGCTGCCTTAATTTGCATTACTGTATGACTTTTCCATTTGCCTTCATTCATTTATTTTGCATTCAGTGATATTTAGGTGACATCTAGAGTTTGTAAACAGATATATTCAGTTTCTTTTAATAAATATGTCCTTTTCATTGTTTAAGATTACAAAAAGTAAGGCCTCACTTCTTGCCAGACACTTTGGCTTTAATTAATGTTACAAGTCATTTAGGAAAAAGATATCACAACTAATATTATTTTGTTGGGTATGGGTACTATAGTTGCAAATTATACTTCTGGACAAAGTATTTTCAGAGTGTCACTTTTTACAGATCACAGGAATGGTCCTGAAGTGTTTCCCATATAGTATTTAAACATGTCAGATTTCTACAGACAGATGTATGTTCTGCAGTACCAGTCTATTCTATGCAAAATTATGCAAAATATTGTTTAAATATAATGTTTATATTTATTTTGACCTGCTTTGGGGTCATTTACTCATAGTAGTTATTTTTGACAATAATTGTAATTTCAATTTAAGTCTTCCTAATTTTTCTTATTTTTTGTAGTTTTCTTTTTGGTATTTGTAATTCTTAATGTAAAAAACTTGGAGGTAGCAGTATTACCTTTTAATCTGGTAATTCCAATTCAATATATTCACATTGTGCTGAATATAAACAGCATATACTGTAAACCAGGCATCTAAGGTAGATGCCCCCTTTGAAAACACGTTTTTTTGAAGCAAAAAACGAGTAATTCTTTGATAGGAATAGGAATCATATCAAAGGTATTCAAATACCTCTGAAACTGAATCTTTGCAAGGATTAAGATGGGTGTGTAATTTCAAAACAGTATAAGAGGCTGTTGTGTAATACTCTTAGAGCAGGGTGACGACTTACACTACTCAGACACCAGTCCCTTGGTGGTTTCTCAGCTCATAAGCAATTTCCCCTCCTTCCAGGTTGAAACACCTCTTCTAAGGCTTAGCTACTGGAAGTAAGGGCTCAAAGCTAAACTATGTTGGCATCTCTGTGCTTTGTTACGTCTTGTTTTGCAGTGCTCCCTTTTGCCTTTGGCCCCATGCATCTTTGGCATGCAGTTCCTGAGAGCTTCTCTGAAATGGAATTCATCAAATGTGTTTTCATTTTGTAAACTACCCAGAGAGCTGGTTAGTGGGTGGTATAGAAATGTAATAAACAAAATGAAACTAGCACTAAGAGGTTTTGTCCAGCCTTAGGACATTTGTATGTGCCTCAGTTTAGGAATATAAAAATGGGGCCCAGCAGCTTATGGGAAAATAGCCTTAATTCACTTTGTACATGGTATAGACAGTTCTCTGGGGCATTTCCCCTTCATTAATTTTCTTTCCTTTTCCAGTCTTCTAACAAAATTAACATTGAATCAGAAAGTTGCAAGAAATGAGTATGAAATACTTGAACAAACAAAAAATGAGGCAGTCAATCAAATAATAATGCAAATGGTGATACGAGTTTAACAAGAGCCATGCTGGGTCCAACTAGTCCACTATTCTGTTCCTCCAGTGGACAACAAGCTGCCTGTGGAAAACCTACAAGTAGGCCATGAGTGATCCTGAGCAATACATGGGGCAACAGCCCACGCGTTAGACACAATGTGAGCTGCCCATAACACACGGGAGAGAGCAGGCACATTGCCACATCTGCTTTTAATCAACAACCTATTGCTGGCTCCTTCACAGGTTGCTGAACCTCATGTCCGAACCTGGAATCTCTAACCCCCGCCCCCCTCCATGGTCAATCCCAAAACAACCCATTGGTGTACAACATCATACTAAAAAACCCACAAAAGAGCCAATTGAGGGTCATTAAGTAAAAACATTAGAGGTTCAGGCAGGGAGGCAGTGTGTTCTCTCTTGCTTGGCTACACCCATCCACGGGTTGTTGGTAGGGATGAACCACGTCATATTGTTTCCGCTGCTGTAGGTGACATATAACCATTGATAGAGTTATTCTTCAGTGGAATAATAATTCACTGACAAAAACTTCTCTTTTTGGCCTTTCCTGCTGCTGAACTTTGATGTTCTTTCATAATGGTTGCAGTGATGACAAATGAGGAGCTAGAAGCATGGAGGTAATTAATTAGCCTTCAGGTCCATCCAATACAGTATGTATCCTAATGCAGTGAGACTGATTTTGAAGTGCCACATAGGAAATTCAAAATAAAAGATGATGCTGCACTTCAGTTAGTGTACATCCAGCAGTCAGAAATGCACTGATAGCACTTATGCACAACTTAGATCACACCACCAACCTATCAGCACTTAATTTGCAGTAATCCTTGCTAGCATCTGCGATGGGAAGAAGAGGAGATGCTTAAACACTAAGGATGTGCAAGACAGCTTCTGCTGAATCTGACTGTGTATGGCTTGATAGTCTAGACAGATGATGGGTGCATACAATTGCTATAAACCACTATGCATCTCATGGCAAATACTGTAATATTATTATAAATATTGATGTTATTAAACATAATAGTTTTCATAATCCTGTATTCTATTTACATTTTCATTACTTTAAAAATGATAATGTTTCTGGAACATTATCACATTATACTGAATGTCTAATTTATAAAACTGATGCAGTGAATTGATTGCTTTGTTTGTTTTACTTGTGAATTTTTAAATTCATTTAAATGCACTTGATCATCTTGAGAGTCCTTGGGGTGAGATCGAAACATTGTAATAAAGAAATGAAAAAAATTGTGAAAGGCATTGACTGCAATCTTTGTTTGTGTCCATGTGCTAAGCACTGGTTTCATTTTAGGTTGCTTTTTAATTCTGTTTGCAGTTTCCTTCACCAACAGAGATGGTTACATTTTATTGGTTTCATTTTTGCCTTAAAGGGTAATTGATAAAATGTTATTTTCTTAGAAATACATTGTGGAATGGAGGTGTTAGAGACATAAAAGATTAACAAAATGTTCTTTTATTTTCTTCTGAATAGCTTACCTGAATTTTATGTCCCAATGCCAGATTTTAATAGACCATTAACTTTGCAAACCATATTAAACCTTATTGCAACTACCGTTGTAAAACGACTGAATTGTCTCTAGAAAGTAAAAAACATTCTGGAACATAAAGGCAATACATTAATGATAGATGTGTACCCTGCAATTTTAAATGTCTCAGAAGACTTTATGTATTGGAAATCCAGCATGTTGCAAAGAAAGTCAGTTTCTTTGAGAAAATTAAAACACTGTTCTCACCATGTATGCCAGGTGATGTCTCGCCTGAAGCTAATATCTTAGAAATGCCATAATATCTAATTGGCTGGAATGATTATTAGGAGACAAAGCTGACAGTGACTTGGAGTTTTCATATATATTATCCTGATGGTATTTTTTGCTTTTTTCTGTTTTAATGAAATATTTGAGTCTGATTGAAGACATTCTCCTAATGTTTTGTAACCCATCTTGAATCTTTAAGAAGTAAGACTTATTTAAGAACTCTTTTTGAATGTGGCTTCAAAGGAAGAACTTCTGCAAAATACTGTACCAAAATAAATAGTACTATATGCCAGTTAGACTGGAACCTATGTACCCCAATTTATCAAGTTTATGTTGGAGATAGAGAAGAGGAAGTGGAATACCTGTACATATGCAGTAGTAACAGCCTTGAGTTGAAATTATTGGTATAGTATTGTACAAGGAATTAGAGAAACAACAGGTTATGTTGTCCTATTGCCCATTCCATTTATTTGATTAAAGACAGATAAGGGAAAAAAAACACTGAGGTGGTTAGATGCGTGGTAACTGATGCATGTATAGTATTGGCAAAAGGCTGGGTGTCTGCCCTTCTACCATTTCTCAGTGAATGGAGATGAAAATACGGAATGATGTGATGACTGATAAAAATGCTGTTTATAAACACTGGTAGAAGGAGTGATGCAGCCGAGAGGTTTGGGTTTTATTGATTTAATTCTGAAAAATGCATAGGCCTTTTGGCTTAGCATCAATAAACCTTTTGACAACATTGCCTTAAGAATTGCTGTTTTACTTTGAAGTTCTGGTTTGTAAACTGGAATATATAAATGCTGATGCAGCTGGTGTATCACTGGGGAAAATAAGGCATAAAGAAGTGGTGGGTTTTGTGAAGATACAGATGATATATAGATATGGTAATATTGTGAAATTTATCTAGGGAATCAAGCATTTGTTAGTTGAAAAATGCTCATTTTATTGTGAGAGTCTGCTCAGATCAGAAGGATTTGACTACAAATAATAAGCAAATATGTATTTTGTTATTAAGCTAATGCTTCATGTTACTTTTCTTATGGCCTTATAAGGGGGAAAGTGAGATGAATGTATAAATTCAAATACAGAAGTGAACAAATTACCAAATATACATTCATGCTGGTGGAGCTGGACCGGGGCTTTCATACAGGGCTTCTATGCTACAATTGTCCTGCCTTGTTCACAAAATTTTAAAGGAGTTCTTGATAATGACATCTACTTATCATCCTCCTATGTTCTTTCACCACTACTTCTGTGTCCTTTGACTGGTAGCACCGGAAGCCATCCATAGTAAGGCATTATGCAAGTACCTTAACATTCTATATGTTAATGGCAAGCTACGATCCTGCATGCAGAAGATCATAGTTCCAATCCACAGCATTTCTAGGTAGGGCTAGGAGAGAAATCTTGGGTAAACATCTGAGTGCCTGAAACATTGAAAATGTTCTGATGGACTATAAGCAAATTTCCTATGTTCTACCCAGCCCAAATACAGGAGTTTTCAAAAGCTATGCAGCCCTGCTTCCTCTTGCCATTTTGCATATTTCCAAATTAGGTGCTACACAGTAATCCTATTGATTTGTCTTCCCTAGGAAGGTTATTGGAAGCTATTGTAATTGCTCCTAATACTCATAGTTTTAGCTGGATCTTGAAAACGTACCATTGTATACAAATGTGAACTCCATCCCCCTATATCTAACATGTGCAAAATAAACAAAAGCTGGAGGAAGAAACTGGAGATTTGCTATAGAGCAGCTCACAGGCATACAGTCATATTCTTTTCTTTGAATGACATGCAAATCATAACATGAAACTCCTTCAGTTTGCAAAACAGGTTGTCTTGAGATTACTCTTTGAGCAAAACTGATCTATAGCCCGATTGGATTGGTGGAACTATTTGCTGATTTTTTAAAATTTTTGGCTATAATTGTATCAGGAAATTTCCCTTGAGATTCGCAAAACAAGTAGAAAACTATGAAACTGTTTCCTTTGTATTACTTTTATGCAAAGGCCAACACTTTGGATTGGATTGGTTTACACAGATGGTTCACTGGGCAAGACTCTTCTCTGAGATCCTTCAGAGCCAAAGCCTGTCAGTGTCGACAGGACTGAAACGGAGGGACTAATGGGACTAATGGACCTTTTCAGGCTTACTGTGAATGGATGCTTCAGGTGCCCTGATTGAAAGGGTCTGGCTTGATTAGTCATGATGTAGTTATTCAAATCCTGCATTAGTACAGGGACTTTTGCCAGCAAGGGCTGTGCACATCTGCTCTTTTGTTGACTAAGAAGGTATATCTGGCCATTAAGGTTATTCTGCTCATGGTTAAATGGAGAGCAGAACAAGCTTTTCAGTGCTGAATGGCTGAAGCAAAAGGTAATGAAGCCTTTCATAAGAGGCTACTGCTTGGCTAATGCAGCAGAAGAGGATGGAGTTGTTCTTGGGAAAGTGCAAACCTTTTTTATTCTTGAGAGCTGAAGTCAGTTTTTTTCTTTGAAAGGTAGGGGAAACGTCTGTTGGTGCCAGTGTGGCCTCATGTAAAACAGGAAGGAGCGCCCTTGTATAGAGAGAATATGATATATAGGGAGGGAAATTCAATAGGTGTAGCTCGACTACAAGAAACACCCACTAAAATTCCCTTTTCATACAAAATTCAGTACCTTGGATTCCAAGATGCATTTAATTCAGTGAGTGGTTTGGTCTTACCCCTTCAGAAAGTGCTGTATCCTGAGAAGCACAGGGGATCAAAGATCTTTGGACAATTAAGTCAGCCTTTTTCTAGGAGCCACTTTGAAGGGAGAGATCAAATATACACCAAATCTATTTTTCCTCAGTGATTCTAATTTTCCCTGCCCCACATCTTCCACATATGCTTGCCTAATACCACTTACCTTCTGGGGCTGAGCCATAGCTTCAAACTCTTGGAACCTGTGCCTCGGGAGGCCCTGTCTCAAATTCAGCATGGAAGCAGAGACCCATGGAATAACATGCAGTCCCACATGCAGGGAAAGGAGACCAGTTTGCTGTTTTCTTCAGCAGACTGGGAGCCAGTCACCAGGCCCAATATTTGAACCCTGGATAAAATTAAATACCATTTTGATTACTTTCTGGGATTGAAGAAACTTGCATTCTGTTCTATCCATCTAAATATGGATTGTATCAATCTTAATTTATATATTAAGACCATATAAATTAAGATTGTTACAATCCATATTTAGATGGATAGGACTATCAACCTTAATTGATTGATGGACAGAATTATCAACCTTAATTTAAATTATTGTCATTATCATAATTAATTAATGCTGTCCAAGCACCTTGTCAAAGTCCTCAAGCTGTACTAGCTGAAACTCATCTGACAAACTGAAGAAGACTGTTCTGTGGAGACTTCACCAAAATCACCTGCTATAAGACTGGAAAATAAGTCCCAGCATATTTATTTATTTATACATGCATATGTCACACACTAATCCAGCTGGATTCTCTAATGGCTTATAGTAAAATACTAAACACAACAATAAAACTAATGAAAATCACAATAAAATAATTAAAAATAAATATCACAATTATACCAAATAAGCAGAACAACAGCTGACAAAAATAAATAGCAATATAAGACTGTCTTTTGAAGTATTCAGAGAAAAGAAAGTTCTTCACCTGGCACTGAAATGAAAACAAGGTTGGCACCAGGCAAATTTCTTCGGGGCAGAAACTTTCTATAGTTGAGAAGCAGCCACCAAGAAAGCCTTTTTTCTATTCACCATCCCCTTTATCTCCTTAAGGGACCTCTCTTTTAGAAGAAACTCCTGCCCAGATCTTGATGGGTAGGTAGGTATATATAGAAGTAGAAAGTCCTTTAGTTAGCCAGATCCTAAGCCTTTTAGGGTTTTATATGTCAAAACAAGTATTTTAAACTTAACCCGAGCTACAGCTGGCAGCCAGTACAACTTATACAAACCCATGTTAAATGGGCCCACATGTTAACCCCTGCCACCAACCACTCAGCCTGATTTTGGACCAGTTGAATTCGCTGGACCATCTTCAAAGAATGCCTCATCTAAAACATATTACAGTAATCTAATCTGGATGTTATGAAGAGACTTTATATTGGCAGCGCCTTGTAAACACATTACAATGAATTTCTGATGGAGCCATGGCATCTTTAAAACCAGCATGAAGTAAGCCTCAGATAATCTTGAAAAGAGCCACAGTGCTCTGTAGAGGATTCTGTACATGCAGAAAGACTGTGTTCTTGTTTTGCTGCTTCATTGGCCCTGAATATACCCGAACTTAGGTCTTCACTGATGTTTGATTCTATCCACTAGGAGTTTTTCTCCCTCTGAGTTCAGTATCCTATTTTACTTCAGAACTCTCATGTCTGGGGTATTATAGAGAAGGCTGCTTAGGATTAATTGGGCCAACTGCCTGGCTCATTTCAGCATTCAATGTATTTTAGAGAAGCACCAGCCATAGCAGTTAGAAATCTCCCTAGAGTTCTCTGTAAACCATGCAAACCCATTAGCCTCAGGGTGTAGACAATAGATCCTCCACCCTTAGGAGGTAGAAAACAGTCTACCCTCAGCAGAAGGTGATTTGACCATGACAAAGGGACTGCTCCAGAACTCTCCAGGATCACTGTCTTGTGACTGACTATAAAAGTCAGCTCTGTTGTGCACTCTGCCACATTTGTCATGAGTCCATGAAATCCTGACCAACATTCTCGTTACCCTGCTAGCTCTCCTCGCAATGCTGTTATCTCCTTCTTCTTGTCACTTACACTGATTGTACCCTCAGGTTCCTGTGCTTGGCTCCATATCCTCTTTCCCAGGCATGTGGGTCTTAAGAAGGTGACCAATCAGCTGTTGAAATCTTTAAGCTACCAATTGGCCAAGGTATTAGAAGGGTGGCCTCCCAAAGTGGCTCAACTCCCCACCTCAAGTCTTTCCCTGCAACCAAGCCCGGTAGGATCACATTATCACAGGAGAGGATTTCTCCTTTTGCCGGCTGTATGATAGCAGGAGCAACAGGTCACGTTACAGGACAAGGTCATGTAGAAGGTAAGAGTTCGCTCATGAACTCTGCAAAGTGTCCCAGTTTTCTTGTCTATAGCTTCATAGACCCATTGAATAGTAGAGTTAAAAGGGGCCAGAGGACCATTGGGTCCAAACCCTTGCTCAGTGCAGGACTCCCAATTAAACCAGCCCTCTCAGATGGCTGTCCAGTTGAATCTTGAATGTCTCTAGAGTGGGAGAAACCAAAATCTCCCAGGTAATTAGTTTCATTGTCATGTTGTTCTAATAGTCAAGAAATGTTTCCTGATATCTAGCTGGATCGTGGGTTCCTGCAACTTGAGCCTGTTCTTCCATGTCCTGCACTCTGGGAGGAC
This sequence comes from Varanus komodoensis, assembly GCF_004798865.1. Classification (NCBI taxonomy): domain Eukaryota; kingdom Metazoa; phylum Chordata; class Lepidosauria; order Squamata; family Varanidae; genus Varanus; species Varanus komodoensis. Next base: position 14,120,373 of record NW_025336346.1, read on the forward strand.
CAAGAAGAGATCCTGTCCTTCCTCTTTGTGACAGCCTTTCAAGTACTTGTAGAGTGCTATCATATCTTTCCTAGCCTTCTCTTCTTGAGGCTAACATGTGCAGTTCTTTCAATTTCTCCTCACAGAGCTTTGTTTCCAGTCCATGGATCATCCTTGTTGCCTTCCTCTCAACCTATTCCAGCTTGCCTGCATTTTTCTTGAAATGTGGTGCCCAGAACTGAACACAGTACTCCAGATGAGGCCTAACTAATGTTGAGTAAAGTGGAACTATGACTTCATGGAATTTGGAAGTTATACTTCTATTAATGCAGCCTAAAATGGCATTTGCTCTTTTTTTGCAGCCACATCACATTGTTGGCTCATATTTAGCTTGTGATCAATTCCAAGACCCCTCTTACTTGCAGTACCTTTGGGCCAAATATTTTCCATCTTGTAACAATATCTGGTTTCTTTATCCTAGGTGCAGAACTTGACATTTGTCCTTATTGAATATCATTCTGTTATTTTCAGGCCAGAGCTTCAGCCTATCAAGATCACTTTGGCTATTCCACCCCAGTTTTGTGTCATCTACAGATTTGATAATTGTTCTCTGCACTTCCTTATCCAAGTCATTAATAAAAATGTTGAAGAGCTCTGGGCCTAGGACTGAAACCTGCCGCACCCCGCTAGTTACCTTTCTCCAGTTTGAGACAGTGCCACCAATGAGCACTCTTTGTGTCTGATTTAAACAGCCAATTTTGGATCCACTGTCTAGTCCTCTGTTTGCTAGTTTGCTTATCAGGATTTTGTGGGGCACTATGTCAGAAGCTTTGCTAAAGTTTAGGTAGATTATGTCTTTCTGCTGTCCATTTGGGAGGTTACCCAGTCAAAATTATATTAAATTAGTCTGACAAGATTAATTCTTGATAAATCCATGTTGGCTTTTATTAATCACTGCATTTACTTTGAGGTGCTTGCAGTCTCATTTTTAAATAATTTTCTCCAGAATTTTTCTAGGGATTGGTGTCAGACTAACTGGTCTGTAGTTCCCAGGTTCATTTTTCTCCCTTTTTTTGAAGATGAGGACAACATTAGCCCATCTCCAGTTGTCCAGCACTTCTCCTGTTTTCCATGATTTATGAAGATAGTTGTTCTGAAAGTTTCTCTGCTATCTCTTTTATGACTCTGGGATGGAGTTCACTGGGCCCTGGATATATGAATGTGTTTACTCCATTTAGGTACTCCTTGACCATTTCTTTGTTGATCTTGGGCTACCATCCCTCACTCTCAACTTACATTTCCTCTTTCTTCATCTAGTGGGAGAAGACTGAGGCAAAGTGGGACTTGAGCACCCCTACCTTTTCCTTGTTGTCTGTTATCACTTTGCCATTCACTTTAAGTACTTGGACACTTTCTCTTTCATTTTGACAATACTTGTTTTGGACATATCTGAAGAATATTCATTCAACCCAGTTAGATGAACCTCAACCATTTGCCTATCACTCTTAAGCTCCCATCCTTCCCCTTCAGCTTGTACTTCCCCATCAGAAAGCTTGTAGATATTCCTCTGGGAGAAGACTGAGCCAAAATCTATCATTCTGAATTATAGAACTTCCCTATGGTAAAATTATAGTCAATGTCTCCTTTCTTTACCAAGCATTCCAACATTTGAATAACTCTGCTTTAAATATTAATTATTAAAGCATAATAATTATGTAAGTCCCAAAGGGGCTAGTATTAGCAAGTGGTTTCTGATGAAATACATTTGTGTGCGTGAAGGGAAAGAAAAGTAATCTCCCTTTTAAAATAGCAATTTACATAATTTATAGCTACTGGTAACTTGGCATCTCTAATTATTTCTGTAATATTTCTATTTTCATTCCTTATTTCTGTATTACAAAGTAACATCATGTGAATCCCTTAGGCTCAGTTTTTTTAAAAATTCACAGTAGTTAAAGTAATATGCCCTGCATATGAGTCACAAGAAGATGACACAGTTGTAAACTACCGGTGGTACCAAAAAAGTATACACATTTTAAGAAATCTTATCTATTTATTACTTTTTGAAGTTGAATTGAATTATAGTAGCAATGTGTAGTATGACACTTGCTCAAAAGATGGTGGTACTTTGGGAAGAAATTGAAAGAGCATGCTCAGCGATACAAGTGGACATGTTGGTCAGTGTTGCTCAAGCAGTAATTTGTCATAATCTGAAGAGTCTGGACACTGATGGTAACCACTTGGAGCAATTCTTGTAATTGCAGAAGTCAAATGTGACTTGTGTTCATCTTTTGTTATCGGTATATATTGAGTATTACAATTTTAATACAGTTTTTTCCTTTCTTAAAATGTGTATATATTTCTTGGCACCCTCTGTATAATGATAGTTATAGCTGTTAATATTCAGTGTGTTTTACAGAATATTTCTGCCCTTTTATCATTACAGAAATTCTGTAAAGTAATGAGGTTTTGAAAATGGGAGATCAAAGCTGAGAAACAAGTGAACTTAGCCCAACTGGGCCTACATTTGAGTCTGTCAGATCCAAGACCAGCACTCTCCCTTTTGGACTAAATTTCCCTCTATTTGTGACCAACTAATTGAGTATGAATTTTCCCACGTAATGTTTTCTTTTCATACACACAGTTGATTTGATTCAGGAATTGTAAGTGTTGAAAGAACACTGATGAGTACTCAGACTGTAAGCGTGTAGGTGGGGAGTTGCCTTATTTTAATCTTTGTATTCTGACATGTTTCACTCCTCTGATGCATTTGCACATTTTGGGAGGATTACGGAAGGCTTGAACAGATTCATCCCGGCTTTGGAGTATTTATTATATTTACAAATCAACAAGCAGACCATGCTAGAAACAAATAGGCACTCAAGTAGCAACAAACAAATCCTGCATCAAATTTTTATTCATTCTGCAAACCATGTGTACTTTAAACAAACTCAGGTTTTTTGTGTCTTGTTTATACCCCCACCCCAACCCTACCAGAAGGGTGCAACATTCCAAAACACAGGGAAAAGAGACTTGCTTGCCTTTAAGAAATATCTTTTTTATGCTAATAATAATGATAGCAGCTACTTTTAACAGGCTTATCAACATGGGAAGGTAAGGCTAAAATACATGAAAGGTCCAGGGTATAGTAGTGTCAGCCCCTAGCTGTGTTTTAGTTTGGTAGACAATGAACAGAAGAATACTGATAATCTTAAGTGTAAGAAGAAGGCAAAACGTATCCATCTCATTCCCCCAAGTCTCCTTTGCAGGATAAGTTTAAAAAATGAGAATGTTCATCCAGAATTTTTAGTAATGGCCCAGATTTTTTAACTCTCACACTGCCATCTGATGTTAGCATTTTTCCAAGCTTAAAATAATATGTTTATTGGCTCTGCCTGAACAACTCTATTCAATTGGAGTTAAAAACAAAGCAGGTAAATAGCTTTCTTCCTTTGAAAAACATTCTAATGTTATCTAGATAGCTGAGGGCAAACTGATAGGGTGGTGACCAGAACAATGGGATGCAAGGAGGGCAGGAGCCTGGCACAACCATTGATTGTCTGGGTTGTGCTCCTCTCGCCTGGCTAGCCCTGCTCCCCATGCCACCTCTCTCTCTGCTCAGCACTACACTGTTGAGGCCCCTACAGATCCTCCCACTTGGTTCCACATCTTCCCTCCAAAGCACATACCCCTGGGAAGCAAAGCAGGGCTCTGAAGTACCAAAAATAGCAGTATGATGTTGGGGGAGCCCTTGCACTCCCCCAAAGGGGCCTCCCATTTGGGGTCACCACTGCTGGGGCATCACGCTTGGACTGGCAAATAAGGACTTCACAGAGAGCCATGGCTGGTTCAGGTTTCCTATGATTGTGGAAACAGCTTCCCTGCTGGCTATGACAGCAGCTCAGCTGAGTTAGAAGGTGCCAGTCCTGCAAAGATGACTGGAAGAAGAAGTCATTGACTAGCAGGTGGAAAGAGTCCAGCTTCCTTCCCTCCCTGGAAGGTCTCATGATTGCTGGCAAGTTCGTGGAAGTCTTAGCTGGACTCAGTATCAAATATGGTGGTCCTTTGTAGGTGTACAAACCAGATCATTTATCCCTCTAGAAGAGACAATGGGGAATTGGGGAAAGAAGCTTCTTTGATCGAAAAGCAAGATAAAAGGGAAGAATTCAGGCCAAGCTGCAGAGTGTGCGATTTCCAGATACTTCTCTGACATTGAACAAATATGTAATGTGGATATTAGTGTGATTCAAGGCAGTGGGAACCAGAATGAGCTGATTTGTAAGATGTTATTTTGTGTATAATTCTCTTTGAATTTGGCTCTACAAACAGCCATTTCATCACAGGTTTTGCCAAGGATCTGTGAAGTAAAGGAGAGTTAATCATCCAAAGTTAGTTTGGTCATCTGTATGGACTCAATGTGAAAGTGTGGCTCTAAATATATTTCTGTTCTTTTTGTATTGGTTTATTTTTCATTTATTTACTTGGCATTCACTATTTCCATCTGATGTAATCTAAGGCTTGCAGAGGAAGGGTGCAAACAACTCTTCCTTACCACACATTAAAAGAACAACAGTGCAATTAAAAACCCCTCAAAAAAGAAATTTAGGGCCCTTTTTAATGGATTTTCAGTATCTCTTCTATTTATTTGAATGGTATAATAGATAGCAGCTGTTCCACTACAGTTCCACAAAGTAAAATGGGTATGCTATTTTTATTAGCATATTTTGTAGATAGTGTTTCAAGTCAATTAACTGAGGCCCAATTATATAATCATGATTTAATCATAGGCTCGTGTAAATTGAAACATTGTAAAAAATGTCAAAGGGATCCAGCTAAGTGACATTGAAAGGCATAGTTTTGTGTCTGCTCCTTGGGCCTCTCCCAATCGCAGCTGTATAATCTGTGGAAAAGCAGTCAGGTGATATATTAAATACTACATGTCAATATAGTAAATTGGTGGGCGGTTCAGGTTTTTGGGTAAGTGATTTGACCTTGTCCTGGACGGGGTAGCACTCCCTCTAAAGGACAGGTTCCGTAACTAGGGAGTACTCCTTGATCTGGAGCTGTCACTGGAAATCCAGGTGGCAACGGTGGCAAGGAGTGCTTTCCTACAGCTTCGGCTGATCCATCAGCTGCATCCTTACCTGGACGAGCACTGCCTTGCAACAGTGATTCATGCTCTGGTAACACCTCAGAATAGTGTAAGATACAGTACTCACAAATTCGTGTGGAAACTTGTGTATGTATAGCATTTTACAGCAATAACCTTGCTAAAATGCCCAAGTTCTTGTGAGTGTGTGGAATTTAAAGCCTTGCTCATTTTGGATTTGATGCTTCCAGTGTTGGTGAAGCAGCTCCTTGGTCTTATTACTGTTCAATTCATTTGTTTCAGCCAGCTCCATCTGATCTTGCCAAACGGATTCCTTACTCTGCATCCACTGCTGGCACAGTGCACCTTGTTGCCTGCTTGAAGCATGCTACGTTGGATGATTTAGGCTGATGAAATAATAGACGTTCAAGCCTAGCAGATCCTTGAGATGACACTCAGAATCCTTCCACACAGATCCTGCTCATGTACAGCAGGAAGTGGGCTGAATTAAGTTGCACTCATAGCAATGAAGACCCCATGCTGCCTTTCTCAGTGGTGCAGTATGCAATGTTCAACTTATTTAGGAAACAAAACAGTCAGTGACAAGATGTTCAGAGTCTAGGTTCCGTTAGAGCAGCAGGGAAAGCTGTAGATTCATCGGGGATTAAACTTTTGTCCCAGCTAGTGCAAAAATAGGTTCAGCGTGATGGACAGTTCCTTTAAAGTTCAGACTGAAACCTGGAGTGGATACATCTCTCCACTAATATTGGAACCACCAGTCGCTGATGATCCTGGCACTACAAAAGAAAACTTTTTGCAGGGCACAGCTAGATAGGAGTAAGAGAGAACCTGAAGCAACAGCACAGAGTAGGCAGTGGAGTAAAATGTAGCAGCATCTGGGAAAGGCAGGTCAAAAAAATAAAAGTCTGAGGAAAAGTCTCAGGACTGCTAGTTAAGAAGCGAAAGCAGCACTGAGCTATAGGTCCTGGCTCCAGGAGGACTTCTCTACCCTCTTATGCCAAAAGTGTTATAGAAGGGGGAATTCTCGAGCCATATTTTCTGCATTAGTACAGCATTGTGACCTGGTAAACCGAAAGCAGTGGTGAGGATCAGAAGGCAGTGGAATGGGAAGAAATGCTGAAATTCACTTAGTAATTTGAATAAACTGTCCAGTTCTTTGGCAGTAAGCTTCTAGCTGGTGGCTGAGCTTACACATAAGGGCAGAGCCAAAGGGAAGTAATTTGACAGAACTATGTATGATCTGGAGAGCACAATTTCATTGGCATTACCCTCCGTCTTCAAAAGCTGCTAAGACTAAGTATATTTTAGTTAGGTAGTTTCCTTAGGAGTAAACTAAAGAAGTTCAGTTAATGGAGTTGAAGAGCCTTTACTTCAAGTAGATAATCCTAGTATGTAAGCATTTGACAAGTATATATAAATATGCTGCTGTTTTCAAGTCTTTCTTTTCCTCCTCCTATTTATTAAAATCTTGACATTTCAATCTCCCACAAGCTGAAGATCAGGGGAAATTCAGCAGCTTTTTATCATATCCTGTTTGCAAAAATAAAAACAGTTCTTGACAGCTTGCAAAGTTTGGTACAAAATGATCAAAAAGCCTTTGTAGTTGAGATACTATCATAAACAAGAGTTATTTATTCTTCTTCAAAACCTGGTTTCATTTTTTATTTATTGACATCTTTTATTTATTTACTATCTTTGATTTTTTTGTTAGTGAAGCAATAAGAAATTAATTTATTATTAAATTTATTGTGAATTTCAACAATACAAAATCACAAGGGAAAAGAAACAAATTCTCTCAAAAATGGAAATTAATCACTTAAAATAGGCGCATATGAAAATATATAAATATGATTTTATGAAATTACAACAATTATGCAGTTGCTTCAAGAAAGCAGAGCAAATATACATATATTTGTTTATTTGCATTTTGTATCTAAACATCATTCTGAAGGTGTCATTTAAATACTCAATTCATTGTGTGGAGGTGGATGCTCATCTTTCCAATGTTGTAATATCAGTCTTTCAACTGTCTAGACAAAAGGTAAATAATTTAAAAGAATATGTGCAACTGTAAATAGTAATTACCATAATTAAGCTTGCAAAAATAAAAACAGTTCTTGACCGTTTGCAGAGTTTGGTAAAAAATGATGAAAATGTTTTTGTAGTTTGGATGTTATCACAAACCAATTTCATTTACTCTTTTTCAAGATACGATTTTTTAAAAATAGTCTCTATTGGCATTTTAGGGTACAATCCTAAGTTATCTTCCATGTAATTGGAACTGTGTTATTGTGTGTGAGCATGGTGGACTTGGTTTTTAGAAACCATGATAAGAAACAATGGTCTATAGTTTCCTCACTTTACCATAGTTTGCATTTCCCTGGCATGCAGTTACCATGGAGTCTCTTGGTCCCGCTATTCAGAATAGGGTAAAAATTTCATGCATGGTGGCTGATGGGATATATGTCAACAGCAGTAGAACTGAGCAAGGTGGGTGGAAACCATGCTAGCATGGAAACCATCCATCAGGCACATTCAGACCAAAATAATAATATAATAATAATACAAAAAGTTCACTGTGGAAACTATGTAGGGCTGCTTGTTGTGATGTGTGAACCCTGCCAGTGTTTAGATGCAGACAGGGGTACCTTAAAGTTCCAGCTCTGACTTCAGAAACTTCCTCCAAGGCTGCAGCTAAGACGCTAAACACGGAGTGCCCTCCCTCTGCCCTTGCAGCTGATGCAGACAGAACTGCTGTGGCTGCAGCTCTGAAGTTACCAGAGTGACCTCAGAGATACGGTTTTGTGGACAGGGGAGTGCTGGGAATGAGAAAGACAGTTGCACTTGGCACACATTCTCAAGGCCTGCCGATTGTCATTCAGAGAAGAATGGGGGCCTGGGAAGGTGGGCCAATTGCACACACTGAGATGAGAGGAGCAGAGGTGCTTGTCTCAAGGCCAGACTCCCCAGGTGCTCAGGCAGCCTCTGGGAATGACCAAGGTGTTCAGTTATCAGGAGGGGGCTTGGAACAGGGGACTCCACCGTCCTTCAGGTGGACCTCTGTTTGTCCTCTGCCCATCATCTACAGTCCAATGGCCATTCTGAATGGACGAATGCTACCCTGGAACCATATCTTTGCTGTCTCAGCCCAACTACCAGGAGAATGATTGGAATGACTGAAATGGTTTTCTTGTTACCACTGTGGAAATTGCGTATCACAACGTTCGTAATTCTTCTATCCACCAGAACCCTTTCTTTGCCAGTTTTGGCCATCACTCCAAAGCCCTTCCCCACCATGCTGCCCTCCTAGGTTGTGCTGCCCGCAGCAGACTTACTTCAAGAATTGTACTCTGTACGTGCCCTGCGAAAGGAGCAGCTGGAGCAGGCTAAGGATGCATACAAAGGGGTTGCTGCCGCATGCTGCCGCACGGGCATAAATCTGCATGTGGAAGGCTGCATCTGACTGTGGGCAAAGTATTTCCCTTGCCCCCTCTGTCCAGGAAATTGGCAGTATGCCACACTGGTCTGCTTCAAATTGGGGTGCAAATCATCCCAGTGGCATGCAAACTGTACTTGCCCCCTTTGCTGAAAATACACCCAGTATTTCACCACTGCCTCTTGTCCCCACTCCTGGATGGTACCCTCTTTGCTCCGGGGAGGCACCCTACCTCCTATTCTGGTGGTCGGGAGGAGCAGTTTGAAGTGCAAAGCATTCTGAACTGCTGCTTTCATCATGGGATGCTGCAGTATTTAGTAGACTGGAAGGGATATGGCCTGGAAGACAGGTCATTGGAACCCATGCAAAATCTCCATGCTGCTGCTTTGATTAGCTGTTTCCATTCTTGGTTCCCTTGGAAGCCAGGGAGAAAGCAGCCTTTGGCCTGGGGGAGCACTTGTGGGAAGGGGTGTGACGCTAGGAGTGAGAGCAACAGTTGCTCTTGGTGCACATTCCCAAATCCTGCTGATTGGATGGAATTCAGGGGAGGAAGAGGAAGAGGAGGGAGAAGAGCAGGGTGGGCCAATTCTAGACATTGAGATGAGAGAAGCAGAGATGAGCAGACAGCCTCTGAGAATAACCAAGATGTATGGTTTTTGGGAAGGGACTTGGAACAGGGCAGTTTCTCAGAGACAGACAAGGCAGGTATGGCTTTTGACCCCATGATGTGGAATCGGCAAAGGACAGTGGCCCAATTCGAGGACTGATGGGCAGAACGGAGGTGTGCTCATTTCCAAAAGGCCTCTCCCAAAAGGATGGGCCCAAACACACTCGTAAGGAGACTTCTTAGAACTGAATACTAGATTAGGTTCAACAAACTGCTCTTTGCATGCTCAGAGACTCCTTCTGGGAGTTTGTGCTTCTGGAACCTGCTTTGGTCAATAAAGAACATTTTTCAGGAAAGGTCTGTGGTTTTGAATGTGCAAAGGGAGGAAACCTTGCTCATGACAGGGCGGGAAAGAGAGGCACCACCAGCATACACAGTGTCCTAGCAGGTAGCTTGTTTAATAGGTTGTTCTGATATCACTGTACTATTCCTTCTGTCCTCCTATCCACCACTGGTGGGCAATCTAAGTCCCAGTTGCCCTAAGAGATTTTAAGACACTGCAAGTCAGTAGTTTCCAGTGCAAGGTTTAAACTACAGAAGTTCTTATTTTGATAACAATTTCATGTACTTGCCAATTCATGTACTCGTGAATTGGCAGGTACTAATCTGGGTGATTGAACTCTGCATAGATTACATGGATGACTAGATGGTTCTTGGCAAGTAAACTGGACTTGAAAATATAGGTGTGAAGTCATGGTTGTTAATTAGTTTTTATGAATCAATTAAATGCATAAGTATATAAGAGACTTTGCTATAATTACAGTATAAGGAAGACATACTAAAATAGCAAGCCAGGGACATAGATTTTAATTACAGTGGTACCTTGGCTCACGAATTTAATCCGTTCCAGGACTCTGGTTGTGACCCAAATTGGTCATGAGCCAAGTCAGATTTCCTCATAAGGGTCAATGTAAATAAGGTTAATCTGTTCTGCAACTATATTTTTATTCACAAAAATGTGAAGCAAAGTGACAAAGAACAACAAAGATTGCGGCCATCTCCCCCCCCCCCCACACACACACACAACCGCGATCGTGCCCTTGCATGGAAGTGGGTGCACTCACGATCGTCATCTGATGTACAGTTCATGACCTGCAGCAATATTTTTATGAAATTTCTGTTTGCGACCCGATTTGGTTGTTAACTGAGGCGTTCATAAGCCAAGGTACTACTGTATTTGATATCAAATCAAGGGACCATTAGGGAAACCTTAATGCTATTACAGGGCATTTGCCAATAGGGTTCCTTTTTATGTGTAACTTGTTAACAATAACACAACTACTGTGGTTTTCAGCTGCTGTTGTGGACTGATGCCAGTCTTCAATGTGCATTCTACTGGCCCATGACACAGGACTGTGTTCAACTTCCTAATGTTTGCACAATCATCTGGAAGTGCAGAGAGTCTATCCTCTTGGTGCTAACAGGTGTGAACAGATTGTGTTTGGGTTTAAATTCTGGGAAGGAAGGACACTGCAAGTACAACAGACTGTAAATTTGAAAAAGAAATATATATCTCCAGGATGGGGCCAAACTGGTCTACGTGATGCACATTCAAATCTACATGTTTTCTGTCTTGAAATAATGTCAACCCTACAATTTTCCATTTTAAGATGTTGAAAAAAGGTTTTTCTCAGCATAAAACTACCATTGCTACATTTTCCTGTACATGAACATCAACCAGTGACATGCATTTTCAAGAGGAAATGTGCAGCTATTCCTCATTAATTCATAACTGCATTTTCATGTTTCCTGAATTAATTATCATTTATCCAAGTACTGAACAATGCCTGTTCAGGGCACTTGAGGTTGTTTATGAAAGTGCCCAGATATTTATCTTTTTATCAAGAATAATATGAGCTTGCTTAGCGTGATTTGGAAGTGACACTAAATTCTTGCATAACATTACATTCAGGGGCCTGAGGCTCCTCTGCTCTCCCTGTTAGTATCATCACAAGAACAGGATTAGAAATGTATGCTTCCATTTCTGATGGAGGCAGAATTTGTTATTGTTCTGAACCCAAAACATGGTTAATGTCTAATTGTAGTTTATTGAAATAAAGCCAACTTCAGAAATCAGAGTTTAAAGTCATCTCACTTCACCATATTTAGTGACTATACCACAGCTACTGGCCTGGGCAACTTCTTCTTCCTTCTCTTTCTCCTCCTATATTTTTATTTTATACTGATAATTTTAATTTTGTATTTGTAAATCAATGTATTTTTTTGTATTTTTATATTTAATGGTAATTTATTATGTACTATTGTATTTCAATGTATTTTATCATGTTGTAAGCCGCCCCGAGGTTTCGGCAAGGGGCGGCATAGAAATGTTATAATAATAATAATAATAATAACAACAACAACAACAACAACAACAACAACAACAACCACACTTGTCTGGGTTCAGATGTAACACTGGACTGCAGTGTGGTTAGACCACACTCAGCTTAGAAAGGTGAGGGCAAGGAAATCAATGGTAGATGAAACCAGAGCCTGTGGTAGGTGGAACCAACTGAGTCTCTTCCTCTAGCACCATTCCTTGCAAAGACCCCAAGGCTGCGATACTATGTACACTCAGCTGAGAATAAGCCCCACTGATCTTAATGAGGCAATAGTTAAGCATAGGATTGTTCTGCGTGCCGCAATCCTTTGCTTGCTTACCTGAGAGTAGGACCCACTCAACATAATGGGATTACCTATTATCTGAGAGCAGGCATGCAGGGTGAGAGAACTTAAGCAATGCAGTACAATTCCATAATATCTACATGAACAAAAGAATTGTCTTTTACCTTGGTTCCACAGGCTTGCATGTTGCCATACTTAATTCTCCTCTGAGAAAAAGATGTGCTCTCCACTCCCACTTTCAGCTGTCCTGTCCTTAATTTAAGATCGTATTCCCAGGCAAGACGGCTTAGGGACTCTGCGCCCACAGCTGCATGGCTCCTACTCCTCTTACTCAGAACACAGGAAGATGGAAGCATCCATAGTCATCCTCTAGAGTTGCTACCTGCTGACTTCTCAGTCTTTGGGAATGCAGACTGGGAGCTTTTCCTCCTGGTTTTATTCTTTTTCTTGCTTGCCACCTGCAGGAAGGTGAATTTAGCTTGAAGTTATTGGTGACTTACAAATAGTTCTGGCCTTAACAAACCAAAACTAAATTGCTACACAGGCTGAGTAAACAGAACGACAGGAGCATCCAGGAAAACAAATGCAGAAACTCAGCTACACGGAACAAACTAGCAAAGTTCACTCCTCCTCCTCCCCATCTCCTTGCAGGCAGAAATTGCAGCAGGGCTCTTGACTTAGCAAAAAGGAGCTCTCTTTGTACAGGAAGCAAAGATGACAGCAAAAGCAGCAGCAGCAGCCCAGATGGCCACCATGCTCAGCCAGCCAGCCAGCCAGCCAGCCCAGGTCCCACAGTATGCACAGTCGATGGCCAAAGGCTGAAAGGGTCCTGATCGATCAGTGGATTCCATAATAATCCATTAAGTCTGCCAATCTTTCCTTTTCTTCCCTTGAAAGATTCTACCAGTACCTTCCTTTTTTTGTTTGAAGGGAGGCATTTCCTTTACCTTTCATTTAAAAGAAAGAGAAAAGGGGAGGAGCTGTGACTGTATAGGGATAAATTTGTTTGCTGAGTTCTACAAAGACAAGAGTGACCTTGACTAAGGAGGGGACTGCCACCCTCTGAACTGGTGCTGTGGTACAGCTAAGTAATTTTAGCTGGTATGTTAGAACATAGCAACAAAAGTGTGTTTGCCAATTCTAATTAAAAATATACTCGGACCTACAAGAACAGGGATTCAATATCTCTTGGTGGTATAAGGTGCAGATGCAATCAAGATATGCTAAAGATTGTAAAATATGGGGGGTTTATAAAGACCCAACAGCCTTTGATGCTAAAAACAGATGAGAAAATGATCAAAAGAATTTATGAGTTCTTACTTGACAGGAAGATGGAAGGGGAACAGGTTAAGGAAACTATGATAACATGGGCACAAAATTTTGGATATAATATTGAATTAGAAAAGTGACAAAAGCTATGGGAAAGAAACATTAAAGTAACTTTAGCAACTTCGTATAAAGAAAATTTATATAAAATGTTTTATAGATGGTATTTGTCGCCAAGTCGATTAGCTAAGATGTTTCCAAATATGTCAAACGGATGTTGGAAGTGTAAACATGATGTGGGTACTTTTTACCATATGTGGTGGACCTGTGAATGTGTGAAAAAGTATTGGATTAAAATACATAAATGGATTGAGGAAATGCTACAAAAACACTTAGCTTTTAAACCTGAAATTTTCTTGTTAAGCATTATACCGGAAAATATTAGCAAAGAAGAAATGTGTTTGATGCTACATTTAACCACAGTGACGAGGATTGCGCTTGCTCAATACTGGAAGAGTGAGGAACTACCCACTGAGGAACTGATTTTAAAAAAGATTCTGGACTGTGCAGAAATGAACAGATTGACTCTATTACTGAAGGAGAAAGAAGATACTGACTTCTATCAAACTTGGGACGTTTTTTACGATTGGCTGGAGAAACGGGACTTGGCTTAGATTTAAAGATGTTCTTAAATTTTTATAAATTGATCTGAACTTGATTATAGAATGTTAAAAAGATATGTTATAGGGGGCTGACCCGGTATGTCCGATGTATTTGATGATTAATGTTTTCAGTTTTTTTAGTTTAAAAAAATTAATAAAAATCTTTATAAAATATATATATATACTCAGACCAAGAACACTTTTGCAATTTAAATGTGCATCATCATAAGTACAGGAATTCCATGTCCCCATCATCTTTGGCAGTCTGGGTGGTAATTTGAGGAAGAAGGAAGATGGAGTGGGAGGCTGAGGAATTAATGTTAAACCACAATTTCATGTAGTGTTAAACCACAATTTCAAGTTAGATGCAAACACAGCAATTCTCATTCCACACAGATGTGGCTTTGAAGAGATGCAGATAGTCTTTAATGTATGGTGGTACTACATCGGTCTAAGGTTCTAAAATCAGAGACAACCAGGGATGTCTGAAGCATTTGATTAAGGCAACCAGATGTGAATGTCCCTAGCTGAAAGCTTGCTAGCAGGATGGGAACCTTAGTTCTGAAGGCCCTTGTCCTGATACTGCAAGACTCCCATATCACGGTGCTCCCCGTTAACTTGTCTTTTAACCGAGAGAAGGCAAAAGCAAAAGTAGCAGTGGAATTTCAGACTGGTGCTCAGGTCGAGGATAGTCTACAAGTCTCAGCATCAATGACAGGAATGCTGTTCTCAGTGAGAAAATTGGTCCTATACCCTTCAAAGGAATTCAAAGCCTGGACCTAGTTGAGCTTTACTAGCCACAGTGTTAAACGTTTCACCAATGTAAGTTTTCACTGGTAAGGTATTACTGAATTTATCTTGATTATATTGGAGAAAATTATATAGGGCAAATATACTTAATATCTGTTTCTGTAAATCTGCAGTATAGTAGTGCTTCAATTTCAAATTGAAGTACTTCTGGTTAGAAATAGTTTTAATCTCTGTGGCCAAATTACACCCTATCTTATGGTACATTTATGAAATTAGGGGAGTAATATGATTAGAACTTGGTAGAAAAGTCCATTTTTAAATTAATTTCATTTTTACAAATCACTTATGATCAGCTGTTTTGTATCAGATAATGTTTTGGTGAATGAATGTTCTTAGTAAGCATAAGATGCCCACAGATTTTGAGAGGCATCAGTGCTGTGTGCCTGCTAAAAAATTTTTATTATGATAATTATGTATCTTCCTGGGGAAACTGAAGCAGTGATAGGTAGGTACTCAGCTGAACATTTTGCAGAGCAGTTACTTTTGCATGATAGTGTGTGATGCTTGTGACAATGGCACTACACTTAAGATTACATTGGGTGCTCCAGTTTATTAAAATTCTCATCCATTTATGTTCTGCATCAATAGGCATTCAGAGGGAATGCAAGCTTTCCTGTTTTTGGAAAAGATTTTTTAAAAGCATCCTGTTAAAACTAGTTTTTAAAAGCACTGGAGCATTTTGGAGAAAGTCTGATTATATCACACATTCTAAGAAATTTGTTTTGGTTAAATCTTTTAAAGTTCTCTGTTTATTTATAGTGTCAGCTCAGAAAGTACATTCCATGCAAGCCTTCCCCCACTTGTTTATCTGCAGAGCATAATCCACCAAGCATATCTGTCAAAACTTGCTCTTGTGTGAATCCCATTTATATCTATAGGGATTGTTCTTATGTTCTGTGCCAACAGTTGCAAAATATAACAAAGAAACTGGTGGCCCCTTAAAGACCATTTCTTGCAATTTTAATGAACTAGAACTAGAGCTGACTTCATCAGATGCAAGGATGAAGATGCCACAAGAAGGGTATGCTTAGATGGAAAAAGTCCTACAACTCCCAGCATCTCCCAGGCAGCCAAATACAGCCTTTTCATCTTCAACGGGCTGTCTTATCCCCAAATGCTCCCCAGTACCTAACAAATCTGAATTTGTCCTCCCTTTTCTCCATTTCATTCATGCATTGAGACTCCTCAGCTTCACCAGTCTAGCTGTCCTTGCCCACTGAACTGGTAGCATTCCAGGGAATGCCACCTCAGTGGTCCCAGATTTCGGCCTTCTACCTAGCAACCTGCTGCGATCCATTTTCTCACATCTTGCCACTAGAAGGGACCACTATCACTGACTCCATCCCATGACATTGACGCTTCCCTTTCCTTGCTTACCCAGTAGAATAGTTGATTTCAACTTATTAATCATTATTAATTATTGTATTATTAATGCTTTATAAATTATAGTTCATTGCTGTTGTTGGGTTTAATATTATATATTGTCAATGCAATTTTCAAGAGGGGTAATAATTCTACTGAAATATATGTATGCCTAAGGACATAACGATATAAAAAGCCATGCTGTATCAGACAAGATCCATCTGGTCCAGCATTCCATAGACACAGTTGCAAACCAGCTGCCCACAAGATCCCTCAAGACCTCCTCCTGCCCAAGCTCCTCAGCAAATGGTGTATGCAGTCAGGCCACCTCTGGGAAAGGAGGTAGCACACAGCCAACAAGGTTAGTAGTCACTGATAGTCCGCTCCCTTGTTATTCTGTCCAATCCCCTCTTAAAGCCATCCAGATTGGCGATCATCCCTACTTCCCTGAAAGTGAATTCAGTTTCCCTACATGTTGAATGAAGGACTTCCTTTTATCTGCCCTAAACTTCTCACCAATCAGCTGCATGGGATGATCCTGGATTTGATATTATGGGAGAAGGAGAAAAATGTCTCCCTCTCCACTTTCTCTGCACCATGCATTGTTAAGCTCCTCCATCATGTCTCCCTTTACTCGCTTCTCTTGTATTCTAACTAGTTCCAGTTGTAGCTCCTCATATGGGAGTTTTTCTAGCACCCTGAAAACGTTTGCCTTTCTCTGTACCTTTTCCAAATCAATAATGATTTTTTTTTTCAGGTAAGGCAACCAGAACTGAACACAATATTCACAATATTCCATACAATAAACATTTGTATAAGGGGAGTAAGATTTTGGAGGTTCTATTTTCTATTCTGTTCCTAATTGTGCCTAGCATGGAGCTTGCGTTTTTCACTGCAGCTGTGCACTGGGTCAACATTTTCATCGAGCTGTTCACTAGTACCCCAAGATATCCCAGATTATACTTGAAGTTGGGATGTTTTTTGCCCCAGCATGCATTACTTCAAAACTTGCTTACATTGAGCTGCGTTTGTCATTTTGATGCCCATTCTCCCAGCTTGGAAAGAACCCTTTGGAGCTCCTTACAATCCCGTTTGGTTTTAACCATCCTAAATAGTTTAGTGTCATCGGCAAACCTGGCCACTTTGCTGCTTACTCCTAGTTCCAGATCACTTATGAAGAGGTTGAAATGCATTGGTCCCACGAGAGAACCCTGTTACATCTCTCCATTGGGAGAAATTGTCATTTATTCCCACCCTCATTCTTCTGTTCTTTACTTACTTACTGTTCTGTAAGAGGACCGCTCTTTTATTCCATGACTGTTTAGATTGTTTAGAAGCATTTGGTGAAGGACTTTGCCATTTGGAAGTCCAATGTCTACTCAATAGTCCTTTTCTATTACTTATTGACATTCTCAAAGAAATGCCAATGGATTAGTGAGACAGATTTCTCCTTGTGGAAACCATGCTGGGCTTTTTTTCGAGCAAGGCATGTCTCTCTCTGTTCTTACTGATTCTATTTTTAATAATGCATTTATGCAGTTTTCCCAGAACAGATGTTAAGATAACTAGATTGTAATTTCCCAGATCTTCTCTGGATCCCTTTTTAAAAATTGCTGTTACATTGGCCATTCTCCGATCCTCTGGTATGAGGGCTGATTTAGGGATATTTTAAACGTTTTGGTAATAAGCTCAGCAGTTTCATGCATGACTTCTTTGACAACTCTAGGATGGCTATGACATGGACTGGGTAATTTACTGACTTTCAGTTTGTCAGTAAGGATGAGAATTTCATCTTTTGTTTCTGCTATCTGCTTTAATTCCTCATACTCCAGGAACAGGTATATGCTCCACAGACTCTGCTGTGCAGACTGATGAAAACCATTCATTCAGCTTCTCTGAAATCTTCTCATCTCCCCTTAGTATTCCTTAATTCCGTTATTGTCCAATGGTCAAACTGCTTCTTCATCTACTTTCTTTTGACAAATTTAAAGAATTCTTTATTGTTGGCCTTGATGTTGTTAGCAATGCACTCCTCAGACTGTTTCCTTGCTGCTTTGATTGTCTGGTAGCATCTCCTTTGTGCAAGCTTGTGGTCCCTTCTGGTTTTGTTTTGTATTTTTTTTTTCATTTGGGTAACACTTCCATTTTTTTGTTTGAAGGAAACTGTCTTCCTAATGGCTTCCTTGACTCTATATGTTAACCATGTTGGTGATTTCCTGGACTTTGTGCTGTCGTTTCTCACTTGTGGTATGCTTACTATCTCTGCCACTATTAAAGTGTTTTTGTGTAATCTCCAGGGATTTTGAAGTGATTTAAACTTCTTGATTCCCATCTTCAGCTTCTTCTTTACCAGTTTGCTCATTTTTAGAAGTTTCCTCTTTTGAAGTCAAATGCAACTGTGTTCAACTGTGTTCAGCAGTCTCCCACCTAATGATATATTAAATCTGATACTGTCATGTTCACTATTTCCTAATGGCTCAACAACATTTGCATTCGGTACTATGTCATACACAACTCCACCTAGGACCAAATCTAGGATTATCTCCCCTCGGGTTGGTTCCATGACCAACTACTCAAGGCAAAACCATTTATGTTTAGCTAAAATGTAAAAGTCTCAAAGACCATCTTGTATGTGTTAGTATTGAAAGGTGTCCCTTTGGAAACCTTATCAGGCAAACTATTCCTTCATCACTGGCCTGCAAAAACAATAACAAACCAATCTGCTTTGTTGAGCAGGTTTCCCTCTGCGGTGCTGTACCTCTTCTCTCATATGAGTGCTAAATGTAAGCATCATTTAGCTACTCGTGTCACTTCATGACACTCCCTTTAATCACTGCCTTTGATCAACAACAACAACAAAAATACTCTGAAATACAATCTCTATTTTGGAACAAGTCTTGGCTACATTTTTCACTCAGATTCCTGAAATAAAAAGCTGTTGGCAATGTGAAGTGTGGAAAAGCATAAAGTTTTTATGTTGAGAACTTTGTATTGAAGTGGGAAAGTAGGATAAAAATCTTAACAGAAGATAAAAATACAGCCGGTGCCTTCTACATTTCTATGTGGGCTGGAAAGAAAAATTATATTATGAAGAGCTGCAGTGCTGATGGTTGGCCCCTGATAATTTGGTGTGATGTCCTACCGCTGCAGTATTTTCATACCCGTTCTTCAGTGAAATAATTCCAGATGTTGGCTAGACAAAGCTTCCTCCTCCTCTTCCACCACCCCCACCACCATAATCATCAATTATTAGCATCATTATATTTACTATTGGCTAGTCCCTTATCTTTTATTTTCAAATGGACTCAGCAATGCCTGCTGTTACCCCCAGGCAAGGTCCTGCCATGGTGCTTTCCTACATCCTATATCACCCTGAAGGAGAGGGGTCTGTCCCTCAGCAGTGGGGAAGAGGCAGCAAAACCTTTGAATTTACCTAGCCTGTGATTGCTGCAGGTGGAGCCATCACCCTGTCCCTGGGAAGGGCAGGAAGGGGTTATCTGTGCTCTTAGTTGGCTACATCAAAGACTTCTTGACATGAAAGGATGACTTCCCTCTACAGAATGCTTTCTCTAGCCCTGAAGCATAATTACTAGCAGAGGTCAGAACTGGATAATCTGAGTGAAGCTAGGCTCCTGGCATCCCTGGGCATGGTTCCTGCTATGGTACACCTCTGTTGTCCTGTAAGGGAAGAAGGGCCTTCCACTCCTGTGAGCTGCCCCACAGCAGGTGGTAAGAGCAAGCCTATAACTGCCCTCCACCCCTGCCTACTAGCATCACATGGCTGCTTCAGACTGTGCTGAGTACAAACCTATGGAGTGGTTATGGAAGTCTACCATCAGTGACTGAAGAAGTTACTGCAAGCTTCAACCATGTGGTCCTGTTTAAATGAAGCATTTAAAAAACAAAATAACCAGAGATACATACCTCTAGAGCAGTGGTCTTCAAGCTTTTTCAATAGGGGGCCAGTTGAAAGGCTGCGGTGACCTTTGGGGGCCGGTGAGGTGGGGGTGCCTGGGGGTGCGAGCTGGTGAGGTGCCGTCAGGTGTGCGCGAGGTGGCATTGAGCACGTGTGGTGGTGGCTCTCTCACTTGGAGATTTCCCAGCGAGTCCAAAACCATTTCTGAGTGAGCAAGCCACCACCTCCCTGCCGGCGCAGCAAGCGCACGCGTGGGCAGTGAACAGCGATGCGGCCAGGATGGATGGCCAGGATGGATGGCCAGGACGGCCGGATCCATCCGGTGGACTGTCGTTTGAGGACCCGTGCTCTAGGGTCTCTGAGCAGGCATCATGGTCTTAGCACTGAAACACCAGACAGCTTCTGCTGTTGGGTAGTATAAAAATAAAATAAATGAACTGATAAATATGCATCTTCCTTTATTATAATATTAATTTTTGCAACTCTTTCACCTTGAAAGTAATATCTATTTAACACTTAAAAGCGTAAAAGTATATGCAAAGTGCATTTGTTTTCTTTTGGTTTTTTTAAAGGGAAGTCACTGTGACAGATCTCACAATCTGAAGATGATTTACTACATTTTGGTGGCCTTTTTGATTTCTGGAATCTTCTTGTCATCTTTAAAACAGTTTGATGTCTGTACATTTCACACCTAGACGTCTTCATCAGGTGTTGACCTCGGACTCTCAAAGCTGCTTTTCTCCAGCACTACTTGCCTTCAATTGTGTTGCATTTCCTTAAACAGAGGAAAAAGAAATACTGTGTGCATTCAGAAGCTTCATCTTATGAAGGCCTAGTTCTCCCTGTAAGAACAACCATATCATACAATCAGATCTGCTATATGCAGATCTTTAAATGAAATGCCTATGCACAGCACGTTACTTGATATGTACTCTCTCCATCTGTCTCTGTCTCTGTCTCTCTGTGTGAAGGAAACAGATATATTGGTATTGCTTTTCTAGTCAGGTGATCATACTCTGTATAACAAAGTAAACACATGAAGAGAAGCCTGCTAGACCTGCCCTGTCTATATCTATGCTGGTTCTTTATATGATTTTGAACCTGGATTTTCCCTTCAGAAAGTCACCCTCCATACATACAGGGAAATGAAAGCAGTGATGGGGGGCGGGCTAGAGAAACTGCAGGGGAACATGAGAAAGGTTTGTCAAATAGCCTCAATTAGGTGGATAAAGAGAAGCTTTTTGTCCCCTTTTATGTCATACTAGAACGCTCAATCATTTCAAAAATAGTGATGATAGATTCATGCAAAAAAAGATACTGCTTCACAGAAAGTAAAAGTAATTTATGGAATTGTGGCTGAAAGATATTGTAACAGTCTCAAGTTCTGATGGTTTAAAAAGGGTTAAGATGATGGTGTCTAAATAATCGTGGCTGTATTAGACCAAGCTTAAAGGCAGTAAATACCATGCTTTGGGGAACAGGCCTTGGCAATATCTTCCCATCCTGGTTGTTGGCTTCCCAAGAAACCTGGTTGCTAGGGGAACAGGCTGTTGGCCTCAGTGGGTGACTTGGGCTAGGAACTGATTCTCAGCCTAACCTACCTCACAGAGTTGATGGGAGAATAAAATGGAGAGGAAGAGAATTATCTAAGCTGCCATGGTTCCTTGCGGGAGAAAAGGCAGGCTATGAATATAAATAAATAGATATTGTATATCCCGCTTTTTAACCAGCATCCTCAAAGTGGCTCACCGTATTCATCAAATGCAATAGATAGTGCAAGACACATGTGGTAAGAAATTCTGTGATTGAACAAGACTATTAGCTCCACTGGAGCAGCAGCCAGCACAAATCTGCCTTCCCACAGGGCAACGGAGAGCAGGGATCCTCTCCGCGGTGTTGTTGAACTGGAGGGAGCCCAGTGTTCCCCTTGCCTTATCCTGTCTCGCTTGTTCCTTGCCTTAGGGCAAGTCTGGCTCACCCATTCAGTAGGGCTTACTCTCAGGTAAGTGCATGTACTCAGTTACTAAGGAGTGAGCTGCATTGGACCAGCAGGACGTTTTTCCAAATGAGTGTGTCTAAATCGTGCTGCATGCGTCTTCAGCAAGACACCAACATATGGAAAGCTTTATGTGGCTAGTCAGTTCATTAAATGTCTGAATCTCCTTCATTTCAGAGCACTTTATTTATTAGTGTCTTCTCGTGGTTTTCCTTTACTCTATTTCCTATAAATTATCAGAAAAGGTAAAAAAAAAAAAAAAAACCCAGAAACCTCATTCAAGAACGAGATGTTCTCTTTTCTTCCCCTTGCCTTGTTATATTTGCAATGTTATTTTTAACCAAGGAAGGCTTAAAAGCAATAGAGCAGGATACAGGTAAATAATAGCCCTACTTAATTATGCCTCCTCTTTGCCCCACAAAAGGATAGACATAATTAGCAAATGCAGAAAAGAGTATTCAGCCAGCATCCGGTTTTTATGGAAGCACTCTCATAGCAAAGGGTGTGATTTGTAAGTACTGTATGTGAGCACAAAAGTAACAGATACTCCTTTTCTATATTATGTCAATATTTGCGTAGGGGGAAAAGCATGTAGGAAGCTGCCTGCATTCAGGCTGGGAAAGTGTGTTAATTTGTTTTATTGCTCTGCTTTCAGGTGAAGACCTGTTTCCATTAAGAGTGCTAGGAAAGATCTACCATGAATTGTAGCTTTCATGCAAGCACGTTTGACGTGACCAAAAGAGACCCAGCTTCCTTTTTGTTGGATTTAACTATCCTCTGTATGCATGGGTCATGTTTGTTTGCTTGCTTGTTTTACGTTCCTACCAGCATCCATCCCATTTTAATGAGTGGTTGGAAATGATGAAACCTGATTTGTGGAACAGTTTCCTAGCTTGAAATGCAGTTAGAGAGAAAAACGGGGAAATCCTTGGCCAGAAAGTTCTGAAGGAGCTCAAGTACAGAACAGAACTCATGTAATTAGAGCAAAAGTTGGTCCTGGACTAGATGCACTACTTAATCCAGGTTTAAAGAGATGTGTATGATTGAACCTGTAGGTCACCCTGCTGAGCTCTTTTAAAGTTATACCAGATGCATTACATGGCCAATTTCCAGCCCTCCTGAGGTTCGTATATCTTACTGAGGCTGCAGTCCAGCACTCTTACCTCAGCTAGCACCCAGCTCCTCCTTTTGTCCTCAAGACAACCATTAATATTTGCTGAATGGAAGTCTTTTGGTCAGCTGTCTCCTCCTAAGCTTCTCTTTCTCAGCAGCAATCTGGGCTTCTTATGCTGAGTAGATCAGCTGATTCCCTCATAGGCCATGGCTGACCCTAATCGGCTTTGAGTTTAGCTGGCTGGGTTTTTTTCCTACCTAATCAATTACATTCATATAGAAGCAGAAGAAATACATCTCAAAGTCTGCTCGGTCATTTTCTTTAGTTGGATTAAACAATTTATTTCTTTGCAATGGTCATCAGGGACTAGAAGGCATGACTAAGGCCTTCTGAGATCATTCTCTTTTGACTATCCAATAGATCTAACATGGAAGAAATGTAACATGGCTGGAATGATTGGGAAACTAATTCTTGAGTATTTCTTATAAATTTGATATATCCTACCTACCTACCTACCATACCAGATAAGATATTTTATCTAGCACTGGTTTGTCGTTGCTATATGCCATCAGTCATGTCCAGCTTAGGCAACTCTGTAATTAAGTGCCCTCCAAATGTCCTGTTCTTGACACCCTGCTCCGTTTGCACAAATTTGAGGCTACGGCTACTTTTATGGAATCAGTTCATCTCATACTTGGTCTTCCTCCTTTGCTTCAGCCTTTGATTTTCTGTAGCATGATTGTCTTCTCCAATGAGTCTTTGCCTTCTCATGATGTACCTGAAATATGACAGCCTCAGTTTTGTCATTTTTGCTTCCAGGGAAAGTTCTGGCTTGAAGAATAACTTGTTTTGTTTGATCAGCTAGCCTGTGTTCTGGACAAACTGGATTCATATGCACATAATTTCAGGGAGTGGTGCATGTTGGATTTTACATGCTGCAAATCACAACATAGCAACATCAGAAGCTTACCTTGTACTGAATTGTAGTCTTGGTCACCTAGCTCAGTATCGTCAGTGTCACCAGCAGTAGCTCTCCTGCATGAAGATAACATGCAAAGCTACCATGTGTTTTGCCACTGAGCTTCCCTCCTTCTTCTTCCCTCCTTTGCCCTAATTTTACTTAAGAAGAAGGAGCAAAATGCAGTTCTCTTTTATTGTCTGTAATGTCTGTCTCTAATATTATTTGCTTCCATAATGAAAGGCTATTGAGGAGTGCTGCTGATAAAATCAGTGTGAGGCTTCCCTGTAGAGCACCAGTGTGGCTACAGACACCTTCCTTGGCCCTCCCGAGTCTTTTTCCTCCAAAGAGTGGGTGTTAATTATTATGGTTTAATGGGGAGGCCAGCATGCTGCAAAGCAAAGCACCATTCTTCAGTGCCATCTTTCTTTCCAGCAATTCCAGCAGCCTGGAAATGAGGCCTAGTTGCACCTTAACAACAAAAATGGTGCATTGCTGCCGCCCAGTGCCTTGTTCTATGGCATACCAAGGCATCCGGGGGAAAAAAGAAAACCATAGTCTGAGGTTGTGGAGATCCCCTGGGTGGTGGGGGTAGGAGGAAGGCCTTGAGATGAGGAGGCCTTGAGATGAGGAAGCAAGAGTGTGTTTTACTGTGCTATCCATGTATGTGTGCATGTGGATTGTGCATATTTTGCCTGGGTGTTGTGAGAAGGGTGAGGGAGCATTTTTCCTGCATGTGTAGTGTCACCTACTCAAAGCAGCTTTGTCTTCTGTAGAAAGAGCCATTTGTTGTGTTTTTTGAGGGCAAATATGTAATATGGCATTGAGGAGTCAAATCTCACTTGTAACTTGGCCAAAACAATGAGTAATTTATAAAGCTTATAAATTTGCCTTCTGTGGAATGGGCATTAGACCAGAAAACTGTGTGTTTGAAATTGTGGTTTTGTGGTTTAGAACTCAGATTCCACCCCACTTCTTCTTGCATTTAGTTCCTGGGTAAGTGACTTTTCTTTTAGCCTCATTAGTTTGCCTCTTGGAAAATAAGTGGTTTGTGGTTACTCACATCCACCATTCCTGCCATGTTGTAAGTGGGCAAGCTTTCTTCATGGCAAACATTGGGAACAACCAAAACATGCTCTAAAAATTCCAAATATGCCAACTAGACTGAAAAGCTTAGGAAGCCCTGTGATCAGAAGGGTTTCTTCCACTGAAATTTTCTCTGGATTTCTGGTCTCCTTGCTAATCTACTTGCCAAGCTGGTTTTCAGACTTATCCATATCTAATCAGTTACATAGTCATTAATCAAATCACTTTCTCCAATGTATCTTTATTTTACAGATGGTTATTGAATTAATAATTCACTTGTTATGACAAATATATATGTAGACACAAACTGAATGATATAGGACAGGCACACAGATAATGAAACACACCAAAAACTTCACTAAACTGTACCTTTCTTTGATTTGTTGTTGGGTTTTTTATACAAGTTATTAGACGAAGTTCATAGTCTACAGTCTTCAGTGAAGAGTATCCCTGTGAGTTCTTCTTTTATGGGTGACTGGAAATACCACATTGATGACATGGCAACTAGATTAGTAAAGAGACCATAAATCTATTAAACATTTTGAGGGTAATAATAATATCTTTGTTTGCCTATTGTACAGGCAAGTGTGCCTTGGCTATATTGCACATATCACACATGCAATTAGAAATACCTAATATTTTTGTGGTGAAACAAATATAGAAAATAATGGCTAAAGAAATAAACCAGGATACTGTTATCTGTTTCAGTTTTATAAGTGGCTTACCAGTGAGAACTCTACCTGGGAAAGGTGAACCTAGCCATGGAGAACAATCCGATGCACCTGGATAGCTTCATGGCTGGGGGATAGACTAATTAATACAGAAGAGTTGCAAGATGGTAGTATATTTTCAAAAATGTGCCATCAGCCACTGCATGTTTCTTTATCGTGACAGTTCTACGGGCAGTCTTTGGTGCAACTTGAAAGCTGCAAAGCAGCTAATTGAATTGCCTGCTACAACCTCCAACATTCTAATGATTGTGACTAAGTGCAGACTCCATAGCTGCAACACCAGCCAACCTTCTTCTCTCATCTCCTCTTTGTTTAACATCTAACTTGATTAAAAATTCTGGAACAGTCGAAGTTTGTTCATCATAACATTTAGGTTGGCTCAGTACAGTTATTGACCTGCTGTAGTTTTTGGAATCATTTTCTGGTTATTTTATCCTGCTTTTCTATTAGCATGTTCAAGGAGGATCACAAAATGACCATTGCACAGAACTATTGCAACAATTGTAAGAATCGTCATATATAAAAGCATTCTGGATGGAAACTTGGAGAGCTGAATTTGGCCTTAACTTGGCTGCTCTCATTTAAAGGTCTTTGAAGGACTAGGTCTTTTCATTGTTTGGGGTGTGAGACGTGAGGTGAGTAGGTTGTATATGTGAAGATTTCTCGGTGAATATTCTTCTGCAAGAGCTAATTCTAATGTGTAGTTCTTTACTGTGTGCATGTAAAGTGTGAATTTATTTATTTATTTGTCTAAGATATTTGTATGCCATCCTTTGTGAGAGCCTCAGGACAGCTTACACAAATAAATTCCAAAATACATAACAGTATAATATAAATAAATTGACTACCCACTCTGGCTGCAATTAAAATACAGTAATAAAATTCAATAATAAAACTTATTAAAATATTGATTAAATAAAAAGGTCTTAACCTGGTGTCGAAAAACATATGACGACGGCACCAGGCGGACTTCTCTGGGGAGTGCATTCCATAGATGGGGCACCACCGCAGAGAAGGCCTTTCTCTGGGTACTCTGTCTCCTAATATCTTTCCTGGAGGAGGGCTTCTGCTGCCAATCTCAGGGAGCGGGAGGGCAATAGGGAAGAAGGTGTTCCTTTAGGTATCCTGGTTCCACGCGTTTTAGGGCTTTATAGGTAATAACCAGCACCTTGAATTGAGCCTGGACTTGGATGGTAAGCCAATGGAGCTGATAGAGGACTGGGGTTATATGAGAATAGTGCCCAGTCCCCGATAGCATCCTGGCAGCTCTGTTTTGAACCATCTGAAGTATCCGGATTGTCTTCAAGGGCAGCCCCATGTAAAGTGTGTTACAGAAATCCAACCGGGAAGTAACCAATGTGTGTGTTACTGTTGCTAAGCAATCTTCCTCCAGGTAGGGACACAGCTGATGGATTAGCCAAAGCTGAAGGAAAGCGCTCCTCGCCACCACTGTCACTTGAGCTTCCAAGGACAGCTTCGGGTCGAGGAGCATTCCCAAGCTGCGAGCCCTGTCCTTTAGAGGGAGTGCAACCCCATCCAGGGCAGGGCCCAAGTCACCTACCCCGGAACTCGATCCACCCACTAACAGAACCTCCGTCTTATCTGGATTGAGTTTCAGTTGATTGGCCCTCATCCAGTCCATTACCTCGGCCAGGCACCAACCGGTTCAGCACCGTGAATGACAGACAGACCTCCTTAATCTCTTAGAGTCACCCAATGCAGTTCCCAACACATTTCCATTGGGGACTTATGGAGGGGTTGGCATCAAGGGTAGGTTTAGTTGACCCCACCATAGCAGAAGCCCACCAAAAGAGTTCTTGCTACCCCTTTTTACTATTGCAATCCATTTGTTCACTTGCTGCTCACTTTGGCCCAAACTATGGTGGTGGTGGGGTGATAGAGCAGTAAATGCCACTGCCTACTTCTCCACTTGCTCTTTGCCTTGTAAGCCAGCAAGAGCTAACAAAGATGAGAAAGAGGATACAAAGCAATAGAGAATGTAGACCTACTGAGGGAGAAGGCACATTGAGGGTATGTTGTACTGCAACAATCCTAGGACACTGGACACTGATATTTAAACACTTCTGTATCCTAGATTCACTGAAACTGAAACTTTAACAAATACCATGATTCTTCCCTTCGGTTTTTCCCAGCTTCTTTTCATCTCTGCAACAACTCCAAACATGGAATTCATCTCTACTACAATATCACTTATCCCCTTAATTTAAAGCTATAAATAATGGTTTTACCCACCTTACCAAGTAATACATATTAAGTGCATTGTCCTATCTTCTCAAGGACCTTAAAAGCTAAAATTAATCTTAAATTTACTTTCCAAAAGATTCTTAGTTACTTCACCAGTGTGAATAAACCACATTGTGTTCATGGCTTTTTGGTTCCATAATGGTGATTTGTATACCTCTTATATTGTCATTTTTTCTGTAGAGAACCACTTGGCTTAAGCATTTGTCATTCAGCAACACTAAATTCTGTGTGCATTTCCTTCTCATGTAATAACTCAGTCAATGACTTTGGTGTTGTGGCATGCCTGGTGGCTCTATAAACTTTTAAAATTGTGCTGAAGGGTTTCCATGCCCTACTTTCTAAGTCAGCTAGTTGTAGCCTTTCCTTTAATGTTTTGTTAAAATGCTCTATCTCCCCATTTAATTGTGGATAATAGCCTGATGAACATCTAGGTTTGAAACTCCTTTTGGACAGAAAAGTTTCAAACTATACAGAAGTGATTTGGTTGCCATTACTGGAGAACCATTTCATAAGACTTCTTTCTCTACTGAAAACTCAACAGGAGCAGAAGTTGCATTTGACACGAATGCCACTTTGGACCATTAGTAAAATAGCCCATAAAGGGTAATGGCATAACGGCAATCAGCAGGCCACTTGTCAAATGGATCCATGTGTCAGTGACCAGCTTCTTCTAGTTTGAATCAGGCAATGGGACAGACTATAATGCTGGCACATGTGTAGTTGCCATCTTATCACGAAACTGGCAAGTCATAGAAGCAGTCTCATTCAGATTACCTGTTCCAGACTATCAGTATAAAACACACCATCATTTGGTTCCTACTATCCCTTTGTGTATCTTATGTGTATCATGGGCTCATTGTATCAATTAGTTTCTAATTCTAATGGGACAATGAGATGTGAGTACCCGAGATTACTAAATCAACCTATAAATACAGTTCCTCAGAAAACGTAAAGAAAGGCAATGGGGCCAGTTTCCCAACAGTCGTGTGGCTACTTCTCCATGAGGTAATCTTGTAGTTTGTGTTGTACTGGACAGGAGAAGCAAGCAGCTTTAAATTGTTCCTTGAAAACAGCTGTCAAAGTAGAAGTGATGGAAGCAATCCCTGCTGTATCCTCAATTTATTCACTTTCTGAGAATGGCAAACTTAGAATAAACACTCTGCAGTAGTATTCTGAGTGTCAAGTCTGTACTCCCATTTTGTATGTAAAAGCCAGCTGTTCAGCAGACTGCCTGCTAATCCTCATTCTTTCTTTCCCTAAAAATTTAGTTGTAAACTAGGTTGTCAATAGATTGCAATCAGTACACAATGTGAATGCATGACCCTGCAGTCGTAATCCACACACATGCCAGAGTTCCCCTTTCAGCCAAAGAGTATAATCTTTCCGGCCCTTATGATCTCCTGGAAACAAAACAACTGTCTTTTCAATTTTGTCTCCTTGGGATTCAATTTAGATGCTGTAAGTGGCGAGCTAACCAAATATTATATATAAATAGATTTGGGCTGTATGTACTCTGTACCAACAGCTTGGTGTCCTGGGAATCCCTTAATGCAGGTACAGACAAGTTCTTCCTCCTTAAAACTATAACTTCTGATGCAGCAACTTCACTTAAAGATTGTTGAGACTAGATACTCTGCCACACTGTTCTTAGAGAGTGCAACAATGGGACCAATTAGCTAGAGAGGTTGTGGGCTGTCCCATACTAGAGGCATTGAAGATGCAACTGGACAGCTATCTGCGAGGGATGGTTTAACTTGAGAGTCCTGCAAGTCCTGAGCAGGGGCTTGGACCTGATGGCCCTCTGGCCCCTTCCAAGTCTATGATTCTCTGATTCTATAGGTTAGCACAATCTTGTTTGCTTTTGAACTGTCTATATTGAGCCCGCCTTGTAGGGCAGTCAGCATGATGTGCTATATGTTGTTGTTGAGTCACAAAACTGACATGCCATCTATGCGCTGTCTATACATTTTGAGGACCATAAGCACGTCTTTGCACCGTCTTTAAACTTTTACAAAGACCTTGGGACTGTTTGGAAAACTGCATGGACTGCATTGTCTTTTTTTTTCTTTGGGTCCATTAGGTGTGCCTCTGCAGTTTCTGTCTGGCTTTCTGTAAGGATAAATCAGCGCAAGAGGTGTTCCTTGATATAAGATATTATTTCCTTCGCTACCAAATGATCACAAATCATTTCTTCTGTCCTATTCCCAAAATTATAAACAACAACGATTTCCCCTCAAAGCATCAATAGACTGATCTGTAGTTTCTGCTTTTCTCTGTCCCTGCTGACAAAATGTATAGCGATCTGCCACATTTTTTTAACTTTAGGCACAAAAAAAGTTTCTTAAAGCAGGCAAAAGCTGTCTCATATTTATCATTCATAACAGATACATTACAGAAGAATTTCTTACTTTCTGCCTCCAACCAGTGGATGAGTAATACATTGTTCCTTGCCTCAGGAAGTTCCTCATATGAATAACCTGCACATAGGAATTAGACACTCTAGACCAAGAAGTAAATGGAATCACAAGTTCACCTGGGGTTTGGTGAAATGTGTTTTTGGTAGAGTCAAAATCAGAAGACACATCCCATCTTTGTTGCTAAATTGTTGTAAGAATCTCAAGACACCAAATACAGCTATTTACAAGCTTCTCTATTCTATATCATTGCTAAAATGTAAACTCAAACTGCAGGCACACTGATTCTTCCTATCTCTTCCTCCCCCTACCATTTCCTTTTCATACATCTGTTAGAACTCCCAGCCTACATTTTACCTACCACAGAGTGTCTTCTTGTAGGATACTCAGTAATCTGGATCCTGCACTGTGATTTCTGAAATCATGTTTGTGTCCTTTATGAATTTACTATGGAATGCTCATGTATGTGCAGCAAACATGATTGTTACCTAAGTAACAAATACACACACACACACACACACATATATGCATGGAGAAGCATTGCAGGGAAGCTTGGGTGTATCAAACTGTGTAAAAACTGCTGACTAGAGCAAACACACCTGCCTTTGTTGTCTCCTATAAGAAGATCTGAAGCTGACTTTCACAGTGGTACAAAGGATGACAGATTTCAGTAAATAAATTCATCTCCACAATAAATATTTTACCAATTCAGATGAATTTTAGACCTTACCTTTTGGTTTCCTATCCTACCTTACACATGCTAGCAATTGGGATTAACTTGTCTGTCTGATGTATGCCACAGGTAAGGAAATTCATTTAGGCATCTCTTCTTTGAGCCCCGATCTGCCACTTAGGAGGAGCTTATCTTGTTGTACGACTGATCCCCTTTCTTTTCTTTCAATAGAAAAGACTTTTCCTGCAGCACTTTTGCAAAACTGAAAAGAAAGTGGAAGATAGTAGATTTCATATCAAGACTAAAAGAGTTCAGTGTCATTAACAACCTTCAACCCAAGAATAACAGTTGATTGATTAATGAACTATGCTTAATTGATAGGAAGTGCTTTTTTAAGAAGTAAGGATAACAAGGCATGATGTTAAAAGACTAACTTTTTAAAAATGACTTGAAGCTTTTCTGTAGTAATTTTGGAACAAGAAAAGAAAAAAAAGGGTGGGGGGGAGAACAGTGTAGTGCTTCAGATTTTGAACCAACTTCCCATAGAGAGCTATGAGACATGTCCTTACTAGCTTTTGGAAACAAAGTGAACAACTTTGTATTTGTGACCTTCTGTTTATACTGTCCTTCTACTTTTATCTGATTTTGAGTTACTTAATTTTTACTTATTGCAAATTGTCTTGAGTAGTTTTATCTTACCACTGTAAAGTAAATACAATTGGTTTGTTAATTATCTAATTTCTCAAGTTTCACCTTGCTCCCAAAAACACTCACACTGAGATTTTGGTAATAACAGTATTGTAAGTTTTCATTAAAACCTGGTACAAGCAACTATGAATATCGTAGTGCACGACACAGTGACTCATCATGGATAACTAACCTTAGTGGGATGCCATTCATGCAAGCCAGGACCACTTCCCTCAGAGTTGTTTGTTTGTAGGCAGCAAGCCACCCTGAGAACCCCTGCAGATTGTGAACTTAATCTTTGTCTGGCAAAAACAAATGCAGAGAATTGTTAGGGGGTTTCAAAAAGAAAATACTTTTTCAGCAGTTACCAAAGCAAGTGTCTGCAAAAAGGGGTGGGGCCTGATGATTTTTACTTTCCAAATAAAAGGAGGCTTAGGAAAGCAAATGCCTTCCCCAGCATCAGGATTGGAGGACTACCGCTCCAAGTCAGAATCTGCACCATCAGTGGCACCATTGACCTCCTCATCCAATGCTGCTGTTGTCTTGCAGGACCCAGTGTCCCTCTCAGAGGAGATGCTTTTCCAAACAAGTCTTTGTCAGGATCTGAACAATCTGCAGCAGTGAATACAGGACTAGGGCCTTGCTTCACTGGAACTCTCTGGCTCTAACACATACGAGTACCAGCTAGGAGACCTGGGGGAAGAGCTATTCAGGCATACCTAGTTTTATTGTGCTTTGCAGATGTTGTGTTTTTGTTACAAAATGAAGGTTTGTGGTAACCCTGCATCACGCAAGTCTCATGGCAGCATTTTTCCAACAGCAGTTGTTCACTTCATGTCTCTGTGTCACATTTTGGTAATTCTCGTAATATTTCAAACTTTTTCCTCAATAATATATTTGTTATGGAGATCTGTGATCTTTGATGTTACTATCATAATTGTTTTGGGGCACTATGAACTGCACCCATGTAAGAAGGTGAACTAAATTGATAAATGTTGTGTATGCTCTGACTATTCCACCAACTGGCAGTTCCTCTCCCCCGCTTTGGGCGTCCCGATTCCCTGAGATGCAATAATATTGAAATAAGGCCAACTGATAACCCTACAATGGCTTCTAAGTGTTCAAGTGAAAGGAAAAGTCATGTGTCTCTCACTTTAAATCAAAAGCTAGAAATTATTAAGCTTAGTGAGGAAGGTATGTCAAAAGTCAAGATAGGCTGAAAGCTAGCCCTCTTGCACCAAACAGTTAGCCAACTTGTGAATGTGAAGGAAAAGTTCTTGAAGGAAATTAAAAGTGCTAGTCCAATGAATACACAAGTGATAAGAAAGCAAAAAAGCTTTAGTGCTGATATGGAGAAAGTTTGATCTGAATAGAAGATCAAACGGGCCACAGCATTCCCTTAAGCCAAAACCTAATCCAGAGCAAGGCCCTAACTATCTTCAATTCTACAAAGGCTGAGAGAGGGAAGGAAGCTGCAGAAGATAAATTTGAAGCTAGCAGAAGTTCATGAGGCCATCACCATAACATGAAAGTGCAAGGGGAAGCAGCAAGTGCTGATGTCGAAGCTGCAGTCAGTCATCCAGAAGATCTGGATGACTGACTGCAGTCATTGATGGTGGCTACACTAAACAACAGATTTTGAATGTAGCCAAAGCAGATTTATATTGAAAGAAGATGCCATCTAGGACTTACATAGCTAGAGATGAAGAGCCAATGCCTGGCTTCACAGCTTCAAAGGACAGGCTAAGTCTCTTATTAGGTACTAATGCAGCTGGTGACTGTAAGCCAGGGGTCCTCAAACTTTTTCAACAGGGGGCCAGTTGAAAGGTGGCAGCGATGGGTGTAGGCTGGTAAGGAGGGGGTGCCCGCGAGCGAGTCCAAAACCATCTCCAAGTGAGTAAGCTGCTGCCTCACCACCCGTGCGGTGAGGCATGCAGAGGGAGGCACAGGCATGGGGAGTCCAAAACCTCTGAGGCGGGCCAGATAAATGGGGATGGTGGGCTGGATCTGGCCCACAGGCCTTAGTTTGAGGATCCATGCTTTAAGCTGAAGCCATTTACCATTCCAAAAATCCTACGTCCTTTAAGAATTATGCCAAATCTACTCTTCCTGTGCTCTTAAATGGCACAACCAAGCCTGGATGACAGCACATTTGTTTACCACATGGTTTACTGAATATTTTAAGCCCATTATGGGGAGCAGTAATATTCAATTAGTGGGTCCTATCCGTCATGGAAAAAGGCTGCCAGATCAAATTCAACACCCTCCCACTTCTCAGTACCATAAGAAGCATACCCCATCCCTGGCACTGGTGTCAGAGTTTGATATGCTGCTCTCTAAAGGGGCAATAGAGTGAAATCACCATTCCAACCTCACATAAAGTTTCTACTCTCAATATTTCATGGTCCCAAAGTGGGATGGCAGGCCTAGATGGATCCTGGTTCTCAAAGGCATCAATCAGTTTATCATACCAAGGAAGTTTCAGATGGTCATCCCATAGACCATCGTTGAGCTCCCACAAGAAGGGAACTGGTTCACTTTGATCAACCTACTTCCACATCACCACAGACCACAACTATAAGCACCTTTCACACTTCCAAATCAGGGACAAGTTCTTCCAATTCTCAGTTTTCCCATTCAGCCTCTCAACCACCACAGGGCTGACTCCTTAGGAGATACATTCCTCTGCCAATGGTGGGTGTCAAGCCCTGTTTCCTCCCTTGAACAATCAGAAGCCTGGAGCTGTTTCTTATCAAAACTCTCTTTACTGTTTCTACATGTAAATTATCCAGTCAAGTTTCTGAGTATTCACAAAGTAGTTTGTTGAACCTAATCTAGTGATCTCTTCCCAAAACTCTTTTTATGAGCATGGTTGTGTCCCAGTACTCCGGGCACTGTGGAAGTAAGAGCATCTTTTTTCCACATGTTTCTCATACATTTGGGCTTCTCGCCTCTGTTGCCACCTGGCCATGGGAGCTAGTTCTGAGGAGAGGGGCTGATCTCCATCTGAAGATTGCTCAGTCTCAATGGCTCCTTCCTCTTCCTGAATTACCATTCTGTTCTGAAGATCTGTTGGGTTGCCTCCACTTCTGCCCTTGAGCTAATTGCCTCCACTGCCCCCTTCAGTTGTGTCCCATCCTGCAGATTCTCAATCCCACTGTGATATTCACCTTTGGAATCTGAGTTACCAGAAGTGGTGTGGCTGTTTTCCTGCCACACCACTTTTGGTATGAATGAAAAAGGAAGTTAATCTCTGTCTAGAGCACTTGATAAATGAAAAGTAACTTTGAAGCTCTTGAAATACCTTTTCCTTTACAATGAGTGTTTTAATCTACTATTGTTACTTCAGCTGCTGTAGCTCAAGCTTCTCCCTCTCAAATACAAGCTAAATTGCCAGTAGCTTTCCAGCGGATTGGAACCAATATCTACTCATTGATTCAGAAAGACATTTCTGAGGAGCTTTGACAGGCTACCATATAAAATTGTCTGTCACATTCTGGTAATTGTTTGCGGTAGATTCCTTGAGAGCAGCCATAATCTTACAAATCCTGGGGAGTGTATGTACTTTCCATATAAGGAGGCAGTGGTTCATGAGCTTCTCCACATGATCCCAAGTTCCCAAATCTGCCCACAGCCCCACCTAGACAAGCACATGTGTTTGTGTGGGGAGCTGTGGCAGCATACACAACCCCTTTACATCATTATTTATGGAGGCAATTGTAAATATACAATACAGTGATGACGATGACGATGATATAGGCAGAGAATGTAGTTGGAAACTATAGATAATGTATTGCTGTTTTTAGTTTCTCTTATATTCTTGCAGCTGGTTGAAGAGAATATAAAATAAACTGTAGTATGACTAAATATTCCTGTAGGAGGAAATAGGTGTCAGTTACGATTAATGTGAGCAGCATTTATAGCCGTAGAGATGTGACCTCTTGTTACAGTAGATGTGACAGCATGAATTATTTTCAATTACGATGAAGTTAATTCTGTTGCATTAGTTACGACACACCCCACTGGAAGCTTGCTGGTTTTATACAGCAACAATTGTAGGTTTAAAAGAATCAGAACTTGGAATTCAAAAGTCTAGGCCACAAGCAACCTGACTGGATTTCCAGAGGCACACTGAATGGGCAGAACATGTTGTCTGCACAACATGCCAGCCCATCATGGGCTAATTTACCTGCAAGAACCCGTGATGCATTCCAGCTGCCACTGCATATACAAGTCCTGGCAGTGAGCTGCCATGGTTTGTCCTGTTATCCTATCCGTGGCAGCAGGGATTATTTGAGGGCTAAACAAAGGTTGCATAATCCAGAAACTGACTATGGGCTATGGGTTATGGGTTATGCAAGGGTTGTTTAACCCCCAAATAAACCCCATCACTCAGGTTTAGGTTACATATCAAGCCATAACAGCTCCTGGCTAGGTGTTACATATTCATATTGGCCGATCATGCATGCCAAGGATTAATTGATCCACAGTGGGCTGCAGCTTCATGGCTTCTCTTCTCAGACTCTCTTCCAGCACTATGTCTAAAGCAAGATTATGAGCATCTCCTCTTGCACATGCTGTGCGGCTAGAACAAAACAAGTAGATGCAGTGAAGCAACTGCTTTTTACCTGGATGGAGGACTATTCTTTTCAACAATCCCCAGGCATTATTGCATTGCAGTTAAGAGAATGATTGACAGTACTGTAAATTCGTTGATCAAGTTGGCCCTAGAAGAATCTCAGCATGCTAGACTGTTCTTTCTGTTTAACAGCATTTTGGAAGTAACTAACATATTAAAGAGTTTCCCTACATTTACCAGATAGCCTTTTAGAGTTGACTTACATTGCTTCATGAAGAACAAGACTTTACAATTTTATAAATTCAGAAGCTGTATGAACTAGACAGTTTTTGTGCACCGTCTGAATCTTTATAACTGCTATACCCTGACTGCATTTCCATTTTGTTCTATTAGAAAGCCGAGTAAACAAGTGCTTATATAAGGCTGAGCTGTTCTTTTGCAACCTGCCTTTATACTCATGCAGTGATTTATTTGGCATGCAGTGCAACTCTTAAGAAGATCTGTATGTGGATCTTTCCTGTTGTCACAGCTATAGCTATTACAGACTTCTGAATAAAGAAAAATTAAAGACTTGCTTCAGAATCTGTGTTCTCCAGGTTATTCTGAAAATAGGGTTTTTGCTAAGTTTACAGATTCAACAAAGAACATAGATTGGTTGGCATGCATATATTTCATGAGCAGATTATTTTGTATAAACTTGCTTGCGTTCTTTTCATGTATGGCCTAGATTATTCACACATGATCTTAAATTCTGAGGTGCAGAGCAATTCTTAGTGTTTGCAGTCTTCTCCTAGCTTAGCAATTGCCATTCCTCATTTGTTCAGGCCAAACTTAATATAGTTTAATGTTGTACATACTTTTTGAATACTGCAAATATCAGGCTTGGGGAATGTAGTGAGTGAGAAGGGGAAGCTTAGTTGTTCCACAGCCATGAACATGGCAAAAAATGCTCCTCTAAAGCCATTTGATTCAGAACAGCCGTTCCCACATGCAAATAATAGTGTTGTGGGATTTTATTGGGATTATTACATGGGGAGGGGGTGGTGAAGTTCCTCACTAAAACAGCGTTAGTCCTG
Source organism: Varanus komodoensis (assembly GCF_004798865.1). Classification (NCBI taxonomy): domain Eukaryota; kingdom Metazoa; phylum Chordata; class Lepidosauria; order Squamata; family Varanidae; genus Varanus; species Varanus komodoensis. The sequence continues at coordinate 14,157,785 of NW_025336346.1, forward strand.
TTTGCCAGGTTTTAAAAAGATATACATGTCTTTACACTGGACATGCTGTGTCATGTGAAGTTTGATCCTTAGGTGCAGGGATTCCTTCCCAGAGTTATATACCTAATAGCCTAATCCTGTGTATATTTGTGTTATCATATATTGTGTTTTTACCAGTCTACGTTCAACAAGCTATACTAAGAGAGACATATCTCCCAAGAAGCCTGACCTAATGTTTCTTCCTTTTTCTTCTATGTTGTCTTCACATAGTTTTGCATTTATGATACAAATTCAGCTGAGAATCTTCCAAGCTTTGGATAGTTTAGGGTTATGGTGATAAAGTGGTTGTTGTTGCTGCCGCCGCCACTTTAATACTGCTTCAATTTAAATTGCAGGCATACTTTGCTCTTAGGACTGAGAAGATTTATGCAGAGACTTGGCTTGGATGCAAGGAAAACTAGGGATCCAAGCAATCTTGGTTTGTTGTTTATGAGCAATGTGCTTGTCCGTACTGCATGATTACTCTCATTGCTTGAGAGCAGTTAAACAAGTCACAGACCTTCTGTCTGTGTGTGTATATCATTACATGAGAATTAGGAAATCTGGCTTTCCCTTGACTGACAAGCCAGAGTCATAATCCTTAATTTGCTGTTGGCTTACAACCGTGACCTTCTTGATGGAGAAAGGTGCCAGAGTTTCTGATTTGTACATGATGATGAACAAATGATCGACGGAAGGTTCGTGATTTACTTGGCTGCTACAGCTCACCGCAGCAGGAGCGATTACCCTGTCAACATGTATGAAAAAGGCCACAAGCTGCACAAGAGCATGAATTATCCCAGAAGTTCCCACTTCATATGCTACTCTGTAAGGTTGTCCCTCTCGAGGAGATGCTGATTAGAAGAAGGAAAAACTCAATGAGGCATTCTGGAAGGGTCCAAGACAGAGTACTTTATTACTGTATTATTATCATTATTGCAATGCTGTATTTGTGTCTAAGATACTTTAGTGAATATGGAAGTGTTTCTCAAGTGTTTTATATGCATAGAAAGATAAGATATATACATATACTAAAGACAAACATTTGGCTTACTCATGTAATCCGACTTACATACAAATTTAACTTAAGGACATTCTGAGGACCAGAACTCATCCGTAACCCAGGGACGACCTGTGTGGGGGAAGACTTCAGCTCTTTTTGGTGCATGTTGCTCTCCTTGGCAGGAAGTGCAACACTGCTTCTCCTGCCTACTGCCTCTGCTCTGTTCCCACACATTTCCAGGGAGAATACCAGCGCCAGGCTGTTTTTCATTTCAAGAAAATTGCTTTTCTAAATTGCAATCTTGTTAAATTTGAATAACAGCACAGCTTTGTTTAAATTAATCATGGTTGAAGTAAAGGTCTTCAATGCATCACTGGGAAAAGTGCAGATGGGAACATCAGGGTGGTTTACAAGTCTGCCACCCCCACACACACACACATACCACCACCTCCCTTTTTACAGATAAACTTGGCTCTTGAGACCTGAAAAGAGACTTGAAACTTGACTTGAAAATTTCCTGCGGTGACTCGAGACTTGGAGTAAAGAACTTGAACACATCACTGAAAATTAGGCTTACTACCAATGGCTTAGCTGTGTCTTTGGAAGCCTTAAGTATTAGGTTGCTATAAGCTGAACACTCTTTCAGACGAACATACACAGTGAACGTTTTTCTCAGCATTTTCTATTTTCCACATTCACAACGACAGGTTAGACTACTCGTAACACACATACATTCAGTGTATTTTATGCACCAAATGTTACTATACCCTGCTTACTAAGAAGGAGTCAACCATCAATAATGTCCTGTCTTTCAAAGATATCTCTGTCAGTGGCAGTGATACTACTGGCATAGCTCAGAGCATTTCTGAAGATCTCTCCTCAAGGAGGGTAGACCATTTCATTGTGGAGTACTTCCTGTTGCATCATTCAGTGCAAAATAGCTTTTTCCCTAATTTGCCTATTAATTACATAGCCATTTAATTCTAAATAGCTTTTATCACAACATTTACCATTTGGAGGAAGCAGTCCTTAGAATGTCACTACTTTTCACTGCAGGTCCAATTGTTATGCTTCAGTTTCTAGCTTGCAGCCTTCAGTGGAGAATAAAAGATGCCCAAAGCAGAAGCAAACCTTTCACTTTTGCTACAAAAGAGATGCCATCTATTTCTTGCTGTGCTAAGTATTCCATTGGAAAGCAAGAAAAACACAACCTTCTGTATATCTTAATTTTTAAAAAAAGAAGAAAAAAGGGAAAAGCAGGAAGCAAAAAGTAGCTTTAATTAAGACATTTCTTATTCTTTAAATAAGTAAATCCCAGAAAGCACTCAGAGTTATCTGTTAACCGTCTGTGCTGTAGGGAGACACTCTGTACCTCACAGATTGAGCCTTGAAGGTATTTCTCAAAATAAGATTTGTAGTGAGCAAAAACAGAAAGGAAAGCTTCATTTAAAAAAGAACACAGAACCAACACTGACTATAGTCTGAGTTCACTTTAGGTAAATTTTTATTTAATGCTTTTGGCACATGCTTAGAACAATGGTGTGCAGTGAGCAGTCTATATACAATATAAATAATATTATATTTGTTTAAAGTTTAAACATACCTAGCTTGTATGTTAAGATATTAGTATTGCTGAGGGTTGCATTCTAAAATTGCAATTGTTGTAACATTCTTCTGTTGTGATTTTCTAATGCCTTGTTTGTACAAGATGTTCTGTTCTTATAGTCACCAAGAATGCCACTCATGGAACACAGTATCTTACATGGATACATTATAAACATAAATGGTTCCATCTTTCTCTCAAATCTATTAGACCCATGAACTAAGAATTCCTTGTGTTAAATTTTTCATGTACACAGAAAAAAAGGAACACGATGACACACTAGGGTACCGATTGCACAGTGCAATCACTTTTCGAGAATATCAGTTTTCACTTTGATTTGTTTAAAGACCCCTCTGTTTTTCCATTTCCCCACTTGAGAACAGACTCTTGGCAGTTTGTAGCCATTAAGCATGCTCTGATTTCATTTGGCTGCTTCGGGTTTTTCTACTGTAGTCTTTTTTTCCCTAAGAAGTTTCACACACTTGCAAAGTATGGGATTCTCATAGCATACTGATATCCCCCCCCCCCAACACACACACACATTTTGGCAACAGTTGTATTGGATTAGCAGGAGTGCTACTTGTGTGCACACAAATGTATGTATCTACATCTACACACACTGTGGACGAAAAGCAAGAGGTTCAGCCTATGACATTTCTGTAAAAATCTCAACTATGTATAAGATCAGTGTCTATTTGCAATTGTGGTATTTACTGATTATAAGATTTTCCCAGCTTTGCTATGCTAATTAACACCTGCAATGATTTGAAACTGGAATGGACTTAAAAAAATGTGATTGAAGTTATTTTTTGGTGAAACAAACAGTAATAACTGGGCAAGTGAGGTACCAATTATTGACATGATAAATATTGTAATGTATTTCACATTGCACAATTAATTAATGAAAGTAATATTTTAAAAAGGATTCCAAGTGACTGTGTTTGAGATAAATGCTAATAAATCTGTTCTTGAGAAATAATCTGAAAATAAACATGTCACTAGTGTTAATGCTGTCTCTTTCCACTGTCTGCTAAAGCTTGATATTGTATTCTGATGCCAAATCCTATTATTGGAAGTTATAAACTCCTGGGATCTTTAAAAATAGCTTTTGTTAAGCTACCAGCACCTTGCAGAATGGAAACAGTTTTCCATTCCCTTTGCTTTCATATAGGAGTATATTAGACCAAAAGGCAGAGTCATCAAAGCTAATAGCAAAAAAGTGATTTAATATAATGTGTTTTTCTTACCTTAGACTTTCAGAAATGAAAACTAAATACATCATCGACATGGTCTGAGTGTCTTTTTAGTTTTGAAAGTTGCATTATAATGCATGTTGTATTTGAGAAAGGCAGGAAATGTAAAGTTGTTCATGGGTTTCATTTGGAAGCCTGTAGTTCCCTACAGGAAAAGTAGAGCAGGTTAACAAAAAACTGATTAAAAGCACAAAACCTGGTATATATGAAGTTCAGTTTAAAATACGGAGACACTCCTAAAATCCACAAGATTCAAAATGGCAGCTTGTTTAGAAACCACTTGTGATTTTTGCTGTAGATGTGTGCTTTTTTTTAAATGAAAATTCTTCTGAAGTATTTAAGCTTTTAAACTGTTTAGCAGTTTGTGTAGGAAATAGTCTCAGGCTTGATATAGTATAGGGGTGACCAGAACAGAAGAGCCACATATTGTAAATGTCAGCTGTTTGAAAGCTGCAAGCAGGTGCCTGCAGGCAGCGAGTGGCAAGTAGGCGCCTGCAGGTGGCGATGGTGGGCAGTGGCAAGTGGGCTCCTGCAGCAGCAGGTGGCAAGATACAGAATAAAGAACCACATGCAGCTTCTGAGCCTTGGTTTGGCCACCCTGATATATCATACATTTCCCTGAGTATTTTGTCAAGCTAAATGTACTCAGGGTTCTGTCATTTTAAAATGCAGCCTGAATTCAGCATTTACTTTTAACAGCTTTTAAATGTTTGGATTAATTGCAGATAAACATAACAGAACCTCTGATTGAATCTGCTGGACTCTATGTATAACATTAAGATAGGGAAATGAGACAGAATCATCCTGTAGGAGCCTGAAATTGTTCTAGAACAATAGCTCTTATGAACTTCAGTTGGTTAACACATTTCTAGCTCTAAACATAAGTTGATGCATGGTGAGTGAGGTTAGTGACAAAGCACTTTTCAAATCAAAACTCTTGACTTCCCCCTCCCAATGAAACAGAGATGGAGGGCACACCTAGGGAAACACAAAGACCTATGAATAGCTCTAAAAGGGATATGCCCATAATGCCTCACTTTTGAAGAAAGCATCATTGACTTTTTGAAATTAAGATTCTGCTTTAATCTTTATTTTATTAGTGTTATAGACATACGGACTTCCACTTTTGGTAGAAAGATGGGTTAAATGTTAATAAATAATCAAGAAATAAATAAGAACATGCAATGAGTGCTTGAATAGGAAAACAAAAGTAACACGCAAGAACTACCTTAGAGTGGAATTTTTGGGCTTCTTGAAATGAGGGGTTTACTGAGGTTTCACTGCTTTACTGAGATTTTTTCTTCTGTTTTCATTGGAGAAGGAAAAATGCATCCTTTACACAGATTTTTTTCCCAGATGTTTCTCTGCTTTACTTTGAAGGAGTAAGGCTTATTCATTCACAGAGTTTATGACTTGATGGCATGTAACAACAACCTATATATTCTCATAGTAAATCACAGTGCCAGTCTCATATAGCTGTACTTTAGCAGATTTTGCAAATTCTTACATACTTTGTTTAGGTTTGTTGTGATTTAAAGTTTAATACCAGTCCATTCCAATTCTAAAATAAACCCACTGAAAAGACTGGGAAGCACAAGAGCAGCTCTGGAAGAGGATGATGTCATGAAAAGGCCCCACAAACTTCTATGTGCGAGGCACAATAAATGCCTTGTGTAGAAAAACCCTTTAGTGCCAACCAGGTATGATGAAGACTTAACACTGAACCCTGTCATTTTTCATGGCTACACTGGAATTCCTTGGCATGGTTTAGATGCCAAGCAGCTTTTGAATCTTTCAAGCATAGCTTGATTTTATTCACAGTGCCTTTACAAATCTGTAGGCAAATAAAAACTGCAGGACATCCATGGATACCTGCTTGCCCAGCCAATTCTCTAACCTGCAGGGCTTCCCATTCAATCAGCTGAGAGCTCTTTATGCACCAGGCAAAGGTATAAAACGAAAGTACCTTGCTTGTGCGCCCACCAGTGAGAGTTGCTCTCCCAATGCCCAAGCAGCACTTTGGAGTGACTTTTATTGGCCTATTGCCCTTTTAAAAGATTAGTGCAGCAGAAATTGTCATTTTGTTCTTTACCTATCCTCCACATCTTTCACATACTTTTGCATACTTGTACCTGCCCAAAATGTGTAACCACGACTGGCCAATGGCCTCGCCAGTACCTGCTGTCAGAGTGCAGAAGGTAAGATCTACAGACATTGACAGAGGCTGCAAATTGGTTAATTTTTCAAGCACCCAACAGAGCTGCCCATGAGTTATCAATTGAAAAGTGAAGCGGCGAAAAGTGTTTTGCTCTGAAAGGGGGTTGTTAGTATGACTTCTCCCTAGGAGTTTGATCTTCCAGTTTTTAAGTATTGCCCTGACAGTTTTCACTGCTTTCCTTTTTTTTTTTTTCTTTTTCTTTTTTTTTTTTTGCACTTTCCCAAACATTTAGTTTTTCCAGGAAGGGCAGATCTACATTCCACACTCCCCCTCCCCCCTTTCATGAACACTTACTTATGAGTGGTGCCCAATTTTATTTTTTTAAGATTCTTTTATCTTACAAATTTGAGCATTTTTATAAAGGGAAAAACCTGTCCCAAGACCCTGCCCAGATTCACATTTGATAGTGAACATTGCCAGTGGTACCAGTTTCAGCCATGTATTTTACAATATTCCATCCAGATCTTCCCTACAAACAAAAATGAAAACTGAGGTTGTCATATTTTGGACACATCATGGAAAGGTAAAATTCAGTGGAGAAGATAATCGTGCTAGGGAATGAAGGCAGAAGAGAAGAAAGACAAAATATGAGATGGATTGACTCCATAAAAAAGACACAGCCTTGAACTCAGAAGAGCTGCCATGGATAGGACATTTCATAGCGCTTTCATTTGTAGGATCACATTAAATCAGAAACAACTTGACAGCATATAATAACAACATTATGACATAAATAATGGACCCCTTGGTACATTCTAGCAAAGTCACTAAGATTGGGCAGCTTGGAGTTAAACATACTATTCCTCAATAGTGCTTATTTCATCCTTGACATAATTATAATATCTAAAAAAGGGATTTGGAACGTTGCTACCCCTTAAACTTCCCAGAAAATTCATATAAGACTGATGGTTTTGGAAATGGCATGATTCTTGTAAAAAGAAAAAAAAGCATCGTTATCATTTTGTTACATAATGATGGAAGTATTTCACATGGGCTGTTGCCATATAATCATAGTAGGATGGTAGTCATTTATTTATTTGGGGTTCTTGTATGCCGCCCCATTCACATAAGCCTTGTTGTTATTCCAACAACAACAAATAAATAACAATACAATACATAAAAATTAGAGGAGTTGAAACATTTCTGCATACTGTACTGCATACTATAATGCTGTTGCTTCAGAAGATGCTTTGTAAAATTTATACATTCTTATTGCGGCTTAGCTTACAGCCAAAAATCAAAGTGATTAGAATACAAAGTAACAATACACAGTAGCAAACCTATTCACTCTTGTAGCATATGTTTATGAGTATTTTGTAAGACAAAACTAAACATTAGCTCAAATTCAATATACATTGGGGACCTGTACACTCAGTGAAGTATCCGTTGAATTATTTCTCTTGGAAGAGAGTCCAGCATTGTCAGATATTGCTCAGATGCTTGCAGCTAACTGTTTTGATTTTTAAAACAGAGTATTTTTTATTAAACTTAGAAATGCAACCAATCACAGGGATATTTATTTTCTTCTCTGTTTTTTTTTCCCACCAGTTGGCATAAGACAGTTTAAAAGGTGAACTTCTTTCCTTATGTGAATTATTCATCTCATGGAGTTTCCATCTTTGATTCTATGGAGTTGGTTGAACATTTTTTCCCCTGAAGTGGCAATTTAATCCAGGTCTAATATGTTCATGCAGCACAAAAAATTAGAAGGACAGGGTTGTTTTTTAAAAATAGATACAATATACTAATTTAAAGAGTTTTGCAAGTGAGCTGTAATTTATTTCAAAACTACTTTTTTGGTGAAACTTCTTAACACACTTTCAGTGTGTATTTCCTGTAGCAATGGCTTTATATATTTTCTTTGAAGATCCTGAAAATACAAAGATAAATGATGACTAATGTGCACCATCTGCCTGGGGAAATAAAGATTTCTTACCAAGAACTTGCTTTCTGCTAAGCTGATTTGCTTGTAAGAAGGAAGCACCTCTGCTATGAAAATGAGGCGTTAATATCTTCTGGCAATTTTTAAAACTACACTGTAGACAGTGGGGTAAGAACATTTAATCTATAGACTTAGTTCAATAGCATTTCTTCTCTTGGCTTGATACAAAAACTTGGGGGTTTTGTGAGACTCACTTAGCACCTGGGCATGTGCTCTTGATGTGCATACTCCTCATTCATGATGCATACTGACTTTCTGGAACTTTCCAGCTGTCAGTATGCATTGGTTGGTGTAACAATTTTGATGGCACTGGCACTTGATGGCATTTTAACGCTTTTAACAGTCGCTTTTGATTTAATTTGTTTATTTTTATTGGTTACTGTTTTATTTTATTGCATTTGATTGTTTTAGTGTATTCTGATTTTAATATTGTAAGCTGTCCTGAGATGTCTTACATATAGGATGGCATATAAAGTTTTAAATAAATAAATACTGAAGTACGGGGTGTTTGAAGATGTCTTATGATAGGAGTGATTTCACAGAAGTTACCAGCAGTTAGCAAGCTTGCTCAGGATACTGATTCCCTCCCACCCCACACTTTTTATCCCTATGAAAGAATAGGATTAGTTGAAGAATAGGGCTGGAAAGTGGAGAAGGAGGCAAAGATAACAGCTCCTACATAGATAATCATTCGTAATATAGGAGGGTTGCTTTTTGGAAGATTGCTTCCTTTCAGTGTGTCATGCTGATGCTTACTCTAAATTAATCCTTAAGCCTTGGCCCACAGTGGGGCCTGTTGCAGCTTCTCATTACATGAGCACTCAGTGAGGGTGGTTGGTCAGGGTGGTTGACAAATTACCCATAGCCCTTGCCTGTTTTAGGATTGTGGATGGCTTGTCAACCACCTCAACCAACCACCATCACCAGGTTTACAAATAATGGGAAGTTACTGTGTACCCCTGTTATACCCTAAATATTGAGAATGGTGCCCAGCTTCCCCCATTAGGACATTTTCTCATAGTGGCTTCTTGTTATGTGTAAACCAGGGGTAGGGGTGGTTGGTCAGGGTGGTTGACAAATTACCCATAGCCCTTGCCTGTTTTAGGATTGTGGATGGCTTGTCAACCACCTCAACCAACCACCATCACCAGGTTTACAAATAATGGGAAGTTACTGTGTACCCCTGTTATACCCTAAATATTGAGAATGGTGCCCAGCTTCCCCCATTAGGACATTTTCTCATAGTGGCTTCTTGTTATGTGTAAACCAGGGGTAGGGGTGTGTGTGTGTGTGTGTGTGTGTGTGTGTGTGTGTGTTTGCACAGTTTTCTGTTGTAGGTCAAACTTGACATAATGTGGGAGATTCACTATAGCTTGATTTAGAAAGCAACTGGGAGATATCTAGGGTCAGGAACACTGTGATGAATGAATAGCCCATTGCACTCTTCCTCCATTGGGCATTGGTCCTCCCAAGGTGTTGTTTGCCCAGAAGGCAACAAAACATGCTTGCATGTACCCATGTTGCACCTGTATGGTTTCATTCCAGAAATCAGTATGGGGGGGAAAGTGTTTTCTCTCTGTCCCCACCAGCACCATGTCCCTGTCCCAATCAAGGCTTGTCTGCAGTGATCATTTATATGCATTGTTTATTTATTCCCAATCACTACAAATTAAGCACACTCATCTGAGCTTTAGATGCTGGGAGAAAACATACCTTCCCAACAAGCATACAAGAAAGTAATCTTGTACTTTATATGAAGACTTGCACTTTTCACTGTGTGTGCTGTCCATTACCTAGAAAGTTATTTTATGTAAATAACTCATAAATATAATTAAAATGAATACATAACAATGTAATATTCATTGACCACTTACATCATGTTTCACCTAGCTCCTAATATGCCTCTTTAACCCAAAGGCACTGTTGTGAATTTCTCCAAAAGCTGCCCTGGACAGCTACTGAGGTTCTGCAGATTCCATTATTAAGGCTGTAGACAGAGCTACAACCTTGCAGGGAGAGATCTGTCTCTAGGCCTCTCACTCACTAAGCTTCTTCCATCTCCAAGCTGCTTAGAAAACTCCTCAGTAGTTTCCGCTGGTGAGGTTGGCACACTGACCTTGGTAAGGGGAAGAAGAGGAGGGATGAAGATGTAAGCAGGGGAGGGGCGAAACCATGCATCCACTGGATCCCACAGCCTGTGGGCTCCTGTACCCACCCGCAGCAAGCAGAGATGGTCTCAGCAACCAGTCTAAAAATGTAATTCCAGGAGGCATAAAAGTAAAAACAGCTTCTGTTGTTCCTTCTGCCCTGGGAACAACAGCCTGATAGATACTTGGAGAACTGTAGCATCAGTGGTCTTGTCCTCTGGGCATCTTTCTGTAAGGCTGTGCCTTGAGCAGAAAAGGAAGATAATCGTAATGATGTCTGTTTATTGGAAAGAGAAAAATAAAGGGGAAAGATAACACTCTGTCAAGTAAAGAAAAACTTTTCCTACTGGTGAAATTCTTCTTTCCAAGGTTTCCTCAGAAAAGAATGTCTGGCGGGCTTCCATCACAGGCAAAACCCTGTCTGAACCCTCCAGCCTGTTTAGCTGAGGAATCTTCCGTCAAAGGTTAACCTTCAGCCCAGCTCTAGGATCCTTTTCAAGAGCACTTTTTATTTCCTTCCCAAAGCTAAGTCATTTCCAGGCTTGTGGACATGCCATAGAACCCAGGTTTGCCTAAACCTAACTTGCAGCTTAAACTCAAACAGCAAGCACAGAGGCAGCATTCAGGGAGTTCTTGTTGATCACTCACTCTTTTTGTCCATTCAAGGCTATTTCAGGCTGGTTATGCACAGGACCCAGGTTTTCCTAACTATAAACCTACCCTAAATCCCAAATGAAAGTATATTTCCTATACATTCCATCAATATGGATAAAGGCAACATGCAGGGTACTTTGCCCAGTCTATCCTATTTCCATTGCACAGGGATCCAGAACCCCAACACTAACTTGAAGCTTGACCTTATTCCTAACACCTGGGGATAACTCACACATTCAAGGATGCACTGCACAAAGGCAACACCCAGGATGTGCTTGTTGACTGCTCATTATGCTTGCCCAAATGAACACAGCTCCAGGGTTCTCGACAGACCAAGGTTTTCCTTCCTGTCACCATATCCTGAGCCCTAAAACGCCTACATTCATTCAGAAGACATGCACCAAGGCAGCACTCTGACTGTTCTTGTTGATCAGGGTTAAAACTAATTTAATGCACCACCATTTTCTTGGCAAGTTTAAGCCGGCTCCATTCCTGCAAAGAAAACAAGACTTCCCGCCCAATGTACTTTTTCAACCAGATAAAAGCCGTCACAGTCTGGTGATCCCTGATTAGGAGCTGCCAGGGCAGTTTATTTACACAAAAACAAAGAGATACATCTACTAATCCTGATTGACAGCTTGTTAAGAAAAGGTTTTAATGTAGTTGTTGCATTTCCTCTGCCTGGTGCTTTGCTGTAAGAAAGAAACTATTGTAACCTAACCAATTTTCTGTGTGGTGCTGAGTTTATAAATAGATAAATATAGAAATATCAGAATCTGTATGGACAGAGATCATCTTTCCTCATTGTGCAAGTTCCTAGTGCATTCTTTATCTAAACCCTCTCTATTCTTTTCTTTTTCATTTTTATGGGATAAGCCTTTTGGGAGCACATGATCTTCCCAACCCTTCTCCAGCTCTGTACTGACTGCAACTTTATCAAAGCCCTCCCCCTGTATCCCACATTCTTGTAGTCAGACTTTCTCTGGCTACGTCACAGGCAAGTAATTGTTCTGAAGTCTGAATAAACTGTAGCTGTTTGTGCACCTCCAGCATGCCTGTGCTCTCTGTGATTTTACTTGTCACCACTCACTTCATTAGCCCAGTCTAAGTTATTTCTAGGCCCATGAACATACACAAGGGCCCATACTTTCTAAGCAAACCTGAATTGTATATTAACCCTAAAACTAAAATATAATCTTCATACATGCAGAAAATGCAAAGGTAGCACTCAGGGTGTTCACTCTTTTTGCATAATCAAGAGTATTTCCAGGTCCTGGACATGCACTGGAACCCAGGTTATCCCAGCCTTAACTTACCTGAAGCTTAACCCCAGCCCCCAAATCCAGGTTTAATCACTACACATTCAGTTAACATGCATAAAGGAAGCCCTTAGCGTGTTCTTTTGGGTGCTGTATTTCTTTGCTCAGACTAGGCTATTTCCAGGGCAACCTGTCTTTATTCAGGTTTTGTTGCCCTGGTCCCAGTGCTTCTCTCCTGTACAGGTTGTTCTTGTTGACTGGTCACTCTTTCTGCCCAGTTGAGCCCCTTGTCCAGGACCTCAGTTACCTAGGATTTCCCAGTGCTAATCCTAACCTGAATCTCAACCCCAATGCATATGCTGGGATTCAGTTTGCTGTTGTGGAAGCTGAGCCTGCTCATTGACCTTGTGTGTAGGATGGACCTCAGTCTCCGCTTTTCCTTTTTCTTTTAAGGTAGTAATGAAATTTATGCAAATTGGAACAAGTCACAATTTGTGGAAATTACTGTGGTATGCAGATCAGCCAATTCTGCACAAATCATGCCAGTGCCACAAAGTTTTGTGAGTTTAGTTGTGTGAATCCTGATCCAACTGATAAATAAAGTTCTGCACACTCAGGCCGCTGACTTTGTCCATGTTGTATTATTCTATCAGAAGAGGGAATAAAGTGCTTTAATTTAATTGAGTTGGATGTCTCTGTTTCATTACATTTACATAAATGCAACAGTTATGCCAATAATTTTTGAGTTCAGTTAGTAAAAAAGGAAGTGTTTTGAGGGAGGGAAACAGACTAGGAGAATGGTTATTATGGTACTGTACCTTCTGAATCAGCAAGTTCAAAAGTGTAGGCCTACAAATACAAGTCCATACTGCACCAGGTTTATCACAGGGAGTAAAATGATGTCCTCAGGGGAAAAAAATCCTACAGTGAAAAACTAGAATTTCAGGAGAGGAGAAACCAAAATGAGGCATAACTTCTCTCAGTTTTGATCATTTGCTCTTTGTAACATGGCTTGCAGAATGGGACATGTAACTGTATGAAGAACTAATCAGATGAGCAAACTAAACTCTTCCTTTGATTCTCACCACTGCTACAATATATTCTTTTGTATTAGTTCTTGGCTGTTTCCAGTGAAATACTCTGTTTATCTCTATGCTTACTGACCCAAGAACCATGTCTGGCTCAGAATTCTGTGTATGCCTATGTGGACTCATGTACTGCTTCTTCCTCAATTCATTTCAGACTGGTGTGCATAAAAATTTGAGTCCTTTCCTGCTGAAATGCACCTGTAAGCCCTATGGCTGGGAGACGTCTGTGTTTGAACCAGAGTGCTGGAACAGGCAGTTAATTCGTCTTGAGAAAAAGGAATCTTACAGGGGGGCTATAATATTTGTGCTGTTATATCTCTTCACACTTTGTCATGATAGTGCTACAGCACTGATGCGGTGTCATGTTTTGTGACATTATACCCGTAGTGCTGCTCTTAGGCTCATCTTGCCCTTGTATGAAAGAAAAGCAGGTTTTAATCCTGAGCAGTGCCTTTACTATCTGGAGACTGGTGAGCTGGGCAAAGATAAATGCAATTGCAATGTAAAGCACAGGCTCTTTCTTCTGCAGTGTTTAGGATCATGCAGTAATACAGTTGGTATTTACTTATATATCTGTAATTTAGATAAAAAGTTGCTTGTGCTAACAGTGTTATAATGCTACTAAAACGCATATGTTATTTTACCACCTTTCAACTGATTAACTGTTTACTTAATGTATATATGTTGGTGTTGCTGAATCCAGAATAGTGGTTCTCTGGATAATCAGTAATGATCTAAACTTAAATGGATATTTTAAGTGTCTTATTATTGATTGATAGGTACTTTAAGTTGAAGAGACAATCCACAAATGTTTTGAATAAATGCAATATCTGGATCGATTAATGACAGCTTCTTGATTTCTTGTGTGTTTCAGGAAAAAGTAGAATATGCCTTCCTGATCATTTTTACAATTGAAACATTTTTGAAGATTATAGCATATGGATTATTATTACATCCCAATGCATATGTTAGAAATGGATGGAATTTACTGGATTTTGTAATAGTAATTGTAGGGTAAGTTTGATATTAATTTTCCAAGAAATGAACATACTAAACATGTTTCTTTGTCTTATGCGCTTATTACTAAACTAGTGAATCAATGAATTACCAGTTTCAGTGTTGTTAAATACTTGAGTGCTTTCCTCATAGGCAGATCCCCCCATACACACTGTCTGAAAATGTTATTGATACAGTGATCAGATATAGATGATACACTGCAGCTCATTGTGTATTACTTAGCCAGTGATAAACTGCAGTTCCCATGGATTCAACATTAAATATACAATCCCTGCTTGGGTGCTGTTGTGTCATGTGAACCTGGCAAGTGTGAGTTATGAAAGGGTTGTCAACTCTGATATACCCCACACGTCAGGTTGTTTAACTCTTGCCTCACCTACATTTGCTGGCTTCACATGAAATGAGAACCTCTAAATGGTAGTTTCGTATGCAAAAAGGCATTCACACTATGAATGCCTCACCATGCACATATGAACTGCAGCCTCACCATTGGTAACCTACAGTGAATTGTTAAATTGTCCTAATAGCCCCAGTGAATATTTTGCCATTGTTTCCCCACTAGGGCATCAGCTAGAAACATTTATATGAATGTTTTTTAGAGATTTTTTCATGCAGAAAATGGGGTGTATGTAAATTCTCAGGTGCAAACTGCAGCATATTTCTTTATTATATCTTGCCTTTTTTCCTCTCAAAGAACTCAATGTAATTCTCGTATTCTCAATCTTATCTTCAAAACAACAACCTTGTGGGGTAGGTTGGGCTGAGAGTCTGTGACAGACCAAAGTCACCCAGTGAGTTCCATGGCTGACCAGGGGCTGGAACTTGAATCACCTGAGTCCAAGTCCAGTCCTCTTAACCACTGTATCACCCTGGCACTGAGGTTTCTTTCCCCAGAGAAAGGCAAGGGGAACCCCTCATGTGTTAATTTGGGGGGAAATGTGCAAAGTAAAAAGGATGAAATGAGGTGGAAGACCACCATGTAAGCCACCTTGGGTTCTTGTTAAAGGAAAAAGGAAGAATATCAATGTAATAAATATAATCTTGATAGGAAAAAGAAAACAAGCATCCTCAGCATTTTTGGAGACTGTTCAGTTCAACAAGAAATGTAAAGGTGTATATTAGGGATCGAGGATAAACAGCCAATGATTACTGTTGGGAGGGAGTTAGTGTAGAAAGGGTCTCGTAATATTCTACTGCAAATTGATCAGTGGTCCAATGTTTACTAGCAAGGAACTTTTTAAAAAGCAAGTTCAAACATGTGTGATTCTTTTCAATTAACATTTTGCAAAGATTTTAAATTAGGAATATTGTATTGAATTCTGACTTAACAAGCCATATTGTGCTGACTTCTGATTTGAGTCAATATGATTTACTTTTTGTGTTTGGGAACTATCAGGCCATTGGCAACAGGTGAGTAGCAGTCATATATCTTTGTGAATTTCACTGTGGTATAACTCCATGTACGTGGTTCTAGTATTAAGTAACGTACTGGGAGATGGTGATTCCTCTGCATTTGGTATTAGTGTAAAATCTGATGCCTTCTGGTGATAAATTTTACAGTATTATCAGAATGAACAGTGTGAACAACTTTAAACACTCCTTGAAACAGATGAAAGGTTTTTTGCCATTGTATTATTTCCCTTTTATAATGTGATACATAAATACATGTTTCAGATTAACAATTGATGGGGTTTTCTGACTTTAATCTTAAGTGAGGATTTTTTAAAGTTAATTATTTCTTGCCAAAATGGATGATGGAATCTCTTATTTCTTGTTTATCAGATTGTTTAGTGTAATTTTGGAACAATTAACCAAAGAAGCAGAAGGTGGTAGCCATTCGGGTGGTAAACCAGGTGGTTTTGATGTAAAAGCCCTAAGAGCCTTTCGTGTGTTGCGACCTCTCCGGCTTGTATCAGGAGTGCCCAGTAAGTTAATTTCTAATTATTTTATGCAGGGGGAGCAAGTGACAAGTCTGAATGGTGGGTGGAATGCAGGTTAGAAGGTTATGAGAGGCAGAACCAAAGGGTCACAAGAAGCGCACTGGTCTTTGAATCCCAGCAGTCAGCAAACCATACCCCAGAAAGAGAAAACTGAGCCCCAAAACATGCCAAGAAGGTTTGGTAGGGAAGTCCCTCAGCCTCACAAAGTTCCCCTTTGGACCCACAATTTCCTTTTCTAGCAACAGCTCCTATTCCACAGAGAGTCAAGTGACTCTAAAATGATGAGTAGGAGGAGAGAAACTAGACAGCTGTAATAACAATGATAAGGATAATAATCAGCATAAGATGTAATATTCTCAGAGCCACACAGGAAAACCAACTTTGAAACACAGGAACACGTTCTAAGTGCATCCAAAACTTCATGCCTTTATAAAGCTATCACAAAGAATCCAGCAGAACATGCCCATTCAGAAGCAGCACTTTACAAAATTCTAGATTATGCCTGTCTCACAAGAAGACTGGATTGCTTAGTGTAAAGTGTGGGATTCCGTTTGCCTGTGAAAAGGATGATGATTATGTCCCTTGAGAAGCCAGCAGGAACTTTGAAAAGCATATAAGCTGTCCATCACACATACACACAGCCATGCCCTTCAGTCACATCCTGAAGCCCCCACGCACACACCCTAGAGCATACACACTCATGCATAAAGACACACAAACCCCAAAACATAAGCACACCCCAGAGCATGGACACACAGGAAGAAAAGCACCAGTGTGAACAAATGCAAACCTAGAGCATGCACACAGCTCCAGAGCATATACATGTATGCGCACATACAGCCCCCTTCAAAGGTTCGACAGGAACGTTCTAGTAACAGAGCTGGAGCTGCTGGACTTGAGTTCCTGCTCTGTCCTTGTGAAGGCAGACTGCTGCACACACACTGCCTGCAGAACACCTCCCCCCCACCCAGAATGACACTCTCTCTTGCAGATCAAAGAATTCCTTCTGATTGCCAAGCTCAACCTAGCAGTCTGAGCTGAGCCCTTTTTCCTTAAGGCATATTGAGGGGTACTAGCACTGCCTGGTGCTGGGTGCCAGGCAAACTCCAAAGCCTTTCTTCTCCATGGCTTTCTCATCAATACAATGATTAGAGGCTTAATCCAATACATCTGGAAGGTGTCAGGGTAGGGAAAGCCGCCCTAATCTATGAATTAGGTGTCACATGGCATGATACTTTAACAAGGCAGTTGCTTCCGAAAACGTCTTTTGCATGCATAGTCCTGTCTTTACTGTTTAGTAAAACCTCTCAGTTCTGACATCAGAGTATTCTATGCTTTCTTTGCTGTTTGCTCCACATCGTTGGCTGCTACTGCTGGATTGTGTGGAAACATGGATAAGTTGCTCTAGAACCTGGAAAAGGGACAGACAGAGCTAAACACATGGTTGCTGGTTTTGGTGACAGTCATGCACTTAATATGATTTTCTATGGCTCTGTGGTGTCAGTGGAATTATTCCATCAGGAAATCAAATAAGTGAAATATGATCACATCGATCTATGGGTCACTTTAGAGCTGTCCTTATTACTCCCATTAACTTTGATAACAGTTTAGCACAGAGCAGATAATATGGCACTTGTGGATAAAGGGTGCCGTAGAATATCTTTCTGGGTTCCTATATAACTGCCTTACCCTTCCTGCTTTTAATACCCATTCTTTAACAAATAACAAAGTCTCCCTGGATACTTGAATCACTGCAAAGTGAGGGCCTATAGCTAGCTGATCATAAGAGTGCCTTGGGAAAAGCAGAAAAGGAAGGGGGTTGCAGGTTGATACTTTTCTCTGCAGCGTATATGTTTTGTGGTAGTGCCTGGGACAGTCTCTCAAATTCCTGGTTGTAGCCACAGGGCCCAGAAGGTTTCTTACCCCTGATGTTGTGTCACACTTCTGTACCAGTTGCTTTCAAACTTTCTAGCTTCTGGGAACTATATCTATCAATATCTATCTGCCGGGGCCCTGTGCATCTTCCACAACTATTGGCAACATAGCAGATTCCAAGGTGCAAGGGAGGAAATGTGCTTAGTAATCAGGTGATGACGATTGATCCTGATGGCTGGTACAGGCATCCATATTCGTGAAGTGAGGTTGCACCACAGAAGTCACCAAATACTGCCTTGCTTTGTCTCTGTCATGCAAGGAAAGATTGGTATTAGTGGACATTTTGTTGATCATTTGTGCTTTCTGCAAACAAGATATCCAAGCCTCATAAGCTTCTAAGGAGCCCACAGGAATCCTGGGGAAATAGTGTGCAAACCATTGCTCTAAAGAAGGAAAGATGGACTGCTAAAACTGGGAAGGCTAGTAAAGCAAGCAGTTCAGGAAAATGACAAGTGGATTTGCATATAATCCTTTCTGTATCATTGCCATTCATCACTGCCTTTTTTGGATGATGCTTTGGATTGAATGAAGCCTCTCTCCCGCTCATCTCTTGCATTTAACATTTGATCCAGAAGCAAGGTCATAATGCTGTGTTTATTAGACCATAATCTGTTGCCATGGAAATGATGGTAATTGGTACAGATTTAGCAAAATTACTTGAATGGAGGATCAAGCAATTGCTGGAAATAAGCCACGAGTTGGGAGAAAGCCTTTTGGTCAGATGCAAAACTCTCACTGCTGGCAGACAGATACCTCTAATTTTGTGTGTGCACTTCTCTCAAGCCAACCAAGAGCTGGCTGCTTATCTTAAAGATATATTACATGATAACATAATGTTTTAAAAGAGCAGCTTGTTGTATCATTGTGCTCACAAGCACTGTACCTAATGCTCATTCAAACAGTTTTGTATAATGCCAGGGACAAGAACCTCACCAGCATTCAAGTAGTCTAGGGGTGGCAGGCTGAGCGCATGTGTGTGGAGTTCCAAATTTTGCAGGATTGTAATTCCTTCCGGTTATCTAAAATTATATATAAATGCCAGGTGCCAGTCTTCCGCGAATCATTTCTTTTAACTTGGATAGCTGTGTGTGTATTAGTTTTGGGGTCTCTGAAAAAAGGCTTATGTGGTTTCTACATACTCGGGGGCTCTCTAGATACTCAGAAGTATACAAGGTTTCTGACAAGGAAAAGGTAATGGGCATTTCTGCCACTACAAATTATGTAGATGCTCAGTTTGTGTGTAATGACAACCTATGGGTTGTTGGGGCTCTGCAGGAATGCATGTACATTCTTTTCTGTTCACTCACCACTTTGCATCTGGTTTAGAAAACACCTCAAGAAACTTTGCTGTTGAACATATGAACCTGGAACTCTGGATTGTTGAGGGAGGAACAAGCCAGTGTTTTGATCCATGGCTTGCTGCTAGTTCTTAGGGTGTTTCCCCCTCAACAAGCTAGAGTTCCAGGTCACATGCTATGCTGAACAGTCTAGGAACTGGGCACTCCTGGCTTTTATTCTGAACCTAGACATCAAGCAGAGCTAGTGAGTGGGCAGTGCACTTGCTCCTTCCAGCTTGGCCCAGACAGATATTAAAGACACAGTCCTATGCAAGTTTAGACAGAAAACTTTTCTGTTTACACATACATAGAATGTGTCCTAAATTAATTAACCATTAATTACTCATTGTGTGCTAACCAAGCCAAGGACTACTGAAAATATATCTTTGCTAATAAGTCCTCTGAATTATGACTTATTTTATATCACTTAGAAATGCTTTTACTATAAAAAATCTGTAAATAGTGTTATTTATAACATGGTTATAACAGCATTTCTAAATCCCACAAAATGGCTTGCTAATATCCTGTGAGCTTTGGGATGTATGAACTGCTGAGGTGTCAGTTAAGAGAGGGAAAAATACAAGCTTGATGTAGGGAAATGGATGAAATTAACCTGCTCAAGCTTACAAAAACAAGCATTCTGGACAGGTGGTTGCATGTGGGAAGTTGGGGGGAAGGTGTGCCATTAGGTTGAATTTCCTTTCTGCAGTAGTATACAGGAATGTTTCAGAAAAAGAAAGAAGAAAAGATTTGCTATTTCTTATCCTTCAAACACTCACTGTATAGTTATAAAATATTCAGGTCCTGGGCTACCAGATGAGAGTAGTCTTGTGATGCATTCTTAAAGCCTCAGAAACTTCTTAATACCTAGTCTGGTATTGTCTAGTCTGGCAAACCATGATTTTCCAGGGTATTATCTGGATCCTGCATAATAATGGTGCAATATCTGATCCTTTTAACACAGCAAGGAAGGGCTTCAGGGGATTAGGAAACAAAAAGAACTGTCCCTTTTCTTTCCCTCTCTTCAACCCTCACCTGGTCCCACAGCTCTGAACAGGAGTACAAGGTACTATTTCAGGCTGGACCATTGCTCCTGGATACTGAACAAGGCCATTCCTCTTAAGAACTGAGGATACATCTCAGCATTTGCAGGACCACTTGTTAATTTCTTACATAAGAGCAAGCATATTTGGATGGAGTTCTGAATCAGAGCTCTGCATTTTAAGAGCACTAAGCTTTAAGGACTTTCTGAAACAGCTCTTCCCTTTGACAATATTTCCAAAAATGTGTGAGCTGAGACAACCAAGGTTAGATTTTTGCTTTTCCCCCAAGATAATGACCTTCTGTTTGCCCTCATGTATTATCTATTTCTAATTACATGGCTCTAAAATGAAATATATCAGTTTTTCTCTGTGTACATTTTGTTTGTTACAGGTTTACAGGTTGTCCTGAACTCCATTATAAAAGCCATGGTACCCTTGCTCCATATTGCCCTTTTGGTATTGTTTGTAATCATAATCTATGCCATTATAGGATTGGAACTTTTTATTGGAAAAATGCACAAATCATGTTTCTTTGAAGATTCAGGTAAGTGAAGAAACTGTTACTATATAACTGGAACAGAATTGTTGCATCTTAAATCAAGGCTTGAAAAAAAATGGCCATCCCCCTTCCATGCATCAATCCTATTAAAGATCTTGGAAATCTTAGTTAATATTGACTTCTTTTTAAGAATTCAGAATTAATCCAAGGCATTCTTAGTTCTTCAGGATTTAAATGTGTTATTGTATTTTTTAGATGTTTACATTGCGACTGGCTTTAAGTATGGATTTATATAGTAGTTGTAAACTTAAAATAGAAGCATAATATAAAACTTAATATTAACTTTACGAACAGCTCAGACAGCTTCTGCTATTGGGTTGTATAGAAATCTATGAAAATTACATAAAATGAAACAAAAAGTAGTCAAAACTGGATTGCAGATTATACAGAAGGAGAAAAAAATGGTACTCTTGAGTTTTGGTGTAAGATGCAAAATGGAACGTATATGTATCACCATTCATAAGATCTAAGAATTCAAGGGTACCTACTTCATGCTAGGAAGGTAGAAATATGCATCAGTTTCACTGCCACCTTTCTTGTTTCATTTCAGTTATGAACTCAGCCTGATTTCCAATATTACAGGGAAGTTACAACTTTCTTATGCTGACCGCATGTTAATACCCTGATAATTGTTTTACAAAATTGTAGCTAATTAGTCAGGATTTAATCATAGCATAGGCTTTCTACAACTTCCTGTTGCCAAGCATAGGTGGCAATAAACAGATAATTTATAGAAACACGGGTGAACTAGAAATGTTGTAGGGCATCCCAAATCTAAACACTAGTGTGACTCAGCAGATCTAGGCAGCAACTACAGTAAACTAAATTTACACTAACTAGGAAGCTGATAATTTCAAACCTATTCAAAATTCATTCATATTATTCACGTTTCACAGAACAGCTCTTTGAATCATTCTCGTAGGTTCAATAGAAAAGTGAAATCTACTGCCTTAGATGTTGGGTGTCACTAATACATAGTACTGTGATATTGTATAAGAAGATGTGCAATATATTAAACTGTGTTGTATGAGAAGTCTAAGCCGATGCCAGTTGCATGTTAATGGAAAGAGTATTGCACAAACAGGATACCATGCCATGGTACCCTGCGCAGGGTCTTTTCCCAGCTGTTGTATTCTGACTAGAAGGCCCGTTGAGATGAGCCTCCTTTGCAAATACACCATGATAGCTGGAGCTGTTTAGGCAGGAGGAAATGTATAAGCTTGGCAAATTCAAGTCAAAGGAATGAAACCATTTATACACTGGGCACTGTTCTTCATTGAGAGATGCTGGTCAACTTATATTCATTTTGTTAGATTGGACAGGGGCATATTTTATGACCCTTTATCGCACAATGTATTATGATTGTTTATATAATGTTGTTCCATTTCACACTAAGGTTGTGGTACTGTACCAGTTCTGTGTATTGCTTGAATTGGCCCTAAAACTGCTGTTTAAATTGTTCCTATAATTCAATAGATGTTGAACTGTGCATCTACCAGGTTTAGACCCAATAAACAGATACATGTTCAGCAAAGTTGGCAATAATTTCTGGATTTTGCCGAGCTGATACAATTACAGAAATTACAGTAATTGACTGCATTCATGTACAGTTGAGCTAACATTAACATTTGCCCAGGACTGAGGACCCCTTACAAGGCTGATGAAATGTCATGGCTGCTCAAATGCAGGGAAAACAGCCTGTGTGAACTTGTCCTCAAAGTCTTTCTGGGTCAAGCTTTAATGTTCAGTTATTGCACATATATGAGCATTCTGGAAGGTTGTGATCACTAGGATGTCTTTCTTAAAGTGAGTTGTTGAAGATGTCTCACTCTGATATGTCTTCGATCCATTTTTAGAGATCTTAGCGGAAGATGATCCTGCACCTTGTGCATTCTCAGGGAGTGGACGTCAGTGTTTCATGAATGGCACTGAATGTAAGGGTGGTTGGCCTGGACCAAATGGAGGCATAACCAACTTTGATAATTTTGGCTATGCAATGTTAACTGTGTTCCAGTGTATAACCATGGAAGGCTGGACTGATGTGCTCTATTGGGTAAGTAACTAGAAACCCTTTTCATGTATTTGGAAACAGTAAACCATGTGTAAAGGAAAGCTGCTCTGTCTCGATGTATTCTGCCATTCACATAAGCCTCTGTGACTGCTCCACTGAATTGAACACACTTGAGTTGTTTTTCCAGGTACAGGATTTTCCCGGATTCCTCCAATTAACAGGTCACACTGAAATGTGTTCTGTTGTTTATGTTAAAGCAAATTTCACGTGAACAATTTGAATCTTGTGTTTATATGCTTTCAAATAACATGTTGTGCATATATTTCCAGTATTGTGATTTTTATAAAGCCACATTTAGCATTTTTACATTATTCTTTTTATTTGCAGTTCCATATCAGCATGCTGTCAGATGGAGTTCGTTCTTTAGAGTTTGGCAGACATGGAACTTATGAAGTATAATGAAAATACTTATTTCTGGGAAACAAGCCACTCTGCAACCCATGGCTTGTTTTATGGACGTTGTACCTACAAAGCATTGTCTTGTTGTCAAAAACAAGTCACCCAACCCTATCTTAGATACAGGGAAGTGGTGAACAAGTCCCTCAGCATGAAGAGCAAAAACTTCTTGCCAACCTTACCAAACTTGTCACTTTAACCGTGACCTTGTTTATGGTCTTGTGGCATGTTTTCTATTTTACCCCTTTTTATTTTGGAGGTTGTTTTGCACCATCTCTGAAGTGACAGCCACTGATAGTCTTTCAGAGAGCCCAAGTGGCACATTGGAATGACTGCCATTGGTTTGCCATAATTTTTGTGTATATGTCCAAGATTTCTTTAAATGTTTGGGGGATTTTAAAAATTATTTTGGTTAGATTTTCAGAGTTGCAGAGATATACAACTCCAGCTCTCCCAAATGTGTAGACTTGTCTCATTAGTACTCTGGGTGGTGTCAGCGCAAGAACATGCCATTAATGGTTATTGACAGAGCAAGGCTACAGATACCTAATTTGTTGCTGCATTTCTCATTTGATAGTTGAAAGCTGTCAAGTGAGAAATGAAGTTGCAAGAGGAGCTTTGCTGGCAAAAAGCGATTGCATGTGGACCATTCACTTTCCAGTAAGATCCTCTAGGTTGTTTTCTTTGGATCAGACTGTTCCCACTGTCCCCAAGCTTTTCCAACTGTTCTCGAGACTCTGGGCACTAGGGAAAGTGGAAAGGTGCAAGCCACTGAATTTAAGGAAGCACAAAATTTTGACCGCTGTTAAAATTGAGGTCTCTTTTTCAAATGAGGTTTTTTAATAGTGCCATCAGGGGTTTTGACAGGAACATATGCAGATTTGGAGAGGGCTATCACTCTCTAAAGTGATATTCTAAAGATTACAAAAAGTGGAAAGAAATGGTGAAAGGGATAAAAATCTGCAGCATCTTCAAAGGAGGTCATAGCAGATAGAGGAGACATGATGGGTCTTGTCATGGAATCTCTTGGGATCTTTCAAGAGGACAAAGGAAGTGGGTGGCCAACCCACTGTGGATCTAATCATCTATTGGGCACATTGTGAGTTGCTATCTGTACAACCCACACTTCATAGTTTATTCACAGGATGGTTCATGCAAACACAACCATTATAAAGACGTGATAGTTAGCAGTGCAAATTTAAATTATGTCTCCAGTTTTTTTTAATAAAAAAGTTTTAAACCTTAATTTATTTCTACTGCTGAGTTCATACTAAGCATATGAATTTCTAGTGCACATTCATTGCTATTAAAGCACACATTCCTAAGGACATAATCTGTTGAGCAAGTTCCATTGAAAACATTGAGATTAATAAATATGCTTACAGTCAATTGGTACCTTGAAAAGCAGTTTGTGTCTTAATCAAAGTTATGGGGACTAATGATATTATCAGCTCCATTTTGCATCACAATATGTTAGGCTTACAGAACAGATGGGGGAACATATTGCCATGTAAATGTTGGGCTATATGTCCTAAATACTGACCATATTGAGTGTGCCTGATGAGAACTGTAGTCCAGCAACATCTGGAGGACCTCATATTTCCCACACTAATCTTAAGCTAATTTTATTATATAGCCAAGTAATAGGAACTCTGCCAGAGTTTTATGCAGAACATCAATGATATAATTGTATGCATATGTAGAAAGACATAGGTCCCACTGTGTGCAGAGTAACTCTAGGAAACTGGTTGTTCAATTCCTGTATAAAGCATGCATCTGATCCAAAGTTGGACAACTATTATGATAGACAGTGAAGATCCAAAAAGTACCATAGAGTTACCTTTTGTCATTGTGTTAGAGCAGGCACCTATGCCAGTTCAATTACATTGGGTGACAAAGGCAATGTGGGCGAATGCTGTCCTCAAGAAATTAACTTCAGGGCCATTTTAAAAGCCACTGATCACTGCACAACATGGCCTAGGCTGCTTTCAGGGAAACGGTCACAGCACTGAAAACAATGGGCTGATTTATGGAAGCTATATCCATAATGGAGGTAAGGGATTAGGCTGCCAAACATAGTAGCAGTAGCATGGAATTCCACCTTTTGATGGATGACTTGCCAGAGTGACACAGATACAGGAAATTATGGCAGAGCTGTGGATTCAAACTTCAAGTGCTATCTTAGCCATTCTGTACATTCTGTACTATTATATGTAGTAAAGTATAGTGCAGATAGCAAACTCATTCTTTTAATTTGATGCAATGCACATTCAAAAGAGATCCATATTCACCAAATTATTACTTTAATAGGCATCGAGGGGATCTAGAACCCCTTCAGTTTATCTGAGACTGCTGTAATGGTACTGATGCAAAATATATTTACTGCTGTTGGGCACATGCTAATGAATGCACTGCAGTTTTCACTGTGTGGAAAACACACAAATTAAATTGTGGGAAAAACAGTAGTTGAAAAAAGGATGTGTGTGTAGAGGGGTAGGGAATGCCCCTTTAAAAAGGGGCATTTCTCATTCATTTCTTATGGGCAAGTGTGAAGGAAAGTGGAAATTTTTAAAGGGCAGGGGAAATCAACATTTTCTTTTGCTTCTTCACAGAAAATCATGGAGAAGGAGATGGGGAAGGGAACAGAACAGGAGGAGGCTAGGGTGTTGTTTGGAACATTTCCACTGCTGAATTAATCAAACAGAACAATAACTAAAGTAGCTATTTTACTAGTTTTGTTAATATTTTCATTATTAGGTCTCCCATGTATAGACTGACTTCACCATCTGTTCGACTATCTCTGCAAAACATTGCATCTGAGAAGGCAGGCATCATTCTCAGTAGCTCACACTGAGTTACAGGAAACAGTGCAAATGGGCTACAATCTGGGTCACAGAGGAAAGCATACAGAATCCTTAGTTCAGTTTAGAGCTCACCCCATTTACTTGTTGCAATGTATACATATTTAGACTCTTCGGTGGTTTACAAGCAGAGCCAGGAAACAGTTATATGAATTGCTGCACATGTTTTCAAGAGCAGTGGCAACCAGCAACTTTAAAGGTAGACACTTCTGGGGTTTGTGAAGGATAGATTTTCCAGATAGTTATTATGCTACTGGAGGTAGTAGAACAACAATAACAATGCTAAACATTTATGCAGCCCCCCATATGACATTCGCTATCAGCCACGTAAATGGAAATGATACTATTGGTTTTCATATTCAGCCAAAAAACCCCAATAATAATTAATTTCATTTTTGTCCATCCAAAATCCTAAATATGGAAGAAATGTTCAGCCATCCCTTGAGGAGCTACAGAGGACGGTTGGGGGAAGAGGCACAGAGAGGGAGAGCATTGTAGGTACTTTACACTTTGTCTTCAGATATACAGATAGCAATATCAGAGGAAATATAAATATTAAGCCCACAGCTTAGAAGAGAACATTGACACATGCTGATTAAACGTCAGCATTTCTAATGAACAGTGTATAATGCTGAACTCCCCTGGGGAGACATGATTTTAAACTGCTTTACAAGAAAAACTGACCGTAACAGAATAGAACCTAATCTACTCTGACATGAATCCTGGTAACTTAGGTTATCATGCACCTAATAGAGAATGTCAGAGGAGCACGGAACTCTTCTCTTGTAAGAAATCACTATCTCCCTTCTTAAACACAGAAAAAGATACCTTGCTTCTGATGCCTTTTTCCTACAACAAAGAGGCTTTGTACAGTCTGTATTGACTGCATGCCACCTACGTGAACACTGCTTATTTGAAAGAGTCCAGGTATTTTGTGGCCACTCTGCTTTTGACAGGCTTAAACATTTGATTGCTAAAACTTCAGTGGCTGCAGAACCCATTACAGAGACTCTTCGTACACAAGGCCCTGTGGCACAGTGACGGTTGGATGGGCAAGCGACCTAGTATAACCTCCATCAGAGTGGACTGTGTTTCTCAGCTTCTTCCTTACTAATCTCATTCTCACTGTACTTTGATGACAATCAAAAGTGAGGCCTTGTGATGTGAAAAGTGAGAGCTCTGGGTGACTTATCACTGAGCACAGGTTAATGAACATTTCCTATTAATTTCATTGGCCTGTAATAGGTATGCAAGAAAGAGAATATGAAGCAATCTACCAAAGAGGCAGAAAGACTAGTATATTATGGGGTGTTAGGGGAGAGCAAAAGTGAACCGTTAAGTAGAGTTACCATATAGTGCTATGACTGGCATGCTGATCCTTCAGTAGCTTCCAAGAAATGCACTAAGGCTTATTGTGGACCATTATGAATCTTTGTTTATTCAAGCCACTGCAGCTGTTTGCACTTTGAACAAGGCCTGTGTCTCATGCCGAGAGCTCTCAATATAGTTTAATCAATGGTTAGCTGACTCTAATAAATTGCAGGCTCCCAAAGTTCAATAGGTAACTGGGTAATCTGATCGGTGTGTTTGTCTATAATAGTTTGTCACTATGCCTTTATGATATATTTAGAAACAAATCTCACACTTAATTGCTTAAGGCTTTTTATGAATGATTTATAGACCTTAATGTAATAAATGGGTGACAATTAAAATAGTGCCTAAGTACAGCAGATGTCATCACAATACTGGGATAGCATAATTGATTAGGAATATTACAAAAGTCAATCTGATTTCTGGATTCAAAATCTAGCTGGCTGCATGATACTTGATGGAAGACCGTCAGTGTATGATAAGCTCATTATGCTTGCCAGGTGATTAATGGTTTCTGCTTTTACTCTGCAGAATTGCAAGTTTCTATAGACTTGTGCTTCTTCAGATTTGGACTGTAGGGTATATCAGGGAAGTGGTAATTAGATGGCACAGAAAGCTGCCAATTCTCCACCCTTTCCTGGAAATACGTGATGTGACATCACTGAATTGTGGGCTGATCTCCATTACAATGTTGAAGCAATGTTTAAGGGTTAAAAAACCTTTGCCATGTGTCATGGCCCCTATCTTATGTTAAGAACATAGGGCCAGGGCAAGTGTCTGTCTAGTCCAGCATTCTGTTCAGGCAGTGCCCTACCTGTTGCCCACAGGAAACTCACAAGCATGACAGGAGTGCGAGAGCACCTTCCTACCCATGTTCCTCCAGAACTGATACACACAGCCATACTATTGCCTCCAATACTGGGGTTGGCATAAAGCCATCTTGACTAGATACCTCCTCCTGATACCTGAATTTCTCCAGTCCCCTTTTAAATTGGTGCCGTCAGTGCATCTTGTGGGATTCCATAGTACTATGCAAAGAAGGCCTCCTTTTTATCTTTCCTGAATATCTCACCATTCCACTTTATGGAATGACCTTGGGCTGTGGTATTACAAGAGAGG
Source organism: Varanus komodoensis (assembly GCF_004798865.1). Classification (NCBI taxonomy): domain Eukaryota; kingdom Metazoa; phylum Chordata; class Lepidosauria; order Squamata; family Varanidae; genus Varanus; species Varanus komodoensis. Next base: position 14,186,619 of record NW_025336346.1, read on the forward strand.
GAGAAAAATGTCTAACTATTCATTTTCTCCACGTTGTGCATATTTTGGTGCACTTTTGTTGTGTTTTCCCTTCCTCACCTTTTTTTCTGTATCAAACAATCCAAGATGTTGCAATGTTTCCTCACAGGGAAGTTATTCCTTCCCTAGCAGCTCTTTTTTGCACGTTTTCCAACATCTGCAATATTCTTTTTAGGTGTGGTGGTAAGAACTGTACATAATATTCTAAGTGTGATCACACCATAGATTTGCCTAAGCGCAACATGAACCTGGATGCTGTATTCTCAATTCCATTCCTAATTATTCCTAGCATGAAATTTTCCTTACTTAAAGAAGCTGAACATTGGGTCAGCAATTTCTTTGAGCCGCTCAGCATATCCTCAAGTTCCCTTTCTTGATCAGTCATTGCTATCTCAAGAGCCATCTTCCTACACTTGAAGCTTGATGTTTTGCCCCAACTTGCCTCTGAACCACATTTGCTATTTTGTCTGTTCATGCATATAGAAAGATGTCTTTAAAGTTACTAAGAATCCCTTTTTTAAAAACCTCTTCTATTTTGGATCCTCCCTACAAGTGCTATTGAAAGAGAGAATGTACAAGTACACATTTCCAAACTGCATGTTTAATTGTAACAGTCCTTTTGCTCTTATATTATCAGCTGCTGGAGTTGTGTGTGAGAGAAACATACACATAATGTGATAGAAGGAGAAACTAGGATGCCAGTAAATCCTGTTTAATGGTGAATAAACTGCGTACTGGAACATACAATCCATTTGTTCCTGCTTTGTTTTTTCCTGCTACAATGGCCACTGCTCCATTTCTGGGCTTACAGAATTTCTCCTCTTACAAGCCAGCATTCTAAGTTTGGAATCCTGGCTCGTAAGTGGAGTGACAAGCCAGGAGCCCTAGTGCAGACAACATACTAAACAAATTATTCCCAGTTTATTAGTTATACTAGGGCTTAGTAGGCAACTTTGAGAGGTCTGGGGACCATTTCCATTACCGGGTCCCTTCAGGATGTACTTTAGAGCCCACTTTCTTCCTCTTGAAGGAACTGAAGCTTGCAAGTTCCTCTTTCCATTTTATCCTCACAACAACTACCCTGTGAGGTAGGTTAGTTTGGGAGCCTGTTACCGATTCAAAGTCACCCAGTGAACTTCATGGCTGAGGTGAGACTAGAACCCAGTTCACCTAATTAAGCACTCTAAACCATTATGCCACAATGGCTGTTCAGTTAGGGGGCAGAAGGAGCTGTGGTGGGCAGCAGTTGGGGCTGCACTTTGCCCACCCCTCACTAAGGAGAGGAGGACAACACAAGTGAACTGCATGCAGGCTTCGAATTCTTTGTTAAAATAGTCATTACTACCTGTCGTCATAAAGAGGAGAGAAAGAGACATAAAATGTGTCAATGCCGTAATTCTTGTATTATCTATTTCCTTCCTCATAGCACTTAATATTGGGTATAGATGGGAAAGCACTCAGTCTGCTTGAATTCTGAAACCCGAAAGGAAGAAGGAAGAAGTTAGGACAGTTCTGCCTAGCTGATTCACTGTTGTTAAGCTATTGGATTCAAAAAGCATTCTCTTTAAAAACAGCTTGATATCTGATCTCTGAAAGGCTGGAGCAAGGCCTTTGAAATCAGCAAGGTTTCAAGAAACTGGCTGTCATCCTCAGGAGAGGGAGAAGAGCTGGTCAGCACACTTTGAAGTCTCCGTTGTAGAGTTAGTTGATCTACTGTGTGGACATCAAAGCCTGCTGAAACAGCTCATGCTGTTTCAGAAAACTGATTTCCAAAACTAGTCTAGATGTCAGTGAAAGTGCCAATGATTCAAATGTCAGTTAAAATATTATGTATGAAAGGTATGTCATTTTCTTCCAATGAAGGGTCATTAAATTAGAATATGATGGAGAAATACCACAATCCTATAGATGTCAAATATAAATGGGGAGAAATGAAATGAAATGAAAATGGGAGAAATGAATGGTCAAGTCTAAAACAAAGCCCCCAAATCAAACTAGTGCATATGGAGCAACTGTGGAAAACACAAATAGATAATGACAAATGCTTGAGAAACTGAAGATGAGATCCTTCCAGAGCAGGGACTATAAATGGAATGAAGTGACAAATAAAGTAATTATATCTGCAATCCTGCAATATTTTAAAAGGGGGAAATTCTTTAATAGTCGCACTACTTTAAATAAATGCTAGAGCTGCATATATAGTAGGAATCCTTCACTGTAGTTTGATAACCTTAATGACCAGTATTGATAACCATAATGACCTAATAGAGGCACAGCAGGGTTCTATACTGTGGAATAAAATAGCTGTAATATGTAGTAAAAGATGATGCTGAGCTTTAAAAATAGACAAAATTGTGTTGCCACCAAGAAAGAGAAGTGTGTAAACTGTGATGTTACAAACATTATCCAGTAGGTGCCCATGTCTGGTTCAGACATGTGTTCCACATCAAGTCCAAATATATTGCCTTCTATCTGGTAAAAGATCAACTATTTCCTGAAACAAAATACTATAGCTTAGCTATTGTGAAAATATCACAGAATTACTCTTAAGAAATGACATATAATATCCTGCTATAAATAACAATTACAAATTTATTGGACAACAAAACTATAATCTGAAAGTCTTGTGGTACACTCAACATTAAACATATTTGTTTCATTTCAGTGTCTTTTATCTTGCTTCATGTGCATGTTTTAGTAGTATATAGTGATACACAGAAAATAGGGCAGCTTAAATAAGCTGTGGACACTTCAGATTTAAATAACAACATTCTGTTAAATATTTTTTTCACCTTGTTGTGTTCTTCCTCCTTTGCAAGAGCTACAGCAGGAAATGTAAGAAAGGCTTAAACTAACATGGAGTTTCTTTCTTGACTCTTGAGTCTTTTAAATTGCACTTGAACATTTTTATATATGAGAAATGTTCACAGAATCCATATACTGTGCTCTAATGCTTTTTTGTGTGTTCAATTGGAGTGCAAATGAAATGTGGCCAGTGCTGAATTCCACTTTCTCTCTCTCTATCTGATCATTACTATGGAGAATGTGGTGAGGGAGACATTTTAATTCCCCTCCCATAATGCTAGCACCCAAAGGGGTCATCCCTTGAAGAAGATTAGTGAGAGATTCAGGACAGCTAAAAGGAAGTACTTCTTCATGTACCACATAGTTAGAGTAGTTGGAATTCACTTACATGCATACATGCAGAAAAATTAGAAAGGGTCCAGAGGAGGGCAACAAAAATGAATCAGGTATGGAAACACTGCCCTATGAGAGACTGAGAGAACTTGGTACATTCAGCCTTGAGAAGAGATGATGCAGTGGAGGTGGGGGTGGGGTTGATATCATTCTATAAGTACCAGACTGTAGGACATGGAATAATCAACAACCCAGATTCAGGCTAGATATCAGGATGTTTCTTCACTGTCAGAGCAATACGACAGTGGAACCAGTTGCCCAGAGAAGTCATGGGCTCTCCCACACTGGAGACATTCTGAGTGGGATGGTGTAAATTCATGTCCTGCAACAGCAGAGGGTTGAAACTGGTGGCGTTCTTGGCCCCTTCCAACTCTACTATTCTGTGATTCTGTGAGATGTAGTGATGGCCAAACCAACTCTAAAAGGGAACTGGACAAACTCATGATGGAGAAGGCTGTAAGTCTGTACTTGGTTTGATGGACGTTCACTAACTCTTGCATGAGAAGCTGTGTGCCTGGGTATAGATGTTGCTGCAGGACATAGGCAGAAGAATACTATTGTACTTGTGTCTTGCTAGAAGGTTTCCCATGGGCAGCTGGTTAACCACTGTGTGCACAGAATGCTGGACTGGATGGACACTTTTTAATGTTCTTATCACTTGCATTACTCTCATTTGTGTGCATTGTTCATGCACCAACTGTTCACATTACAAATGAAAGTAAACTGATTCTATAAGATCATCTTATTTCTTACAGATGAATGATGCTATGGGATTTGAATTGCCATGGGTGTATTTTGTCAGTCTCGTCATCTTTGGGTCATTTTTCGTTCTAAATCTTGTTCTTGGTGTATTGAGCGGGTAAGCATACACCTTTTTCATCCTAGAAGCAGGGTCCAATATTCAGTTGGCATGAACACATAGGTATATTATACAGTGGATATGAAAAGTCTTAGGAATTTTTTTAAGTGAAATGTTGAAACTTATGGAAAACTTCTCTCTCCTAATGTCAGCCTCAGTGTACTATAGCCAAGCTAATTCTCCAAAAAAAAAAAAAAAAACCACCCTTTAATGCATTTTAATATGTAAATGGCATTTAATCAGTGCCTTAAATGCCAGGTCAAAATAAAAAAAAATCTTCTCCCATATGTATGCAGTTCAGAAACAATGTATAGATAAATCAAATCTACATTTTTTAGGAAAACAAATAACATACTAGACCATTTCTTCTTTCGAAAAGTAGCAATTACTTGTTTCATAACACTGCAGTGTTGGTAAGCGTGGTGAACTACAGTATAGGTAAGTTCAGGAACTCTGAAATATTTAAAGCTAGGGATGCTACTGGTACACTGAATACCTATGTGATCTGTCAACTGCAAAAGGACTCTGCTATGTAGTGAATAGTTGATTCATAACGTATTTCCTTACATTTTACAGGTAAATGATGCAATAGGATGTGAATGGCCATGGATCTATTTTGTTAGTCTTATCATTCTTGGCTCATTTTTCGTACTTAACCTGGTTCTTGGTGTACTTAGTGGGTAAGCAGTTAGATTAACCTTGCATATTCTACTGCAGCGTGTAAAATGGCCTATGCGTTTGCTCAAGCTTCACAGTAATGGCTTTTCTGCATGTGCCTTGGATTGGTATGTCGTTTTACTGGTGTTGCTCCTCTGATTGTCTGAACTTTGTGCTTGTATCTGTCTGTAAAATCCTGTGTTTACAGTGCTTGCCAACCCTCAACCTAAATGATTCAATAAAAGAAGTACTTACTTCTTAAAATAACTTCCAGCAAGTAGATAACATCATTTTGCACACAATGAGTGATTGATGACACCTGTGTAAACATAATATATTTTTAAATATTAGTCCAGCCTTTTGTCCATTTTAGAAAGTCTAGCTTTAGCATTGAAAAGCTGACGTAAATGCATCTTTTGTGAAACTTAACAGTAATATATGCCTGTGAGCAGGTGCTTTATGTTTTCCATTTCTATTTACACACATTGTAAATTTCTACAAAACATTTGATGGTTCCTGTATATATAAGTGGAGGCACCCTACCCAAAGACATAGAACATAAACTGTCTGCGTGCAGCTAAAGAATGAAAGCAGCAAGAATTTGTAAGTTCAGGTACTGTACAGCTGCCAAAGAGAAAGCTTGTGAGCCCATCACCATGTATTTCTGAAGCCTTGTTGCCTTTTGTAAGGGTTAGGGTGTCAGGATGGTGTCTCCATAATTACATAAAGGAGGATAATTTTATCTGGACACCGTATGATCAAGTTACTCTTGCATGACTCTCATCTTTTACTTCAAACAAAGCTACCGTGGGCAACAACACAGGGAGAAGAAAGGACCAATCAAACTGCCTAGAAATGATTAATTGGAAAACAAATAGCTGCAGGCAAACATTTGGCTTGAACTGAGTTTGATCACTACTCATATTGCCAATAGCAACATGTGGCCCTACAGATAATGGTGGACTTCATGAGACTCCCTTTGGCTATCCTGAATAGGGCTGTTGAGATTTGCAAAAGCTTGTGGTGTCACTTCCTACCTCCATTGTGTGCGTGGATGGTTTTTGTCTGAATTGTAATGTTACAGCAGAAATGTTTTTAAGAAGAGCTTGGAAAATGTCTCCCTTTAAATACTTTTAAAAAGTCTAAACTGTGGGTTTTTTGAGTTTAACAGTTTTGAATATAGACAGAATATCCCTAGAAATAAATCATTAAAGCAGAAAGGATTTTTCACAAAGCAGATGGTTTATACTAAGACAAGGAATTTATGAGTTCAAATCCAGGCTTCTTCCTGCAAAGACCAGCATGTCACCCATTACAGTACAACAATCTGTCCCCTGCCAGATGTTGATCTCCTGTATCTATCATCCGAACCACAGGCCATGCTAGCTGAAGCAGTTGGAAGTTGGAGACCGACAAAATCTGGGGGGTGATTTTTCCCATCCCTTAGCTAATGACTCTCTCTTTCACAGGGCTACTCACAGAGCACAACCAGAGACCAGAGATAAACTCTGCACTTTATTATTAATTCTGGTGAACTGTATGTGCTAATCATGTAGAAGTCTTTGCATGTCCTAATTCACCTAGGTAAAGCATAGAGGGTTTAACTAGATATTATAAAAATGGTTACAAACAGTATGAAATAAAATAAGCGGTTCCTCTGTGATTCTTGTTATAGTCCTGCTCTGACTGCGGTTTTCAGATATTTTTCTTCTTCTTAAATTGATGTATGCTATTTATTAATTTTGTAATGCAAGCATATTTTACATATTAGGGGAAATAATATTTAGAATAATTAAAGGAGAAAGAGAACAACTTACTGGAAACATTTTGTGAGCAAGACCTACTTAAATTAATAAATGCTGGTCTATCTGCATAGTTTGGGCTCTGCTTGGTCTTGCTAAAAAGCAGCTCTGATTAGTTCTTCCTGAAGTTGGTACTGCTTTGTTTTAGCTTGGAATAACATTAAAATATTTAATAATGATAATTGCTTAGGATGTAGGACAGCCAGTCAAAATGATGCATTTTATTAACACTAAGCGAACATTCACCCTGCACATATCAGGGCTGAAAATACATGCTGGCTCTCACAGTCTGTTGAGTAGCAGGGTCCTGAAGGTCACTTTTACTTGAATGTAAACAAAGCCCTCCACAGGATCAGGAATTCTGTTTTGACAGAGTTCCTAATCCACAGAGGCTTCTGTTCCCATTCAGGCAAAGGGAATGAGTAGAAAGCCCTCTATATTTTGCTGATCAACACAGGCTGAGGAGGATGGGCACTGAAACTTGCCTGAGGCTCTTGCCCCACCACTCTCTTACTGCTCATAGATACCTGGGGTTCTTGTTTTGCCAGTATTTGAAAAGAGTGTATAGAATGGGAATAGTTTCAGTGGAAGGGAATCATTACCATTATACCGTTGGAACTGTCCCACAAACTTTTGGGCTGAATATATTAAAAACCAGAATATGGTATGTTAGGTTACTTTTGGGAAGACTGTAATCGTACGTTCTCTCTCAACTGTAATCATACATACTCTCTCAACTTCATATAGGAAAAGAAATCTCAATCTGCTGGCATAGATGTAGCAACAAACAATGTAGTAATTGTCCAGGCCTGGAGCAATAAGCACAGTTATCTCTGATAAATTAATACAATAGACTTTAAATAGTTTTTGTATCTCTCTATTATTATCATTTATTTCATTTTTATACCACCCAAGGCTTTCTGGGTAGTGAACAAAAGTTTAAAACACACAAAGAAGAAAAAAAAAGACAATAACTGCAACCAAATCAGCACTGAGATATAGCATTGGTACAGGATAAAATGCAATATTTAAACTAAAGTTTAAAAGTTAGCTGTTAAAATACCAGGTGAATTAAAATGTTTCATCTGGCACTGGAAAGAATACAGAGTAGGTGGCAGGTGCATTTCTGTGGGAACCTCATTCCATAGCCAGGGTGCCACAAGTGAAAAGGCCCTTCTCCTGGTAACCACTCCCGGAGAAGGGCACCCTAGGTTGACCTCAGGGTATGGATAGGTACATTTGGGAGAAGTTCCTTTAGATTACCTGGCCCTAAGCCATTTAGGGCTTTGAATGTTAATACTACTACTTTGAATTTGGCCCAGACTTCAACAGGAAGCCAGTGCTGTTGGAAGAGGACTGGCATAATTTCTTCTCATAGGCAGTCCCCATTAACAATCTTGGTGGCCCGTTTTGGATCAGCTGAAGTTCCCGGACCATTTTAAAAGGCAGCCCAATATATAGCACATTGCAGTATTTCAAATAAGAGGTTACCAGAGCATGGATTACTATAGTTAGCTCTCTCTGTCCAGGTACGGTCGTAGTTGGTAGATCAGCTTAAGCTGATATAAGGTGCTGCGTGCCACTGAGTCTACTTGTGCCTCAAGTGACAGCCCTGGATCCAGAAGCAGCCCCAAACTGTGAACTTGGCCCTTTAGGGGGAGGGCAACCCCATCCAGAAAGGATCAAATACCACCCATTTGGGCAGACAAACCCCCCACAAACAACGACTCCATCTTGTCTGGATTGTGTCTGTTGGCCCTCATCCAATCTATTACCATGCTCAGGCTCTGTGTTGTAAAATATGCCTCCCACATGCAAATTTCTTTACATTTAATTGTAAAAATGTTGATATTACCCATTTCTTGGAGGTCCAGAAGACTTTCTTTTTAACTGTAAATTGCTTTAAGAGAGAAAAAGCAGGCTGTTAGGCTGCACTCTTCTGGAAGTTCCTCCTCCCACATTTCCTTGGGATATATGTGTAGGCAGGAGTGCACAGCAACATCTATTTTTAGTGTTGCATATAATACGGTTTCTACTCTCACATGTAATGCCATCCAGGCTGCAGTCACACAGACTCTTACCTGGGTATTGTTCCATTAAAGTCTATGGGGCTGAACTGGAAAAACATACACTGCTATACAGTTTTATAAGCCAGACTCCCACAACGTAATTTTTAAAGCTGTCCAAAATATTTCCTGTGACTTAAAAACATGGCTGTATTTAGTTCTCTGGATTTTAGGAACTAAAATCTGGAATCTGTGCTACAGTTGTTCCTAAAAGACTATTTCCTGTAATGTAGATCTTTGCTCAGTGTGTTTAAATGTGTTTACTGTTCTGATTTCGATACTGCTGTGTTGCCTTTCTCTCATGTGAACTGCATGGCTGACTGAGTAGTTAGAATGATGTACATGGAGATAAGATCTAACTTGGAAGACTTTTTGTTTTACATCTAGCCATTTCTGAAGGTGAGTATGTGGGAATGGAATGTTGAAAACCAAAACAGTATAAGAGGCTATTATTATTATTAGCGATTTTTGAAGAACATGGGGGACCAAGAAAGGGCATATCTTTAGATAGTACTTCAAATTAAGGTGTCTGTTAATATGGCAGATAACACTCCAAGTTTCTGAAGGGCTAAAATGTTAGATGGCTGTTATCTATTTAATTCATTTTGTCAACAGTCATGATTTTCATTCGCCACTATACAAGTGGTTCTTAGTTTTTCAATTTTAATGTGAAAAACTCTAGTTCTGGGTTAGATTTCTATTTGCAGAACTGCAAGTGCTTGGAGATATCCTAATACATAACTTTACGCTGCCCAGAAAACATTTTACTTTTGTTGAAGATGTTTCCCCACATCACATTCCAGATGAAAATCCTGGTGATTCAACTTTTCTCTTTTTTTGAGGGGGTGGGGGCAGTTCCTTCTGTAGCATGCTTGACTTCTATACTGAATTTAATTTAAGGCTGCAGTCTGGAAGTATAGTTCCCCAAGTAAAATTGCATAGGTCAATTGCATAAATAAGAATTGCACAGATAAAAATTTTATGCCTGTAAACCTTATTTTAAGGCATATGTTCCAGTCACAATAATCTGAATAATCTAACTGTGTAGCATACCATTACGTAAAACATGTAATATTACTTGAACATTTTTCTGAATTAGTAATTTGCATAAAATTGCAGACAACTTTGCAGGATAATTTAAATCCTAATCTCATTCACACTTGAAATTAAATTATGTGGCACTATTCTAAGCATAAGGCCATCCAGTGAGTGTACTACAGCTAGGGAGGGATGTGACTTTAGCCATTCCAGCTCAACATCTAGTGAACTGAGCACAGCGCACAGTTACAGCTTGGGAAGGAAAGGGAAAATTTCTCCTCTAGTGGGCTGGGCCTTGCTGAGCACATAAGGAATGCATGAAACAAGCACAGAGCTTTGCAGTATGTACGTTAATTCAATTGGTTATTTAATAATTATTTCTGGTTACAAAGCAAAGTACTAATTGAACAAAATCTTTTATTAGCTGACAAATTTATTTTACCTTTCTAATAAATATCATTCATGTAACTTTTAACTGTAAAAGTGTAAAGAGAATTTTAGTTAAGGGATTCTAAATGAAAGGCAGTTTCAGACCTTGAGTGTCAATATTCGAGCACTCTCCATGGTGTGGAGACAGGTTTTTTCTTTTCACCTATGATAACTTAATTCAATTATTTTACAACAATGGTTTTTAGCTCAAATAACTTCAGAAAGAAAATAGGCATTTTCGTGGCAATTAGTCAGGCAAGCCAAAGATCTCAACTCGGTGTTAAGAATAGTATGCCCCGTCTTAGACAGGGGCAGACTATTTTTTCCTGCTCTGTTCAGCAAGACAATACTTGTACCCCTACATTGACTAAAATTATATCCAGTAACTGTATCCAGTTACATTGACTAAAATTATCCAAATGATTAAGAAGCTTAAAGGTTCTTGAACCAACCCATGCATGAAGTGGACATTTTGTGAAGAAAAGCAAAATACTGAACATATTTTCAGTGCAAACGGTGTGCTTAGAATAATGCAGCAGCAACTGATTCCTAACATTAACACAGAAAACCTGAAGTTGTAACAATAATTTCTTATTTACAAGTGGAACAGCTTTTAATGAGGCATGATAATCTGTTCCTTAAGAATAATCCTAACTACTAGAGGATGTTTTCTTCCCAAGACAGATTTGGCTGAAGGCATTCCTATTTCTTTGGGTATCCATGGGAACAAATAAGATCTTTTCAAACACACTTTAACCAATCTCTGTAAGTTGCATTTACTTTATTGCTTAAGGACAAGATGGGTGTATACATTAACGTGTCCCTACATGCATTCTACTACAGACAAGTGTTGCAGGTTAGAGTAGTATTTTTACTAATTTAGCATATATTTTTCTGATACTTCCTTCAGTCTAGCACAGCAGCCAAGATTCTGTTATGATGGATGCCCATGAAATACTTCCAATTATTATATATGCTTATAAACACATATACCTAAGAACACTTGTCTACATGGCACATGAAGTAGTAATAGGAAAAGGCATTTAAATAATGATGTGCAAAATAGAAGATGGCAATGAACTGTCAGCTGCAGTTTTCCAGCAAAGAAAAATAACATGTCTTGACACTATTCTTTTCTCAGCAGAGTTGAGGATTAATAGGAAGAAAGTGAAATGAGAGGATAAAAGTTTCCCTTTCTCAGATGAAGCAAGAATCAAAAATAAAAGTAACAGCATTCTTTAAAATGAAGAATACTGTTAAATAACCCTGGATGTGGGGATGATCAGACATTTCCAGAAAGTATGTTTTCTCACTGTAACCCAGTGTACTCCTTGATGAGGCGTGTATTCCCTTAATAAAGCAAAATATTTGTTATCTCAACTTGGCCAAGCTATAAGAAAACTATGTTTAGAATTTGTGAAATAATAAATGTAACACATAATTTGTGAGATACGTGGCTGCATAATGGATCAGATTCAAACTGGAATCACAATTCAGTTTATGGCATGATCCAATGTGGCTGCTCATAATGCTCCAATCTCAGAGGATTATGGACATCCTCTCAAGAACTGGAGTGCAGTGGTGAAGACAATCTCTGTGCTTCTCCATCCCTGTAAAACATTTGGAGGGCTTATTTTGGCCTTCTGAGATACACCATATTTAGATAGAGCCTCATTATTTCTTTGCCATCCCCAGGATTGGTTGGTCTTCTGTCCTTGAAGCCACAGTGACCACAGAAAGAACTGTGACACTTTGAGATTAGAAATAGAATTCTGATTTTTCCTTTGGCTATCTAGGTAGCATCTAGTAGATTGTAGCATGCAACTTCCATCTATTAAAGTGTTTTGGATTCTCTTTCCAAAAATGTAACATTCTCTTAGATTGGAAAAGTATTTCAAGGTTTAATAAATATAGGACATATTACAGATTCCCCCATTAGAACCAATTGTAATAATATAAGGATTTAGCAATATATGTCTATACTTTTGATCTTTGTAATAAATCCCTAACTTGGGAAGAAAAATTAATTCAGATAAGGTATCAATTCAATTTATGCCTAATGTGAGAGAAATCCAAAATATGCAATGGAAGATAGGTTCCACCATCATTAAGGCTGTATATTGCTCAGGCCTTTTATTCCAAGCTAAAAGCTTTTAGCTTTTCTCCGAGGAGAAAATTGGAACATTTTTACAGTTTGAATATGACACTGGCCTAAGTTTTCCAGAGATGGAGGGAGCAAGTCGAAACATTTCTTTACTAATACCATGAAGGCATTCTTTCAGAAGCATCCAGGTAAAAGCAAGCTCATACACACTCTGAGTCCTCAGAAAAGTAAAATAACTATCAAATATAATATTTTCAATGTATGGTGCTATAAATCCTGTTAGTTTTAAAAAAATTATTAATTCCATGCGTACCCTGCTCTTCAGCCAGCAAACTGTCAGAGTGTCTTACAGCTAAATAAAAATATTACAGTTCCTGCCCTGAGGCATATAGCCAATTCTTAAGAGTTCTAAGCACATTTTGTCTTTCTGATGATTTCATACAATGGACATATAAAGTATCATAAATAAATGTTTGTTTAAATTTATTCACTGGGTGATCCAGCTGCAAATCTGAGTCAAGATTAGAGCCTGTGCTATCATGAGGCAGAATGACACAGCTGACTCGGGTGGTAAAGGCCAGGGGTGGCAGCAAGCCCTGACCATTTCTCATGCAACCCCTGCGTATATCTGCTTTGAGCTCTCTTATCTGCCCTCAGGTTCAGTGGAGGATATTGTTTCACCACCAGTGTTGAAGTAGTACTCATCTGACAGAGTGGCCGTGAGGAATCATCTTCAGAAAGCAAAATGTACTGGGCCAGCCCTAGCCACAGTCCGGCTCGGAGTTAGGCATAATCAAACCTATGTCTGCACTGGGATTGTAGCCCTTATGTTTTTATGTAAACCCTTATCATATAGCTCAGCTTTGAAATGGGAAAATATATACTCCTTTAAATAAAGACAATAAAACACCCATTGTGTAAACTGGCTTCAAATCTAACAGATCTCAGTACAGTTGAACCTTTTAAGGCTGATAGGGAGATAAAGCATAATGCCAACATAGTTCTGGCAATTGCATCATTACAAGTTATTCTTAAAGGTGCAACACATCAAGAACAAAGCATAATGTGTTAATTGCATCACTGTTGTGGTATGTGCAGACTGTTCACATTTCTGTAAAGTTTCTTTTTATTGTGTCAAGAAGAATACTGGGGCCTAAATTATTTCCTCAGAAAGGCATGCAGCTTCATAAATCAATATTTCTGCTGTGTTTTATCTGAACCCAATAGGGAATTTTCCAAGGAAAGAGAAAAAGCCAAGGCTAGAGGAGATTTTCAGAAGCTGCGTGAAAAACAGCAGCTTGAAGAAGATCTCAAAGGTTATTTGGACTGGATTACACAAGCAGAAGATATTGACCCTGAGAATGAAGAGGAAGGTGATGGCGAAGGCAAACAGAACAGTATGTCAAGTCTTCTTAATTCATTTCTACTGAAAAGAATATAGTGTTCAAGTAGTTTATACTATTGCAGTAACTCTTGCTTACATAATATTAGAATGGATTTAGCTCATTTTATACACCACTTTTCAATGGATTAGAATTCCCAGAATAGGCTACAGATTAAAATACATATGGCTGCAATAACAATTCATTTAACAACATGAAAAAACAAGCTGAAAGCACCTAAATTTCATCTAGATTTGCATGCATAAAACATGCATTACTGTATGTCTAGCATGGTTGGCATAATGAGAGTTTTATAAATATGAATAATATCTATAGGGATGAAAGCAAGCACATTATCTGATAAATTATAATCCAGAATTTCTTCAGTAAAATGAAGTAATATGGATAATTTAACTGTTACTAATGATGTTGTTACTGATTGTCATTTAATTGTCATTCTTGGAGAAAGGTAGGATATAAATTTAATAAATTAAATATTCACTGAATATTAATATTTTTTTAAAAAGCACCTGTTGCTTTCTAGGTGATTGCTTATAGAGGTCACACTCAGTTTTATGTACGTACGCATTTCACTTCTATACTGCCCCACAGTGCCCCCTGGGTGATTTACAACAGTCCATAAATCAGATATTACAATACATACATGTATACAATACAAATATTAAAATACAATAAAATATGTAAAATAGAAATACATTAAAAGTTTTAAACTGTTAAAACCATACAATATATGTGTGTGTGTGTAAGAGAGAGAGAGACAGAGAGAGAGAGAGAAAGAAACTTGGTAGAAAAGATGGGATGGGCAATCTCCTAGGTATTAATCCCCTGCATACCCAGATATGACTTTAAAAACATCAGCATGGAGGGCTTCTTAATCTGGCACCAAAAAGATGACAAATTTGGTACCAGTTGCACCACAGTGGGAAGGGTATTCCATAAGGGGCGGGGGGAGTCACCATAGAAAAAGCCCTCCCTCAAAGTTGGCACTTGGAGGAATGCCCAGAGGTTAAGCATAGTTTCTTGCATAGATTGTGCTTGGGAGAGGTGCTCTGACAGATACTGTGGTCCTAAGCCATGTAAGCCTTTATAGATGAAAACCAGCAGCCTGAATTGGGACCAGCAGCATACAGGCAGCCAATACAAGTGGGCCAGAACTAGTCTGATGTGTTCAGACCTGCTGGTCCCAGTTTATAATCTGGCTGCTGCATTCTGCACCAGCTGTAGCTTCTGAATCATCTTGTTCTAGTGCTTTGTTAGAACAAGTTTTCCTATTATATTAAACACTATTAAATCAGTTTGTTTTAAGAGTTAATATAAATGTAACAATTTCTTTGTAACTTTTTCTGTTCTAAACTACTGTTTCTATCAAGTTTCAGTATTGCATGCTGGATTGGATTGGAGTAAACCCATTAAAATCAATGTGACTGATAGTAGTCATGATTTCAGTGGATCTAGTCGAACTATGCCCAAGTCTCACCCATTATTACAATTTCTTTCCATAAGATCAAGAATTGAAAATCACCTTGAAAAAATTTTTATTGTCGCACTATCCCCTATGTTGTCACTGATTCTGCATTTTAATTTTTGTCGAATAATTTTTAATAGATAGACTTTAAGTCTTTCAGAAATAGTACATTTTAAAAACAGAGGTTGATAAAGTGTTTTTTTTTTACTTTGCCCTCCTAATGGATAAATTTTTAAAACGCAACAATGTTTTAGATAACTATGAAGAATCCTGCACTGAGATTTAATAGTCCAATTCAACAAAACCTATGAAGTTAAATATGAAATACCCACTCCTTAAGAACATACTATACATGATTCAGAGACAAGACAGAAAGTATTTTGAAAATGTTTATAGCAGCTGCTGTGTGTTTGTGTGTGTGTGTGTGTGTGTGTGTGTGTATGAAAGACAAAGAGGGCACCAAAAGGAGACTGGGATTGGAACCATAACGTTATGGGAGGGGAAGATTACCCCTTTCCTCCTGCACTGTTCTTTTTTCTTGATTAAAATTACTACATCTACAGCTGATAATTGTCCCAAAGGTATTAAAAACCAGACTTGTATATGATACCTATGGATCCTTTATTATTGTTCTTTGTGGTCTCTGTGCATCACATATGGGTTGATTTACCGAATAATTCCTCCATATGGCCACATCATTGGGAATCGAGACCCAACAAACTACCGAACCAGAACACAACATGGTGTATGATGTAATCTGTATGGAGGACTCAGTACTGGTGACAATTCCCCTGATCCCAACACTGCAAGACATGATGAAAGAGCCATGGGAGCCACCCAACCAGCCACATCCTACTTTGTGACATCTGGAGGAAATGCATCGGGGCCAAGAACAAGACATTCCGTTCCTGCTGCATCAACCCAACTTCGTAGTGGTTGAAGGAACGCAAAGCCTCCAACAAAGAACGTTCTGCTCCTGTGGATTGCAAAGGACATCGTCTCAACATGATAGCTCACCATTTTTATTCTGCAATGGGACTTGGCCTCTGCATCTCTAATTACAATGCAATGATAGGGAGCTATCAAGTTTTCCGTTGGCAGAAAATGGAATCTCTAACCACCTTTCTTCCTGACCAACAGAGAGAATTGGCTAGAGTTTTCATTAGCAAAGCAATGCAGCTACTGAAACAACAGATAGCAATGGTGAGACATCATGTTGATTGCAACTCCACAGTACTCATAGATGCAGTAGCAGTGTGTAGACACACATGGCTGAGAACAGTGAATCTACCACAGGAGACCCGATCATGCATAGAAAACATGCAGTTCAATGGAACAGGCCTGTTCCACTCGAGGACTGCAAATGGTTAGATGTACTACATAAAACCAGACTGATGGCCCGATGAAAGGGACTGGGATCCAACCAACAGAGACCATGTAAGTGACCATGGAGCTATACCCTACAATACCACCCCTTCCAACCTGGGCAACAGACTTACCTCCCCGGATGCCAGCAATACATACACCATCCTCCAACTTGATCCTGCCTTACCAGTGCTACTCGTTTTCAACAAAATAAGAGAAGGCTAGATGCTAAGAAAAGACAACAATGACAGATGGTGCAAGGATGGGACTGGCTCGCCCTATCATTCCCATTTGATGACTGACTTAGAGACCATCTCCCTATTTGGGAATCCATCACATCTGATTAGTGGATACTGTCCATAATAGAACATGGATATAAAATTGAGTTTGAGAACCTGCCTCTTTTCAGAACAGTCTGCAAAACACCTACTTCCCTGATTCTCAACAGAGGAAGTCCAAGCCTTGTTAGAAAATGGTACAATCCAACCAGTTGGCTGATCAGAGAGACAGCATGGTTTCTACTCTAGATACTTCACTGTTCTGAAAAAGAATGGAGGTCAGTCCCCCATTCTAGACCAATGTGCAGTGGTTCTCTACATTAAAACAACAACAACAACAACAACAACAACAACAACAAAAATTGAATGGTTGCTCTACAAGCCATTTTGCCTCCACTGCAAAAAGTGGACTGGTTTGAGTCTTTGGATTTGAAAGATGCTTATTTCCATAGAAGCATTCATTCGGATTGCAGACACTTCCTCCGATTCAAGACCAGTATCCAACTGTATGAATTTAAGGTACTGCCATTTGGTCTCTTTACGGCACCAAGGGCTTTCACTAAGTGTATGGCATGCACCCACCTAAGACTACAAGGAGTACAAGTCTACTCATACTTAGATGATTGGTTATTAGTCTCCCCATCCAAACAACAACTGCTAAAATCCATTTCAATAACATGCAGTCTATTAGAACAACTTAGACAGTGCATTAACAATGAAAAATCTACACTTATTCCTTCGTAGTCAATCACCTACATCAGGGCATGAATAGACACACTACCAGCTCTCGCTTATCTGTCCACAGAACGTATGCAGAAACTGCTATCATTGGCTTGGTACCTACGGACCAAACTGACAACTACAATATGGAAGATACAACAAATGCTTGGACGTATGGCATCAACTGTGGTTGTAATGCAGTACGCAAGGCTATATATGAGGCCCCTCCAAGTATGGTTTGGGAGCATGCACCATCTTGATTGCGACTCCCTGAGGAAACTCGTGACTCTGTCCTGCTCTGTATGAGAAAGCTTCACCAGGTGGATGAACAATACCAATCCTGACCCAAGGAATGCCGTTCATGCTGCCAGAACCAATGGTGACAACTACAGATGAATCCCCATCTGGTTGGGGAGCTCACTGTGGAGACTGCCAAATACAAGGAACTTGGAACAGATCAGAACACAGGAGACACATAAATTACTTGGAATTCCTTGTGGTGTATGAAGCCCTGCAATTACTTCAGAACCTGCTAACTGGAAAGCACATCCAAGTGGCTACAGACAATACAACAACCATAATTTACATAAACAGGGAGGAATGAGATCTGTTCCACTGGTTCATCTAATAAATCACATTTGGAATTGGTGCATCCGCAAACGCATCTACCTATAAAGTCATACATGTAGCTGGAACCAGCAACACTATAGCAGACACAGCTGAAATTCCCTTTCAATGTAGAAGTGGGAACTGAATGCAAGGGTATGACAAGAGATATTTCTACAGTGGGGCATTGTCAGTGTCCGGGGCGTGGGTGGATGGGTATCAGGTTGGGGCACCAGGACCCAGACAACTGGTACAATATACAGGTCCACTCCAAATTGTAGTCAGGCAGTCCAGAGATCAAGGTCGGTAACAGAAGTGCAAGGTAGGCCAATCTGAATAGAGCAGAGCAGTCAATGCCAGTCAGGAGTTGAAAGCCAGAGAGACAAGCCAAGGAGAAGTAGATGCCTGGGACTGGAGTGGAAGCTGCAGCAGTGGAAGCTGGGGCATGGTCCAGAGGCAGGAGCAAGGCACCAGGCAGAGGTTCCAGAAGACACAGGACGCTCCAGCAACATCAAGACCCCTTGTTGCTGAGGCCATATCTGAAGGGAAGAGCCAGTTCTTATACAGCTCTTCCCTCAGGGCTCCCAGATGGTGCTCGTAACATCCCAGCTGGCTGCAATTGACTGTGGACCCAGTCCTGCAACCACCAGGGCTGCTATTCTGATCTCTGGCCAAAAGAGGGAGGCCTGGGGCTGCCTCAGAACCTCACAGGCATGCCAACTGTCAGCTTCTCAACAGAGCACAACACAGCTTGCAACCACTGGCTTCAGGGCTGGCATGAGACACAACTCCCTCGGGGACATTCTCCTGATCCAGTGGAAAGGAACCCTGTTCTGTACCTTCCCACCATTCCTGCTCATAACAAAGACAATAACAAAAATGAGGGAGGAGAGAATGCCGTGCATCCTGATAACTACCTGGTAGCTGAGGCAACCATGGTTTGCATCCACCCTACAACTGTTGAAGGGGACCCTCGTACACCTACCAGAGATCCAGGATCTGATTTCCCAAGAATGTGGGAAAGTCCTGTATCTGGATGTCTGAACGCTATGACTGACAGACTGGCTGATCTGTTGACAGCCAAAGCGGCCAATTTAGAGCCATAATTACAACTCATCAGGCAAGCAATGTTTTGCCCAAACACTAGACATTTGTATGCTGCCACATGGAATAAATTCAAAAACTATGAAAATGACCATGCCTTTGAAACACTACCCCAATATTCAAAATCTTGGAGTTTCTTCATTCCTTACATCGGAATGGACTGAGACCAAGTTCTAGAAGTTTACCTACTGGCAATATCTCACTACAAAGGACAAATTGAGGGATCCTCAGTGTTTTCTCACCTACTTGCATGAAAGTTCATGAAAGGACTACATAATCTAAACCCTCCAGTCTGATCCTTGGTTCCCACATGGAACCACATCAGTGGTGCTACAAGCTCTAACAAAGTGACCCTTTGAACTGCTCACATCCATGGAAGACATTTTCAGTGGCCATCACATCAGCAAGAAGAACGAGTGAGCTATGTGTACTCAGGATAGATCCACCTTACCTGAACTTCCACAAAGAAAAAGCAGTCCTCTGTCTGCCGCAAGTATCATCTGCCTTCCATTTAAATCAGGATATAATACTTTCGGCCTTTTCCCCATTGTCCTCAACACCAACTGAGAGATCACTACACACTCTAGATGTACGAAGAGCACTCACCTTCTATTGTTCCCACACGGAAGCTATCTGACAAACCAAAAAACTTTTTGTCAAGCACACAGACAATACCAAGGGTGAACCTGTTGGACCACAGCACCTGTCCCACTGAATAGTGGTGACTATCAAGCTAGCACATCAACTGGCTAATCTTAACTTACCCGACCATCCAAAAGCCCTCTCCACCTGAGCAGTCTCCACATCAACAGCCTTACATGCAGGCCTGCAACTACAAGAACTCTGCAAAGCAGCCATGTGGTTGACACCATCCACATTCGTGCACCACTGCAGGCTCTATGTCAAGGCTAGATAAGACTGTTCCCTTGGCCAAGGTGTCCTCTCCACCATCCTCCAACAACATCACCTCCCTGACTCAACAAGCTTGCTAGTCACCACTATGTGTGATGCACAGAGACCACTAAGAAGAAAGTCAGGTTGCTTACCTATAACTGTCATTCTTCAAGTTGGTCATCTGTTCATCAGCCTTGTGTCGGTGTCAGTGGTTTCAGACCAGCTCTTACATGAAAACAAACACCAGCATCCCCACCTTCAACTGAGCTGGACAGCAAAATGTCAATCTCCAGCTGGAGACAAAGGGCAAGAGGCCCACCTATTTATTCTAGGAGGGAGGGGGTGGGGCTCCCACCAAAAACTAGTAGAATCTTCCCAAAAATCATTGCTGTGCAGGCACAGCACCCATATGTAGTCATGGTGTAGCCAATTTATTTATTTTAGGATTGGTGGGGTTTTACTGTTTGTAAACCACCTAGAGAGCCCTCTGGGCTATTGGGATGGTATATAAATGCAATCCATCCATCAGTGTGAATGTACAGATGACCACTCAAACAACAGTTACTGGTAAGTAATCTGACTTTTTTCTGCAAACCTGCTGCCATTTGCTGTATTACTGACAGGTTTGCATGTGTTTAACACAAAGGAGTTGTGCTGGTTAATTTATTAGAGATCAGGAAGAAAAGCATACTTACTGGTTGCTGTGGGTCCAGGTAAGACAGTGAATGTTTTCTGGTTTACTGTGGGATGTTTCAGCCTTAGTCATGAATTCTGAGTGCTGTTGCTTAAATAAATAGAATATAAATAATTAGAAGACCATGCTGAAAGTTATTGACCTGACAGCTAGTTTTGCCTCAGTTAAAAAAATTCTTAACATTGTCATATTGCTTTTTTTTTAAACCGGGGGTGCGGGGGGGAGCTCTTCACTGATTCTTTTTAGCTGCTTGGCAAGTTCTCTGCCTTTCAGTTTTATTCCCAGAGCCAAATCCTAGCTAGAAAACAACCCCCAAAATAACCCATCAGCATTTTGTGGATAATGAACAAAACTGGTCCATCTGGAGAGCTAACCTATAGTATTTATAAAAGGAACACAGCAATTTTAGGCACTTAGCTAATTTTAGAGTCAAGGAAGTCTGGCTCCAAAAGTGTCTGTGGTATTATCATATTCTTTACCCGATCCAAGGTTCCAGTGTCGGTATAGCTTAATGGCTTGTTTAAGCAGCCATTTGTTCCATAACAAGTAACAACCTGCAATAGAAACCCTGGAGTTGAATTTCAGAGTTACGGTGATATTTCTGAGTAGTTTAAAATTTAGTTATTGACAGAAAAGTAACTAAAGCCCATTTATTGGCCTCCATTAAAAAAATAAAGCTTCATTTCTCAAATACAACCTAGAGTGTCTTGTGAAATTGTACAGATACCTCTTTTTTAACATTCTAATGTAGATCCTGCTACTTAAAATGCCACCATGATAGCTACAGATAAGTTACCAAAAAGCAAGCACTTGTAATCTTATGTGTGAAGGACATGCACTTTGTCAACTGATTTCTTCAATGAGTGTAATCGGAGTGACTTTGGAGAGTGCTACAGCAAAGCTTTTTATTGGTGCTGATTGCTATGTTGTTGTTGTTAGTCATGAAGTCGTATCCAACCCATTCCGACCCCATGGACAACATTCTTCCAGGCCTTCCTGTCCTCCACCATCCCCCGGAGTCCACTCAAGCTCACGCCGACTGCTTCAGTGACTCCATCTAGCCACCTCATCCTCTGCCATCCCCTTCTTCTTTTGCCATCTATTGTTCTCAGCATTAGGCTCTTCTCCAGGGAGTCCTTCCTTCTCATTAGGTGGCCAAAGTATTTGAGCTTCATCTTCAGGATCTGACCTTCTAAAGAGCAGTCAGGGTTGATCTCCTCTAAGACTGACAGGTTTGATCTCCTTGCAGTCCAAGGGACTCGCAGGAGTCTCCTCCAGCACCACAATTCGAAGGCCTCAATCCTTTGGCGCTCAGTCTTCCTTACGATCCAACTTTCACAGCCATGCATTGTAACTGGGAAAACGATAGCCTTGACTATACGCACTTTTGTCGGCAGGGTGATGTCTCTGCTTTTTAGTATGCTATGTTGGGTTATTGCCAAATTTAATATAAAAGCTCCTGAAGTTAACTTTGTATTACATGCCAACTTGATAGTCTTCTCAGTATTTGCAACAGACCTACAAAGCCATTGTTAATTCCTAGGGTTCTTGTTCTGGTTTTAGAACTGAAATTGGAAGAGCTAGATATGATCAGGGTCTTTAAGGCCATGGGTTGAGAATCTATGGGTTAACTGGTGCCTGAACGTGAAGGCCAATCTGAGCAAGTGCCAGTTCAGGGAAGCTTACTCTCAGATTTGTGTGTATAGAATTTTAGTTTTAATCTTTCAGCTCAAAGACTGTCCCTATATCCTTTAGAACAGACAACACTGATTTATAGAACTACAAGTAGGGCTGGATTTACAGTAGGTTGCATCCATTGCTGGCTGTTTTCCCATTAAACAGAAACTACTGGAAGCATCAGTTTATACCCCAATGCAGAAGTGTAGGGAGAATGAGAAAAGTCCCATGGTGGATTTAACTCGTATGTGCCAGATGTTTGCCAGCCTGGATAAAACAGGTGCATCGTTGACTAGTTGTCATAAAACACAGATCTCTGATATGTGCATGTGTCATGAGTTGTGTGCTAATATCAGCTTAAAATTTACGTTTGTGGGAGTTGGCACATTCAACCCAGGCAGGCAAAACAGCTGAAGTTGAAAGACAGTCCCAATTTGTGATTCTGTGAATCAGCCCTTCATTTTAACTCCATGTGATACCCTTGTAAAGCTATCTGGATGCTAATTGCTAATCATTGAATAGAAAGCACTGAGTGATCTGTGTAACTGTTACAAATGACTCACCTCAGTTCTCTCAATATCTGTGGTAAATCCTCCCCCAGCTTGGCCAAGAATGCCAAATTACTGTAAGGAATAAATTAATTTAGACAAGACTGTATTTGCTCTGTACTTAAAAAAACAAAAATAAAAACAAAAGAAAAAGCACTGAAGAAAACTAATTTTAAGA
The DNA here is from genome assembly GCF_004798865.1 of Varanus komodoensis. Classification (NCBI taxonomy): domain Eukaryota; kingdom Metazoa; phylum Chordata; class Lepidosauria; order Squamata; family Varanidae; genus Varanus; species Varanus komodoensis. Next base: position 14,209,722 of record NW_025336346.1, read on the forward strand.
ATGTAGGAAGCTGCCTTATCAGATCATTGGCACATCTGGTTCAGTATTTTCTACACTGATTGGCAGATGCTCTTCAGGGTTTCACCTAGAAATGCTGGGCCCTGAGCATGCAGCCTTCTACATGTCAAGCCTGTAACTAGCCAGTAGGCAATAGCCCTGCAGGCTGTATTGGTTGCAGAGCTATATATATGTGTGTGTGTGTGTGTTTGTGCATATATGTGCCTTTTTTATATAATGCTGCTTCTGATACACTGGAGAGCCAGTGTGGTGTAGTGGTTAAGAGCTGGGACTGGGACTCAGGATCTGGGTTCTAGTCCCCGCTCAGCCGTGGAGCCAACTGGGTGACTTTGGGCCAGTCACAGACTCTCAGCCCAACCTACCTCACAGGGTTGTTGTGTGGGGATAAGATGAAGGAGGAGAAATGATGTAAGCTGCCTTGAGCCCTTTGTAGGAAAAAAGCAGGATATAAATCGCAATATATAAATAAAAATACTTGTAGGGAGGTAGGAAGCTATGCAGGACACTGGCGGTTCATCCCAAACCCCTGGAAATCCTATTCAACATACATTCCTTTCCCTCACTCTTCCCTCATGTGTACACCATTTAACTTCAGTACTCATATTATGAGTGAAGACATATGGAGCTGTTAAAGGAACCTGCAGGCCCCACCTCTGATCATCCTGCCACCCCAATTTAAAGTAATCAATTTAGGTTGATAAGAAAGCAATTAGAGACGTTCTATAACTTTCTTAACTTTCTTGCACTGAATGTGGATCCTTTATTATTTTTCCGCACTGCTGCTGCTGCCACCTATTGTGTAATTGATGGGTTGCATGTGTTTAACACGAAGGGGTTACGCTGGCTGATTTATTAGAGGACAAGAAGAAAAGCAGATTTAGCTGTTGCCGTGGGTCCAACAAACATGGTAAATGTGTCCTGTTTTGCAGTGGGCTGTTTCAGTCTAAGCCATGAGTTCCGAGTGCTTTTGCTTAATATATACAAATGCATACAAAACTGGTAATAAACATATTCCCTAAAGTGCATGATGGTGATTTGCATGGAAGTGATTTGCGGTTTGAATGCATGCTTCAAAGAGATTGTTGATGCGGTGTTTTAATTCGCTATAATTTCATTTATACAAATGTCCATACGATAGCTTTCAATCAGATTAAAGCATATCATCTAAAAAGGGAAGAAAGCCAGATAGGAGTACTTCACATTGCAACATGATGCAAGCCATAAAGCATTTCGGAAATGCTCATAAAGTAATGGAACATAGGTTGAGAATGGCTTTTTGCAGAATGGTATTTTAGTTCACAATACCATATGATTAAAATGTTCAGATGTAATTATTTTCATTTAACATTCAAAAGGACTGTTTTTATAACATGTGAGAGAGAATATTTTATCCCACCATGTCCATTCTGCATATTTAAGTAATGGGAAACCTGGGCAACACACCAGGGTGATGACAGCTACATCTAATTGAGTGTTCTGTTCCATGCAATTACCAGGCTCTTCCTATCCCCAGTGAAACAAACTATAAAGAGCTTGGCAACAGCTAACAAAATCATTTAATGAAGCAAATGCTGATAAGCCACACAGAGCTGTATATATGGGAGGGGGACGTAGTTCAGCAAAGAGCATAACAAGGAGAGAGAGAGGGACAGAGGGAGAGAGAAGCATGAGGCATGTTCCAGCCTCCTATTACATCCCTTCAGCTCATGCTGTGCTTCCAGGGTTCCCTCCCATAGAAGTGTGTGTGGACAATTAGGAGGGCTGAGTACATCTGCTTGTTCCCATCAAATTTGTTCTTCCAGAAAATAAATGTGTGCCTTTAAATCACAGGATCCTTCACCTAAGTTCTTATGAGCATATGTATTTGGGGTTTTTTGTTTCATATTCCTTTTCATTCCTGAACAGTTTAAGGGCAAAATTCTGTCCTACAGCTCCCAGGGTTCGCCAGCCAGCCAGCAGGACTTTTTTTCTGTCTCTAAATGTACATAGGGTTATACTTTAAACTCTTTTGCTTTTGGCCTGTATGATTTGGACTAGAAAAATTCAAGTCAAGTTTGCTGATATATAATGCTTTCTTTTATAATCTCATATTGGTTTTTATTTTATTTTTTACCAGTTTGAGCTGCTAGCCTTGCCTTTGGGAGGCTGCAAGAAAGGCAGACTTGGTTTTGTAGAAGAAGCCATGTATAGTAGGCTAGGACTGAAAATAAGTTCACCAATGTTTCTGGGAACATAAATGTGGCCCAGAAAGCCATGTACAGTGCAAAGGAGGCAGACTTTCCCTTGACTGTATATTCTACCAGCCAGTGTGCAATTGCTTCCCCAGTTTCAAAATGAGAAGTACTTCTGGTCTCTGAGGCACATCCGTGGAAAAAAACCCCATAGCTGGTGGGGGAGTAGGTTCTGTGGGAATAATGCCAGAATCTAAACAGATAGCCTGATGTATTTCAAGTGACTTAATTCTATTACGTACTCATAAAATACAATTCTGTTTTCCCACATTTTAAAATACCACTTATCAGTTATCTCAGAGCCTTTGCACTTGGTGTTCAGAATGCTGCAAGTTTTCCTTTATTTCTTTTTGGGTCAATATTTTGGAATAGAAATTGCAGGCATCTCCCCAAAACACACAGACACACACACACTTACTCCAAACTGGGCACATAGGGGAGAGGGCTCTAGATCATGCCTCCTACACTTACTGTAGAATAAAAATGAAAGAAACAGGCCTCCTTTGTGGCCCTTACCAGTCAGTTGGAGAAAATCTTGCCAGCAGACTGTCCCCTTGTTTTCTGCAAATAATAGAACTGAAGATACTTGCTACTTGTTTAAGATACAAGCTGAACATTCATGGAAGAGGACCCCAAGACAGGTTTGTGGCTATGACCCTGGAGTCCTACAACTACTTCAGAATAAAGGCAACAACATGAATTAGGAGACTTTTATTAGAACAGTCTTTCTATAAAATGAAGTGACATCTAGTGGTTCTGCCAGTCACCAAAATGTGTGTGTGAAGCATTGACAGTATGAGTTTCCTTGCAAGGACTGTAAGGGCTTTTCTGGATGGGACTCACCCCTGCCCTTAGTAGTACCCTTCAGTAAGACCCAGCCATTGTTGGTAACATACTATCTGGTTCACATGTAATGGATGTGAGGGTCCAATTCTGGCTTTCCTGTTCCGTTTGTTTTAAGAAACAGAGACATGTTCAGATTTATCCAAGGAGAACATGCTTCAGTTCTAGAGAGGGAGATCACACAGCACCTAAAAAATAGCCAAGGGCCAAAAAAAATAGCCTTTCAAGTATTCACTAGCTTTTTAAAGGGCTAGATGGATGCTTATATGGTTAGCTGTTATAAGGGAGAAATGCTCCATCTCTACTGAATCCTTTTTAAAAAAATTAAAAGATGTCTCTACTCATAATACATATTGATGTCTCAGGCATTATGTAGTAGGTGTTTGGTGACACTTTCATGTCACATTTCGCAGAGTACTTAGGATAAGAATAATAAGCTAATTTCCTTGTCAGGAGAAAGGTCATCTTTTGCAGCATCAAAATATTAATGTTTAAGATCATTTGGAAAATTTGATACCCCAACAGCAGAAGTACTATCTTGAAGAAAGAGGACTGAATCCTGTGAAGTAGATGGCTAACATCACAATCCTGCACAAGTTGATTTAGAAATAAGCTCATTGGAGTACAACTGAAAACATAAGGAGATTGCTTGGAAAGGCCTTTAAGTTCATGTGCAACTGATATCACATAAAGATTGAACTGGCCTGCCTGGGATTGATGATTTGGATATGAACTCCTGAAACTATTTCCAGAGCTGGTTTCACAGCTTTCCGAGTCATCTCCCGGTAACTGCCATGTCCCTGAGGCTCCTCAGCCTTCATTCTGCTGCTAGTTGCTATGCACTGATTCTTTTTCAAAAGTAATGCATATATGGGCCTTGCCTTTTCTCAAACAGCAGCAGGAACATGATAAAGGCCACTGGAGCAGCAAGAGCATACAAACGTCTGAACACAGAGCTGGTGCTTGGGCCACACAGAGCATTGAGTTCCACCTCTAAAACTCATTACCTCGGTATAACCTTGTATGACACTCCCACTGATATAATCCTAGCATTGTGTGAGATCCAGACCTGTATAATGCTGTTCATTCCTTCATAAATTATGACACACAGAGACATACCTGTTCAGAATGCTGCCTATTTGCTAACCTCCAGTTCTTGCTTCTGGCCTAGGGCCGAAAAGAAGAAAAGTTCCTTATACCTGCCAAAACGTAATATATGGCTGGTAGATGGCATTTGGCTTGGTTTTGCACAAGCTCTGGGGGCTGAGCTAGGCCGAAAATGTTCAACACTGCTGCTTTTCAAAACATTCACAAGGACAGTGTTTTAGGAAAAAAGACCACAGAGGGAATCACTTAATTCAGTACAATACCAATATAATGAAAGGTGTCAGAATTGTCACCAGTAAAACTTGGTAAGGTATCCAAAGCAGAAATATAACTGGCACTTAGTCCCAGTAATGTAAAAACCAATCTGTTGTTTGTTTGTTGTACTTTAAATGACAGCTAATCTGTGTAGGCTAGTAAGCAAGTACCTTTACATTCTTTGTTCTGTGGCAATCCTTTCACCTTAACTAATATGTAAAGCCATAGAAATGATCCGTTAGCTTCTAACAGCTGTATTTGTTCAATCACCATCAATAGAAATAGTCTTGCTCTTCTAGCCCTGTACAGGCATTCTGTGGATCAGGATTACTTCCACTGACCCCAACCTCCATACACCAGTTGGGCCTGGTTGCCAAAGAAGCCGTATGTGTATAGGTGTATAATCCTTACAACAACTGAGTAAGGGTAATAGTATTATTGTCACCACTGTCAACTGACAAGACCTACTTTATGTTTTCCTATTAGAGACATGCCAGTTGTTCTCATTTGGCTTCAAAATGCCTTAATGGTGCTAGTTGGTAGCTGTTTCATCTTGGTTTGTTGAAAGCCATTTCAGTCAACAGGGGTTTTGGGGGGAGGGGCAGTTTTTCAAAGATAGGTTGCAGTCCTGAACAGAAGAAATTCATTAGAAACAAAGGTTTCTTCTTTGTTAAGCAAAATGCAAATTGTCTTTGTCCATCTATAAATCTACTTATTTCATCTATTCCATAATAGCAAGTATGCAAGCAAGTGAAACTGAATCTGTGAATACTGAAAATGTTGGTGGAGATGGGGAAAGCCCAGCATGCTGTGGAACTTTGTGGTGAGTACATATGAGCATGGTAAGAATGTCAAACCATTTTTCTTCCAGCAATGAATAAGCAAAGGAGCAATTTTCCTGAACTATATGTTTTTGTATGTATATATGTATACCATTTTGCTATTGATATTAATCATGAACGTGTTTTTAGTTGCAAATCGGACCAAGATTTTCTTGGGAAAAAAACCTTGAGTCCTGTGAAATAGGGGTGTTTTTAAAATGTGTGGATTTATTTTACTAAATAGATTTTTGAACCTTATTTAAGCTAGTATTTCTTTCCTGCTTATGTTATAAATGAGATTCTCTAGTCAGTCTTCTGTTTGCAGATATTTTACAGAATAAGTATTTTATCAGCATGAATTGTCATCTCTTGATTTGAACATACTGGTGTTCAGATCTTTGTATGTAATTAAGTATATTAGAACTATGTTCGCTGCACAGTGTTTTGTGAGTACTCACCCCCAGCCTACCTTATTTTATTGTTCTGATGAAAAATTCTTCTGCAAGTACCTTAGAGGAATGGCGGGATACAAATGTTATCTTCTTTTTCTCATTAAATTATGACTAAAATCCGTTTCTGAACTTCTTTGGCATGACTTGTAATATATAGTCAGGTCATCAAATAGCTATAATTTCCTTAGCATGTAAAATATGTATGCTTATACTGATCCAGCCAAAACAGCAAAAATGTGAGATAATTCTGCAGTTTACAATACTGCAGTATCAACATATCAAGCAGGCATTTGAGTTTTAAATCATTTTAAAGCTTTTAATTTCCAATATAGGTGTCAAGTGAGGAGGAGCTGTATAATTGTTATTATTTATTTATCTATTATACTAGTATGCCGCTCCATAGCCCAAGGGCTCTCTGGGTGGCTCACAAAACAAATTTCTGCATTATCTTTTAAAAAATGTGTTTTCCTTTTCTTTTAGTCAAGTTATCTCAAAATCCAAGTTCAGGTCAGTATTCTTTTCTTTCTCTCTCTCTCCTTCTCTCTCTCTCTCCTTCTCTCTCCACAGTACCCCATCCCTTTGCCTCCTAATTTCATGGCTCTATGTTCATCCTGTGGCTGAATATGACTGAATTTTAAAATTGTGTTAGTAAATATACAAGATACATATGCATCATATTCTACTCTTTGCAGTTCAAAACAATTATCCCCCAGTACTTTGTTTTACTTACATAGCTACAAGTATGTGATCAGGTAGCTTTTTAATCTCAAATTTGTTTTTATAAGGGGAAAAATTGTGAGAGCTAAATTACATGGTAGAAATGAACATGTACAAAAGTAACCCAATGTGCCCTGTTTTCCCCCTTGAAAATCATTTTGAGAAGGAGCAATGAGATCTGGAAAAATGACAGGGGATGCGGTTAACCCATTACTTTGCCAGTTCCCAAATAGTCCAAATCCCTAGGAATTAAAAGCTGGATCAGAAGTCAGTATTTAAAGGTCAAGGTTTATATTTGGTCCATCCATTCAGGCTATCCATCAGTTTCTAGACAGTTTGTTATCTGAAGTTCAAGACATTCCCTCCCCACATGGTGAGAATATTAATTTATTGTCAGGGATTCTGGCAGCACCACTTCTTTATAGAATTGTTGGAAAAAGCAGTGACAGATTCAAATATGTTTGAATTTCTAAGAATCTAGGATAAGGATTCTGCAGCCTCCCCACATTTCTCAGGTTGCACAGATTCCACAGACTTGTTTTGGCCAGGTTTTTTCCTTACTCATTCTTCCCTTCCAAATTTTATGAAAGTTTATTCAAAGTTATGTAACAAATATAATTTTAACCCCCAACCAATGGTGTGTGTATTCTCCATAGGCTAAAGCATGAAAATATGCATGGAGGATTTGTGTATGTTGAAAGGATTTTTACAGCATTTTTTCACACTATATATCATGTTGACACTGTTAAATCATACTTGGAACCTACAATTTCCATGCCCAAATTATCACAGATATAAAAGGACTACTTTTAAATAGTTGCTGTTTCTTCCAACTACATAACTCCTTCAAATACACTACAATGACTAAAATGCACAAATATAGGCCTGCTTCAGGTGTAACTGTAACACTAAACTAAATTTTAGTATTGCATGCATGAAATTAGAGCTTATATATGACCCTTCTGGCATGACTATTTCCATTTTTAATTAAGCATTGCTTCTTATTATAATCAAAACTGAAACTGTTTTAATCTTACTATGGTTTAGTAAAAATAACCTGCCATGAGTCTTCTTCCACTCCTTCCAAGAAGATTGGGGCAAAACACTTTCTAACTAAAGTATCTACTATGTTACAGCTGACCAGGTAGGCTGGCTTTGTGATATAAAAGAAGAGCATTGCAGAAATCGTCAACAAAGGGAACAAGCCAAGTTAGAATACTGGCCATTAGGGAAATGAGGCTTAATTATACAAAACTGATTCCAAACTGAATAGCCCTCCTGCCTTCCAAAACAAAACTAGCTGACTCCACCATTATGCTTATGGGCCATTTTTTTTAAACAATCTGATGCTTCTCGGTCAGTCTACCCTCTTAACCTGACATCATATAATTGAACTAAAGATGTTAAGTCCACCCCACATGTGTCAACACAGTGCCCCCATCCCCATGGGTTATTCAATCCATGATTAAGCTGCCATGCTTGCAGGGGTTGTGGCTGCTATTTTGAATATGCAACCTCTAGCCAGGGCTTGTCACCTCATGTGAACCTGGTAAACATGCATCATGCAGATGGTTAAGCAACCGTGGTTATGCAGGGGTTGTTTACTCCTTGATAGGTTGGTGCTTAATAGGTTGCAGTTAATAGGTGGTGCTTAATGCAACACTTAATAGTTGCATCAACTTAATAGGTTGATGCAACACCCCAAGTGGCTCTGTACAATGCAACTCACTGATGATAAATTACAGCATATCATCCAAACTCAGGTTAAGACATAATGATAAACAACAGTTAGTTAAAGACAGAAATTAATGCTTCTGATATTCCAGTGGCTGTAGTGGAAGGGGTTAGGGAAAAGTCTGAGCCTGACTTATATATTGTAAAGCTATAGATTTGTAATATGTTTTCTCAACTTGTATTGGTTTTCATTGCTGAAGTAATATGAGAATTCTTTATGTTGTATGTAGTTAAATTCTACATTGGGTTGATAACTATCATCAGTGAAAAAAGCATTTTATATGACATTCAAATATATTGTTTGGAATAATGTGTCAAAATCACCAAACAACTGTTTTTATGTCTTTTGAAGTATTCCCAGGCAAAATGTTATGATTTATTAATGCCTTCAATAATGTTCATTCTTCCTTTTCCTGAGCCAAAACTTTACAAACACAATAACAAAATCAGCCATATTCCCAATATATCTTGCCTTGTTTCTTGTCTGTGTTCATACTAAATGTTTCTTTTCCAATGTTTCGTATATTTTGGTAAAACTTTCCAAAATATTTCTGTGGGGTTTTTAATCTGCTTCTAATCGATCCATTAGTCTGTACAACCTTTACACTTTTAAACTTCACCTAAATCTCTTAAACTATTGATGCTACTCTCATTGAGCTTTGGATTTGTCCTAGTAGAACTGTAGAAGTATTATTTACAAGACTCAGGATCAAAGACAATGGGTGCTTCTAGACAGAGGATTTCTACCTCTAACCACCAAGAGGCATTGTGCAGCTATGCCATCTTTTATTCCTTAATGTATTGTCTTTGCTGTGAAGAAAAAAACAGGGAAGTAGTGGTGGAAAACACAGAAGAGCTACAAATTGAAACTGATGGCATCTGGACTCACCAATAACATTCCATGAATGAGGCAGTATGATTGCACAATAAAAGCATATTTAGAAGCACCCAGTGACAGTAGAAATGGAGCCAACTGTGGCTAGATATACATAGATGATTAAATATATTGAAAGATCTACAACTAGAGGTTTCAAAAGGCTTAAGAGGAATTCAGTTTTCTTAATATAAAGGAAAACAGGTCCATGTGGGCTTATAGCCTCCATGGTTTTTGCTATACTTTTGAGATCCTCAGTGTCAAACTATTTGATGCCTTTGATAGTCCTGAATTTTTCTAAGTTGTTGTTCTTAAATGTTTATTTCACTCAAATTTCACATTTACATAGTCGATGTGTCTTAATCTTGTGCAAAGAGCTATTCTCACACACAAAATAGATATTTTATGTATGGATAACAACAAAAGTGAACTGGAAAGTTTTCATAATTTTAATGGTAATTTCATATGATAAGGTTGCAGAACATAGTGTTCAGATACTAAGATAATAAATGTTGTGTACATGTGTCCAATAATCTTTGCAATGGGCTTGGAACCATGAAACTAAATTCTGCTATCGTCCTAGAAAAAGAACAGGTACCCCTGACCCTCATTCATTTAATCCTGCTGCCTAACCACTATATTCTGACAGCTCTGGGGTCCCAGCTTGTATCTACTTAGGCTCTAATATTTCATGTGGTTAATTTGTTTCCAGACCTGATCAAAGTCCTGCATTAGGTTACTTGTGTGGGCTGTGTAATGTGTGAAATAAGGACATGCAGAAGATTGCAGTGGCCATTTTATTAGAAAAATAAACATTTTTTCTAGCCATAGAAATAATCCTTCCTTGCTATGCAGAGAAAACACCTAAGAAGCTTTGCGATTCACTGACCTGTTCCTTAGCATGTGGATCCAGTAGGTGCCACTTATATAGTCCATTTCATACAAGGAGCTACGAGTATTCTGGATGGGGGAAGAAAGGCCAGGTGGGCTGTGTTGTTGAGGTTATCCTCATTTATTTCCTACTGCTAGGAGTTGTAGCTGGCCAAAGAAATGGCAGAATAGTATGTTCTGCACCTGTCCTTCTGGGGAAGTTTAAGATGCAAGTATATGTTGGTGAAGACTAAATGTAACAGAACTAAAGCTTAGCACCTTCTCAGCGGCAGAGCTCAAACTGCTGTTCAAGATACAGCTACAGGGATTGGTTCTAGGTCCAAAATAGTTACAGTACATACCTGGCCTACTTGGGTGCACATATACTACATTTCTATACCACCTGTACTATTACAGGTAACTGTAATATTGGTAGTTGGATAATGGATGTCCAGTTTGATTCTCCTTTATCATTCCTCCCCACACATACATTTCAAGGTGAATTTTCCCCGGGTAGTACATTCCTGTCGAGATCCTCAATTCAGGAACAGAAGCATTCTGTTCCTGAAAGTGTCTCTGCCCAATTTGGGGGAGCGGGGTCACTCCACATACTGACTCATCCTGTGCTACTCTCTGTGTAGCATTTTCAAAGGGCTGGATAGGCTGCTGTGGGAAGGGGAAAGTGCTCTTTCCCCAGTCAGGCTGCATGTACCTTAATCAGGATTCAACCTGGGCTGCAGTGGAGAGAATGGCTGTTCCCAGTGCCTAACTCTAACCCTTGCAGGTGAAGTACGTGTTGTATAGTCCCAAATTAATGTATGCATTAGAAGCCTTATGGAGCATATTTTTCTAATACTCTGATCAAGATAGTTACAGGAATAGATAAAACATGTAAGGCCATAATATGAGAAGTTTAGATCCTCATATCACTTCATTTCACCTTTCCTTCCTTCTACAAACCAAGCATAATGCCTCATATGCTTAATCGATGATAGAGATTTCAGCTAAAACTAATTTAAAACTAACCCTGCAGTGCATAATTTAACTTGAGCATACACAGATAGAGAAAGATCTGTTAAATTTTAGCACCTATCTAAAGATCTTTTTGCAGCAGCAAAATGGACACTCACTGAATAATGTGGGAATCTTAAATGTGCAATTGGTGATATTTGTTGTTGGGGAAGGTGCATGAAATCCTCCAAAACTATGATTGGCACTGTAATAATGGATGGGGTCAGCCATTATTTCTTTCGGTGATGTAAAATCCACCCTGGCCACGTGGATTATTGTAAAGTACTCTGTCTTTGAAAATAGCGCATAAACTCCAGTTCATCCAGAACGTACATGCAAGGCTACTTCCTATATCTGAGAGTTCTGAACAAGCCATTCCAATGCTGTATCACCTGCACTGCCTGCCAAATAATTTCTGTGCTCAGAAATTATTTCAGAGTGCTGTTTCTTACTTTCAAGGCCCTAAACAACTTGGGACCAGAGTGTCTTAAGAGCTGCTTGTACCCATACAAATGTGTGTGAGCCTTGGTTCATTAACTTAAACCTTGCTTTATTTTTCCACCATCTGAGTCACGGTGAGTAAACATGAGGGTGGGACATTTTCTGAGGTGGCACCAAGGCAGCGAATTGAATTATTTTTACCATGCAGACATGTCTTCAACATTAATTTTTACAATGTGCTTTTTAAATTTTTAGTCGACGTTGGAGACGGTGGAACCGATTCAATCGAAGAAGATGTAGAGCTGCTGTGAAATCTGTTTCATTTTATTGGTTAGTCATAGTGCTGGTCTTCTTGAACACATTAACTATCTCATCGGAGCATTACAATCAGCCTGATTGGTTGACACAAATACAAGGTAAAATGAAATACTGTTTCTTTTTTCATGCAGCAACCGCTGGAAAACTGTTCATACTGAGCCTTTTCTCTTAATTTTCTACATTTTGTAATAATTCGGTGTTGTGCAAGATATTTATATCATTTGACCAAAAGAAGAAAAAAGCAGCAAAAAAGGAGGAATAGTCAAATTTTAATTCTTCAAATTAGGCTACAGCCAGGGAATAGCCCAGTTAAACAGATTGTAATCTACAGTAGACTTATTCTATGCTGATTTTAAGTGAATGTTACATCCTATTGTAGTGGGTTGTGCGGGCTGTAATTTTACAGTGCATTCCCACATCTTCAGCATGTGTCACCAAGAAGTTTCCAAAATCTGAACTTAGCCAGCAAGTTTGTGAGCTCTGTTCATTTTGTTTTAAATGTTGCACATACAAGCAGCTTGCCAAATACCTCTGCCCTGTTCATGGGCCTGACTCTAATTCACAGTTGACTTTCGGAGCTCTCCACACAGGAACTGTTCTCTTTACTTCCATGGTCAAGGCAAATGTTTCCTCATTCATCTCTAACTTAGGGAATTGACAAGCAGGCTGTGTTCATTTCCAGTTGGGTGCATACATCAAATTTAGCTTTGAATCATGTCCATATTAAAGGTAAATATAGTATGAAATGGAAATGAAAATTCAGTTTGAATTATCTGAATTTCTTCATTTCTGAACTATGTTTCTGTAGGTATAGATTATCGTAATCTTAACTTGGGAAGAATGTAAGGCTTAGAACTAAGTTTGGCCCAGGAGGACAAAATAGAACAAAACTGTCACTTGCTTTCTGCACCATGTATGCAACTATGTCAGAGGCATAAAATCAGTATAATTTTCTGAATATTTTTTCCAGATATTGCAAACAAAGTTCTTCTGGCTTTATTCACCTGTGAAATGTTAGTAAAAATGTACAGTCTGGGCCTGCAGTCTTACTTTGTGTCCCTTTTTAATCGTTTTGACTGCTTCGTGGTCTGTGGCGGCATTGTTGAAACCATCTTGGTGGAGTTGGAAATTATGTCACCCCTTGGAATTTCAGTGTTCCGCTGCGTCCGTCTTCTCCGCATTTTTAAAGTGACCAGGTAAGATGAACTCAAAGATAATGGCTTTTCCTTTTTACTTGCTGCCAAGTTTTACTGACACTTGTATGATCCGCAGCTCTTTTGTAATATTTCATCACGCACTGTTCTTTTACGGTTTTTTTTTTGTTAACACACGCATTTTAATTTATAGGCACTGGACATCCCTGAGCAACTTGGTAGCATCCTTGTTAAACTCAATGAAGTCCATTGCTTCACTGTTGCTTCTGCTTTTCCTCTTCATCATAATCTTCTCATTGCTTGGAATGCAGCTGTTTGGAGGCAAATTTAATTTTGATGAAACTCAAACAAAACGGAGCACCTTCGATAATTTCCCACAAGCTCTTTTAACTGTATTCCAGGTAACTTTCTTTCACCCACTATAAAACATTTTATCTTTGAACAACAAAACTGTCTAAATAATCCTGTCTCCTACAAAAAATAAAAAGAAATCACTATCACAACTACTATTAATTCTGTTTGTGTTAAATAGCATTCTGCTCATTAAAGTCAATATTCTGGTAATTTCTGCATCATTTTGTACCATTTGTTCATATCATGTATTCAATCTATCTATGCAGCATAGCTTTTATGTTAATGCCATTTAATATTAAGTTGTCTTTGTTCATCCAAAATATAGCTTAAAAACATGGAAAGTCATTAAATGTAAAAAATCTTCCTTTACGTTTAACTGTTTTGTACAACTGTTTATACTTCAAGCACTTAAAGCTGTATCTTGGAAAAGTACCTTGATCTTCCACTTTAATCCAAAGGTACAAATTTACATATGCAGCAGGGCTTCCTTTCTCCCTTCTTCCTTTTGTTTGGGCAAAAAGTTGTTGTACCCATTTGCCAACAGAACAGCATCTGTAACCAGATGTTCTCTTCTCTCTGCACTCCAGAAAATCTGCTGTAGAGGGTTGGGGGTGTATGGCAAATTGGGTTAGAGCAGAGTGGGATAAGAAGTGACATTTCCATCATGCAAGAAGAAATCTGCTTGTGGGATGTTGGATCTTGCCTCTTGTTTTGTTTCATCTCTGTAAATGGGATTGTGAATAGTGCTTCATGGCAATCCTTGTAATTCACAAGCAGCATGTGGTATGTTGCAGGAAGAAAGAGGAAGAGACCGCTTGTTTTTCAGGGAAAAGATGAAGGGAGGCCCACTTATTTGTATGAGCTCTTATGTGCAAGTAATTACTGCTAGGGGTGTGAGAGGAATCCTATGAAAGAATAAACAGCCAGTGGATTTTCATGATTCAGCCCCCAGATTCTGGTTTGTTAGCCTTGTAGTGGTGCTGACTTGCTGTACTGTGAGTCATTCTTCTTCAGACTTTTGTGGATCATGATGGTGCATTTTAATAACTAATGAAAATTGCACAAATAAGTATCTGAAAACCGTGGTTCTGCAATGTAGTGTGCATAATTGGCCCATTTGTGCAAATTTCATTAGCGGTTTTAAAAAATGGACAAATCACAGTCTATGTTAGAGAAGCAGATCCATGAAAATCCCTTTGGCTGAGCCTAGTTCCCAGTGCTGGAGCTCAAATAAACAGTCAGTACTTACTGCATCATTACTGTTAGGGGCAGGTTATTGTGATTAAAAGAAAACCTTACAACTTGACACTGTTTGTTCTTAGCTAGTTCTTCAGCTAACCTAAAACTACCAACTACCCCTGCACTGCCTCATGGAGGCTTGGGGCATTACACAACAATCATATAATTTGCACTGCAATTTATCTCTTGCTTGTGCAGCCCATTTATATGCATGTTTACTTAAAAGTAAGATTGAATTCATGGGTCTTGCTTTTAAATTCATGTGAATAGGATTATAGCCCTACATTTCAGCCTAGTATATGCTTACTGAGTCCCACTGAATTCAAGCAGGTGTATTCCCAAATAAACATAAATAGAATTTCAGCCTTAGTTGGAGATGCTACAGAAAGGTATTTTTGTAATGTCTGGTATTAAGCATGAATCTTAACTATAGATACATAAAAGAAGAGACAGATGGCATATAGCTTATCTTTGAATCTGAAATGTGAAAGAAAAACAGCCCCCACCACAGTGCACCAAATTGTTTTATTGGTCAGACATAAATAATATGATTTCCACAATAGAGATTAATTTCCACATTAGAAAAAATAATGTAGGAAATGGCCTTTGGTTTGGGGCTATATATTTGTTGTCTGTTTGCAATTCTTCTTGCACATCCATATGCATTTTTGCAATGCTGAGATCCATTAGAAGTGATTGTGCCATTAGAGTATGGATTCACTTTGGCTTCAGTTCATATCTTATGTCAAAATTCTGCAGTAACAGTTACTGAAAAAACAAATACAGTTGTTCACATTAAATTTCATCCAAACATATTTGCATTTATACTAAACTTCTTTAATATGCTTGAAGCCAAATAAAACCTGTGTTCTAGAACTCAGGTTCTTGAATTCATACTTGTAGGTCACAGTACGTGGCCTGATTTTTGAAATACTGCACTACAATACAGCATTTAATACACAATCACTGTCTTCCAAATTTAAAAGGAAAATTTCAAGCTTACTTGCCAACCAACCCAGTGGCTACACTGGGACATAATCATAAACTATTGTTTCTTGCTATATGAATAAAGCTTGGGCTCATGAGCCCCACTCTACTTCCCTTCACTGAGATGACTGCATGGAAGAAATCTGAAGCTGTAGCTTCCATGTTTAATTAACCACAGTAAAACATTATATCTGATCTGGTCAAACTGTGGTTAGTCTTCATGCCTCAGTTTATAAAGCTGGTTTGTTTCAATAAACCATAGTTAATCAGACATAATATCAAACAAAAGTTAATCAGACATATTACCAAAAGGTGAAGTCACTCATCACTTCCTTGCAGCTGCTCCAGAGGAACAGGATTTCAGTATTATGTTTAGAGTGAAATCTTATTGTGATGTCTGTAAGAGCCTAAACTTAGAGGCTTACAAGGCATCCTGTGCAGAGCAAGATGAGCACAGGGGCTATTAGTGTCTTTCTGTCTTCCCACTATGGATTTTCATTGGATGGGCTTTTTTGCCCACCTAACTAGGGCATCTGGAC
Source organism: Varanus komodoensis (assembly GCF_004798865.1). NCBI lineage: Eukaryota > Metazoa > Chordata > Lepidosauria > Squamata > Varanidae > Varanus > Varanus komodoensis. The sequence continues at coordinate 14,225,687 of NW_025336346.1, forward strand.
TGGCTATGTTGTGCTGGGAACTGTAGAACTTTTTCCTGTCTAAACATGCATAAGATTGCATGCCCTAAATTGCTATGTTAGGCTCTATTTATTTGTTAATTAGAGTTATATCCCACTTTTTTTCTTTTTTAAAGAAAAAGTGGCTTACAGCATTCTTCTTCTGCTCTCAATCTTATCCCCACAACAACCCTATTATGTAGCTCGGATTGAGAGAACCTATGGCCCAAAGTCACCCAGTTGGCTCCTGGTTATCCCAGGAGCGGGGGCTAGAACCCAAATCACCTGAGTCCCAGTTCCGCACTCATAACTACTAAATCACGCTGATGCCTTTGGTTGTTCCAAAGAAACTGCGAGACTGGGTGCACAGTTGTTCATGCCTTCAGTTGTATCGATTTGTCACATTCAAAGCAAGGATTAACTTACGTGTTCATTTAAGTAATCCTAAACATTGACAAGTAGATACTAGTATAAATAAAGTATGAACTAAGGAACCATGTTTTTGCTGGCAGCAACATTGGCAGTCACAGAAATGTTTTCCCCCCAGTGACTGCTGATACAGTATTATGGCTGAGAGTGCAAGTTCAGAGCCAGAAAGTCCCTGTTAAAATCATTTCACAACCATATACTTACTTAGTAGCCTTAGGTAATCCATTACTTTAACTTCTATGGCTGATGTAAGGATTATTGAGGTAATGCTCATAAAGATCGTTACAACCTTAAATTGCACTATAAATGTTCATATTAATATGAGATCCCTGAATCACATTTCTACACATTTGCCAGCACAGGGATTGCTGGGACGTGTGTGGCAGATAACATGGAATTTTAGAAAGAGTCCTAATGTGCACATAGGTGACAGAAGTTGTCCAAAATGTTTCTAAGAGTGCAATCCTTTGCATGCTGAGACAGAATAAGGTTGCCAGTTCCCAGCGTGCCCCAGCCACCATTGTAGCAAAAGGTATCCTTATCTCATAAAACCACTCATGCGTTAGAGAATCAAATGAAATAGAATAGGCTGATTTTGTATGAACCAATTGCAGCTACAAAATGGCATTTTAAAGGACTCTTTCCCATGATGTTGTGAACTAACAGATTCTTTTTTAATAGTGTGTGTTTATTCATTCATAAGGGTTCTCTTTTTTTAGATTCTAACAGGTGAAGACTGGAATGCTGTTATGTATGATGGCATTATGGCATATGGTGGCCCGTCTTCATCTGGAATGGTAGTCTGTATATATTTCATTATTCTCTTCATCTGTGGTAACTGTATCCTTTCATTTTAAAGAGTGCACCTATTCTTTAGATCATAAAATTGAGATGTAACTATATGAATATCAAATAGTTAGGTTGGAGCTTCCTATATTCTGATGTTAGGTACCTCTCCCTGCCTTGCATTTTCAGAAAAGGATTCAGAAAGAATTTGGTTGTCTTCCTAGTAATTTCTGATTTGTTGATTCTGTTCTTGGTTAAGAACTCAACATCTATGAAAATAGAGCTGAGAATGAGGGGTAGGGAATGCAAGTGTAACCTGCAACAAGATGTTGCAGTTTGAAGTCCTGTTCTTCATTCCAGCCATTCCATTTCCCATTTCATTCTCCCTCTAGCAATGCTTACTTAGCTTTCTGTAGCTACTGAGCATGTTCAGACTTCATTAGGCTGAGAAATTGGTGGTGTTTGCCCTTGCATGTTTTTCCCCATGGAAGTTTTTCCTCTGCAAACTAAGGCTGCCTCTTGTGAGGCTGAGGGGCTCCTTCCCACGAAGCCAACAAATCAAACAGTTGAAGCTAAAGTCCTTTATTCTATGAAACACTGCAGATACATTAAAGGAAATGATGATGATGATGGCAAAGTTGTCCTCTCTTTCTGAGAGGGATCAGATTACGAAATGCTTTTGACTTGCCTGGGCCACCCCTCCTTGAGCGGACCCAACAAACTTCTCTCCCTCCTTCTTTCTAACTCCCTTTTCTCCAATTGCCCTAGTCTGCGCGTGCATCTGCAAGAGCATGCATCTTCCAAACCCGCTCCTGCGATAACCAATTTCTGTGTTCTCATGACCGTTATCTCCAGGCTACTCAACCGTTTCCTCGGCAACCACCCAGCTGCCCTCCGACCGCAGTTCACTATCAGCTCCTGCTTGAATCCTGCTCCCCCCGTGTCTTTTTCTCTTTGAAAAACTCAGGGAGTGGGGGGCATTTGTACAACTGGCACCAGATACACATCTTCCTGCACTGAATCCTGGTTCCCAAGGGAAGCCTCCTTCTCCCCTACATGCGCCAAAGTCTCCTCTGAGTCGGCGCGCACGACACTACCATTACTCAGCACCTAAGTTCACTATACAATACCATAGTTGTTGATCATAAACAATATCTTGTTAGCAATATGATTTATAATCCTGCTTTTTAGCTAGTGCTGTTAAACCTGATGAAACATCTCCTTTTTTAATCCTTTGCTCAATGAGGAAATGAATGTTGCATTGTCCTTTACCAGCAGTGCTTTGGACTTTTTGCTGGCAAAGATGGAAGGTTATTCACACACTTTTAGATCCCAAAGTTTAGGATACCATAAGGAAGATGAGGATTTTTTGCAAAGTCTAGGATAAACAGCACATCCCTCTGTTTTTATTTCTTACCTCTCTTCTAACTGGGCTGGACATAGAAGACTATGCATTTGGCCCCCTTTATTTCAACAGTTCCTAGACAAAACATATGCTCACTATGTTGCTTAATAGAAAGTGATGGTACTTGTTTCCTGGGAGATGATAAAATCCAGTTGCTGCAAAGTGAGAATCAGGATTAAAGATTTGTTCTAGCAGTAGATCAAAATCCATCAAATAGATCTCACAAAAATTTATAGCACTGTTCCTTCTTCCACTGTAGGAAAAAAGAATGGTGGGAACAATGGTGGGAATTGTTAGAATTCTCTGTAAAATTGCAAAATTGAAAATCTTCTCCAAACTTGATAGACCTGCAGGTGATCAATGGAAATGAATTCCATTCCCAATTACTCGAAATTGTTGGTTGTCAAAAACTTGGGCACTGTAATAAGAAAGACATCCATTATGAAATTGTGTGTATGTCTGCAATTATATTGTTAGCCTACATGATTTTAAATAAAAAGAACATACAAACAGTACCACAAGAGTGACGAGGTGGCCCCTAATTGTGAGAAATTTGTTCTTGTTCGAGTAATTGCATCATTACATGGAGATAGCTACTGATATGGACTAAAATCAGTAATTAATTCTGATTTGAGGGGAATTTTGACATATTGTTAGAGCCTGTTTAAACCTATATTTCTCTCATGTTTTAAATTAAGAACAAAGAGAAGACTCATTTCAGTTGAATATGTTAGAAAGAACTTCCTGGTGGATTGTTGCCCACTGAATATGTATACTTAGCCAACTCATAGGCATTCGAGAACTTGACATGGAGTGTAGTAACTGTAGAACATAAGAACACAAAGAGCCCCCCTTGGGCTGGACCAAATGCCTTCCTAGTTTAGCATTCCCTTTCTGCAGTGCCCAATCAGATGTCTGTGGGACACCTAGAAGCAAGGGATGTGGCAAACATTTCAAAATAACTAAGTAATATAGAAATTTTCTTGCTATTTCATTTGCTGTGATAGAATTATAAATCAACCTGTTTATACCAGATGAGATCTTTGATTTAATTTATCTCAATAGAAAGTGGGTGTGTGTTTTTAAAGCATGCTGTATCAGCTCGTTAACATTCTGAATTGAATTTAAGAGAATGGAATGCATGTGTTTCCCAGCTGGAAAGGAAAAAGGTTGCAATACCTGTGTAATATCCTTAAAAAGATTTGAATTAGATATCTTGTTAAATGTCTTCTTGGCCATTGCGGTTGATAACTTGGCAGATGCTGAAAGTCTGAACACTGCTCAGAAAGAAGAGGCTGAAGAAAAGGAGAGAAAAAAGAGTGCCAGGTACCAAGGAAATGGCAGAATGCCTGCCAGTCTTTGCACCTGTCTTGATTTTTTCTTAAGACTCATTTGAAAAGAAGCTTAAAAATCAGGGACACTATACTCAATGTGGAAAGTTGGTGTGAACTGACAAAGTCTAGTCACTATTACTACAACATTATAAGTTGTAGACATGAGTGAAGATATACTCTAAGTGCTGAAAATTTTTGCTAGGCAGTGTTCAAATCAAAGTCCACATATGAATTTACCATCAAGATTTAGCTTGAGTTATATGAGAGCTTATGCTGTTATTTGAAAGCCTGAGGCTCAAACCGTATATGGAGATGGTCAGACTGTGGGTTTATTCTTTTTGCCCTTGTTGTGTAAGGCAGGGAGCCGTGGATTAGTTTTAAGAACTAAATGTGTGAGGTGTTTAGGACCTGCCTAGTGATTGCTGCCCAGCAGCCACTCAATTTGAATAGGGGAGGGAAAGAGGATTTTGGAGGAGAAACTGTATGATGATAAACTTTGGTTGGTAGTAGGGGAAGTTCATCACTTCCTTCCACCTAAGCACTACTTGTGTTCTACAAACTGGGTGAAAGATCTATCTTCTCTGTACATGACTAGGGGCGGGCTCAGTCAAGTGTATAATTTGAGCCTTAAGGCAGCTTAACCTGTTTTAATGTTCCTTCATGGAAGTTAGTGGGAAAACGTACTCCTTTGTGTGTATAGATAATGTATGTGTCTTTTTTCCTCACCTGTTTTGGTATTATTGACAGCATGATCCTTACCATGTGCATATGCAATAAAACAGGCATGTAATCACATATTATATTGTTTACTTTAGGGTGTGTTGTTTTGTTTTACTACACCACATTCACCACTACGGAAAATATTAAAGCAGTCCTAAGCTTTGCAGTGTTATTTGAAGTAATGCAAAGTTAAAAATAGCTTCATGCAGCCATGTCACTGACATATCATTCTGTGTATTATTAGTATTCCAAGTCTATGTTGCTTTGGTTGTATTTCCAATTGTGATTGGTGGTTGAGTTGTTTTTTCCCCATTTTTTCTTTCTTTTTCTTTTTCGTTTTGGTTTTGGTTTTATTTTGTTTTTGCCTTTGTAGAAAAGAGAGTTTGGATAATAAAAAGGGGGACAAACCAGAAGGGGAACAAAAGAAAGCCAAGGATGCTAAGGTATCATCTTTGCATACTATATGTACTGTAGTTCAGGAATGCACAGACTACCTGTGTCATAATCTGCACTGGTTATTTTCTATAGTTTCTTCCTTGTATAGGAGTCATGTGACTGGACCGAGTCTCTTTACAAGCTGGATGCTTCTGGGATCTTTATTTCAATATTCAGGGCCATGGATCCCCCAAGCAAGGGTAGTTCCTTGCTGAATATGAATATTCTGTGTGTGTGTTTATATGCAGATTAGAGTAACATTCTTAAGCTGGTTAGAAGTTTATGATCTCCTAGATTTTCCTAGGACCTTCCAGATTAAAAGAGTGGACAGTTTCAGGAGTTCTATTTTCTGAAATAATGTATCTGTAAAAAACAATTTGATTAATAGGTATGGGTATCAGAATGATGCTTCTGACATATTTGAATAGCTGAATAGGTGCTATGAGACATTCTAGATCTAGCCATTATATTCTTAGAGTTGTTCAGCCAGAAGTCTTGAATAAAAATGGTGATGTTGAGCATTGACAAGAGTAGGAACAAGGGCTGGATAAAGTACAGGAGCTTGGTTCTTCATTACCAAATTACTTTCCTTCTGATGTGTTCCCTTTACCATTACTATAGGTAACAATTAATGAATATAGAGAAGGGGAAGATGAAGACAAAGATCCCTATCCACCTTGTGATGTCCCAGGTAATAGTTGTGTAGACTAAAAAATACTAGTTCAAACGTACTACAGGTAGAGGTTACTCTGATTTTATTAATGTGAATAAATAGAAACTGTAGATTTTTAGCTTCGGTTTTCATAAAACACATTAGGTAGTGCAATTATTTATTTTATTCATTAAAAGCTTTTCTATCCAGTCCCCTACTGAACGTCTTGGGATGGCTTACAATAAATAGAACAGCCCCACAGCATCCGACTATAAAATGCTAACACCCCAATTAAAATCAATTAAACTTTAAAATAACGGAAAAATAAAAACCTCTCTGGTGACCGTATTCCATAGTTGGGGCTCCTCCACAGAGAAGGCCCTCCTCCAGGTATTCTCCTTCCTAATTTCCTTCAAGGAGGGCTCCTGGAATAGGGCCTATTACAGTAATGGAATCAAATGGCTATTTTAGATTTTTAAAATGCTTTAAATATCTTCAATGACTTTTGAAAGGTGCCTCCAGCTGTTTAGGGGAAATTTGCCCCTGAAACTGTAGCTCTCTGCATCACAGGCCATTTTGTACAGGAGGAACCCCTCTTTTTACTGCCTATTCTGCAGAGAACCTTTTTAGGGACAGGAAGGGGGGCAGGAAGGGGCAGAAAATGTGTGGTGCGTGTATGGTGCATTTATGGCACACCTTCAGTGAGCTGTACTTCAAAATAAGGACTATAGTTGTAGTAGCATTTCTGATACAGTAGTATCTAGAAAAGAATTTACCAGGGAAAGATAAAGTCATTTATTTGCATCCTGTCTGAATTTACCATTGAGAGAAGACACTATTTATTCACATTATGGTTGTGGAGAAACAAACAACTTCCCTTTGGCTGTGTTCACAAGGGAAGATCTGGCCCACAAGACGGTAGGAGGTTTATAGATGAATAGATGAAAGATGAGCAGTTATGCAGAAAAAATGGAGGGAACTGGCAGCCTAGAAAACTTGTTCTTGGCCAGAAGCTGTTGATAAAACTTTACAGTTGATTTCTTGCCTATCCATATAATAATTGAATATTGGTTAACAAGCCGTACTCATAGAAATGCTTACATATTAAGTAGAATTTGTTTTAAATAACTGGGTGTCTATACAGATTTAGATTTGTATGAGATTTCATAAGGTTACTAAACATATTTATTTTCTTCTATAATAAACTAAGTCTCAATTTAAAGTAGGTGAAGAGGAGGAGGAGGAGGAGGAAGAGCCAGAAGTACCTGCTGGCCCTCGACCCCGAAGAATATCTGAACTTAACATGAAGGAGAAGATGACTCCAATTCCTGAAGGAAGTTCCTTCTTTATTTTCAGCAATACAAACCCGTAAATAATATTTTAATGTTTATCACTTCAACTGATTGCGTTAAACAAATAGTAATGCCACTCCAAGGTTTTGCTGTAAATAGTCCTCCTGACTTCAGCTAATGCAAAATTGGACAAAAAATATAAAGTTGCTTTTTTCAACATGCCACTTCTTTGCTCAATGAAGTCCTAGTAGGTTGATAAAACATTTGTGTTGGAGGCCTGCCAGTTCAGATGATACAATGCCTCCATAACATAGCTAAATAGAGACTGTAGTCAAATGTTCTTTAATATTACTCAAGTTATAATAATTGGTTGCTTTTTATAGGATATGTGTATATCATGTCTTGCACAATACATGTAGACTTACATTTTCTTAAGTTACGTATCAGCATATCTAACAAGGCAATCTTGAGGCCACTAGACAGGATTTAGGGGACCATGAGATTTTTTTTCTGGAGTCACACATAGCCCTGAGACTCCTCTCAAACTTCGTGGCTGGGTGCCTGCACTTGGAGCACCTTCCCTTTGCATGCAGTGGGCACTGAAAGACTCATGCCAGCTGCATGTCTGATGTCACAAGAGCAACCTTGGAGTGTAGGTTTAGGGCACAGGGAGGGTAGCTGACCAGCAAGGCCAAGAAGGGAAGTACCTGGCAGCACCTCAGCCTCTTTCCTGCTCTGAAGTGCCTTGGCTAGATGGTTGAAATGCATGTTTGCCTCCTGAGTTCAGAGATTTACAGGCATCCTGGCTGGATTTCACCCTTACATGCTTTCCAGCTAAGCAATTTTTAAAACTTACAATGTTACACATTACGTTGCTTAGCTTATACTTCTGGAGCAATTAACTTGCCAGTTCTAAGCGTGGTGTTCCAATTTTCTCCTTCTGTTCTTCAGGATTCGAGTGGGATGTCATAGGTTAATCAACCACCATATTTTTACCAACCTCATTCTCGTCTTCATCATGCTTAGCAGTGCTTCCCTCGCAGCTGAAGACCCTATTCGCAGCCATTCTTTTCGAAATAATGTAAGGAAAATAGATTTTGCAAATGAATGTGCATGTTAGATCAGCTTCAAATGTGCCCTTCAAAATACATTTTTGATACAGTGAAAGATTTGTACATGAGCATGGTGGACAGAATCCAGTGGAACTGCTGGGTGGCAGAGGCTCATGGCTGATCAGGTGGGCTGCAGGTAAAGTACCATGAGTTGCCGGTTTCTGCCATAAGAGGTAGACCTTCCCGTTCAGTTCTTTTCTGAACACCATGCTATCAGAAACGACAGAGAATCCTGAAGCAACTGGGTTCTGTAGCTCTAGTTAGTCCTTTCATTTTATTCAAGTGGCTTCTCTCTCTCTTTCTGTAATGTTCCCTTTTTCCCCTCCTTGTTTGGTATCATTTGACCTTAACATTTGAAAAACATGTCTTTGTCAGGCAAATGGTACAGCAACCTTCTTTCAGGAAATCCTGGGCTTTTGAGAAACTCTCTACCACAAATTACTATGGTCATTGCCTTTTCTGCTTGAGAAACTCTTGTAAAATAGATTTCTGCCCTCCTTATGAGTAGTTTATGATGCACACGAGGTAAAAATCAACACATTTGGGTCCAGGCGTCTCTCTGGAAATGTGCTGTGGCAGCTTCAGCCTCTGGATCACTGGATACCCCTCCTCAAAGTAAGCTTGGGGTCCACCTGGCCGGCACTGGCAAAGTGCATTGTCATTTCTCACTAATGCCTGATTGAGACTCTATTGTTTGTGTTCTCTGTGTGTCATAACTATGGACTCTTTGCCTATATGGAGCCTCAGTTGGGAACCTTCTCTAGCTGAAGAATTCTTTTGGTAGGAACCCCCCCCCCCATTCCAGTGCACATGTCCATAGAAGCTTCCCCAGTCCCTCATTTCCAACTGCCATTATGCTAGTCTTGTAAAGAAACTTCTCTGTTGATTCACTGAGAGAAGTTAGAACTTCACAATCTCACAGTCCCTCCAAGTGACACTTACTCTGTCTTTTCTGTTCAAATGGACAAAGCAAGTGAGGCACAACTAAGTAATGAGACAATGCTGTGCTCTGTGCACTCCTTGGAGGCAGAGGGGCCTGTGAACATAACCTGCCAAAATGTTTTGAAGGACCTCCCCACACACACTTTGAGGCATCAGGGATCCTGGACCGCTTGCCCCTGTTGCAACCAGACTACATTTTTAATGCCAATTCTGCAACAGCATGTCAGTTTCTTAACCAGGTAGTGAGCAAAATACATCTAGAGAACATGCAAATCTGACTTGAAATGGTGGCAATTGAAAAAATATAATTTTCTTCTATGACTGAGTATGTGTCTGTTGATGCTGCAAGACCTTTCGGTGGCTTGCAGTATTAACCATGGTATTCTTCTGAGATGGGAGACACCATTATATGGTGGATCCAGTCCTTAAAAGGGATAATGCTGGGAGGTTCTTGTTTGACACTCTGGTCACTGGCCTCTGGATTCCATCGTATCCCTCATGCTACTTAACACATATATGTTCCCACTGGGAGACATTGTCCATAGTGACTCCAGTAAACTAAAGATAGCCATTGTTATTTCTCCTTTTCATCTAAATTCAAAGAAGGTGTTCTGGTTCTAAATCAATGCCTGGTGTTGGTAATGGCCTGGATGACAATGCACAAGTTGAAGTTTAGTCCAGACAAGACAGAGTGCCTTTTGGTCAGTCAAATGGCAGATCAGGATATATGGATTTAACTTGCAGTAGATTTGCACCTGTAGACAGCTGCAGTTAGAGTGTATTGTTGAACTTGGCCTAAATATGGATACTCAGGTCTCAACAGTGGCCAGAAAAGTATTTGCATAGCTGAGACTAGGGCCAGCTGTGAACATTCCTAGAGATGTCTGATCTGGCCACAATCTTGCATGCTTTACTGTAATACACTGTATTTGAAACTGCCTTCTGTCTTCAAATGCTGTTTAGAAATGTCTAGTGGCCCAGTATGCTGTGGCCAATTTTGATAGGACCAGTTATAGAGAACACACAACTCCCTTGTTACAGGAGCTTTATTAGTTACTAGTCTGTTTCTGGGCAGAATTCAAAATGCTGGTTATTATCTATAAAGTCTATCTATAAAGACTGCCTTATTCAAGGAGTCCTTTGGCCTATAAATTGATCTTTTGGGTTGGATACTGGGTTTTTAATTTTTTCTTCATATTTTATTTTTATTCTATGATTTTAATGGTTTTGAATAGCATTTTTGTTAGGAAGGATACAAATCACATAAATGAAAATTTAAAAATTGGCACCCAGGAAGAGATTTCTTGTCACATTGACTGCCAGAATTTCTGGCAAATCACCTTTCTCTCTCTATTGAGTGGCCAAATGATTTGGGTGCCCACTGATAGCATGACCACCAAATGTGATTATGCAGGGACACATGATGGCTTACCATCCTTATTAAAGTGACTTTTGGAAAAACAAAATGGTGGCTACCAGCTGATGGGAAGATTTTTGGGCATTGGTGTGAGTTGTGCTTCTCTGCACACACATTGTTGGGATTAGGCTCTCATTTCACCTCTTTTGCCTCCAGTTCAAGCCAAGCTTGAAGCCAGCAGAGTATCTACAGTCAACCTGTATTATCCATTGGCTGTCACTATGGACTTACTCCAGGGGAAACATGGAATCATCCTCAGGAACAGTTGTGAGGCAAGGTGGTTGGGTTAGAGAAGTGGCTTAAACAACCTATTTGGTTGACCTCCTAGACTTTCTTGTACATGATGCTGTTGATTTGTGCTCCAGAGCTAATTCCTTGTTTGGAAGTTCAGATTTTTAGAATCGGCTTGGTTAAGGACACAGCAACCAGCTCCAGGCATGTTTGCTCATCTCCTACTGATATGACTGCGCAGAGACCACAAAGAAGACCACAGATTGCATGCTTGTTCTTTGGGTGGCCATCTATACAGTCTTTCTTGCTGCTGGTGTCTTTCCAGTATTTTATTGGTGATTGTTCAAAGGAAATGATTGGGAAGGCACTCACTCTGCCTTATAGGGCATGGATATTTATGTACCTCACCGTTTTAGAAAGGTGAAACAAAAAGAGCTAAAACTAAGCTTCTTGAATCTGGCTTTGTACAGGTGCAGATCCTAGACATGTGACTGCACAAGGGACATTGAGAAATGTCTGTAACTCTGTGGTAGAACACCTGATTTCCATTCAGAAAGTCCTAGGTTGTAGTCCCTGCATTTCCAGTTACAAGCATCAGGTAGCTGGTGGTATGAAAGACCCAGGAAAGCCACTGCCAGTCGGAGTAGACAGAAGTGGTTTAAATGGATGAATAGGAGGTCAAGTCCTCTTTTCATAGCATCAGCAACTGAAAATTAATTCTTTTTCTTAGGACTTTCTAAGAATTGTGTGTGCACATGTATGTGCGCACTGCAAAGCTGTGGCTTCTCTTTGTGCATGCATCATGGTACAGAGCATAATATGTGGTTATCCCAGAGTGTCTGGGATAAGAAGATTGACAAGCAGAAGGAAATTAGTGACCACAACACTATCAGTGTTTCTCTGCAGGAAGACAGATATGGATTTTTTCTAATATTCAAAGTAAGAAGATTGTACGGCCTTCATGGGAATGGTGACATGAAAGCACATCCCTGCTTGAGTCTAAAGCTTATGAAAAGAGCACATGTTGGTGAATTGGACCTGAACCATAGCTAACAAATATTTCAGCAACAAGGAGCATCTAAATAACTTATTGTATTTATATTCTAACTTAGCAATATTTTCCCTTTCCTTTTATCCTACACATTAACAGGAGAGGAGAAGGAATTGGCTTCTAATCTGGAACTTTTAAAAGTTTTTTCCAATGTAGCAGTCATAATGTCAGAAAATGAAGTGGCCTGAAAAGCAAAAGCTGGCCCAAAACTGGCAGTCCTGAGCCAGATCTGTTCGTCAGAAAGGATGGGATATAAATGTTTTGGATGGATGGATGGATGGATGGATGGATGGATGGATGGATGGACAGACAGAGGTTTGCAATAGGAAACCTAGCATGAAAGTGTTTATCTTAGTGTTTATCTTAGGTCTTTCCTGCTTTAAATGACAGTATGACATAATTAATACAGTGGTCATGTATAAACACTACTGCAACTGTTGTCTTAAATGTTGCATTTTTTTGTGTTCTAATGGGCACTGTTCCTCTTTTTACTTGTATTTACATTCTATAAAAGGTCTAGATTCCATTTATTTTAGGACTACTCATATTTTATTTTCATTATTGTTCCAATTTTATGTTTATGTGTCTGCATATAGATATGGATGCAGGTGCAGGAAGGGATGCAGGTGGCGCAGTGGTTTAAACTGCTGTGCTGCTGAGCTGGTTGATTGAAAGGTCGCCAGTTAGAATCTGCACAACAGGCTCCGTCCCAGCTCCCGCCAACCTTGCAGTTCAAAAGCATGCAAATGCAAGTAGGTGGAAAGGTACCACTTCAGTGGGCAGGTAACAGCACTCCATGCACTTCGGTGTTTAGTCACACCGGCCACATGACCACGGAGACTGTCTGCAGACAAACGCTGGCTCCCTCGGCTAGGAAACAGAGATGAGCACCGCCCCCTAGAGTCAGGCATGACTGGACATAACATCAAGGGGAAACCTTTACCTTTACCTTAACCTTTAACCTTATATTGATATGGAGGCAAACAACTTACACATTAAAAGTTCCTGTTTTGTATTTATAATAGGAATTGTTAACTGATTTCTTGGTAATTCTGCTGTTTGTTTAGTAATTGCACTGAATATAGAGATTCACCTTCACTTTAACAATGCAAACAAATGAGGAAAACCCAGACCTTTTAGGTGCTGCTGTTCTTTACTCTAGGCCTATGCCTGAACTGCCAGTCACCCTAATCAAACATACTTGAAAGAATTGTTCCTATTACACATGCCATGCTTGATCGGTTTACATGCTCAGAAGAATACTACAGAAGTTTCCAAGACAAAGTCAGGAATTGCACATGAGGTGCTGAATAGATGATTGGTTCTCTCTCTTTTGACAGTGTTGATCAGCTGTTTTGGGTAAAAACCTGAATCCCTTCCTTCTCCTCTTATGGGAGGGAGGGGGATCTGAATGCAGGTTACTGATGTTTCAAGGAAGTGAGTTGCACATTTAAAGACCTCATCTTTATGTCTCCTCTAAATCGAGGCCAGTTATAGTAGAATTGTTATTTAACTGTCAAAGAAACATGCTTATCCCAAATAGCTTCTAATAGCTGAAATGAGTCATCTTGATTTTATAACTGTGTCTGGGATATAGATGTCATGGTGTGATTGAGTAATAAGAATGTCTCACATTGCATATCTCAAATGACGTAAACTCCTGTTACTGCAGATTAGGAAATTGCTTGAATGTTTTATCCATCTTACTTGCAATTCTGAGGAAGAGACTTTTAAAGATATAGCATGCTGCCTTCGTGTAGCCTGGTTGAAAGAGTTACCACATCTCCTCATGCACACAAACATAAGCACAGGGTTAAACATAAGGGTTATCTCTAAAGCGTCACTTTGAGATCTAAAGGATCTGATCATGGAGCCAGGTTGACTTAGCAAGGAATTGTCCATAATATAGAGTCAAGTTGCTGTGTATATTTACACTTATTAACAGAACTCCATTGTATCAGGAATACTTGATTTATGGAAGGCAATTGATTTAAAACCTTGCACCCCTTCCATATTTGTGGGAAGGGGAAGGCCAAGAATTGAATGATGGCTTTAGAGCAAGGATAGGACAAAGTTGTGAGTTAGAGTACTTGTGACAGACTTTTCAGTGAAGCAATACTTGCTGTGCAGGCATGGATAGGTTTACTTGTTTTTATACTAGGCATTTCTGTGTATATGAACAAAGTTGTAAATTCTGATACAGCATTTGCAAATGAATGTCTTACTGTGGCACATATTATGCCTTGCAGATACTTGGTTACTTTGACTATGCTTTCACAGCCATCTTTACTGTTGAAATCCTGTTAAAGGTAATTAACTGTTAATTGATCCTTGTTAATTCAAACACAGCTTTAGCAATAATGTTTGTAACTTTTTGTTTACCTTCCAGATCCTAGGGTATGCAGATTATGTCTTCACTAGTATGTTTACATTTGAGATCATTTTGAAGGTAACAGGTTTATAAAGAAGTTTACTTAAAAGGATTTTTTCTGTGTGTCAAGAAAAGGCACTTGAAGTGTTCTCCGCCTTTTCACTCAGCAATCAAATCTAAGCATTTTTGAACCCAAAGGACACTTTTTCATGTTTTTACTCGTTGTTTTTGACCTTTGGCTGCATGTAGAAACTACTTTTTATCATCACATAAGTCTGACAACTGATTTACTCTTTTTTTCTACTTCCGGTTTGTCAGAAGAAGGAAAAGTATTTCACTGCGCATGAACTTTCCTCCTCCCTTTTCTGGCATTTCAAAAAAGAAAGATCTTAAATCTTTTAAAGGAGGAGCATGTAATTTTCCATTCTCTTTCTGAAAATATGTTCATAGAGCTAAAATAGTAGACCACTATTTTCTTGCAAAAGGAATTGCAAGATACCTTGCCCTTTTTAAAACATACTAAGATAATTTATCTTGGGTACACGTTTAAATACATAAAGAGGCATAAACATGCTTGCTTAAATGTATTGCCATGCATGAGTTCAGAACTGGTATTTCAATGTATAGTCTGTGTACTGATTACAAGAGACATCCACCAGGGTGCTCAGAATTCTACTAAATAATTTAGTCTGGTATTCCAGTAGCGTAACTCTTGAGATGCTATTGATGCTGATGTTGGACCAATGAATCACTGGAAAAGAAGCAGGGGCATAGAAACATGTGGACATACATTTTGCTGCCTTCAAGATTGGAAACATCTCATGCAGCCACATCAGTCTCAAGTCAAGTCACTTATTGAGTAGCCCTGAATATAACACTGGACCTTCTGCTATTATAAGAAATCAGTACATAAACTTTGCATTTCCAACTAAGGATAAAGTAGAACAATGAACCTATTTCCTGAGTTATTATGTATTTTTACAGTACATTTTAATAACATTATATAATACTGATTTGGGCTGTTTACAAGATACTCTTGGTTTAATACTGTTTTTGTGTTCTGATGTTACTTATTGCCATTTTTTCAGTAATCACAGTATGCAAATATAATAGATGGATTCAGTTAAATGAACTCTAAAACAGTATGAATTTGAAGAACTTTCCACTTTCTCTGGACATGATACATTTCTAGTTATACCAATGTGGCATTTTTGAACATGCTCACTATTTCAAGAAAAGCTTTATCTCTTGATCCCAATTCTTTTGCTAGTATGTTTCCCCAGGAAAGTGAGGGTCCATTTAGCATGATACTGGGAGGAATTGTGAAATAATGGAATAGACTGAAGTATGAAGCATGTTTGGGGTAACACAACTCTTCCTCAGGTCTGTGTGTTCTACATTGTGCAATGGCCACTTCAGATGGATTGTGGCTTGAAACTAGAACACACGGCAACAGCCAGAACCTGGCTTTTAGCACTTTGTAATCAAGGAAGCACCTGATACAGAACCATGGCTGTGCTTGAGAAGAGTGCCTTCCATTTCTCTTGCTGGTTTTAAGAAACCCAATTTTATTTATTTATATTTACCGATTTACCAATATCTGAAGACCTTAATGCGAGTTAGTGTTGCACCAATCATTTTTTAATTTCTTTTTAATACTGGGGGTCTTTTTTGTGCTTTGATTGCTCTAACAAGATTAACTCACTGTAAACATCTTGTAAGCAGCCTATATACGAAACAAATGGAGGAGAAACAAAAAGTAAATCGAGACACTTCTGTTTTTAGCTGACAGTGTTTGGAGCATTTCTTCATAAAGGGTCTTTCTGCCGGAATTACTTCAACTTGCTGGACTTGTTGGTAGTGGGTGTTTCTCTTGTCTCATTTGGCATTCAGTAAGTACTGTCATACACCTGTAGTTTTTCTTCCTTTTTTCTTCTTTGTGGCAATGCTGATATTTGGAGGCAGTGCTTTATTATGCTTATCTCTCTTGTATACACAAGCAGTGCTCATTTTCCCATTCATTGGGAGACAGACAGAGAATAGCCATAGCTTGTCAGCTTAATGTGCTTTATAACTATAATGGCTCAACAAGTTCTTTCTGTGAGGAAAGAAGAAAGAGAAACTTGCCTTTTTTGGTGCTTAAGAAACTCCAGTGCTTAGGATGACTAGGAAATACTGCTAAAAGGAGTCTTTATATAGTGCAACACCCTCTGGAGAGGTACAACATCCCAGGCCGCCCAGTATCAGACTGTGGACAAGCTTTTTCCTTGCACTTCAGAGTTGTCCTCAAGGGTAGCAATTCACTTTTCCATGCAACAATAAATGACAGCTGGTGACTATTATAAGAGGGCACAGTAAGGGGCATCAAGGGCATGTAGGCTGAATCGTGTTACCTTGCCATAATGACTCCAACCACTGAGAATCAATCTTCCCCAATAGAATCATTGCTCTCTACACTGGCAGTGGAGCTGTACCTTCCCCTCCAGTACTTTAAGGATGGGACAAGGCCAGCCTTTAGGTGATCTCTGCTGTCATCCTGTGCATGCATGGGATATGGTACTGGGTGAAAAAATCAGCAGTTAGAGAACTTTTGGGCTGGCCCAGAGGACATAAAGTTGCTGGGTCACACTTCCCTTAGAGAATGCAAACTTTGAACCTGATTTGCTGCTGCTTTCAAGGTCATTTGTTTTTTATTTAATCTCAGGAGAAGAAAAAAGGGAAAGTTTCACAAAGGGCTAGTAAGAAGGTTATAGGTTACACATGGATTGGTGTGTGTGGTACTTCACAGCCTTAGTTAAGGGAGGAAAGTACTGATTGGAGACTGCCTACTTTCTACTTTTCCACCCCCTGCCATAGGGCATGAGAAGCCCAAAGATCAGTGGAAAGAGAAGCAGGCTACCTTTGAACCTTAGTTTTTAAATGTGGAGTATATTCAGGACTGCCTGGAATAGAAAATAAATCAACATTGTTCACATCACAAGTTGTTCTGCCATCCCTCCAGATAAAAACCGTCATTTTGATTATGCTTCCTTGGTTGCATTGAATTTTCCCTTTTTTGTTCTAATGAATAGTTCTTTGTTACTAGTTTGTTTTTAGGTTAATATTTTAACTATATTTTATTTTAAATAGAAATGATATAAGCTGTAGAAAGAAAAAAAGACAAAGGCATATGTACAGTTCTCACTTGGCTTCAACAAAATTATTTAGCAAGGGATTTTTTAAAAATGCTTTAGGATGCAATCCAGTGGCTGCTTGACAGAGTCCAGCTGGCCAAAGACTGATCAGAAACCCAGCTCCAAGCTTGCACTTTGTACTTGCACTCTGAGGTCAGAGCTGGGACTTCAGGCTTGAAGTACCTTCCCACTGGCTGTGCCTCTGAGGTCAGAAGTGCAGCCTCTGAACTTCAGTTTTGTGGGAAGAGGGAGGAGTATGTGGAGAGGAAAGGCTCTGCCATGATACACTTTATTGTGGTGGTGTCTCGCCCATTCTTCCATGTATGCCAAGCTAAAAGACCGAGACAGCTGAAATCAGCCATCTACACCTTTTGTGAGCCAGGAGAAGCACATGGGTGAGCTTCCCCTCAGCATTCCCCCTGCCTCCATTGGATTCTGTGATCTTCCAAGATCATGGGGATATGAAGAGCCGCATTGGATTGTGCCACTATTTAAAAACAAAACAACAAAACCCTGCTTGGGACATGTTTTTCACTGCAGATATTTAAAACACACCAGAGTTTACTTAGATGTGCTTCAGCTCAAAAATGGCTTCAGTTCAATGCCATTTTTATTTAAAAAAAAGTCTTAATATTTCTCCCTGGCTAAAGTTCTATCCATCTTGACAGTCCTGTTGAATAAGAGCAGGAGAAAAGAAAAAAAACAATTCTGGAAGTAACTTATACCCCAATATTTGTTTAATTCTAGGTGTAAATGTAATTACAGTGGTACCTTGGCTCACAAACTGAATCCGTTCCAGGACTCTGGTCGTGACCCAAATTGGTCATGAGCTAAGTCCAATTTCCCCATAAAGTTCAATGTAAATAAGGTTAATCCGTTCTGTAACTATTTTTTTTTAATCACAAGAATTTGAAGCAAAGTGAAAAAGAACAGCAAAGATCGTGACCATCTCCCCCCCACCCCTAAGCACGAGTGCTGCCCCCCCAGCATGATCACAGCCATCACCCCCTCCACGACCACGATCGCGCCCGTGTTCCCTGCACAAGCGCAACTGTGATCACACCCGTCCAAGGTTGCGATTGCAGTTGCGCTCAGGCAGAGAACACGGGTGCAATTGCGGCCATCTCCCCCCCACCGAGCATGATCGCAGCCATCTCTCCCCGAGTGCGATCATGCCCATCCCCCCCAAGGGCCCAGCCATTCCCCCCCCCCCCGAGCACATTTGTGGCCATCTCCACCCACAAGCACGATCATGGCCATGCCCCTCCCCCAGCACGAGCCCAACCATGATCATGCCTGTGTTCCCTGCAGGAGCACAACTGCCATCGTGGCCATAGATGGACGTGATGGTGGTCGTGCTCAGGCAGGGAACATGGGCGCAATCACGGCCATCTCCCCCCACAAGCACAATCGTGGTTGCACTCATGCAGGGAAGACGGGTGCGATCATCACCTGATGCGGATTTCGCAACCTGAGGCAAAATTTTTCTGAAATTTCTGTTCGAGACCTGATTTGGTAATGAACTGAAGCGTTTGTGAGCTGAGGTACTACTGTATTTTAAAATGGATGAGATATTGTACACAAATGCTATCCAAGCTTACTGTAATAGATAAGTAACACTTAAGAAAGTTATAACCATCTAATTCTTTATTTTTATGATTATTTTCCTTCTAGATCAAGTGCTATATCAGTTGTGAAGATTCTGAGAGTTTTGAGAGTCTTAAGGCCATTAAGGGCTATTAACAGAGCAAAAGGACTTAAGGTTTTTATCTTGATTTTCCTTGCAAATTGTATGTTCTGCTTACAAGAAAGAGTTAAAAGTGAGACTCGAAATGCCCTGTAGAAAAATGAGCAAAATAATCCTATTTATTAGAAAACTGTTCAGCCTTATTTTGAGGTTCATCTCACTTCTAGTAGTTGCTTTTGGTACTTTCTTCCTCTTTTGCCTGGCAGCCATTATACTTCATGAAGATTTCTGAATTCCCTAACCCCTAGGTTTCTTCCTGATTCATACTTCTGAGTCCCAGTGGTGTGCTGCTTAGAGGAACACCTCTCCCCTGGTCTTGGATCTGTCCACTTCCTGTCCCAGCACTTCCTTTTGAACTATCAGGACTTCTATTTTAATTTGTCCCTGCTGCTGCAATGCAATCGAGATGTTCTCTGTTAGCATAGGGAAGAATAATTCTGTCCCATTTGCTCTTGCAGCAGTCCTATACCTATTCTGGGGGATGGGGGGGGGGACAAGCCCACAGAATTCAGTGAGACTCACCTTTGAGTAGACATGTATAGAACAGTAATGTGGGACCAATCCTTCCACCAGCAGTATTATCATTCTGTGTTGCATGTTTCCTATTGTTTACAAAGTTGAACTTTGAAATTAATAAGCAACATTTCATTGCCAAATAAGACCGCTGATGGGTACAATTTTAAAAAACCCCCATAAACTGCAATTAAATGGCTGTTGATTAAGCATGACAATCGAACAGCCATCTTTTAAAATATAAAACTATTTTCAAATAACTAACTTGTCTCTTCTCTTTCCTTCCCTTCCTCCCAGCATGTTGTTCAGTGTGTGTTTGTTGCTATTCGAACTATCGGTAATATCATGATTGTGACAACTCTGCTCCAGTTCATGTTTGCGTGTATTGGTGTCCAACTCTTTAAGGTAAGAAGAAAAAGAACATTTTTTTCCAGATCATAGTAACATCCCAGTCCTGCACAGTGAACTGCATTGGTAAATCATGATTTATGAACTTTCTTTGAGCTCCTACAGACATTCTTGAAAAATTAAGACATATGAATAGTAAATAGTTATGTACCCTAAACTCCAACTGTATGTTCTATTTGATGCATAGGGAAAATTCTATCGATGCACAGATGAAGCAAAACAAAACCCTGTAGAATGTCGGTAAGCATGTTTTCTTTTTCATAGTGCAATAAAAAGAGAGAAAAAAATCTTCATAAGATATTAGACAACTGCCACAGTAAACATTTGCTTTTCCTTCTGTAGGGGAATATTTATTGTCTATAAAGATGGAGATGTGGATAGTCCAATGGTGAGAGAGAGAATATGGCAGAACAGTGATTTCAACTTTGATAATGTACTTACTGCCATGATGGCCCTTTTTACAGTTTCCACGTTTGAAGGCTGGCCTGCGTAAGTAAAGTTGTTTTGGTGATAATTTTGGAGAATAAGCAGGTGTTTTTTCAAAGTATTGAGACTGTACAAAGTATACTGAGATCCTTGAATCTCATCCAGCCTAATGAGGATAAATAACATTTTATGGGCATGCAAAATTCCTCATTTTGGTCTCTGTGCATCGCACAAACGGGATCTGCAAATATGATGTAAATCCTTCACATTTCCAGTGGCTAACACTGCTGACATTGTCATCACACACCATTAAGTTCTGTATTGCCAACAGAACTGATTCTCACATTTACGTAGATAGTTAACTGTTGTTAACTGAGAATTCCTTGGTCTGCATGTAACCGAGAAAGCTTGTTTAATGCACGCTAGAATTTTTGCATCAAAACTGGCCTACATCAGGAAGAATGATGAGGAACAATTGCCTGGACTTCAATTCTATTCTCAACTTTTTTTTTTGAAGCCTTAGATGATTGTCTGAACAACCCCATCCTATCACACTAATAATTTTAACATAGCTACATAGTATTGTTTGTGGTTTCTATAGTTACCCTGGTTCTTTCAGTGTCATCAGAGGGTAGGAAAAAGAATGGGGCAGGGGTTTGGTGTCTTATTAGCTTTCATATACAGGCAGATTGCAAGGAGCCTTTTGAGGATATATGAACCATGTACATTTCACTTGTGGTTTCTGTTCATAAACTACACCATGGGTCCTCAAACTGTGGCCCAGGGGCCAGATCCGGCCTGCCATGCCCATTTATCCAGCCCGCCAGAGGTTTTAGACTCGCCATGCACCTGCACGGCACAGTGCTGGCTTGCTCGCAAGGAGATAGTTTTGGACTCGCTCAGAGAAAACGATCTCTGTGCACGCTTGCCCCTGCTTCACCGCACGTGCGCGCATGTGGCCCCCGCCCACACCGCCTTGGCGGCCCACACCTATCACCAGCACCTTTCAACTGGCCCCCTGTTCAAAAAGTTTGAGGACCCCTGACCTACACTGTTAACAATTACACTGCTGCTTCTTTGAGTGCAATCCTGTGCATGCTCAGTCAGAAAAGTGCTGCAATTCCTCGCATTCTGCAGGCTCCCCTGCTAGCTGCGGAATGTTGGAACTCGTAGGACTTTTTTCGGTGTAAATGTATAAGAGGTTCCAGCCTCACTTCAGTCCTATATCCACTTACATGTGATTATGCTTCATAAAACTCAGTGGGACTTGCTTCTAAGTAGACATGTATAGAATTGTGGTGTTGGAAATGTTTTAGGTAGTGCAACATTCTTTTTTTAAAAATGAAGAAATAAAATCAAACAAGTACATGAAATACATCTTTATATCACTTCACATAGTTTGAACCTAGGATATGGGATTGTGCATAAAATTACCAAGTATACAGGCTTCTTTTCTTCTGAAATGAGGTTTTTTTTTAATATAAAACCTGTGAATGCCCTCTAAATTATTTCTCTAGACACTGGGATCTTCTTTTAAAAATACTTTTAAAGTGAAGTTTTCCTAGAGAGCTAAGTTAAATTTTCCAGTGTTTTTCCAAATTATTAAATCATATTCTTGAAATACAATACACTTCTATAATTTTAGTATACTTACTTTAAAATTGTGTGTCTGTGTGCGCACGCTAGCAAATATGTGAATGCAGGAGTCTTCCTTCTGCCCTATTGCAATTAGAAATACAATTTGCAATTTTCCATACTTTAAAAATCTTCTTTCTTTTAAAATATGCAGACTTCTTTATAAAGCTATAGACTCAAATGGAGAGAACATTGGTCCGATCTACAATTACAGAGTGGAGATCTCTATTTTCTTCATCATCTATATCATCATTATTGCTTTCTTCATGATGAACATATTTGTTGGCTTCGTAATTGTTACATTTCAAGAACAGGGTGAACAGGAATACAAGAACTGTGAGCTTGACAAAAATCAGGTAATAAATATCTCTGTTTTATACAGTAATTTCATAAAACTGAACTATATTGTTTCAGAAGAGGTCACTCTTCCATTGCTGTATTAAGCAAGCTTACTGAAGATGCCACTGCAGAACAATGGTGTGTGTGTACTGGGAAATCTGAATATAAACCTTTAGTTCAGAATGTTCGGCAAGTTCATGTTCATTGTCTTAGTAGACATTTGGTGCAGACAAGAAGTGACTATCTTGATGCTTGGATGTGTTGATTTCCTCCCAGATGGGCAGCTGTTTAAAATAACAAATAAAACTTTTATTAGGAAAAGGAACATGCACACTCACCTTTCAAACTTAATACAGAACTTAAATAAATAAATAAATAAATTTAACAATACATTTGTCAACAAGGAACCTGTTCCTTCTCACCTCCCAAAAAAAGTTCTTCGAAAGGTGAATCTTTGCTTTATAAGTCCTATACCAGCTATAAGTCCAATACCAAAATTAGTAATCAATATGCTATAAGTTTACCTATTGATTGTTATAAAGTGGTCTAGCTTCATTTAACCCCCTTACTCAGATTGAAAGTGAATGAAAATGTGTCTGCCTCTTAGAAAAATCATTACTGATATCTTTGATAATTCCAGAGAAACTCAAAATCCTCAGGTTCTCTAAAAGCACCCTGTCTCTGTATCCTGGCTACCTATCTTAAAAGTATTCGTTAACCTCAAGCTTTTCCCTAAAAACATCTCTTTCAAAGTAAAAACTTACTCCGCTCTCAAAACAAGCACTTCCCAAAATTCGCTCTGGCAGAAACTAATAAACCAATATTTTATCAAGCTAATCTTTGATTCTTTTAGATATCCCATCCTATACTGCTCTTATATTACTTGTGCTGCTTCTGCAGGTATACAAAATCTTATGGAAGGTTCATATAGCTATTTGCCTTAAAATAGTCTCAGTACAATGCCACATAAGCATCAAGCACATGTGTTGCATGAGAGTCATAGCAAAAAAAGAATCTGTAAGTAACCACTTACACAAAGAACACAACAAAGAACACAATCAAAGAACACTTGCAGTAGAGGAAAGTAAGCAGTGGGCACTTTCTCAAGAATCTGTAGTGGGGCCTACCCATGTTATTTAGCAATCATAAATGATCTGTGGGCTGGGGTAAAATCAAAGTGGGAAAGTTTGTGCATCACACCCAATTATTCAATATGGAGGACATTCAAGTTGGCTCGGACGAGCTGCAGACACATCTTTCGAAACTGGATTAATGAGCTGCAAAGTATCCAATGAGGTGCAATATACGCAAGAGTAAAGGATGCAGACTGGAGGGGGACAGACAGTAAAAATTGCTCAGTAGGGCAGGCGTTCTTGGTCAGATCATTAGATGTCCTGCCTTAATAAATGAATTATGGCATTTGACTTCTCTCAAAACACGTTCCCATCCCAAACTGGGGGAAGGGACTGTAGGGATTGCTGAAGTACATGAAAATGTGGCCTAATATTGATTAGGGATCAAACGAAGGGATCAAATGGCACCTCCTTGGCATTTGTTCCCATGTTTTTCTTTTGTGTTTTCAGTGGCTTTAGAATTATTTAACAAATGAAAGTGCTTTTTTTTCTCCATCATGATCACCTTGATTAGACGTGTCCAGAGCTGCCACATCACACTGTTTTTTCTTCCTTTTTTCAATGGTGAATGTTCTGCTTAATCCCCTGCTGGATTACTGTGACTCGTTTTAGCTGGGGCTTCCCTTGAAAATGGTTTAGAAGTTGCAACTGATGCAGAACAGAGGTGCTTGAAGGTTGTCTGAAACTGCAAGACAGGATTATATTTCAGTAAACTGAAAGCTCTGTCTTGAGGACCAGTGGGCTACCAGGCTCAGTTAAAGGTGTTGGTACTCATTTATAAAGCCCCAACTGATTCAGCACCCAAATGCTTGATGGACCACTTACCCTATATCAAAGTATGAGTGTCTAACATATGCAGCAAGGCCTTGAATGTGGTAGCTTCCTATTATGGATCTCCTTGCATCTAGAAAGTTGTTTAGCTCCACATTGTTTGCAATTGACTATTGATTAAGATGTGCTTATTTTTGCAAGCTTTATGAACACTATGGCGTCTGTTAGTTATTTAATGCTGCAGGTTACTGTTGTATTAGTTGTTGAATTGATCTGCTGATTTTTGGGGTTGGTTTTAATATTCAGGTTTGTTTTTTTGTTTTAGTTAAGATTGTTAGCCACTCTGGGCTCCTCCAAAAGGAGTGGTAAAAGCGAGAATGACTACTACATGCATATAAGAATTTGGGGTCAATAAGTTGATGTACATGTTGATATATTAAATATATGCAATTGATAAATATATACTGGTGCTGTCAGTCTGTGAATTATTGAAATGCAAAGCTTGCTTTGAATAAACTGTGGCTCTCACTGCTATGTTTGCTTCTACTTTTCACAGCGCCAGTGTGTGGAATATGCTTTGAAAGCACGACCTTTGCGCAGATACATTCCAAAAAATCCTTACCAGTACAAATTCTGGTATATGGTGAACTCTACTGTCTTTGAATACATCATGTTTGTCCTCATCATGCTAAACACACTTTGCCTGGCTATGCAGGTAGGAATGGAACCAGTTGCCACTTCCTCATGAACAGGATCCGTAAGCAAAGTTAGGGATCTGATGTTAGAGCACTTACTTACTTTATTTATTTATTTAAAACTTTTGTATGCCATCACAACATGCCTTGGCATCTCAGGACGGCTCACAATGCATACAATTAAAAACAATAAAATGATCTTTATAATAACAAATTCAGTAAAGATTACAGAAGGACAAAAAACCAAAAACAAAAAGAGCAACTGTTCAACAATAAAACATTAGTTTTTAAAGTAGCAATTAAATAAAAAGGTTTTAACCTGGCGCTAAAAAGAATATAAAGTCTCCAGGGAGAATGTGCTATAATCTTCATAGATGAAGATGTTTCTTGGGATTTCAGCTTGTCTTGAAGTGAACCTTTATCTGTTTTGAGTTAGGGTTCTATGATATGTGGATATCAAATTAACTTGTCACACTGATGGAACTGCTTCCATTCCATCAGTGGACAGGAAATGGGGAGACTCCCTCTTCCTTTATTGACTCACCTGCATCATCAAAATATGCTCCAGAGTTGAGATGACTCTTTGGAGCCAATGTGGGGGAGAGGTCAGTGGGGCTGCAGGGAGGAAGAGAAGAGCAAATGGAAGTTTCTCATGCCATATTGAATTTTATCCTGGGTTTTTTAATAGTTAATTTGCAAATTAAGGCGAATATCTAGCCCATCTGGAAAGGGAATTATGCATTTCCAAATTGGAAAAAATAACTTTGTATAATTCCTTATAGTTTGTGTGAAGCAATGTGCATGACACTGGGAGAAATGATTTACTGCCCTCTGAACCTTAAATGTGGAAATTTCCCAATTTGCTTTGTTTTCTATTATGTCATCCAGAATGCAGGAAAAAACCCCCGCAGCAAATAGCAATTTAAATAAATCAAGATAACTGTGTGTCAAAGGAAAACTCATGGATTCATGTTTTGGGAAGCAACTGAGGGAATTTTTGTGCTGCCCACAAATACTCTGATATTTTTTTCATCTCTTTCATTTGCAGCACTATGGGCAGTCTAAACTTTTTAATGATGCAATGGATATTCTGAATATGGTTTTTACTGCAGTGTTTACTGTTGAAATGGTTCTGAAGCTCATTGCATTTAAGCCCAAGGTAAGAAATACTGCATGGTTTAGTTAAGGTCAACTTCAGGTCAGTTCGTTTGAAACAATTAATATTTCTGATTAAACGCAGTATGCACCAAACAAAAGTTGGCATGCTTTTCTTGGTAAAGTATTAGAAAAATCTTCACAGGAATGTTAAATCTGATAACGCCATGCATGCCACTTCAGGAAATCAGATGTAGAAGCGTTTTCTAAATTCTTGTTGCTAATTAATAGATGAGGTCAGGAATATATAAAATTTCATGGACTTTTCCCTTCTTAAGTCATCCTTATACCAGAGAACAGCATTTTCTTCTAATGTGTCTGGATAGCACCCTGAACAGTACCAGAAGTATTACCTGATCTCCTTGACACAATTCTAAGCCTAGTTCTAAGCAGCAGATAACACTGTGGTAGCAGTAGCGACCCGTCATGGCCGTGCTTCTTCGGAGGTGTGTTGGAGAAGCATGCCGGGCATGCTGCCATACAAGTGGTTATCATTCGGGCTGGCTGAGCATACAGGTATTTGCAGATGCTCCCTTATGCTTTCCTCAGTGTCATAGCAGGGGAATCATTAGTAGCTGTTTCAAAGAAGCAAACGGGCTCAAACAATAGAGAACATTTTAACTAAATCTAATCTCTTAAGGCAATGCAAGTTTATTTTTAATACAATCCTGTTTTAATTTCAACAGGCTTTGGATGTAAGCAGGTTAACAGCATCATCTCTATCTATCTATCTATTTATCTATCTATCTATCTATCTAGTCACACACACTACTTGCAGCCCTTGTCTTATATGTCTGGCCTTTAGTTGTATTATCCTTTGAACTAATAATAATAACAACAATAATAATAATTCAATTTTGTTGAGAATAATGATGTGCTATACACAACTGCTTTCCCAGCAGAAAAGGCCCACTTAGGATCAGGCTAAATGTGACAGAGGAGTTCAATATCTTTTTCAGAAAAAGCACCCATGGGGGATGCATGATATGGCTTTGGGCTGTGCTGTGTGCGCATGCATGCAAACCCTTTGCTCCTACACAGATTCCCAGGAACTCCCTCTTCTCCACCACGCTGCTGAGCTGCTGTTAATTGACAAGGAGAAAGTGTGTGGTGTCAGTTCTTAGGCCTGGACGTTTTCCCTTTGGAGAGGGGACAGGCTTAAACTGGGTGGGGGTACAAGACTAACAGCTTGGTTGCTTCTGAGTGTGGCCATGAGTCCTGCTTGGGCTACTGTGGCTGCTTTTTTCCCCAAAATGAAATTATGTCAGGGGCTGAGTGAGACAGCTGTAAATGAGGGAACCAAAAGGTAGCAGTGAGGTGCGTGAAGTCAGAGCTGTGTGTGCTACACAGCCTGTCCATGTGCCCTTTATCTAGTCCACAGGATGCTGTCTCAGAGCGAGTGTGCACATAACTTCAACTATCTCAAGTGTGCCATGTTGTCCTTCACTTTGGACATTATAATATCTGGGAATCACCCAGACCAGGAATGCCAACCACCTAAGTCTCATGTCATGTATAATTTGACACTTAGATCCATTCATATTGGTTGTGAAATTTCAGAATGAATCAAACTCAAGTTTTTAAAAATAGCATGCAGCATTACAAAATGAGTTCTTTGGATAGCAGGTACTCAGAGACAGATATATACACTTTTGACAAGATACTCTCCAGGATTCATATAACTATATCTGTGTATATAGATATTTGTATAGTAATATTTACATAATATTCCCTGTTCATATATTATACATATATTGCGCACTCATGGTTTGAAGCAGGAGTGGTTCCATGCAACATGTGTGCATTGAGCATGATCATCTGCAAAAGAACCATTATGTATGAGCATCTTCATTCACATGGAGAAGCCTTTTAGTCAGGATTCCCATGTGCCTGGGCAGCCATATAGGTTGGAACTGCCTTTGCTCAGGAGTTTGCTTGCACAGGAGTGTGAGCATGAGCACTGAAGAGCAGGGTAAGCCTGAGGACATGGGGCGATACCCGGTGCTGCCCATGTGCCGGTGGGATGCATTGCTGGCATGGTGAGAAACTACTGCTTCCTATGCAAATAGGGGAAGCAGAAGTGACTGCCACTGACCTGCCTTTTCCCCAAAACAAGTGTTTTGGCCTGTTCCCAGGATTTCCAAGGAAGCACTGCCTGCCTGTTCTTCCTGCAGTGGGACCTGCTGGTACAACTTACTCAGCAGAGCTGCAACAGCGACACCGTGTACTTCTAATGATAGTGGGACAGGGCCAGAAATCGTTCTTGCTTCAAACCATTTATGCTTTACATGCAAGGAACCGATGAATAGGACTAATATTAGCCAATATCTGCTTTAACAATGCAAACATTTAATCCCATCTAAAACTACTATTCAAACTTCCTAAGTACAATTTCATGAAAGCCAACCACTACATAATTAAATGTGAAATTATTTCCCCCTTGCCATTTTGTATCAGATTTGTGTGCCAAAAAAGAAAAGATATCTAGTAAGTAGCTGGAGTTTGGGTTGTTGCAGTGATGAATTCTGTGAGATGTGTGATGCAAGTTTACCTGCTGTGACTTGTCCATATATTGCATTTCCCTGTTTCCAGAATCATGTTTATTTCTTTTTCTTAGTGTTTTATTTCTGTTTGCTTGCTTTGGCTTTATACATTGCTCAGAACAATATTTGTCCATACTGATAGGAAAGGTTTGTCTCAAGGAATGAATATGTGACATGTCGTTTTAATATTCCAGAAGTCCCATAGTATCTCATAAGAACATGCCCTTCACAAGTGCAATGGTTTCACCTCCAAGTTAGGCACACTCAAGCAGGATCCCATAAGTCCACGTTGTCCAGTGGCACCTGTTCTTCAAGCCTTCTTTGGGAATGTCTGTTTTTTGTCAAAAATTGATTAAAATAATATTGGCAAGAGTAATTTTTCCAATTCCTTTGGGAAAATGTCAGAAAAAGGGAAATGGAAAAAATGAACAAAAACATGTTTCCTAGAATGTTTCTCTTGCTGTGATAAGGTTCAAAATAAAATAGTATACTTTGGAACTTCTGACAAACAGTGGAAGTTCCATAAGTGATATTTGACGCCTTGAAGGGAGAAAAAAAAAAGAACATATCCATGTGAATAGTGGTGGGTAGTGCAATCCAGTGTGGCTGCCCACAACCATCCAAACTCAGAGGATTACAGGCACCTATTGGCAGACAGGAGGTCTGCAGAAGTGAAGGCTGCCTCTGAGCTTCTTCTGATCTTCAAAAGATTAGACAGCCAGTTTCGGCCATCTACATCCTATGCCTGAGTGCATAAGGAGGAAAGGCTGAGGTTCCACCAAGATAGATTGGATTCTGGTGGAGACTTATTCCTGCCCCCTGTGTGCTTACAAACCTCTTGCTCCAAGGTTGGTTTTCCAGACTGGAGTTGCAGGTGTTGCAGAAAGAACCATGCCTGCTACAAGGAAGAATTAATGTGTTCCCACAGCTGGGACTTGCCCTATAAGCATCTGGATTGTGTCTAAGGCTATAGGATTGCACCCTTAGGACATTTTTCAGCACTGTCTGTAAGATGAGAGCAGTTCAAAATAGCTGCAGTATGGCTCATGGGAACTGACTCCAATCCAAGTGAGCCTGAGCCCTGCTGACTTTTTTCCTCCTAGGCTGTGGGTACTGAGATCATGCTTTTTGCCTGGTCATTAGGAACAAAACATCCAAAGCATATTGATGAGAACATCTAACTATAAAAGCCAGACAGACAGTCTCTCTACTTTTTCATCCTTATTTTGGGCTAGGTAATAAAATTATGCCATATCAAAGGTGCTGTAAATCTATTACATGCTATTAACATAATTTGTAAGTTACACTGATGTGCTGGATCTGACGCTGTGGCTCATGGATGCATAGCAGTTTCTACCATGAGCATGT
The DNA here is from genome assembly GCF_004798865.1 of Varanus komodoensis. Taxonomy (NCBI): domain Eukaryota; kingdom Metazoa; phylum Chordata; class Lepidosauria; order Squamata; family Varanidae; genus Varanus; species Varanus komodoensis. The sequence continues at coordinate 14,255,767 of NW_025336346.1, forward strand.
AAGTAAATTATTAGGAAGCAGAATTTTGTAACAAAGGTGCCTAGGAGGAAAGCTGGATACTAGCCAACTGGTGTTAGAAGTGGAGGCAATTCTACACAGTAAATTACAAATGTGCCCTGTGTTTCATCAAGCTGTTACTTGAATTCTCCCACTTATGTGTGTTAAATCCTTGCTGGATTGCACTCAAGTACGCTTAAGTGCTTCCTGATGGCTGTTCCATCACTGATGTTCCATCACTTCCTAAACAGGAGGCAGAAGATCATTTTGTCCAAAGGTACATGGATTTGGTGCTAACATTGCTTTTTGCACCACTGTTGCTGAGCCATCCAGGCTGGTCCTGTTAGTCTCAGTGGACTGGCAGGAATCAGTATGGAGGATTGGTAGGAGGTGATGAAGACCTATTTGGAAGCACCAGTTAGAGTGCTTTTTCCCCCTTTTCCTTCCTGTTTCCAAGACATAAAGGCACACTAATATGACAGAACAGGCAGGGACAGGGGGGCAAAAGACCTGCTGCAAAGCTATTTCTAAAAATATCTCTCAGCAAGCATGCGCAAGCTTGCTTAAAACCGCCACAGGGCCTGAATGTTGCCCATTTGTGTTATGTTTTCTTCGCTGCCTTTCACTATATCTGTTGCAATGTTCTGTTCTGGGCACCATCTATTCTTGTTTCAAATAGTATAAATCAAATTCACTTGCTTCATTTTCAAATATTTCTTGATGAATCTTAATCATAAAATGATGTATCGGAATGGCGCCATCCCAGAGTGACGGCCTGCTGTATTATTTGCATATACTTCAAGACAGCTCTGCTGACTTTGGAGGTTTCAGCATGTTAGTTTGCCAGCTCATAGGAACCAACATTTGCACCTAAATTTTAGGATGCTCCTGAATCTTCTGAATGCAGTCCAAGTCTGCAGGTTTTCACGCAGACCAATAATCCTTCCACAAATGAGAGTGGGGTAGTCATCAGAGTACTGAAGGACATCCGGCACAGAACCCTGGTGGCACTGTAACCTGCGTTCAGTTTGTATTGCAGGACTTTAGGGCAGCCTACCCCAACTCAGTGCCCTCTGTGTGTGTTAAACTGCAACTCTCATCATTTCCAGGCATGGCGAACATTGGTAGTGCTGATGGGATGATGAGGTCTAGTCAAATGCTGTGGAGAGTGGCAGGTTGGCACAGGCTGCCTTAGGGCTTATAATGGCCAGTGCGATAGGTAATGTGGTTTCCAGTGTTTCCCCACTGCAGCAAGGTTGGAATGGAAACACAGTCTAGACAAACTGGTTCACCTCTGTCAGTGCCCCATACCTGTATCCACCTGCTTTGGAGTCCTTTTGACATGTGGTCAAATGATGTCACATAAAAGCCTTTCCTTCAGGAGACAATATTGTTTGGTTTTCCTCATTGCACACAGCTTTTTGTTTGACGTAATTTCTGTTTATGAAAAAACTAAACAGAAGTATGCAAATATTTTTGACATTTCATTTGTAATCACAAACATTTGCACCCTACCTGCTCTGTTCAGGGCTATTTTAGTGATGCCTGGAACTCGTTTGACTCCCTCGTCGTTCTTGGCAGCATAGTAGACATCGTTCTCAGTGAAGCTGATGTGAGTATACCCCAGCCAAACTCCCTCAGACCCACTTTTCTCTTTCTGTCTCCCCACTTATTTCTGTTATCTGGACAAGTCACAGAATTTGGATATGTTTCTAAACTCTGAATGCAGGATGGTCATAGTTCAGTTATATTGATGTGGGGAAACAACTAGTTGATTTTTGATTCCCACTTTCTCAACTTGAGGTGGAAAGATGCAGTGCTGGTGCACCGCAGAAACTTAGAGACTTAGTGTTTCTGTGTTATAACATTGTCCTTTTTCTTCTCTTTCTTTTCTGTTTCTGTTTTCTCGTGCTACTGAATGCTTGTCCTAACAGCACTATTTCACTGATGCATGGAACACTTTTGATGCCTTAATTGTTGTTGGTAGCGTCGTTGATATTGCTATAACAGAAGTTAATGTAAGTAACCATTGTTCCCCCCACTACAAAGTAATTGCTGTCCACCTAGCATCCGTGCAGAAGAGTAGAATAGAATTAAGGAATCATAAATCCCTCTCCAGTTTTACCTTCTGGAAAAATGAATGGTTTTTATACTGTGTTAGAGGTGTGGTTCTGGCATTCATATATTAATATCTGCAGGCGGATTCAGAAAAAATCAAAACAGATAGAATTAATTCAGATAAGGCTATCCTGTTAAAAAGCTGTGTTAAGGAAATGGGACACCATACACAGAGGATTATTTAATTTTCTCTTGCTCAATTTGCGGCTCCTCAAGGGTCCCACCATTGACTTGCATCTGGTGTGGGGCTCAGTATATTTCTTGCTTTTGTTTCCTGCCTACAAGTAAAAATAGATGGCTGATGGGCAGAGAATCACAGGTTTCACAGAACTAGTTGAGTTTAAACTGCTTTCTGTGGGAAATTTCCCTCATGCTCAAGAGTTGACCTTATTGGAGAAACCCAAGGAAATCAGATTCAACAACAGATAATCAGCTCTCCTGTTGGGATATGTAATGTAAAGGAAGTGAAAAACAAGACAAAAGCCAAATTTCATTAATGCTGTACAGATTCATGTCTGCATATTTTTACTGCAGAAAGAAACAACTTTTAAGGAAATAAATATTAAATTCTTCATGTATGACAAAGAACAAAATGTGTTTCACCTTTAGGTAGCCTTCCTCAGTTGTCTAATCATGTCACAAAGGTCCCATATAGCATATAAAAAAATCTGAGTTGGAGCTAAGTTCACTAAATAACATTGTTAAGAATGGATTGAAATCAGCGTTAAGGAGGATTGAGAATTGGGAATAATGTGGAAATGAAAATTGAATCATATATTGCTGATAAGCTCCATTTGGCTTTATGGGACACAGGTTGCACAGGCCTGGCTTAGTTTAAGCAGCAGTATTGGGAGACAGCCATCTCCTTTGCAGAGTTGGCCACATCTTTATTGTAGTTATGGTTTCATGCTGCCATCTTGGCATCCCGTGAGAGTGTGTCCTAGGGACCACAGAATGGTGTAGCTCTGCCTCTCCATCTGTGAAGAGAGATATCAGTGGGTAGAAGTGGAAGCGCCACCATTGCAAGACTTTTGCTTGGGGCCATGAAAACCTCTGCTGCCCTGGACAGTTGCCATTGGCGCTTTGAAGAGGTAAAAGCAAAAAGAGGGCATTCCAATGGCAGAAATGAGAAGCCCTTGGATTCTCCCAACACACACATGTGCATATCAGAACAGGGGGTGACATATGGCAGCTTTGCAGGTGGGATACCTATTTTCTGCTCATCCATTCCCACCTTTTGTTGTGCTGGGTTTGGATTCACCATAATTTCCTCTGTCCTGCCACCTAAGTTTCCTGTATCCCTAATTGCTATGGCCCACCCAGAGTGTTTCAGCTATGCTGGGGTTGATGTGCAGGGCAGGGGGAAGGTTAGAAATGAAAATCCTAACAACAGGAGCAGGTATTACTTTGCTGGGGTTGTCCATCAGCCCTTAGGGTGCTATTTGCTCCCATATATTGAAATACCTTCTTGCTATCTCAGAAGAACTACCGTCCCTATTTCAATAAAAAGTTACATTGATCCCATTGCCTGAAAGTTCCAAGACTGATATTATTCAAGCCTTATAAAATCCAGTCACTTTCCAAACTAGTTTTTTTTTCATAAATCTGGTCATATTCAGAGCATCCTTCCATCTTTCCTGAGGACAGTGCTCAAGTGATTTGTTTAAGTCTCACATGCTACCAATTTTAACATCAAATTGATGTCACACTGTGCAGAATTTGGGTGTACCAATCCCAAAAGTATGTGGTTTAATAGATCCAGAGTGATGCTTGTTTTCATTTTCTTTGCCCTTGCTGGTGATGTTACAAGGACACAGAAGTGGGCATTGTTCAGCAGATATGCAAGAAAATAAGAACTCAAAATACCTTCAGAGGTGAATCATGCATGATGTTTTGCTATGAAACAGTAGATCTCAATGTTGATTCTTACCTCTTGGCATCATGTATGACACACCAGTTCTCTAGAAAACCTGTCTTCTGACTTTCTGAACTGCACTGTTCCCATGAAGGCAAGTGGTTAATATGCTGTATTTTCATAAAGCAAAGAAAAGGAAACATTACAACAAAGGGGTGGAAAGTTCTTGTGTCTGCCCTTATATGTGCATATACTCCCAGGGACTCAAGGATTTTTGGAAGACAAAGCACCAAGAAAGATGGTTGTGTTCTTCTGATTCCCTTTCTATTTGCACAGCTCACACTTAGAAGACAGGATACCCCATCTTCAAAACTCAGACCTTGAACTACAGAAAAATTTGATGTTTATGATTTTTGCATGCCCATTGTTTTTGCTTAGAGATTAAGTTACCTTATAATGCTTTTGCCAAGTCACAGTAATTAACTCTAGCAGATACTTGATTGAGTTTTTAAGCACTTTGTGGTCAATGCTGTGTAGAAAACATTTGTCTGACAGCAATGCCTGTAACAACAGCTTTCTGTTAAACAGAGCTGATAGCTTAACATTTCTGGTAATTTCTTGGCTTGCAATAAATGGATTTTTCAATTGTGAACTAATATCTTGTATAATAACCTGTTTTCAATGTGAATGTCTTTTTAGTTTAAAGATAATGGTGTCTGTTTGTTTATAATCTGAGAAGAATACTGTTCCTGGGGGAAGTTCTTTCAAATTAGAATGTAATATTTACAACCCTTTTGCTACCGCTAAGTTTTTTCCCCTTTCATTTTCTTCCGTAAGCAGTATGTGTGGGTTTACATGTCATAAGAACCAGTCCTTGCAGTAAGCAAACAACTCAGGGAGCAACTGCCAAATGATCAGTCTCATGGTGGATTGTTTTCCCTTTCCTTCATCCTTGGTTCCTGTTGTGGCAGGGAGCAAGTCATTTGCCCCTCCTCACTTAATCAAAAGCCATTTTTGGCTTGTTGTTGCTTCTTTTCCACTTTTTTTCCTTTTGGAAGAACACAAAAGCCTGCTTCTGCCAAGAATCCATGGAATACCTTGCCAAAACCCTTTTTAAAAGGAGCCACAGTTTGACAGCTAGTTGTCAAAACCCTGGTTCCTTTGAAAATGGGATGGCTCACACTTTTCCATGTTCCTGAGTCCCTAGACTCTTGAGAACAAACAGAAAAGTTAGAGCACCCAAATGACAGTGTAATAATAATAGTTAAAAGCTCATGGGGGTTTTGCCATAAATGGAGTGTAAATATATCAGCCCCTTTTCATGAGTAAAGATCACTTGCCATTTGGTTTATCTCAATAGCTGCCCAAGGTTGGTGGAAGAGTATTGGAGCAATGTCAAGGGTGGGTACCTGCCACACTTTGCTAGGAGGTACCTTCCTAGACGTTGCTCAAGCAACGCTGCCCATTTTGCAAAATTAGTTTGCAACCGTAAACAGCCCCTCCAAGGTTCTGGTTGGCTACTCTGAAGGAGCTGTCAGTGGCTGTCGACTGGCTTTTGTATTTATGGAATTTGCAAACTGGATTTTGTCTTCCCTGAAAAAAGTTTAAAAGCATAAAAGAGGTATTTTACAATTAAGCGACAGAGCCAGCCTCCCAAAAGTGCTTGGGTGGCTAGCAGTGGTGATCGTCAGTGAGATGCTGGCAAGAGTGCCTTGCTTGCATTGAAGCCACCCAGCTTTGGGCAACACATTGACTCACTCGCAAGTAAAATAAATCTTAAATAATCACAAGAGCAATCCACCATGAATTCAGATGACTGGGTGTGCACAACAACCAACTATTATCTGCTGTTGCTTGGTTTTCACACCATAGGAACCTACTCTGGGCTTCAACAGTAGCTTTTGTTTCTGGTTGTAAGGACCAACAATTTATTGTAAGGTTTGTAAACTCATGGCGGGTTCTTATGTTATCTGTATTCATCATGGGTCAACTGAGTCCCACAGCATAAACCTGTTTGCGCATGGGGGTCCTGTGACAGCCACAGCGAGATGGAATCATGGCTGTCAGAGATAGGGACCTAATTCCTCCCTGCAGTGTCCCCTGGAGTGTTACTTGGAGGAATGAGGGGAAAGGGGTTGAGATGGAACAAAGCATCCATAGTGAGCCCAATCATCTGTTGGGCTTGGCACTTAACAGCAACCCATCCTGGTGACATAGTATATGCAAAACTGCTCAACAATTAACCATGGCTCACTGGCTATGGGGGTTGTCATGTTGTGCTAACCAGCCCATTTGCACCTTAAATGAAAATACGTGGGGAGCCCAAATTTGGGTTTTGTCTATGCTGGGATTTCAGCCTTTTGGTCCTAGTATAGATACTATTTTCAACAATCATTTTAGTTGCTCATTTGTCATTCCCAAGTATCTTCTCTAGTGAAGGCCTGAAACCCTTGCAGAGTATGCAGTCCTTATGGGAATGGACTTGTACAGATGAACAAACTGGAGTATTGATCAGACCCAGGTCATTTAGTGAATTTAAATTGATCTTTATAACTTATACTCTGTTTCAGACAAGGCACCTGGTCAAACATTGTGGGGTGGGGAGATAAAGCAAACATTCTTTCAAGTGGTTCAGAGTAAAATAAATGGTCTGCCTTTTGCCATTTTTCCCTTGTTCTGAGATATGGTGACTAGCCCAAGGTTGGCCGATAATCTTTACTGCAAGAGAGCAATTTGAATCCAGGGGTTTAGCTTAAAGAGCTGCACTGAATAAGGCTATTTCAACTGTGCCTTTGGTATTTTATTCCTACAAGATATTCAATGCCTTCAACTGCCCTGAAATGTAACAGGAATTGAAATCAGTCCAGTTCTGTTCACACACACTCAAACATGCCTGTGCCTCCACTTGGATTCTCTCAGTTCCCATCCCAGCTGCAACTTAACGTGACTTCTATGGAAGAGCACTGACTTCCGCGCAAAACTTGAGAGATGAATGAGACGCCTGCAAATGTCAGACAGTGTGTGGAAATTTCCGTCTCTGTGCCAAACCCCTACTTCAGGATGATATATTAATTGCTATGTTCATATTAAAGGTCTAAGAGAGATGATTTAATGTCACAGCAACACTTTCAAGCTGAAAGATGGCAACTTGCCCCAGACCACACAGTGAATTTCATTGCTAACAAGAAATTGGACTCTGGGTTTCTCACATATAAGCCCAGTGCTTTTAGGCAGTGTTCCACACAGGACGAAAGCTTAGAGCGTTTGAGAGGTTTTATACTACAAACATTGCATTATGTTAAAGCAGCATGTATATCTGTAACTGGCAACTGCCTATTTTATTTAAATAGCAAGATTTAGTGCTGAATATCATGCATTTCTTTGTCTTAACTGCCTTTCATGTTCATTTTATTTATAGAAATTTTTAAAGGCAAGTGAATATATACGGTATAAGAATTTACAAATTAAAAGGTCTGTTAAAGGCCATAACATATTTTCGCTCACATTTTCTTTAAAGGATATGTCACATCACACACAAAATCCCTGGCTCTAGTCATCTAAAAGGTTTCATCTGATTTTTTTGTTGCAAATGTGAGAGTTATTTGCGAACATTCTGAAGATCAGATGTATAATAACCAATTAGGAGACATATTTCATACTACTTTCCAATTTCTTTTTGATGATATTCTTTGGTGGCATTATATCTATTGTTAGTAATTACAAAATCTTCACTTAATTGGAAAAAAATAGTCAAAGATTTCTGAAATCCCATAACAGAACATGCACTCACCTCAGGCATATAGGAATTAATTATAAGGTTCAGCATTCCACTGCTGAGAAACAGTTTGGATGGCTATTGCAGGTTTTTTCAAGAGCATGCTCACTTTGTGCTTACACTGCTTGACTTTTAAAAAGGCATTAAAGCCATGGTGTTGTGGAAGAGAGAGCAGGTTTTTTTAAAACCTGCTTGGTGGATTGCTAATATTTAAAAAAGAATTGGAAATGTTCAACTATCAAACTTCATCAAACTCTGTTGTCAAGCTTGGGGCAGGATGAAGACTACCCATAGCTTGCAAGAGCAAACAGTTGTTCAGGCAAGCATATATGACCTGAAAGGCTTGATAGGAGTCAGCAATTACCACCCAACCTGTTCTAACCCCTAGCTATAGAGAGACTTCCTGCCCATGTGGCTTATTTCCCTTGTGTTTCTTCATTGGTCAGGACTGGATGATGACATGCAAATCACATTGCTGTCTGCTGTTACTCAAGTCCTCCCAGCTGCCTGCTTTATTTCTAGAAGACGTAAGAACTGTTTGCTTATCAGGAAACACATCTTCAGTGAAGCAGGGCTTCAAGTAAATGAATGTATTTTCCCTAAGAAAATCCATTCATCTTATTCTGACCAGCAAATTTGCAAAACTTTGTGGACAGTCCTCAAAATCTGCTTTTCTGTTTCTAAGAGCGTTCACTCCCTCCTTTCTTCCCTCCCTCTTGTACTCCCCACCTCTGGTTGGTGTGTCTTTGGAGACAGTCAGAAGTGCATCCAATATCCCTCTAACCCTTATGGGCTGCGCATTACAGTGATTTAATTTTAGTTATACTATTTCATATTTCTATACCAATTCTCTGATGCCAAAAATGGTGAACTAGAACAGTTCCTTTTCTTGGCCCAAGCATTTAGAGTGCTTTACAGGCAGGACTAAATCTCATGGGCATTGTTTAGAGGAGGGTGAATTTCGCAGAACAGTAGGAGACACTGTGACATAAGGGGTGTGGGCTTCACTGCAAGGCTTCAAACAAAGACTGGACAGCCCACTATACAGTGTTGCTCTAGCTCCGGATTTCCACTATAAAGTAGGGAAGTTGGTTGAGACCCTACAAGACTCCTCCAACTCTTCTCTTCTATAATTGTACTACAGAATGTACCCTCTGCAATCTGGATGGGAAGGTATTGCCTTGGGCCCAGGGGAAAAACTGGCTTTTTTCCCTACACCTTCAATTTTAAACTAAAGACCTAACCAGCTACATTAGCAATAGGAATTGTTTAAAATGTCCAGTGGCAGCTGCAACAGGTCTGATGAAATGCAACTTATTTAAAACCTTCCCTGGCACAAGTGCAGCTTGACTGGCATGTTTAGGTGTGAGATTAATTGGCATGCATAACCCATGGATACTAAGAACAAAGCAGTTGCTGTGTCAGGATTTTACATTGTTTATGAATCCTATTCACATTCACTTTATCTTTTCATTGCTACAACTGTTCAGAATCCCTTTATTTATATTTGTTACTGTTTTATTATTTTATTACCATTTTTATGTTGTGCTTCTTATTTCTTGCATTTAACCCTGTTGCAGTGCTGTATGTTCAGTGGAAGGATGGGATCTCAGTTCTCTAAAATGAATACATATGTACTAGTATCAATATGTACTAGTCAATTCTTTCTTGTATAATTACCAAGCCTGCACTGATTGGACAGTCTTACTCTTTTCTGATGTGAGATATTAGGGATGACCTACTATTGGGTGAAATTAGATTGAATAGGCAGATTAGTGTGATTCAGTAGGGCTAAGGTGCGATCCAGTGGGCTGCTCATAACCATCCAGACCTGGAGCATCACAGACATCCTATGCAAAGCAGGAGAAACATGGATGCAAATGTTGCATCACCTTAAATGGGAACGGGGCAGTAGGAAACCAAGGAGCTGCCAAGATACATTATTTCTTGGTAGTACTCATCGCCTTTCCTCCTGGCTCCTTACCCCCTAAATCCCTTCTCTGAGATCACTGTTGCGACCTTGGAGATGCAGCCGGGCTGTTCTTTCCATACCAGCTGTGAATGGGGAAGGGAGTTCTGCGTGTGGATCCTCAAGCTGTTTCTTGACTGGGAATCCAAGAAAACCTGTGAGCTTCTAGATGATACACAGGGGGCACAGGACCACTCTGTGAATGCCTTACTCTTGCAAAATTACAGTGCAGATGGTATTTTCCTCATCAAGGAGCCCCATTGTGGAAGAATTGCCTTTTTCATTGCTCAGGTTATATCAGTTCAGTTGCGTTGAACATGTGATTCTTCCCTTGGGCTCCAAGTTGTGCTTCAAGATAGACCATCTATAAATTGGTGTAATCATTCCCTGTAATAGCAAACACAGATATCCATGTATTTATCAGTTTGGAAGGCAACCCTGGACCACTCTGAAGTGGTAGTGGTTCCCACATACACAGCTGACTCGTTGGGACTCTTTGGGACTCAGAAGTATATCGATTTGCAAATTAAAGGGAAAAGACATATTAACAATCCTATAATTATCTGGTAGAAGCCAGGACATTTGCATATCTTACAGAACGATAGCATCAGTTCACGACAGCTGAACCCGTTGAATAGCTTATTCCTGCTGTGTGGCCATAAAAGTTCCACAATCACACTAAATACCAAATGCAGGAACTGTCTTTTCGGGGGGAGGAGACATGTTGCTGCCAATCACAGATGTGCTAAACTCCTGGATTTCTCCCTTGTGTTCTCAGGGCAGCTCTCACCTCAACCCCAAAGGACAAGGAAGCAGGGTAGTAAGGGAACCAGAATTCAGGCAGTGTGTTTGCCAGAAAGTCTGTTTGAAATCAGTTGGCACAGAACCTCAAGCGTTCCCCTTGAACACAGGTGGACTGGAAGGCAATGGTGACAAGAAAATTAGAGCTCCTGACTTTATATAGCGAGTCCACAAGAGGAAAGAATTATGTCAATGCATGCCATGAGATTTTTTAAAAGGCTATTCCTGAAAGACTGTTTCAAGATGCAGGAAAGAAAAATATCTCTTTTCTCTTTCCCACACTCCAGATCTATCACCCCTACTAGATAGCTACAAAATGTCCAGGTTTGCACTTGTGTGCTCTCTCTCTCTCTTTCTCTCTCTCTCTCTCTCTCTCTCTCTCTCACACACACACACACAGGCTTGACAATACAACAAGGCCCCCTCTTCCAAGCTGGATGGGGCCTCTACAGAAAAATCCCTCTTAGAGAATGCTGATACACTACAGTCCTTTTTCTAGCTGAAGTAAAACGCAGACATCACCTTTTAATCTCAGCAAAAGATAATCAAAACTATACCAGTCCTTTATGCCTTTGGCAGTGTGATGCTCTCCTCTGCCTCCACTGGTGGTATAATGTTATAATATGTTATTTGAAATGCATATGCCATTCGAAATCTTTTTGAACAAGTTCCTCCATGTTCTGAAATGTATTTGACCTTTTAGAGGTGCACACCTCTACCCTACTACAGCAGGAAACTCAAGGACACAGCAACATCAGATCAAAGGCCCATCTAGTCCAATGTCCTTTTTCCCACAGTGGCCATCTGGATGCTTCTTAGAAGCGCACAAGCTGGGCATGAGGGCAATAGTCTTCTCCCTCATGTTCTGCCAGCAACTTGTACCCCAAAGCATGTTTGTTCTGATCCTTGAGATACCATCATTACTAGTAGCCATCGGTAGAATATCTTGGAGATGCTTTTTCCTCCACTAGGGCACACATTTCCACCTCTTTCCTGGATCAGGCATCCAGGCTTCCATTCCCTATCCTTCACTGCCTAGAGAATAATCAGCTCTACAGATTCTCAAACCAGGTACTGGAGGTTTTGATGGCATCTCACAAACCTTCCACTTGAGCTTCTTAAGCTGTCAAGCGGAGAAAAAAACAAGCATTTGTAGTACCAGTCCAGCAGGACCCAAAATCATGTAGTGTTCCAACTATACTGGTGTTGCTCTTGCTGTTGAAAAAAAAAGGGGGGGGGGGTTAGTCCTCCCTGCCATTGAAATGCACCTAGCAATAGGCACTTCAATTTTCTCACATCTTGCATAAAACATTTCTCAAAGGTCTTACCAATTTCTATCTGCTGATGGTTCCTCCAATTCCTTCTTGGATCCTGTCTGTAGTGCTGACTCATTTCTTTCTTTTAAACCAAGACGTAGTATTGCTAATCTTCCTTCTTTGTCCCAGTTCCCCATCTACAGGGCACTAACGTTCTGCATTAGTAGGATGTCCTTCTTCAGAAAATCTTCCCATCTCTTTGCCTGTAACTGCTATTCTCTCACAGTCTTGTCATCCTACCGCTTGGCATGTTTCCCCTTAAGGCAAAGAGCCATGCAGCCAGAGCCATAGGATCTTCTGCTATATTACTCATGTGGGTCTCTTTCCCACAGCTCTGTAATGCAGCCCCCTGGGCTCAGTTACCTACATTTATCAGGCATTATTGCATTGACATCAGAGCTCACACTGATACAGCCTTTGCAGGGCACTTGTTTCTTGGATCCTGGCATGACATTTCCCTGCTTACCACATGCACGAGTTGCCTAGAGAAAACTAAGTTGCCGACCTGTGGCTGCGGTTCTTCCATCTGTGGACTCATACAACCTTTTCTGTTACACAATGTCTGGGGGGCACTGTGGTATAGTGGCATAATGTAATTACAGAATCAGTGTTTTATTTTGTGCTTATAGATAATATCACATTTTCCCTGCTCTTAACAGTTGCTGAAAGCGCTGTTAAAAACAAATATGAAACTGTGGAGTCATGACATCATTTAAAAGCCCATAACTCTAAGTAGGAGATAAAGAACACACAATAAATACACCATTTAGAAAACCTCCTAGTCCATCACAGCTGCAGCATCTGCATGTGAACATTTCCACAGTCTCAGTAGGCTTTTGTTTCCCTTTTCTTCCAGTGTAGATTAACCAATTAGGGGGGAATGAAAGGGCTGTGTATGCCCTGCATGTGGACACGCAGCTCTTCTCCTCAGCTCTGTGCAAGTTACTGTAGAGCACAAGTCACTTGCACTGAGAAAGAAGGCTGGACATGCATCTCCCTTCCACCGCTATGATCAGTTGGATTACATTGCAGATAAGAAGTCTTCAGTTTAATGTAATATGAACAAATAGATCATTCAAAGGGAAGAAACTGAAAACACACATGCCTGCCTGCTTTTATAGTAAATGAAAGTACTGCCTCATCACATAATTAAAGCTCTCCAATTTAACTGAAATCCATACCATTGTGTAATGCATTCCTCACTTACTGAACAGTGAACAGTTTCCTCTATAGCCTGTGTGTTTCTCATTTACTGCCATTAGAGAGGCTTGCTTTAGGGATATGTCAGCTATGGGGGTTTGAACTGACCCATAAAAAGGATAAACAATATATAAAAATTTTATTTTTTTCTCACCTTCACTTCAGGTATAGCTCATACACTTGAAAGAGATGGATTTGCACCTTCTTGAGTGTTGACTCTTGCAAATATTATACCCATATCTCCCTCATTTCTTGGAGTTGTTTATCTAGATTCTCAGTTTTCTCATACTTGGCATGGCCTAGACAGACAAAGCCTCTTCATCCTTAAGTAAGGACTGCAACACTCTACCCGTCAACCACTTTTGTGCATTGTGTATTTTTCTGCACCAATTTGCCAAGCGCCACACTCCCATGGCAAACAATTTTGTGGTGATGCCCATGACATGTTACCAAAATTCTAAACATAGCCATAAACACACCAAGATTGCTTACCTCTGCCCTGCAATGCAAGCCTGCCAGTTGTACACCCACTTTGGGTTCTCCAGTGCTTGGACCCAGCCTGGCTTTGACCACCTATATCATCATATTGAGATGCAGCCTATGTCTTTTAAACTTCCAGCTACTGTTTCTCACACACAATCTGCCAAGTAGCCCTCTTGTACTCTGCCTCTCTCTTACTGTGCCCCGTCCTGGGACCATTTATAGCCATTGAATCAGTTCGCACAATCACTGCAACTGGCTTATGGACTTGCTTAAAACTTGGTTGGTTTAACCCTCGTTCACTCTTAGTTTCAGATAACATGCCAATCTGCAGCTGAAATATTCATAATGTCCGCCCTTATTTGCCAACTATACACTGCAGCCCACTATGGCTTAATTGTACTGATTGTACAAACTTGTCCAGTAAGTAACTTTTGCATTTTTTCATCAAATCCTGGGCTGTAATCAGGGTTTAAGTAAAATCATAGTAGACATTCATGGCAATCAGATATTCAGTGTACAAAAGTTGGTTTAGAGCACTGTCCTTTCACCTTCCACATGACCCATTTATGCCCAAATTGTAATATGGGACCCTCTTCTAATGAGTATGTTATATATTATTTTTCCACCTTATATTTACATATATTTGTTTTATTCTGTTTGTCTTTCCCTTTCCTCTCTTTTCTGTTCCTCTTTGTCCAAAAGATAATTTTAGTGGTGCTTATGTTACCAACCATAAATCATGTTGAGACTCAGTTACGGTCACATCCACCAGTTGAAGACTAATGGTTGAATCAGAAGCCTAACACGGTTCTTTGGTTTTAGAACACTTCATATCAATCAGCTCTAATGAATATTCTCTAACTTATTATTGTAGGCATGCAATTTCTTCGGCACAGTTCAACCAAAATCATAAATTGCAATAGTTAAATGTTAAGCAGAAACTTTTGTGTGTTCTCATACCTCCAGTCAGCAGCAAATTGTCAAATGTAGATTCTCCTTATTCCCTCTTTATTGTCAGGTTGCAGTGTTTTTAAAGAACTTTGATTTTAATTTATTATATAATGTTCTTATTTTTTAAGCCACAGTCATCCTTGCTCCTTCTTTATAGTCACTGAATTATTTTTCAAGGTCTTTAATTTGATTTTAATATATAATGTTCTTAATTTTTTAAAGCCAAAGCCAACTGAAACTGTCACAACTGATGAGTCTGGGGTAAGATTAGTAAACTGACCCCAGTGATTGTACCTCTACTTGAGTTTATTCTTTTTACCATGTCTCTTTTCTCCACTGGTTTTTCTGTATTTTTCATAATTGTCCTACTAGAATGATGTATGCAGTGATTTGGTTTTGTTGTCAATGTGCCTATCAAACTCTACTACAGACAAACCCAACATGATCCTATTAACAAACTAGAAAACTTGGAAATGCATGTGATGTGTGAAGCATTTCTACAGGTCCCGTGTGCTAGCATGTAATTTTTCCTGTCATATCATGCTTATGAAAGTGAAAAGGCCCCAGAAATACATTTTTCAAATCTTACCTCTTTCACCTTTGCATTTGTTGTTGTTTTTCTTTTCCTGAAATGTTGCATGTTCTTCGTTGTATTGATCCAATTTCTCCATGGTGTCCTTTTAGAACAATGAGGACAGCGCTAGGATCTCCATCACCTTTTTCCGTCTTTTCCGAGTGATGCGATTGGTGAAGCTCCTCAGCCGGGGTGAAGGGATAAGAACTTTGTTGTGGACATTCATTAAGTCATTTCAGGTAAGCATAATAGTGAACATCCTACATTCTCTTCAGGGTGAAAATGCAATCCAGGATGAATTGTGCCAGCTACAGTAATGAGTAACTAGTTATTTGTGACAGTGTATATCCAGGTGTGTCATCCTGCTTGCACAACTAGGCTATCAACTATGCACCAGGTAGAATTTAGTTAGAGTCCAACTAAAGTTCCACTTGCTCAAATACTAGGATATGAGGTTGGACAATTGGAGTCAAGGGTGGGAGAGGTGCTCTCCTAGCACAGTGCACAAGTGTTTGTGCAACTGAAAAATTAGTGGCATTCCACCAGCATTATTTGAGTTTTCAGATATGTATCTCCATTTGCATCAAATGGTCAGCCATTGGACAGGAATGTACATGTAGAAGCTGCTTATGGATGCAATACTGGTCAGTGTGGCACTTAAACTGTGTGCATTTTCTGCAGTCCTTAATGATTTTCACAACTATCAAGGAGGTCAGACACCTTGGCTCCCATTAGTACAAATGGGAGCTGAGCCTCACTTAGGAGATAGTGGCCAGACTTATGAAATCTTATTCCCAGGGCAAATAATTATGGCTCCCATTCCAACAAGTTAATTCTCCATTCAGATTGTCTACCTTAAAGTATTACTGAGCAGGATGGATGAGAACTTTAAAATTAACAATTTTTAAATGATAGTAGGAGCATTTCAGCCTCTACCATAATAGTCTTAGAAGTATTTATTAGCCTAATTCTGTGTATGTTTACTTTCTCCCAAGTAGGTGTTCAAAAGATTGAAGCCTATGATAATGTATCATCTTCAATTCTAGCTATTTCACTCAAGTTTTTCCATGGTTATGGCTCTGAGGGCCAGACTGCTCATTATACTGCTAATGGCTGCATTGTCCTTTTAGTGCCAGTGTGGTGTAGTGGTTAAGAGCCTGGGACTGGGACTCAGACGATCTGGGTTCGAGTCCCTGCTCAGCCATGGAGCCAACTGGGTGACTTTGGGCCAGTCACAGACTCTCAGCCCAACTATCTCACAGGGTTGTTGTTGTGGGAATAAGATGGAGGAGGGGAATGATGTAAGCTGCCCTGAGCCCTTTGAGGAAAAAGGCAGGATATAAATCGAAAAACAAATAAATATTTTTTTAAATTAATTACATGTGAACAGGGAGGGTCTCTATAACAGAAGTGCAGCACATGGGAAGAGAAGCCAATTTTTTTCCTTTCCAGCATGACTGGAACTAAAATTGTTTGGTGTGACATGTAGTTTTGTTTCTAGTTTATGTCCCCACTTTGTATTCACTGCGACTTCTTGCGACACAGGGAAATTTTAATCTGATGTAACAAGTTGTACACTGCTTCTGGTTCAGCTATCTTTGCTCACTTGATGCTGAAAGGGATAAAGTGGAGACATGCATTGTGATTGCGATCTGGCAGTTCTTATATGAATATGGCCCTAAAGGTTCCCCCTGTGCTGATGCAATCTCAAGTGGTTTTTTCACTGGGGCACCACAGCTCGAAGCTTTTAATAGCTGAAGAAAGTGCTTGATGATTTCTTATTTGCTATTTCCTTCAAGATACAGAATTGAAACTAGTTTGTGCATATGCATTCTTTGCTATATAAGTTCTGAAATATTTAAGAGAGGAAAGCTCAATACTAGCTTGACAGATGCAAGAGATGGCAGTGCTCCAGCATCTTTCATAGTTGCATATAAGTGGGAATCGCCTACCAATTGTTTCTTGTTGTGCTATCTGTCTAGCCAACCTAAATGGTAGCATATTTGACTGCAGATTAAGTCATTCAGATCAGCATGGCTGCTCAAGGGCTGCTAATTACCTTCTTTGTTGTTCAGCAGACTCGTTGGCTGTTAACTGATAGGATAGGTAATGGAAGTATGCCTGACCTTGCTTCTTGCTAAATTGGAAAGGCAGTGGATTGGTTTAAACTATCATGTTCTGCATGCTTGGATTCGAATCCCATCCTTCTCATGCCTCTGAGGTGAAGGATTTATAGCCTAGCAGTCAAGTTCATGCAGAATATCCCAAATTCAGTTCCCAGCATTTACAGGTAACAGCAGCACTGGAGAGACCTGCCCATGAGCCCCTAAAGTAGAGGTGTACAAACTGTGGTCCCTAAGGACTTCATTTTAGCTGGCCAAGGGTGCCTGCCCCCCTTCTACTACTGAACACTCCCCTCCCCAGCAGAAAGCTCTTCACTCCCTCCTCCAGATCCCTGCCAGCTAGGAAAGAGTGATGGATCTCAGGATTGCTCTTGGTGGTTGTGGGGGAGGGCTGTGTGTACAAGTGTGTGTGCAACCACAAGTCAGCATCTCATGTGTGGTGTAGTGGTTAAAAGCACAGGACAGGGACTCAGGAGAGCTGGGTTCTAGTCCCTGCTCTGCCATGGCGCCAGCTGCCTTTAGACCAGTTATAGGCTCTCAGCTCAACCTACCTCACAAGGTTGTTGTTGTGGGGATAATATTGAGAGGAGGAGGAGGAGAAAAGTATAAGCCAATTTGAGTTCCTTGAAAGGAAAAAAGGCTGTATATAAATACAAAATATATAAATAAATAAGATCATGCACACCTGCTCTGCAGCCGCCAGACATCAGAGCAGACAGCACTGGGCTAAAGAGACAGATGGGCTAATTTAGTATAGCACAACTTCTTGTGTTCATAGCATTTAAAATGTCCAGATGCCCACTGCATACCAGTCCAGTCAGTTTCACAGTAGTTTGAAAACTGCAAACAAAATGTATTGGTAAAATGCATGCAGACGTATTTCAAAAAGAGAAATAAGTTATTTAAAATCATTTCCCCTCCTTTTTAGGCTCTGCCATATGTCGCTCTTTTGATAGCAATGCTGTTTTTCATCTATGCGGTTATTGGCATGCAGGTAATTCATAATAATATTTACTTTAAATTAAAGGGATGACCATTGATGATTTTATAATGTATGGCAATAGCCTATCTAAACATGCTATTCAAAGCTTAACTGTCTATATTGTGAACTGTTTTCTATCCTGGTGCCATAAGGGGGCAGGAGAAGCATACAGAGAAGAAGATGGTTGAATCATTGTCCTGCATGCTGCCCATGTATGACTTACCATGATTATTTGAAAATATTATAAATATCTTGTTGATATTCCAGCAGACTGGCAGTAGTGTAGATTATAACTCCAGGGTTTTTTCTTTCAAGCTGGAATAAATTGATGGGTGTTAAAAACAAACAGGTCTGTAAAAAAATGGTAAATGATCAGTAGCTTTAACCATTCATACTTTTACTGTTAGTATACTTGCCCTCATACATCCCTTTGGAACAGAGTATTATTTACCACATTTTACAAATGGAAGGAATCAAGGATCCAAAGAAGAAACATGAATTTTACATATTTGTCTCTTGGGCAGGAATAACTTGTTTTGTGCTGCCAAGTCATCTCTGACTTATGGCAACCCCATGAATGAAAGCTCTCCCAAATGTCTTTTCCTTGACAGCCCCACTCAGCTCTTCTAAGTTCAAGGCTGTGGAAAATTTTATTTTTGTCCAAAAAGAAAGAAAGATAGCTCTTCAGCTGTTCAAACATGTTGGTATTGCACACATGTATGGACATCCCCGTTTGGAATCCCAATGTGGAATCTTAGCCTAACAGGTAGTGACTGCTCCAAAGCTGCCCAGTGAGTCCATGGTGAAGTTGGGCTCTGAATCCAGACCTTCCAGACTTGAGCCCTTTTCTAATGACTGAACCATATTGTCCCTGTCTTGGCTTATCATGGACCTTGAAGTTCTGGGTTAAATCCCACTAAAATTATTTGGAGCTGTTCAAGATCACAGTAGTCTGCATCAAAGGTCAACATGCCTCCATCAAAGATCTTCAGTGAATATGACTATGCCTTAAATCAGGGGTGGGCAACTTCTAAATTTCATAATCAGTAAGTTTTTGGCTAACCATTATTGGGCTTAACCAGCAAGACTCTTCTTATATTCTTCTTATCAGTATTGCTGGAAGGAAAAAACAAAATAATACTGAATAAATATTTCTCCCCTTTGCAGGTATTTGGCAAAGTTGCTCTGAGGGATGGTACTCAAATTAACAGGAATAACAACTTTCAGACTTTTCCCCAAGCAGTGCTGCTCCTCTTCCGGTATTTGTTCTCTTGTTGATACTTGTTATAAAAGACAATAAAGTATAAAACTTGTGGAGGGTTTTCTTTTTTTCCACCCCATTAGTTGATCCTAGAGAAGTTCTACTATCCTACCTTAAATTTTACACTTAGCATGATATAACAAAACTCTATTCCTTCCCGTGTGTAGAGCTGCCTGCAAAAGGGAGGCCCATTCTCCATGACAGAGTCAGGAAGGGAAGGGAGAGAGAAGAAACAGATAGGCCAGGGTACACCACACACTAGCTTCTAGCTGGAGTGTTAGTTGCCAAAGGTGATTGTGCAAGTGAGTTACTGATGCAACAAATACAGCAGATGGAGGTAGAAGAACTGGATGGGTTGACTTACTCATCTCTCCATGCGTCATCTCTCACAACTCACAAACCACTTGGGGGTAAAATGAGTTATGAGTAGACGATGCATTGAATAGCCAGTGTTTATACCACGTAGACCTGACTTTTTATAGTGCAAGTAGTGTGAGCTGGATGATGAGCAGGTGTCGGCTGGATTACCTGATGTATCATGAGTAAGAGCTATCGTGTTCTGGTCTATTCCTAGTGTTTTGTGTAACCCCTACTGGACCTTGTGAGCTAGAATGCCC
Source organism: Varanus komodoensis (assembly GCF_004798865.1). Lineage (NCBI taxonomy): Eukaryota > Metazoa > Chordata > Lepidosauria > Squamata > Varanidae > Varanus > Varanus komodoensis. The sequence goes on from NW_025336346.1 coordinate 14,275,789, forward strand.
TGGCATATCTGCACTGTATGTACGCATGACAGGAGTTGTGTGGTTGCTGTCAGTGTATGTTTAATCCCTGTTACACTTGTAGATGAAGGGAACCTGTGTATTTTGCACACACATGACATTGCCTGGAGCCACTGTGACCAAACAGTGCTAACATCAGAAATTGAACTGAAATGATGCTGTCTGGCTTATTTTCTCTTGTTCTGTTCCATGTTAAAGATGTGCAACGGGAGAGGCTTGGCAGGAGATCATGTTGGCTTGTATGCCTGGGAAACGATGTGATCCAGAATCTGATTATAATCCAGGAGAAGAATTCACATGTGGAAGCAATTTTGCCATCATTTATTTCATCAGTTTTTATATGCTGTGTGCGTTTTTGGTGAGTCCAGTAACTGGAACATCTTAAAACATTTTGACTGGACAATATTTAATGGGAGATTACCCTGTGGAATAATTTGATGAGTCCATAAGACAAAGTGTCACTTTGTTAGATACTCTTGTTTTCTGGCATAGAGTTCCACTGAGCAAATTTACAGGAGATTTTTGCTGAAAAATTGCATTGAAAGTTCATATTGTAATTTTATCTGCCATGTGTTGAGACAGTGATAGGCTTGTTTGTGCAATCAAGCAGCCTACTGTGAAGCTACTCCTATGGCTTGTCATGTCATCTGAATCCAGCAAAAGCGGATTGTTGGGTTGCTGGGTGTGATTAACAATCCACCAGAATGTATGGGCTGTTTTAGGGTGCAGGATGATTTGTTAGCTATAACCCATCCTTGACACAACAACAAGAAGCTTGGTTGCAGTTTCAGTATTTAAAATTTGCCTAGCACCTGCCAGCACCTGCCACAACCCACTAAAGCTTAAATAAGCCGCATTGGACTGGGGTGATCCTGTGAAATTGGTCAATATAGAGTTCAGTCTAGCAGAAAAGCTTCTGCATTGGAGTCTCACCTCCTCCTTTCTTTTATCCAAAGGTTTTCTTCATGTAATACTGTGACTAATATTGCAAACATTGTACACTTTGTCTTTCTGCATATTCTTTTTGGAAAGTGGAGTAGAAAAGCTGAACATTAAGAAATTAGACCATTTATTCATTGAACTCAGCCTTCTATGCTTTGTCTGGCAGTTTCTCCCTTGAACCAGCTGGCTGGAGATGGTGGGACTTGTATTCCATCATATCTGCTGAAAACCAGACTGGAGAAGGCTGCCTTATTCAGGGGTGTTTCCTGGTCCAGCCACTTAACATCCTTTAACTGGAAATGGTGGGGCCTGGACCTGAGAACTTCAACATACTTTAGTGTGGAACCCTCCTGTGGTGAGATCAGGAGTGTGCTGCAAGCTCATATATATCTTTACCCTTGTGTTTTCCCTGTCATGTATATATTTCACTCTCTGTGCCCAATTTTTGGAATTAAATATGGTTCTGTCTATTTTGATGTCAACACAAACCATGATTAGCTTTCACCATTTGTAATTGGAGTTTTGAGATAGTTTACAAACTCCAATTAAATTCCAACTTAGGTTAGCATTATCATCAGTTCAGATGCAACACTTCACTACTGTGAGCTCCAAAAAGAGAAGAAAATGTGGCATTTGTATGTGGAAGGAGAGAGAATGTGAATCTGTGGCACACTTCTGATCTCCTAACCTGTAGGGGAAAAGAACAAGCAAGCAAGTGGACAAATGATGATCATTTTGGATAGTAATGATAGGGGTGACATCAGAACCTTAATGCTTATGTCCCTGTCACAGGATGGCCCTGCTGTGCAGCACAGTGAAGGCATCTTCAGGCAGTACCCCATGGGGTAGGCAGGGGTGTAACTGGATAGATGAAGCCAGGAACAGATGTCTGTCTGGTACCATAGGACTCTGTGTAAAGTGTTGGACCTACCCATGATTGTGAGCGACTGGATCAATGTGCCCTTTACTTTAGAGAGCAATATGTCTTGGATTAACACTGATTATGTAGTTTGTGAATCTTCCAGAGATTACAGTTTGATGTATATATTAAAAAAACTTCTCTCACACTCACACATCTATGTATGAATATCCAGAATGTTGTCAATTGTTTGTATTTTGCCTGTTCATATAAGTTATTAAATGATTCCTTCAATTGTTTTGAAGATTATCAACCTTTTTGTGGCTGTCATCATGGACAATTTTGATTATCTAACACGCGATTGGTCTATTCTTGGTCCGCATCATCTGGATGAATTTAAAAGAATATGGTCAGAATACGATCCTGAAGCAAAGTAAGTTAACCTGTCATTGTGCTATAGTCTGCAGTTACCAAAGAAACAAAAGAACAAAAAATAATAACTTAAAGTCAAACAAGACTATACAATGAATGCGAATTCTGTTGTAATTTTCTGTAGGGGCAGAATAAAACACCTGGATGTTGTTACTTTGTTGCGACGCATACAGCCTCCTCTTGGTTTTGGTAAATTATGTCCTCACAGAGTTGCGTGCAAGGTAGGTTTTTCTGCCTTTTGGAGCAGTCAGTATTGTGGCAAAACTTCTGTCTAATATAATTTGCTAGTGAAGTGATTCTTGTGAATTCAAGAAGCCTGATAAACCAATATTACAAGGATTTTCCTTAGAAATAAACATAGAAACAAAATGTCCAGCTTCTGTTATAGATCTCACTTACCAATTTAGAACAATTTTAGAAGAAAGGACAGGTATTTCAAAATAAAGGCATCAAGAGTCAACTATAAACTCTCTAGTCTCAAATATATTTGTTTTGGCAATTTGCTTATCAGTGGGTCTATTTCATTCCCATTTACAGGCCACTGATCTAATGAGAAAAATATGTATGTGAGCCCAACATTTTATTAACACATTTAGAGAAATAGGACTTAAAGTACTTAACTTAGTGTCAAATATTTATCCCCACCCCAAAGAATGCTTAAAATATATAAAGTATCCAAAGCCCGGCAACTATTTTAAGGTGCTAGATTTCTGCAGAGTACAAATCAAATATTGCCTACAGTGCATTTTGATCTAGGCAGAAGATCTCTCTTCTTGAGAAGTAGTCATAGGATGAACTTCTACAGACATAGCCATAGGATAAATTATGGCCAGCTGACGAATAATTTTTCCCATATGTGTTTTATCTGATTCTCTTAATGTATGTGGTCTTGCATTTGTGTCCTTTCATGTGTGTGTTTCCCAAAAGTCTGACAAACATAAACTGAGGTTTCTTTATATCTGTTTATTTCTTAAACATCTGCAGAGGTTGGTAGCGATGAACATGCCTCTAAACAGTGATGGTACAGTTATGTTTAACGCTACCTTATTTGCTTTGGTAAGAACAGCCCTGAAGATTAAAACAGAAGGTAAGAGAATACAATGCATATTTCTTGAGCACTTTCAAGTTCCCTTGTCAAATTGCTACTCTGTATTGAGGATTTGATGTACTTAGGAGTGAAGGCTGTAGACTTTCCAACTATGGAAGTTTGCACACACAGTAAAAATGTTCTGAGTATTCCCAGCTGAGTTAATTGGCCCACATCCCAGACTTATGGGAAAATCATTACTGACAAAAGCATTATAAGTTAAAATGTCTTGAACAATCAAACAAGGTATACAAAATTGTCTTGTTGACTCTTCTCAGATGTAGAAAGACTACATTAGCCCCAAGCCATCCAATAATGCTGGCTGGAGTCATTTGTCATCCATCTTGTCTCAGTCCTGGCCTGCACATTTTCTGTGAAAATAGACACTTTTTTAAAAGGAGTTAGCTCTCTGTCTGTCTTAAACTTTAAGCACAATTCCTTCAATAACTCAGAAACAATGTCTGAAATCTTACCCAAACTATATAATCTCTTGCAGTTGCTACTCAATTATGACCTGATAGCACTATGCATATGAAAATCCCATAAAGTTATGTCCATTCAAAGAGATTACCATGGATATGCCTCATCTCATCTCCCAGCTTAGGCCCACCCCACCATCCAAGTACATTTGATTCGTGTTGTCTGTTGAGTAACCAGGGGTCTTTATTAGCAAATGTCAAGTATTCCCGCAGAAGAATCCAGCCAGTAATTGAATCTGTTTTTCTGGGAGCGAACACAAGAACTATAAAGCCAAACCCTACAGCACAAATGATTATGTTTTTGTCATCAGAGGCTCTCATGGCTTACTATGTGGTTGCCGTGAGGCTTCTTCATATATTCACATTGTTATAAGTTGGGCCCCTCAGCTTTCTGGGAGTGTTTGGATATATGAACATGTTGCTGCAGTGTGTGATTTTCTTGCAATATACATATACACTCTATTTAGGCACAGTCTTGTTTTCAGGCTGGCATGCATGCAAAGAACCATGAGCAAAATCGCACTGACATTATAATAGGCTACTGCCCCCCGCTCCAATTCTGTATCTCCTTGCAGCTGCCAAGACCCTGCCTCTGCATGGTATGCAGTGTAGAAGAGGGCTGCAGCTGGATGACTTTTCCTTCCTCCACCTTTCTTTTCGTATGCAGAGTTGCCTTCTACTCACCCAACTTGTTCAAATGGCACAGTGACCATTTCTGAGTTATTTAATCCAAGAATGGCTCCAAAAGAAGAATTCCCAGGTTGTTCCTTGATGTGCAAACCTGGAAATCCATGCTTTTATGGGTTAAATATCTTGGAATTAATCCAACAACTAGCCATGAGAAGTTGTTGGGGTAATTCTGGTTTGTTCACCTATAAACAATTGGAGTTTCCAGGAATGGATGTCATAAAACCAACTATAGATGAGGCATTACTGGATTGTTCATTCAATTGGAAATAAGAAGTGTGTGGAACATGAGTTATTTATTTTATCATAAATAAATAACCTCGGAATTGCTTCTAAGGTGGACAATGAGTAGCAATGCATGCTTGACATCCAGGGCAATGCATGCTTCTGTACTTATTATATCCTTAAAGCATATTATTGTTAGTGAAATCACATGTATATTCAGAAAACAGTTTTACATTCAACACAAATATTAAATCTGTTTCAACATGCAATATTTCAGCCATATATGGGCCCATCTTATTAGTGGACCACCCCTCACTTGGGATTTTTTTGGGCAGTTGCTTCACCACATACAGGGAAAATGAATGCTGGAAGTTGCACGTAGTGAGATACTGCCAGTTGCATGGTGTGGGGGCTCATTTTCAGAACCTACCTTCTACCTTTCCTGACAAATTGTTCATCATCATGGCTGAACAAAATTTCCACCCCCATAGCATTTGCAAGGAAAAGATCTGAGATTTTTGTTTTGTTTTTGTTTGTTTGTTTGTTTTTGTTTTTTTTTTTGAAAGGGAGGGAATTTCATAAAAGCCCACCCTTGCTTAACTTTCTTGCATACCCTTCCCTTTTTGTTCACAGTTCTCTCTTTTACTTACTTGTAGCTTTGAAACCATCCTTTAAAAACAAAGCAAACCTAGCCATTCAGGGATGATTGAACCGTCAATTTATTGACAACCAACCAGATGTTTGTATGTGACAGCATCACACAGCCAAATAGGGGTGAAGGTACTGGGCAATATCCCATGCTGGCTGCACACAAACTGGGCCCACTAAACAGAGACGTGATGGTTGTTCACGCAACCCAAAATAAGCAGAAATGCTCATTTCTGGGATCAGACAGATCAGCTGAGCTTGCAGGAGATAAATCTGTTGAACTGTCCTGATCTGCTGCTTTTTAGGATTCATTTACACAGTGCTGACTTTCATTTCACTAGTGGTGAGTCCCATTGGTGCAACAGAATTCATGGGAGTGCAGAAAATAATAAAGTTGCCAATGATGTCATGGGGCCAGTCAGATCTGTCTATTTGATACTATCAGGGAGGAAGGGCAGTGCTTCCCTTTCTCCAGTGGGCAAATATTTATATTTTATGTGATTTTTATAAGTAGGGATGTATTCACAGAATTTCTCCCTCAGCTCCAGTAATTATAACAATATGAAAAGGAATGGCCATGTTAACTTCTGTTCTGTTGTTTTCTTGAACTAAACTAAAATCTTACAAATTTATCCCACCCTTCTCCCTCCCTCCTTCTCTACAGGAAACCTAGAGCAAGCCAATGAAGAACTCAGGGCAGTAATAAAGAAAATCTGGAAGAAAACTAGCATGAAGCTCCTTGACCAAGTTGTTCCTCCTGCTGGCGGTTAGTGAGACGATTTTATAAGGTTTATCTATTTTCAGTGTTTATATATTGGTAAGGGTTTGAAATCACTATTAAATATAAAAAGTTTTGGGGAGGCAACAGTCTGAAAAAACATAAACATCATGCCTGTAAAATGTTAATATGTCTGCAGACATTGAACTTTACAGTCTTTACTTTCAATACCAAAATAATAGTTTGCTATACTACTAGGTTTTGATTTTGATTTTACTGTTGTCGATCCTTATAGATACCACTGTCTGCTGGTAATGAAGTTAATCCAAATTGGAGCTTGGTGTTAAATCCATTTGTGTATGTGTGTGTGTTTGTATTTGTATTTTCATATACTGTTTTCCAATATACACACTAAACATAGAAAGATAGCCCAAGCAGAACGTGGTTAATCTAAGACAATCAATTTAGTTAAGGGATTAGTCTACTGTTCTTGGTGCATTAGCTAGAACTACTGAACATGTAAGTTATGACATGTATGAGGACACTTTTTATCTTTTATAGTAAGATCTATGAAACTGTATATATTTAACATATGGACCCACACATGTTTGTCTTCAGGATAAACCAATGATAAACTGTTGATTGTAAGTGATGTTCTGATGTGCTTTGCATGTTTTAAAAGTGCAGGATCTTTTGCATAGTGCAATCCATCTAAGTCCCATCCCAGACATCCAAAAGACCAGTCCACTTCTGTTCATTACCTAGCACCGGTTGTACTTCGCTGTACTTTTATAGTGTAATCACAGCTTTCCGCATGGCCCTGGCTTGGGTTTGGAAGTTAGCGACAAGATCCCATTCCAGATGGTGGAGAAGCCTCTTTCTCCAGAGATGACCTTCTCAGTCTCGGGGGTGTGGTGGCGGGGAGCATCCTGGCCTCCTGAATCTTCAGCATGGCCCAAGAAGAAGCACTGCCTTTGTTGCTGGAAGAGCCACCTGCAACTGGCGGCTCCACTGGGGGATGGGATGCTGCCAAACGTGATTGGGAAAATCCAGCCATCAAGAGAGGCCTGATGCTGCACATTTAAAACTACATCTCTGTGTTCTGTTCTCTTTTTCAGCCTTACACCTGAGTGCTTGCATGGCCTAGATGAATTGCTGTGTTATTGTTGTAACTATGTGCTTGAGCTTTTTCTGCAGCCTTTATTCCTTTCAACTATCAGTCTTTTCAGAATATTCTGAAGCAATTCTGTTTTAGGGTGGTGGCATGGAATTAGGGTTGCCTCTGGCCAACTTGATTCCCCTTGTTCTTATTGAAATACAGACACATGCTTCAGAATAGCAAGCCATGCCTGCCTAAATCAAGCACATGGAAAGCCTTTGCTGAGTATACATTTAGAATTAAATTATAATACTGGTCCTCTTCGGAGTGCAATTTAAAGTTCAGTTTCATTTCATTGCAGCTTACAAAGTAAATATAGATTTTCAGTTGTACTCATCTCCATTTATATAGATATATTTTGACAACAAAGTTCAGTGAACCTCTTCACTGGAAGGAAGGAAAATTCCATTAGAAGCAGAAAAGGGAGCATTTCTGCATGATTCATTTATTGTACAATGCAGAGAATCTTTAGCAAGTGTAGGCAAATTCTTGCAGATTATAGACTAAACTGAAAATGGAATGGTTCATTTCTGAACATAGAGGTCAATATACAGAAAAGCATATCTGCTGATTCCTATGGAAATGTAGTTTCTGTTAAAAACATAAGATATGAAAGCTTTAGTTTAGCAACATCATACTAAAGAAGTCATTGCAGATTGGATTGTTTAATTTTTAATAAAAAACAAAGGTCCAGAATTAGAATAAAAGGCAATATATATAAAGTCCTTGAATTAGCCAAAGTGCAGGTTTTCTACAAGCATTATGTGAAAAAATAGATCAGTCTCCTTAAGTATGTATCAGATCTCTCAAACAGGATTTGACCTAATTTAATTTTATGGCTAAGAAAAAGCCTCACCTATTTCCTAAATTAAGAAATAATGAATGCTAACATGCAAACATAATAAATTATTAGTGTCTGTATATCTATGTCCATAATGCACTAACAATTGGAAAGAACTTTCTGATTTAAAATGGAAATTAAATTTGCAAAAAGTAAAGTGCAATTTAACATGGATTAATGCTGCTAATATTTGATGGCAAGAGGACACAATGGCCACTGCGATTCCCTTTTTTATTCCAAGGTTTGCTCAAAATTTCCCATCCTTAACTGAGTAGAACACACCAAGGCCCATCTGATGCCCTTTGTCTTTTTCCAAACTTGTTTTCCTGAAATTCCTTCCGTTAAATCTCCCTTTAATGTTGATTTCAACTTTGTTTAACTTGTGCTCACTTCTGCGTAGCTGCTTTCTTTCCTTCATATATCTAGTTGTGCCTAAAGTGAGAATATTTTTTTAAATGGGCTGTGCTTGACTGCGAAATACGTTGTGGGCATGCCCCATTTCTCACACAGCTATTTAACTACAGCCAGGAATTTGCAAGCAAAGGTAGCTGGTTTGCAGATGTGGACACTTACTTTTGCACATACATTTCTAGTACCCCCAGAAAACCTTGTACAAGTATGTGATGAGAGGGAAGTTTAAGGCATGCTGTATGTTTGTCTGTTAGTATGGTAGAAAGTGTTTTGTCCAAGTTTGTTTGTTTGTTTGTTTGCCCAAAAACATTTGATATATTATTTCCTTATTACTGATGTTCATATATTTCAGAGGAAATAATAGCAAGGATGGGAAGAGCCTTTGGAAAGGAGCTTGATAATGAGAATCTTACAACAATTTTCTTAATAAAACATGTACTCTTCATCTAAAAACTTCGCCTATTCCCTCCAAGTCTGCATATGTCAGATCTGCATGCACAGAAAATGCTCTTCTTTAAGTTTTGCTGGAGCAAAGTTAAAGCACTGACCATCTTTTCAGAAGCAGGATATGTGGAAGTACTCAGTGTACTGGGTGCATGCAGAGTTGTCACCTTAGACATGACTATGACATGCATACATGTTCCATTGATTGGACTGGAGTTGCACAGACTTTTAGCCTTGTCAGCCACTCCTAGGCATACAAGGATTTCCCTGTAGCTCCACACATGCATCTTTTTGTATGAATGATTTTTCTCTGACACTAGTTCAGAAGAATCCTGTTAACCATTACATAATCGAGCATATACATAAGCTTTCAGCTTAACTGTTGGAGATAAATTCATTCCAATATATTCTCAAGGAAATGAAGAATTAGCTAAGAGAACAATTTCCAAGAAAATAACACATTCGGTGTTTAAAAAGAAAGACAGAAAAAAAGAAAGCTTTGCTTCCAAGGATGTAGTTCAGTGACTATGGCAGTAATAAAACAAAAAAGTGTTTCTGCTTCACAGACTTGATCCTGAGGTGCTGGACCCCTAAGCTTGCATTGTACTCAATGAAGGTTTATGGATCTCAGTACCTTGATAAGGTTTTTGCAACTGGGTGAGAGCAGGCTATATGATGCTATTTAAGAGACAGCATGGAACAGACTGGGCTCCCAACCAAGCTACGTTAAATCTATTCTGTTTATTTTTATTGTTTTGTTTTATGACTTATCCATTCACTTCACTGTTGGTGAGTAAAATAAAATACCAAGTCAAATACAGTCCTTTCTATCTGCACTGTTAAGATTCTAGTTAGGAGTGTGACCCATCTCAGGGTTTATTGTTCCCAACAGTTATTACTTAATGAATTTTTGGAACAGCAGATAAAGTAAAAGGACACAGAAACCTCTCTTACATAAAATACCTCATTGATTATTACAGGTGATTGAAACTGACGTTTTTAAAAGTTATTCCAGCAAGTTATTTATTTATCCCAACTCCTGAAACAAGATCAAACCATGTAAAAGAAATATACTGTTCTGTTGTGTGGCAATATTAACAGAAGAGAACTACTTTGATAAATTGCCAGTAATGATAAACACAGTCCAGGAATCAACTGTGTCCTATCATTTTACTTTTCATGCTCCTAAAGAAACCCAACAGTCTTGATTTGTCAGATAAAGGAGGAAGTAAACATTTGTGAAAAACGTATTTTGCACAATATGCATTTAGTCTTGAAATGATCACTTCTTCAATTGTATGTGCACAATGCATGCTTAATGCCTGGGAACCAGTTACTGGCAAAGCAGCGTATTAAATCCTGACCTATACAACTGTGCCATACCACAAAGGTCTCTTCATGCTGGACCTCAGCTGAAAGGAAACCCATGTAGCTTTTGCCTCAAAGACCTGATTTTTCATGTCTGACATATTATTTAACATACATATAACCTGCTGGATATTTAAGCAGTTTAATAGGTCAGATAGAAATAATTATTTGATATATTTGAATCTGTTGGGTGATATGCTATTTCAAAAGGACCAAATTCAATAAGACAGGAGGTGCTCCTGTTGCAATTCTTATTGTAACAATCCGGCTCAAACAAATCAAAATTGATACTTCAGTTCCATGGACATGCTGACAGTCTAAAAGATAATCTTACCTCTGATAATCTTACCTCTTTGAATGTCTATAAAATAAGGCCTTTCCTTTCTGCTTCTACTGATTAGACTAGCTTGCCTGCTAAAAATTGCTTTATGCTAAGTATAGGTTAGCTTGTTATGAGCAAGAACCCTAGTGCCAATAGCACCCATCACTTTTTTCCTAAACTGGATAAGAGTATATTTTGGCTATTAATGAAATGTGCTGACTTGGGAGAGATCTGTCTGGTCTGTTCATTTAGATGATGAGGTAACCGTGGGGAAGTTCTATGCCACCTTCCTGATACAGGACTACTTTAGGAAATTCAAGAAACGGAAAGAACAAGGACTGGTGGGGAAATATCCTGCAAAGAACACCACAATTGCACTACAGGTGACTTTGTTTTCTAAACTTTAACTAACCATGTTGCAAGTTTGTTGATATGAACAGGAATGACTATGGGTGAAATAAGCAGTGCCGTGAGGACTGTGTTTTGTTGAGAATTTGGGGGTCTTCCAACATTAAAAGGAGGAACCGTATTGTTCTGTATATTACAAGGTAAGTCCAAAAAATGCCTTTCTTGTGAAGCCTTGCTAAGTGATAACAAAATCTGTACAGTTTTCATGTAGAAACTGTTGAGTTTTAAAAGCCACTGGTATTAAAACTCCATGAGCCATCACAACAGCATTCTGAGACTTAAGTCCCCATGCAGGTTCAAATGACATGTGACTTTTGGTTGGTTTAGTTCACAGTAGTGACTCCTCCATATGATCCCTCTCTTCTCCATATACATAAGGATCTCTCAAGCAGGGGGGGTAGATGGATATATTGGAAATGAAATGAAAATGGTTTGAACACACATTCTGTATCCTCAAACATGCCTCTAGATACAATCTCCTGATTCACATATAATGCCAATTCATGGTTTAGGCATCCCATGAACCAGAGGGGCAGCGCATGAGTGAGCAAGTGCAATACCAGGCCTCCCATGCACTCCCAAATTCTGCTTGGATCTGCTTTCTGAATCAACCCAGGAATGGATCCTCTTCCAGGTTCTTTGTTTTAATGTCTGAGCTTGGCATTCTGGGTTGTTGAGGATTAAACAACATAGAAATTTAACCCAACAGCAAACAACAGGTTCAAATTTTGTACTGTTAAATCCTCAAGAACCCAGTATACTTTGGACATCATGACTAACAGTTTAGGAATGAGACATTCCCCCCTTGTTTTAGAAAGCAGATGCAAAATGGAAGTGTGTTCCCACATGGTCTTGAGGTGCACTGGATAACTTTGTGCTAGTTGCTAACTCTCAGCCTAACATACTTCACAAGTTTGCTGTGATAACATGGAAAGGAGCGGCCAGATTAAGTAAGCTGCTTTGGGTTCCTTGCAGAAAAACAGTGAGGGCTGTGTGTGCAAACATTAACCTTGTTAAAGAGCTATGCCTGAATAAGAAGTACCAGTTCCCTGTACAGGGCGTGGGATTGTGCATGTTTCCCTATCACCGGTGCCTCTACACATTTCAATTCTACTGTCGTTGTTTTTCAACCTCCCTGCATTCTCCTGAACATGAGCCAAACCTTCCTTTTGATCAAGAACCCTGATAAAGCTGGATTCCTAAATGGGTAGAGGGTTCTATTCATGTTCAAGTGAGTGAGAGTAGAAGCCCTTCTCAGACCTTCTGGGCAATGCAAGAAGGCTGAGAACAGTGAGAACAGGAATGAAAGTGTGCAGGGCAGAGATGACATGGTAACCCTTCATGATATTTCCTGTTTCGTCATAATGTCTGCACAGGCCAGTTTTTCTTGCTACAAAATATTTCTCAGCTTTTGTCTATCCCTTTTGTGATGCCCCTATTGCTCACGCTCAAAGCAATGTGCTTGGATGGGGTACCAGCTGAACCTTTCCCCACACCCTGTCACTTCTTTTGGAAATCCTTTGCTGAAGGTCCTTAAAACATGTTCAGTGGTCTTAAACCTGGGGATCTTGAAACATAACTCCTTTTTCTAGCTGTGTCCAAGTGGGGACCAACATTATATTGTCAGCTGAACAGTTTGTTTTCTCATATGTCTATGCTATATTATAAATAAATATTTTATAATAGCACCTTGATTTAAGGGCATTCACTATGACAAGGTTTCAGAACTGCTATTTAGTTCAAGCAAGCTTGCATCTTTTCTCCCCCCACCCCACCCTAAGTCCTGCATATTATGACAGAGTTCTTATTAGAATTGCAGGCCAGTGTGGCTGTTACACAGCCATTTTAATGTAAATATCTTGGGTAATATCGATTCATGTGAACATGTGCTAAATTGATTAATTCAGCATTCATCTTGGGATGAACACTGACTGGCTGAATTTTATAATTATGATGTCACACACCCCCCCCCCCAGCTTTATGGCAGATTGCCAAACCATGAACCTTAACCTGGGACTTTTCCAGTAATGGTTTGTATAACAGACAAAGATCTCTGCTGGGTATGTGATTGTTTTCCTCCTCTGTGTGAATGTGCATAACTAATCACTACAATTATAACTGTTGCGATACATTGAAGAGTATTTCTGTGGCAAATTCTACTCAAACAAGGATTGTAGCAAGGGAATGACATTGGTTCCAAGTATTTTGCACAGTACGCAGAGCTTAATTGGCTTTGTTAGGATTAATTCCCATGCCTTCAATTTCCTTAAACTCATTTTTGGAAGAGAAAGTAGCTGCCGTTCTACAAGCAGTCAAGAAATATAGCACATAGTCTCTTTGAACCAGTGATACTTGATCATGAGTATAGACCCAAATGTGTGCCTGGCTTTAGGCTTCTGGAAGCCCTTGTCACTTTACAAATTCAACTACTCAATTACTGCAAGCCACTGCTTTTACAACCTACACTCAACCAGACTCTGCTCTGAATATCTTATTTGATTCAGCTGCTCTAATGTTGGAATTTAAGTCATGGCGGATGCAAGGAATTTTATCCTGGAGGTGCCTAGCAAACATACTAGAGCAGGCCTAAGGTGAGGCCGATGTATAAGAGGCCCTGAACAACCTGAAAGAGCTCTGCTGGATGGCAAGTAGAGGACTGGAGAGAGGCAGTGAGAGGTTGTTCTGTAGCCACCCCTACTGCCTCCAAATATACCTGATTATAGACACTATCAAGGGCTAGATTGCATCTACTAGGAGTTTTCCTCCATTTGTGTGCAAGCCACCTCTCCTGAACTGTTGCATCAATTTCAGCCCCAGCATGTACTACAGAGCTGCACAAGTGCTGCTTCAGAGATGGCACTCAGGAATGAGTGTGCCAGCCATCCGGGCGGGCCTTCCTCTCACGTGAGCAGCAGGATGAGAAGCAGCTGAGTGGCAGCAGTGCCCAGTTGGGGATCTGTGCTGCAGTGGATGCCCCCCGCACTGCACCTCCCTCCCACTCTGGCTTGCCAGAGGGGTGTCCGCAACCCATCTGGGTAGAAGCAAGGGGGAAAGCAGCACTTCCCCCCTTTCTTGCTTGGGGTTGCCAGAGAGGCCTCCCCATCCCAGTGTCCATGAAAAGACACTGCCCACAGCTGGGAGGGGCTTTGCTGCCCACAGCTGGGAGGGGCGTCACTCAGGTGCTCATGGAAGGGGCCACAGCTCCTTGCTGTGTGGATCCCCACTGATTCCCGTTATTCCTGATTGTGGATCAGGTACTGCCCTCCTGCTTGAGTGTCCCATCTGGAGCAGAAGGGGAGAGTGCCTGACCAGCGGCTTGTTTTCTGCTGCACATCAGGACACGAGCCCTGTTTGAGCAGCAGAGACTGCTTGACTGACACAGTGGTCCAGACCTGGTTCGTGATCGCAGCTCTCAAAGTGAGGGGCATCATTCTACCCTGCGGTGTCCCATAGGATAGCGCCTAGAGGACTGAAAGGAAGAAAACAGAGGATAGGAGGCAGGTTACCAGGATGCGCCTGATATTCTTTCAGGCTCATCCATGTGCAAAAACAAAAAACAAAACAAAAGCACAAGGTAGAAATGTGCAGGATTGCTTGTTGTGACGTGTGAATCTGTTGAATATTTAGGTGTCATAGGATTGCACCCCTAAACTGTTAGACCTGCTTTTCCATAGGATGGTGTTAGCGTTAAATGCTCCAACTTTGGGGGAATGTGGGCTAATTGTGTATCTTTCCTGTAGAATTAGCATGTCTCACATGAGCAAGATGCTGTTTGGCTTTGAACAATCATTTGAACATGACCCTGACAGCACAAGAGTTGCTCATGATGGAATGGCTCCATTACTTGGGTCCTAAGATAAATGGATGGATGGATCCTAGAATCTCCTAGAATCTTTGGGTATCTAGTGGTACTGGTACCTACAGAACATGGTCGTGAATTTCAGATTGCACTGAACCACAAATTCTGTTTTACCGTCACAAGTAATTAAGAGGAGCTTGGAGGAAACATTTGTAGAGCCCATAGTCATAGCCAGAGACACAAGGGGCTTTGGTACAAATATTATTGCTATCATATATTAGGCAGATAACTGGCTGAAGTACAGGTTATTCTTGCTCCACATGGTCATTTCTGTTTCTCTTTCCATAAAATTTAAAGCAGGTGCCTTGTTCATTATTTTAGTTTAGGGCTATTTAAAAAACTTCATGTCTCATTATGAACATGTCTTGTTGTTACAGCATTGACAATAGAAGCCTTTTTGTTGGACAGGTGAGAAGAGGCTTTTTCCTGGGCCGTTTTTCTAGAACGTGCTCCCTCAAGAACTAGGATAGCCTGCATTCATTTGTAAAGATGCATCTTTTTATCTGGCTTTTACAGTTATGTAGCTCTTAATTTTGTGCTGGTTTTATTTGTTCAGACAAGCCACTGACACCTCTTATGAGCCTGAGCAAGTACTGGTGGACATGGGCATAATCTCACTTCAGATTAAGAGGAGCATCCTGAGATAAGGGGAAGGGAAGTAGAGGAAACTCTGTGAAAGGGATGACAGATGCTGAAGAACTAGAAGACACTCTACAGTTCTCTGTGGTCTCTGTGCATTCACATGTATGGGCTCTGCACCTGGGCAGGGCCTGTTTGTCAGGAAGATGTTCAAGCTGCTCGTTCTGGCAGGAGCACCTCCCCTCCCTCCCCCTGGTATATCTAGGAAGAACTCCCACCATTTCTCCCAGTTCTCCTCCAGGGTGTCTTGGGGCTTTCCTCTCTCCAGTAACTCTCCACATTGCCTTTTGTTTCCCACTTGGTCTTTACTGCATTCTGCTCCTTAGTTCATTCTCTAGCTCTGTTCTCTTAGTTTTCCTTTAAAAAACCCTCATTCTTTATAAAAATTTTCTTTAACAAAAACCCTCCTGTCATCATTTTTTCGGACTATCCTTTCTCTTACACTGTGTTTTTCTACTTTTCTAATGGCATTCAAGGCGCACCTTTGGGAAGTGCATGTGCTATGAGAGTTGTTTGCCTCGCATGGATGGACTGTCTCTCTGGCTCCTCTGCCTTGGCAGAGAGCACCTTGAAGAAGCCTGCCTGCACTGCCAGGCTTTCACTTGGCAGGCACAGTAAAACTGAGCAAGAAGGCTTCAGGCCGAACTGTGGAGCCGTGGCCTTTTGGCTGTGGACTTGGCCGCACCGGCACTGCCAGAGCACCCATCTACCTTGTGGGCCATTACATCTTCCCACCCTCTGCGGGCTCCATCAACTGCTCCATCCATGCCTTCCACACCTGGGCACCTGGACAAGGCCTGCCAGATGTGGAAGCGGGTAAAAGATGGTGAGGCACAAAAGGCCAAACACCAGAAATGGCCCAGGTGCCATTCTCCCCGGGTGTCATCTGTGTCTATGCCGGCAGCAGTCCCACCTTGGTCCATCCTGGCAATGGAACGGTCAGAGACGCAAGAGGAGATCTGGGACTTGCTGCTCTGCACTCTGGCCCTCCCGTTGTTGGGTCTCTCCATTGCAGCTCCTTGTGCCAGGACCAGCCTGCTCTGATGCGTCCACTGTGGCCAGCCGCTGACCCTTCATCACCCCAGACTGCTGGCTATTTGCCCACTTCCAGCCCTCACCCAAGAGAGCAGTCCAGATCCCCACTGCCAGTCTGGACCAGGAGGCCTACTGGATGCTGCCACCACCACCATTCTACTGTCAATATGAAGAGGAGAGAGGCCCAGCTGACCCCAGGGTCCATCACTGGGAGGACCCAAGTTACCACCCTGAGGAATATAGGATGCCAGTTGCATTGTCCCATTTGCACTCACAATGACAGTCAGAAGAGAACTGGGGAAAATGACGGGAGGTCCTTCTACATATACTAGGGGAGGGAGAAGAGGGGCTTCTGCCAGAATAAGTCTAGCTTGGAAATCTTCCCAAAACTGGTGCAGAGCCCATATATGTGCATGCACTCAAAGCACAGTAGTTGCAGGTAAGCAACTTTACTTTGTGGAAGCAGTGAAACTGAAACTGCTTTCAGGCAGCTGAGGATATGAGTGGAGGGCAACCCATAGAGCAAGAACTACAGGGCACCCAGTTCAACAACAGCCAAGAGGCTGAAGGTCAGTCAAGCAGAGGCAGTGAAACCAAGTCCTACAACGACAAGAGAAGGGTGATAGTTGTGGGAGAGTCTCTCCTGCATCAAATGGAAGTCCATGGATGTCATGAAGATCTATGGAGTTGCAGGGCATGCTGTCTCCTCGACGTACAGATTAGAGATGTGACTGAGGGGCTGGCAGTGCTGAGAAAGCCCACCGATACCTATCCCTTCTCGTCCATGTGGGAACAAACAGTACTTCCAAGTGGCGCTTCGAAGAATTCACATCAGTCTCTGAAGCTTCGCGAAGAAAACTCAAGATCTTTGGACCCAGATAGGCGTTTTCCCCTCCTCTGTCCTTCCAATATTCAGAATAGGAATAGAAGTAGGGAGAAAACTGCAGGTGAATGCCTGGCTACAAAGGTGGTGCCAGCATGAGAGAGTTGGACTCTGGGGCCAAAAGTTACTTGCAAGGGATGGATTGCATCTCACAAGGACAGGCTACAAAGGAAGAGTACAGAGAGGTAGCACGGAATGGTGGGAATGGTGGCAGGAAGGCCAAAGGTGAGACTGAGTTTGGTGAGGTGTGCTAAAGGGAACAAAAAGTGAGAGCCAGTGTGGTGCAGTGGTTCAGAGCCTGGGACTGGGACTCAGATGACCTGGGTTCGAGTCCCCGCTCAGCCATGGAGCCAGCTGGGTGACTTGGGCCAGTCACAGACTCTCAGCCCAGTCTACCTCACAGGGTTGTTCTTGTGGGGATAAGATGGAGGAGGAGAATGATGTAAGCTGTCTTGAGCCCTTTGTAAGAAAAAGGCAGGATATAAATCGAAAATAATTTTTTTAAAAAAAGCTTTCTTCAGATTATATGCGTAGTAAAAGATAGAGGAAAGAGTGGTTCAGCTATTCTGAGGGGATGGCAAAATGACAAGGCAGAACTGCTCAGTTGTTAGATTGGCTCAGCCTTCTCCAAAAGACAGTCTATGAACTCCCTGAAAAAAGTGCCATCCAAGCTGAAGTGGATGGCAATAAAGATAGAGGCACATTGATTCAGTCAACAGGACCCAAAGCAAGGCAGGGTCTAAACACAGTCCGAAGTCCAATAGTGAAATAAGCAAGTCATACTCATGGGAGAGGCCAAGGTCAGGAACCAGGAGTATGCAGTGGAGCAAGGGAAGGATGTGGCCCCAAACAAGCCAGAGCCTAATGGATGGTAACACAGCAGAACGGGTACTTTGGGGCAGGATTCAGGAGCAGCAAGTCACAGCATGGCAGGGAACGGAAGGCAGTAAGATGGCAAGGCAAAGCTGGACCTGCAACACGGAGCAGCACTCAGAAGACCAATGCTACTGTGGCAGCATCTGGAGGGAAGAACTTGCTGTTGCACCGCTCCTTCCCCATAACTCCCAGCTGGTGCTCATTGAGGGAACTGGGACCAACCCTGCAACTACCAGGGTGCTTGTTCTTATTATTGATCACCAGATGGAGCCCTGGAGCTGCCGATATCCTGGCAAGGACAAGGATAATGGGCTAAAGTTACAGGAAGCCACATTCCAGCTGAACATCAGGAAAAACTAGCTGCCTATTAGAGCAATATGCCAATGGAACTATTTACCTAGAAAGCTCTCTTGCACTAGAAGCATTCAAAATGCAGCTGGAGAGCCATGTGTTAGAGATGCTTTATTGGCCCTCTCCAACTTCACTATTCAGTGATTTGTGCTTTGCTAGTAAGCAAATCTATATATTATTAATAACATTTGTATACCACCTAATTCACTGAAAAGCCACTGAGGCAGTATGCAACAATTTTAAACAAAACCTTACCAAATTGGGTGGTTTTCCCATGGTCAAATCAAGCCTTCCATGGCTTAAACTACCCATGTTAGCTTGTTATGAGCCACAGCATGTTTCTGGCAACATTCGCCTAATTACCTGCATAGAGATAGCTCACTATGTCATATGAACCTAGTCAGAATGGTTAGTTGGAGGGTTAAACAATCCTCAAATAACCCTTCAATAGCCCATGAGTTATGTTTAAACTACAGTGGCTTGTTCTGATTGTGTGGTCCTTTCCACTGTGCTATGGCTTTATTGCTTTGTTGTACACCACCTTGATGGCTTTTTGGCAAATTAGGTTGTGTGTATGTGTTAATAATAGCCATCATCATCATCATCATCATCATCATCATCATCATCTATAATATAAATTTATTTACAAGTAGAACACATTCTAAAGTAAGAGATTTCACTTTAGTCTTCTCAGAGGATTTTGTCCAAATGTTCCCTTCTGTGAAAGAGGAAGCATTCTCTGACAGATCTTTTCCATCTGTGGAAGGGGAAAATTTGTTACAATACCATTTGAAAGTTTTGCTTAATCCCCTTGTATAATTGCCCCTACTTACATTCAGTGGTATCTGTGCAATTTCTATGATTTTGTGTGTGGGATTTTCTTCTGAATAATTTTGCAGCATTTGCATAAGTTGGATATGTTGGGCTGTGCGCAGATTTGTTTCAGTATTACACTGATTGCTTCAGTCTGATACTGCGAGTGGCACACCCTTTATCATTACTATGAATCAGCAGTTGCCTATGGCGCTAGGCAAATCAAGTTTTGAGTGGGTCCAGTTGTCTGGTGCTCTTAATGCTACAGGAAGACTCAGCATGGGAAACTCAGTGGAAATCCCCAGAACCATGAGCTTATCTGGCCACTGTGAACCAGGGGACATTTCAAAGGCCTTAGAGAAACACAGGGCACAGCATTCTCAGAAAACCCACAGAATGGTAGAATGAGATAGCCTGGGAGGAAGTGGATTTTCTCAGCCAAGCAGATAGAGAAATTTTGCAAGAGCAAAACTATGGTGGTTTGTGGAGGAGATGAGCTTTTAAATCCCTTTTCCATTCTCTTAACTATAAACACAAGACTTGTAATAAATCTCTCGCGAAAATAGATTCCTTTCAACATGAAGATGATGGCTTGAATCCAGTGGTGGCTTTCTGCCAGGGGAGCAGATTTCCTTTCCCCTTGTAGTCCCTGCACCCCCAAAACTTGAACTGAAGGAACTGAGTAAGTCTCAGTTGTAGAAGGGAGACATTATTCTGTTTGGGAAATGCATAAATATAGTTCTGCAAGAAAGTTATCCCATTACTCTTAGCTAACTAATAGAACAAAGTTTCCTAATCCACAAGAATGACAAGTCTGACTTTGTATATATTAGATGATTTCAATACTTCAATACTTTAATACCTGATTCAAATGTAGTATTTAAACCTTGTTGTGTTCTCACAGATATATCTTTTAAAATTTCTGAAATAATATTTTCTGTTGTTGTAACTTAAGAAAGAAAAACTATGAAGACTATGAATACCAGCAGAAAATCACTTGCATGTTTTTGTTTGTAGTCATAATGCTGAACTCATAACTTTGTTTGCAGTCATAAAACCGAACATTTTCCCCTAAATCTTTCATTGGAATTAAAACGTGATTGTGAAGCCAGGCTTTGAAGTGCATTTGGCACATGCTTAAACCATCTTAATTTGTTATATCTGCATCGAACCAACTATGGCTCAGACAGTCACCTGCCCTTCTGTCAGGTTGCAAGGTGAGAAACAGCACTCATGGTTTATCAGTCTAGTGCCTGGGTGGAGCCATGGATTCACTGCCTGTCTGAGGACTTAACCAGGGTGAGGGAAATAAACCCATAGCTACTCTGAACTATGGAAAAGTATTATGTCTGCACTAAGCCTTTAACAGCATCAAAACTGAAATGGGACTTTGAACATCTGTCTTTTGCAATTTTAAGATAAGGGTTCAAATTGAGATAGGAGAGATAATTAGATAAGATTAGGTAATGTCGCTCCAAAGTACAATAATTTTCATAGTTTTCAGTACTTTATGGTTGATAATATAAAACAATCTAAAATATTTTAGATTTTCCTCCAAATTCTTTTACAACGTTTCTTAAGAATTTGCTACAAAAATATGGTGTAGTGCCAAATCACACCTTAAGACTTCTGTTACGTAAAGGAACAACTTTAGATAAAGCCTTAGTTATTGTTTACCCTAATCAAACATTTAATGGTGACCTTCTCCTTATTATCAACTACTTAATTATAGAATCACAGAATCTTATTTAGAAAGCAACAGCATAATAAAGATTTAGTACTGTGGTAAGAGGGGAGTGGTTAATTCTTTGTCAGTAGTTATGGAAACTTAAATTCATGCCCAGTACTCATAAGGCTATTTGCAAAGTAAATGTGTAGCAGAGCCTAAATGCCTTTAATTATTAATGTCCAATGCGTCGTATAGAGCTTTGCCTGTTCGTTACATTTCCCTTGGAGAAAATACATACGGATTCTCTATACCTGTATGGATATAATGTGTAACGCAATGAGAAAGGGAGAGACTACTGCTTGTAATTTCAAAAGCAAGGCCGTCCTATTCTTTATGAAATGCCCCGAACCCTCAATTAGCAATCATAACCATAATAAACATGCTGTGATGGAAAATTAGAAGAGCTTTTCAGTGGTCACTGGATGCAGATGGGCTCAGTACGTCACTCTGCTTCAACTTCATTGGCCTGCCATGTTCTTCCTGGGCTCACACTGAAGCTCAGCTGGATTTGACAATAGGACACAGAGTCCTCTATACAGAGAGAATGAAGGAAACACGAGCATCCGGGAGTTGCAGTAGGATGGGTTCTATGAAGACAAGTCGTTCCAAGGAGTCCAGACTTGACTACTACGTTTCTTATGTTCACTGCTACAGTGTAGGTGTCCTGCTGTTTTAATTTGTGTTATTGCATGATTTAGTTGTGTGGGTGTCCTTCTAATATTTAGTGTCTTATTTTATTAGATACTGATTAATTGCATAGTTATCAGAATAAATTTGCACTTCATTTCTTTCCTATATATCAGTGCAGATAAGAGATACAAGAAAGGTAGCAACAGTTCACACTTTTATTTATTCATTTTCTCTCATGGTCTGCAGGGTTTTGACATTTTGGGCTGCTTATCTGGGCTTATACTTCTGGGCTGCTTTGTTTCATAAAAACTAGCTTTTTTAAAAAAAAGCTAACCTTGCAGCATTTTTCTAAATATTTATTAACACAAGTATTGTCTGCTTCAAGTGAATACTAACACTTTTGATGGTTTATGAATTTCATGAAACTAGCACTGTCTTTGATTTTAAGATGAGCAGTACTTTCATAAGAGTTCAAATATAAAATCTTCCAGCACAAAAAAGGGGGATTTGGAATTTTTACTCTTTATTTATAGATCAGGGTTCCTTGTAGTAGTTAAAACCAATTTCACTGAAGGCAGCGCAAAAGAACAAATACAGAGTTGTAGGGAAAACTCTTCAATTTATATTTGACTATAAAGTATACAAAAGTGTTTGTATAATGGTTTATACTGCAAGTAAGGAGTGCTTTCTTAAATCTAAATGCTTGTCTCTGAAATGGAGGAGGAAATGTGATAATATTACTTTAACCTAATTCCAAAGTGAGTACGTCTTTTATACATTTATTATTGATTATAATAATATTTGTCTTATTTTTAAAAAATCATTGTCAAGCATATGTGAATACTTAATCAGTGACCTGTCATGTGGTATATTTTACCTATTGAGGTATTCTCAGATTTTTAAAGTAACAGACGTGTGTATCCATTTCTCGCTTTTCTTTTTCAAAGAGAACATTGTTATTTGTGATTTCAAAAGCTGTGTGCATTTGTGGGTATGGATAGATTCATGTGGGTGTATTAATCATTAATTGTACTGTGAAAAATTGTAGGAACCTCGTGCCTCCCAAAGCACAGCTGCCTTGAATTGCCATGTCAGTTAGAAGTTGTAATCTTGTGTGTTAAGGAACAACTTACTGAAGAGACAGCCCTGTTTTGATTAAGTAATAATGACTGCCTAGTTAAGATGAAGTCCTTGAAAGTCAAAGTGCCTCAGTTTTAGGATTATTTGGGTCCAACATCTTACATCTGAATAAAAATGTGTAGGTCTGTATTGTGAGCATGTTAAACTTCCTTGTATATATGCAATGTAACATTTAAGCCCAGGTGGCCCACACCCATTTCCAGTGCAGACATTTATGAGACAGAATACAAAAAGTTTGTCACAAAATGGAAATAAATGATGTTCCAGAGTCAGTTACCTGGTAAGTCTCCATGTAGATAATGGGCTGGATCTAGAATCAAGCTTCTGCCATTGGAAGGACATGCTTGTGGAAGAGGGCTTCTGCATCCTTTCCCCCTGCACAGACCCCCTCACACACCCTTGGAAAGATTTGGTGTGGAGAAGGAAAGGGCACAAGTCCCATTTTTGGCAGGGGTATTCTTTCAATGGCAGAAGGTAGACGCTGGATCCATCCTCAGATATATTGCAAAGTGAATCAAATGTTCCATTAATTATTTATTCTATTCACAAGACAAAATAATTTCCTTCATTTTTCTAAAAGTAAAATCTAAAATGCTAAGTGTATCCTTATTTTGTGTCAAAATATGCTAACATGTTGTGTTAATATGTTATTAATTAGCATGGGAAAACTTACTCATTTGTATTATTTTGGGGTTATTTTCAATGCCACTTCAGTCTTCAAGCTTGTAGTTTTACCTGATGTGAGTTAGATCTGCTCAGCTATTCAGTGGGTGGGTTCCCATGGCATGTCAAGCCTCCGCCCTGCCCCGTGAATAAGCTGATTCACACAGGCAAGAGACAGTACAAGTGAGGTGGCAAAAAGGCCACGGGTGGAGGGGGAGGAGACCACCAAGCGCGGTGGGAGGGCACAGGCTGCTGCAGTGCAGCACAATGCCAGCCAGTCCAAAGGAACCGAGTTCCCTTGCCAGGAGAAGGGCAGGGTTTCGGCCATCCGTGCCCAAAGCCGTAGCAGTGTTTTTAACACCCGTGATGAAATGGTTCTGCCAGGTTCACTGTGTGCGTTTCCAAAAAATAAGCCACCTGAGGGAAGCAGTCTGGCCTTGGACAAGGCACCATCGCTAATTAACCAGGATGTGACACCAGGTTATGCCAGCTCAGTAAGTGTGATGCAGAGCGAACAGACACCCCAAAGGATTCGCACTGGAAACAGTGCAGTCCGGTGGTTCTCCACCCGTGCTGAGTGCTCGGGTCAGTGACTTCGAGTCAGTCCTCACCACATGTGTTTTTAGAGTGCAGTATTCATTTGAGGAGTACAGAATGGCAGAGTCACACATCACAACAGGCAATACTGCACAGTTTCCACTGTGTGAGGGTTTTCACATGAATGTGCCAGAAAGACGATCAGGCTTAGCATGGTAGCTCCCCTCCCATCTGCCATATTCTTGTTGGCTGCGTGCCACAGTGGATTTCCCCACTGTTCCCCTTTCTTACTTTGGCTTGTCAGAGAGGCATTCTCAAGCCAGCACCTGCTTTGCATGTCCAGAAACTAGAGCCTGCCCAGAAATATTATTTTCTGGGTGGCTTACAACAAAAAATGATAAAATACCATCAAAACACAGTACCCCAGAATGACAAATTGCAGCATAAATATATTCAGCAGAGAAGATAATAAAAGCAGATAACCAACAGACACGCAGCACCTAGTTCTGTACCTCTCCTCCTTGCTCTACCTCCAGCTTCACTGGAGTTGGGTTTGACAAGGACTGAATTAGAAAAACAACAACTGTTAAACAGTTTTTAAAAATTAAAAACAATGCAAATCTTTAAAAACATTTTTAAAGTATATATCCTTCCTTTTGCTAGAAATAACATCACTTAAAAATAGTAAAAACAATAAAATCTAATTTGAAAATCAGTATCAAACAGCAATCTTTCTGGATGGCAATTTGCACAAGAGCTTTGAGGCAATGTCCACAGCACTTCAAGCATCAATTACTAATTTGATCCTCATGGGAGGAATTTCTTTTAGGACTGTCAGTTTTGATAGAATTGACTGCCTGCAAGCAGAAGGATCAATTGAGAGTGCTGGTGGAGCTGTGTGTGTGTGTGTGTGTGTGTGTGTATCCATCATGGCTATGAAAAACCATGTGAGCTGGGGCCAAATCTAGGCTCATAAATAGGCTTTTGTTACCCTGAGATTCATTGGGCTCATCCTGTTTCTGCTCAGAGGCGTGTTCTTCATGTAATCTCCATGAACAGAGTGAACATGCAGAAAGGAGTGGGACTGTGCTTATGTGCTCTGGATCCAAAACTGAACATATTGGCCTGATTGTAAGAACAGGTTCTACGTGCATCCAGCTTCAACACCCTTTGCATCTTTGTTTTCCTCTGCAGTTTCTCAAGAAGGTGGCTTCAGTCAGCTTTTGAAAGACATAAGTTTTGGATGTCATTGTTGGATAGGTTTCCCCACAATTACTCTCTGAAATGAGACAGGATGCAAATTTAACTTTTACCCTAACAATCATATGCATCTTTCTGTATTTTTTCTAATATGTGCATGTTTGTGTACAAGCCCATGCACATAATTGCAAGCCATTTTCCTAATGTATTGCATCTTTAACATTGTTTTCAGTTGTATATGAATGTTTGTGTGCATGTCTCTCTAATATGCCCATTTTTGTATATTTTTTACTAGACAACTTCATTGCAAAATTTGGAGAAATTCAATTTTCAAAGCATAACCAAATGCTTATTTATGTATTAGATTGAAAATACAAAGTCAGAGAAGTGTGCCTTAAAATGCAAACCAGACAAATTTCTTCCCCATCCGTGTGTAAGGGCTTTTGAAAGAGCAGAAGATATTGTTAAGTTTTAGAGTAACCAAGAAAAAATGGGTGTGGATCATAGAAGACCTCAAATGACTTAGTAGATAAATATACCTCTGGGCACAATCCTTTGCATGTGAAGATTTAAAAAAAGGGGGGGATTTCCCCCCTAAACGTAGACAAGTTGTTGTTGCTAGTTATGAAGTCGTGTCCAACCCATCGCGATCCCATGGACAACATTCCTCCAGGCCTTCCTGTCCTCCACCATCCCCCGGAGTCCACCTAAGCTCACACCAACTGCTTCAGTGACTCCATCTAGCCATCTCATTCTCTGCCATCCCCTTTTTCTTTTTCCATCTATTGTTCCCAGCGTTAGGCTCTTCTCCAGGGAGTCCTTCCTTCTCATTAGGTGGCCAAAGTATTTGAGCTTCATCTTCAGGATCTGGTCTTCTAAAGAGCAGTCAGGGTTGATCTCCTCTAGGACTGACTGATTTGATCGCCTTGCAGTCCAAGGGACTCGTGAGAGTCTCCTCCAGCACCACAATTCAAAGGCCTCAATCCTTCGGCGCTCAGCCTTCCTTATGGTCCAATTTTCACAGGCATACATTGAAACTGGGAAAACCATAGCCTTGACTATATGCACTTTTGTTGGCAGGATGATGTCTCTGCTTTTTAGTATGCTGTCTAGATTTGCCATAGCTTTCCTCCCAAGGAGCAAGAGTGCACCCTTAATTGATTTAGTGAAGATGTGCTTTCATATTTTGAGTTGGCCATTTGTTAGAAATACCTCAGATTTAGCTTTATCTTCTGGTACAAGAAGATTTGAACTTACTGTTCATGTGAATATAGACTGACTTAGTGACACCTCTGAGGCCATAGGGCATATTAATCCCCTGTGTCTCTAGTTAGGTTTCCCTCCTTGAAATAAAGTGAGCGAGGTCTCCCTGCCATTTCACATGATTTACACAGCATGCCATAGAGAAGTGTTCACTCCTGGTGGCAATGTGAATTGGACATCTGAGAGCCGAATGAACTGCAGTGCGCCAGAGAATGCTGCTCTCTGTGGACAGAAAACAGTTTAGAAACAAATATAGCAGTCAGTTTAGGAAGCTCTTACTACCTGGCCTTAGTTCCCAGAAATATTGTTGTTACATCAGGACATGGCAATGTGCTAATGTCTCCACATGCTAGAATAGTGAGATATTATCAAGTAGAGGCCAGCACTCATATTCAAACTTGGCAAACCTTTCAGCCTTCAACTTTGTTTAATTTTACCATCATATTTGACATGTGGATTCCTATATAGTTAAACCCTTGCATAACGTTCTTGCATTTTCAACCAACTAGAAATCCTGCAGCACTTAACAATAACCTCTGTTTATCTGCTGATCTAATTTCCTTATTGATTTGCTTTGTTACTTCAGGGCTGTATGTTTGTCCTATTGACTTAACTCTGTGTACTGTTAAGCCATTCTGAAGTCCATGTTTGAAATAATTAATCACATATGCCACAGTGAAAACCCAATGGAGATACGTGAGCTCAAGCTAATTGGATTGCACGGCTGAGTTGTAGCTTAAGTTACTAAGGACAGGCTTCACTACTTGTATTTAAACAGCGGTCATATGCGAGGTTGGGTTTTTGTTTGTTTTGTTTATCATCATCCTAAACCATGTAGTTCAGTGACACACAGTCTGCAGAGTAGATTATCTCTGGGTGTGCTGCATCACATTTGAAGCAGCCCTTCAGAAGCAGACCCAGGTCGAATCCTGTCCTTGCCATTGACATGCTGATGTAGTGGGAAGTTGGTGGAGATTACTGTGAGCTGCAACAATGGCAAAAAAACCCTTTCCATTGGGAATGTTTGTTACTTCACTTTCAGATTAAGTTCTAACTATTTCTGTATCAGCTGTGTCTTTATGCTGAACTTACTTCATCAATGTGGTGGTACTGAGAGGTCACACATGAGGGGAAAGCTGCCCACCCTCACTACCCCACCTGAAAGTAATTCTGGCATTGGGAGCTGTCTGTCAGCTAATGAGCCCAGGCCAAAGAGGGAAGTGACAAACTGCCTGGGGCCAGAGAGAAGCAGTGGGGAGGAAAAGGTGTGGAGTCTGATGTGTGAAGCCATACATCAAACAGGCAGGTTTTGTTCTGGTAAGACTGCTGGAGGAGAGGACCAAGTCATGAGAAAAGTGGTGGTCTCTGTGATGAGCTTCCTACCTTTCATTTAATGTCAAGCTGGAAAAATGTGTAGCTCTCCCACACAGCTAACAGCTAGATGATCTCTGAGGGGCATCATCTTAAAGAAAATTTTGTTGCTGCTATTTGCCAGTTAGTATCAGAGATTACATGGAATAAAAAAGATTAAGAAAATTGCCTATTATTGTAGCCACAAGTATGCAGCAGCTCATGACACAGACTACTTAGCAGGTTTCAACTCAAACGATTTAGCGTTTATGTTGAAGGTTCAGAAGAAACTACGTTGAAATATGTTTGAAATACGTTGGTGTTGGTGCTGGCCTGCAGTGATATATTTCACCCTAGCAGAGGTTGTTCCTGCGGTTTTGGTATCCACTGTGCAACGGGGGGCGGGGGGAGCCAACTGCTTCCAGGTTTGCCGTGTGTGCAGATCAGCTGTGTTTTTGCCACATTAGTTCTTGAAGTAAATCCTTTTTAGATGCGCTTTCCTGGTGCATTTGTGAAGAAGTAGAATGGGTAAAGGCTTGTTGAGCAGATTTTGAAGAGATAGGGACCCTCCAGCCTACAGACTGGTTCTGGCCCATAGCACTTCCTCTGCTGGCCTGCCATGTTCGTCTTGAGGCACCTTCTGTTCTTCTTCCAGCTTTTTGCAGGAAGCTTCTCTTTCTTAAATCAGCATGGCTACTGTATGCTAAACTAATCTGCAGACACAAGTCCTACAATAATAAAATGAATCTTTCATTTTGCATTCAACTTGCATACGGACTGGTTTGAAATGTTAAGCAAAGAGGTGCTTAACTTGAGGATTTTCAAAATCCATCATACCCAGTATTTCAAGCATACCTACTAAATAAATAGGATTGGGGAACCAGCTATATTTGTATATCTTGCATAGGGAATGGATTATAGACATTAACATAAAACTGAAGGTGAACTACAGATCAACCACGTACACAAACCTCTTTAGTTTAAATCTAACTAGCACAGAGGTAGGCTACTAGAATGGGTTGGGGGCTGGATGAGCAGATCGTGAGGGTGCAGTCATAGGAGATGCTACAGAACTACTTCTATTATCAGAATTCATAGTATTGAAGTGAACCCTTCCCCCACTGAAAATAATGTAATTACTCAGGGAAAATAAATGAATGTTCAGCCCATAGTCAGATTTTTAGATTTTTAAAAATCAGTTTAGCTCTACAAATCATAAATCTTCAGAATATAAAGGTCTGATTAGGAAGACTCTGTTCTGTGCATATTGGAATGTTGCTAAACCTTTCTTTTTGGTAAAGACAAAAATGAAAACAATGTGTAGGACTATGTAACAGCCTGGCTATCTTGGTACTGTTGTGGTGTCATGGTATGATTGCTCCATATTTAGATCTCCTTTTATTGTGTGACAAGCAGATTCAGCCATCCTCATAAGCTTATTCTAGAGATTTCGTCACACACCTGTAGTACTAACGGAAAGCTCAAATGATTCATTCAGAGATGCAAAAGCTGCAGAAGATTCTGAGGTATCTGTCCAATCACTCACATAAATGATAGTATGAATTTCTAGGTGCTCGTTTTGCAGAGGCTGTGAACCAACTCACATGACAACTAACACAAAGCTGCTATGTTAGAGCAATGAAAGGTTTTCGAGACTGGTACTTGAATTAGGCATAGGGACATATACCTTTGGGATAAAAAGCAAATTGGGTATTTTGTGTAGGAAGTGATATTGTGCAATTAAAAATCTCCTGAGATACCTGTACATTCAAAATCTTTCAAGATTGACCTGATTGGGGCTGCAGTATTCATCACTCCCGATTTTACTACCATTGCTACAGCCTCCGTGGTTGCCCACGTGACAGTCTAGATATAATTAATGATTCCTGGCTATGCCACCTGGCTTTCTGGTGCATTTGCAAACTTTGCAAGCAATTCTCATTCCTTGGGGAGGCTCATCACCAACATTAGGTATAACTTCATCTGGAAGCAGAGCCACATGGGTGGAAATCTTTACAAATACCTGGACCGGCATGGAAACGAGATCAGAGAGCCGCAGCCACACCAGCAAAGGTGCATGTCAACAAATGCAAGCAGGGTGCTGTTGTGAGAACTTCACTCAAACAATGTAGGGAATGTTGGTTCTTAACACCAGTTCCTTAACTGCCAGGAATCTGAAAGAGAGAAGCGATTTCTAATATGTTCTGATTATGTCTTACCTGTTTAGGCTGGACTAAGGACACTTCATGATATTGGACCTGAAATTCGGCGAGCAATATCCTGTGATTTGCAAGAAGATGAACCTGAGCAAAATCATCATGAGGAAGAGGAAGTATATAAAGTAAATGTCCATATGACAGATTGGAAGGCTCCATCTTATGAAGTTTGCAAAATTCACTTAATAAACACTAATCCAGTAAACAAACTAGGTTTAGTTTCAATATTCAGGAAGTTTAGTGAATTTAATTTATTCTGTCAGCTTACTGTAGATTGTGTTTTAAAGGTGAACCAAAAAGTAGGGAAATTATGATTTACCAGAAATGTGAGTTCTTCAAAGTTCTGAGTGTGGCAGTCTTCAACATGTGAGATGCGAGCCACTCTGGTAACCAAGTACAGCCATTGGCAGAAATTATGCTACCAGGGAAAGGACTTCCCTTCACCCCTCAGACCAAGTTGAAAGTCTACAAGCTGAAATCCCACCTTCTCTGATCTGGTGCCCTCCAGATTTGTTAGGCTGCAACTTTTGGCCAGGGGTTTCTAGGAACTGTCATGCAAGACCAGGCACCAGGTTGGGAAAGTCTTCAGTAAGTCCTGTACTAGTGAATAACAACATAACCACTAACGTTGTGAGATTATGTAACAATAAATTAAGAAAAGGACCATCACATGCAATTTAGCAAGTCTTAAGGTCTACTCTAAGGAGAAGAGTATCCCACAGGGCTTGAAGTGGCTGTTTTCTGAACTATGAACAGTTCCAGTTCCTTCCTCATAAAACTCCCAGTAGACTGCTGTACCATGCAGCCTCCAAGTCTAAATTGTCCCTTTTCCTGGAGGTTCCAAAATGTTGCAGTCTTCTGCTGTTGGGATGATTACTGTGGGATGTCCATCCCGCAGTATTCATCAGGAATGCCCCACATGCTGAAGCAATCCCCATCTGGAAGACAATCTCAAGGGAAAATCTCCCAGGGTGTTTGTTGGCCTGAAAGGAGGCTTAGTGGCAGCCAATAGTGCCACATTTATGTCTCATTGGGGCGATTTACGGACAATGAGGGATGAAGGTTGGCCATAATCCCCTGAAGACATCATGAAAGGAGGCCATCTATCCTGAACCCCAGAATGCTTGATTATGCTCAGCCCCAAATTCCAGCTGCAGGGAGGAACCAGCAGCCCAGCTCTTTTCAACTGAATTCCTCCACCTTTACCTGCAGAGGAGGTAGGAAGACCAGATGTGCATGGCTGTATGCCATGTCAACATAACCCCTGGTTCGGAGGCTTCAGCTCTTTGCCAGAGCATGGGAAATACCAGCCAATGGTTGTTAGATGTTAAACACAGCATTGCAGAGGTTTGTTCTGAAAGCAGAGAGATTCCTAGGAGCCTGAGTCATGGTCTCCCCACAACTAAAAACAGACAGTGGGCAAGTCACATGTATTTTCTGAACTGTCCAGAGAGTTTTGGCCTTTGGACAGCATAGAAATTAAATAACTAAACAGGAGATATAGTACCTGTTTCAGCAGGACAGCTTCAATCCATATTTTTATTGTGTCCAAGAAGAACAGTAATGTGCAAGAAAGACCTAGACTAAATTGCCGAATCGAATAGGAGCCATCAAGTAGGGCCACTTTTTGACTTTGATGGATCTTTTCGAGGCAGTTTCACATATACCCAGCCCTTTGGCAGTTCCTATGCTTTATACATATGGGATTCAGCACAGGGTTAGGCCATATGTCTCTGCCGCAGCTTGACTATTTACCAAGCTACTGGTCACTCTGGAAGCCCCTGTCCAGGACATCAGGTGCCACCTGCCTGCATGCTCTCCCCCTTGTACATATTAACACAGAAAGATGTACAGACACCATTTACAATTCACAGAGTACTCAAACACACACATTGGCTGAATTGGGAGTTCATTTACATCCCTCTTGTGATGTGCTAGGCAAGTGGGGTTTGAACCTTCCTGCTCAACCATGATGGGAAAAAGCCTGGGACCTCCCCACTGTTCAGATGAGTTGTGGAGATTCCTCTGTAGCGGTGCACCAAGGCTGAAGACTGAGACCTTTCCAGGACTTAGCTGAACTCTGGATAGGTCTGGATCTTGATCCCTATTGTGGCACCATCAAAGGTAGGGGGGTAGGCTGGAGGTCCCAAAGGGATGAAACTGTCAGGAGATCGCTTCTTGGACCTCATTTCCCTCTGGGCAAAGTGTGTCTCATTCTCTGACTAGGGTGTGGGAGCAGAAGGAATTCTAAAGAGTTCCATTTCATTATTCATGCTGAAAAGCTCAGAGATGAGTTTTTCCACAGGCCTGCTCTCTGCTAACCTGGCAGTCCTAGTCTGGAAGGGAAGGCAGAGCTGGTAACCAGTCAGGGCTGGAAAGGAAGTCCCTCCTCTGCTACTGTCATTTCCTGCTGATGACCCAGCCATTTCAGCAGTGGAAGTCTTTCCACAAAGTAGAAGACTGCCCCTCCCAGGAACCTGCAGAGAGGAAACAATTCATGCTTTTGCACAAGGCCCAATTAAGCAAGCTTCCTCTCCATGTAATGTCTTACATTATCCACGTCTTACCCTGCAGAAAATTAAGCAGCACTTCCAAGGGGGTGTGTACATCATAGCACTATGTGTCAGGGGAAATAATACTTCATAAAGGCAGTGCAGTAAGATTTAAGATGTACATATGCAGACATAGGAATATACAGATTTCATAGGTATACTCTGCATCCAAACGACCCTGTCTAGCCCTTCCTAAATCCCTGGTTCTTTTTTAAGTCTTTTTCTGACAGCTCTTAAAGGCAAGTGTCAGTGACAATGGGATGGACAATACACTTTTCTTCCTTCTCATAAAGAATATCAGAAATGAGTGAGAAAGTTGGGGACACTGGGATCTGTAGCGAAAGGCATTCAAACCCCCAAGGATCTCACGGCAAAGGAGGAAAAAGGTCCCTCCCCCTTCCACAAACAAAGATTGCTCGAGGAAGTAGGCAGCTCCACACCTGCACAAAACTGACTAGAATTTTTTAATTATGAAAAAATGCCATATTTGGAGTATAAACTTTTTTAAAAGGTGACCAGCCAGTGACAGACCCTTCCGTGTGCTTCTTGGGCACTTTGGAGGGGCTGTCATTGGTCATGGCAGAAGTGAGATCACTGAGAGTTATGGGGATGGGGGAGTTGAAGCTTTTTTGAAGTGCCTCACTGTTTTCCTTTGCACACTAGAATCAGTCACTTGAATATGGATAGCATGACAACCCATTGTGGGTAAAATAACCCTTAGAATAGCCCATGGGTTTTAGGGTGGCTCCTTGAAGAAGAACAAGCCACCTTGCAGGAAGTGGTCTGGTTTAGAATGACATGACAACCCGCTTTGGCTAATTGCCACAATGTTGTACAAACCAGGCCGAAGTCGATTAAAAGACTGGGAAAAGCTGTTCAGCTCAGCTCACATCTTTCACCACAGAATGTAAAGCAGATACTTTAGGACACAACTGAATAGTAATAATGGGGGAAGTTGGACTTTGGTGGCAGAACCTTCCCCAGAGATTTCCTTCTGCCATTTGTCATTGCTTCTTTCTTCTTTAGATTGAGCTCCAAGAGATACTGCTCCTATCTCCATCTTAGTCCTGGCTAGACTACAGCATCTGGGTTAGGTGTTAAAGGATCCTAGAGCTGCATGCCATTCACTCTTTTAGTAAGACACCTGGAGCACTTCACTGCCATTCATATAGGCTGAACTGCATGGATGGTCAGCTAAGGCTACACAGTCGGTGGATGCAGTGGAGCACAACTAGCTTGCTTTTGTGATAACAAAATCACATATCTCCAATAAGATCTGCAACAACATCATAGTCATGGCATGGCTTTAAGTCATAGATGTAACAAGTGGATATTATATATGTTTTGCTGCCCACTGTACAGTTCATGAATGTCATAGATACATTTTGGGGTGATTTTAGTTACTATCAATGGCAGGCACAATAGTCTGGGTATCTATGGCACAATGCTTGTTAATAAGTTAATAAAATCATCACTTTTTGGCATAGCTAGCAAGCTATCAAATTGTCACTATGGTATATATAGCTGCCATCACATTGGGCACTCCCCATATCACTACAAAAGACCCTTTAAAAATAGGGCATTATGACTGCTAACAGTCTGACCGAGGACTTTGGATACACCATGTTGAATAGGCACATGTACTGATATAAGTTTGCTTTCAGCAATGCATTGTCTTTCATTGATTGATTATTAACTTCTATGTTTCAGAGAAATGGTGCCCTATTTGGAAACCATGTAAATCATGTTAGCAGTGATACAAGGGATTCATTTCAGCAGATCAATACCACACACCGTCCCCTGCATGTCCAAAGGCCTTCAATTCCATCTGTGGGTGAGACTACTGAGAAAAATATGCATCCTCCAACGGGGAACTCTTTATTCCATAACCATCATAGCCATCATAACTATCATAACCACAACTCAGTAGGGAAGCAAGTTCCAAACTCAACAAATGCTAACCTCAATAATGCTAATATGTCCAAAGTGGCTAATGGAAAGCACACAAGCACCGGAAGTCATGAGCGTATATCTGAAAGTGGGCACCGTTCACATTCCAGGAGTGATCATCATGAGAAACACAGAAGATCTGCCAATAGAAGGTAAATCAAATGCATATTGAGTTCAGTTCATTTTACATGCAGATCAGATTGTAGTTAATGCCAAAGCCTTGTGAATACTTGGCATCTTACTGGGGATATGACAGTTAATGTTTTCAGGCCTTTTACTAATTGGTGACTTCAATTGTGGTTCCTTTGACCTCTCATCTGTGCTTATCTCACTTGCATTGCCTCATTTTCTAGGTGTATTTCAGCATAGCAACATTTGATTGGATCACTTGATCCATCTGGAAGTTTTATTTCAGTGTATGATTTGAATTGGGCATGTCATTCAGCTGTTTATTCTGATTAACTTGCCCATCAGAAAAAGACTATGAGAACCACACAATAAAAGACTGTAAATGTCAAATAAGTTTTGATGAACATACTATATTCAATAGGATTAGATAGATTTAACAGATATAAGCACAGGTAGTGCTTTGTGTTTTCCAGTATTTATGCCAAGAAATAAAAGCAAATCAATGTTTCCTTTTCATTAAATTGACTTATCATTTAGTACTTTTTATAGATAATTTCATTGCACAAGTGCAATAAATAACTTTAATGTTAGTTTATGAATCATAATTACACTTTTCCCCCCTCCACCTTCTTTCCTTCTGCAATAGATCTCGCTATTATGAAACTTACATTAGGTGAGTACCTATTGTTTTAAGTACATATATGGATGTTTTGGAAAATAGCATTAACATATCCAGAGAAAGCTGAGTATTCTTTTAACTCAGGTTAGAAATAAAATAACATAGGCTTGTATTCAGAAGTAGCCACATTGGGAAAAAATTGTATTTATGAATAATAGGAATTTCGGGACAAGAGAGGAGCAGAGGGGAGGGTGGAAAATATGAGCCTTTCGGGACAATTGTTCTAATGGTAATGCCAACGCACAGCCTATGTGCCTCTCGTGTGTAAAGTAGCCTTCACATGAGTTGCCCGCTTGCTCCCAGAGTGGCACAAACACGCAGCCATTTCAAAGCACTGTCCCAGTAAAGTTCAGTGACCAGACTAGAGCACCAAGCAAGGCTGTGTCCAAGGTCACTGCTGCTGAAGGGGGCACACAAAGATGCCCCGCTGCAGCCGAGATTCCAGAGCTGTTGCTGAGCACTGGGAAGGCAGCATGTGGACAGAGAAAAGGAAGGGACATGAAGCAGTCGATCAGAGTGCAGCAGGCTCCGACACAAGAGCTGCCAGGCGGACCAGGATAGCAGGCTGGAGTGTCTGCTGTAGCAGCAGCTGCTCTTGCCACAAAACTTAATGGAAACCATTCAGAAACATGGCAACTTAGTTCAGAGAGGCAAACAAGCCGTGGTGAAGCATGGAAGCTTTACAGTGAGTCATTGTTTCTCTGCGTGGTTCCATAGAGACCATCCATACCACACTTCACCATGAATGCTGCGTTCAGATGTAATGGCAAGTCATACCCCCGCAACTTCCACTGTGGCTTGTTGTTGCATGAGAACCTGCCAAGTGTCGGTTTGCATGATGACAAGCCAGGGTGGTTTCTTGCACAGGATGGTCTTTTGTGTCATCTGAATGCTGTCATGGTATGGTACATTTGGTTTTAGGAAAACTGTGATAAGAAATGTTTCTGTGGTTTCCACACTTACCATGGTTTCCCTGATCATCCAAACCTAGGATCTTGGTTTCCGTAGTCTTACCACACAATTCCCCAGAAAGAGCGACAGCTGCTGCAGTTGCTGCTCCAGGCATCCAAATTAAAATTTCAAGCATGGTGGATTTAGGGATACATGACAAAGGCAGGAGGACTGAGCAAGTTGGGTGGAAGTTATGGTAGTGTGGAAACCACTTGATTGCCTGTCAGGCACACCCAAGTAAAAAACCACACAGGGTTGCTTATAGTAAAGTGGGAATGCAGCCACAGTTGTATTTGTTCTGTGTTTAGAATAGTTTGCTTCCAGTTAAAGGCACGTATAAAGCCACGCTTTTTAAAAGTAGCAGTAGAGACAAACCTGAAGGGAGAGTTCATTATGATAGATATGGTCAAGAATACATGCATGGGTGTAGTGACAAGATCGCAGTGCATAAATATGGAAGTTTAAGAATGTTAATTCTTAATGTTATTATGCACTTGTGGGCAACTTCAAAAATTTGTATCTGTGTTGCTCCTTCAAGAAATGGGATTAAAATATTAACAGCATATAGTAGCATCCTCAAATATCTGTGTCCTGGCTGTAGGTCAGAATCAGGTGAGAGACACCTGCCAACAATATGCCGAGAAGATCATGAAATTCGAGACTATTATAATGATGATTGCTATTTGGATGATCAGGAGTATTTTAGTGGTGATGAGTATTATGAAGAAGACAGTATGCTCTCTGGAAGCAGGTAAGATTACTAGCCTTGTCTCAGGAAACAATTTAGTATGTCTTAGATGTCTGTGCAGTTATTCTCTATGTGTATGTTCAGATCTGGGTTCATGAGCATGGGATTGCATCCGAAATGTGTGATGAAGGGGATTTACTGCACTAAAATGGGAGGGAGGGAGGGAAGAGGAGATGCACATTCAACATAGAGGACTAGATAGAAAAGGTAAATTCAGTTCACTGTTTTGTCACATACCCTTAATCAAGTAGATACAAGATGGACAATACTTGGCTCAACAGCACTCCAAGAAAAAGACCTTGGAGTTGTTGTGGACAACAAGCTAAATATGAGACGGTAATGCAGTGCAGCCACAAAAAGGGCAAACACTATTTTGGGATGCATAAATAGAAGCATCACTTCCAGGACAAGAGAGGTACTCGTTCCCCTTTATTCAGCACTTTTCTGACCTCACCTCGAATACTGTGTTCAGTTCTGGGTACCCAGGTTTTAAAAAGATACAGAAAGACTAGAAAAGGTTTAGAGGAGAGCAGCAAAGATGATCCAGGGTCTGGAAACTAAGCCCTATAATGAGAAGCTGAGATAGCTGGACATGTTTAACCTCGAGAAGAGAAGACTACAAGGGGACATGATCATACTTTAGAAGCACCTCAGAGGTTGTCCCAGAGAGGAAGGAAGAGGCCTCTTCTCACTCATCCCTGAGTGTAGGACATGGAACAGCAAACTTGAACTGCAGCAGACCAGATTCAGGATAGGCACCAGGAAAAACTTCCTCACTGTCAGAGCAACATGACAGTGGAACCAAGTCGTGGGCTCTCCCACCCTAGAGACATTCAAGGTGAAACTGGACGGTCGTCTGTATGGTATGGTGTAAATTGGCATCCTGCACCAGGAGGAGGTCAGACCAATGGCTTCCTTGGCCCCTTCCAGCTACTAGTCCATGAATCTATGGATCTGTAAGTTATCACAAGGTCTGAATGCGCAAGGAAAAAACTTGATTGTTCACGTTACCCCAAAGTGCAATGAAATTTCTTATGTACATTTCCATGGCCATTCTACACAACTGGAAATATTTTCATTCAGATGCAGCTATTTGCTATTAAATGTCCTAAGTGATAATGAGCATGCCAATGCACTGTTTAAAAAAATGAACATTGCATATGACAGATTTAGTGGCCAACTATTTAAATTGCATCCATGTAGATATTACTTAATGCTTTAGGGAAATAGGATATTTAGGACCAAATGAATTTTGCAGTGGACAGCAGTGGTGAAGGCCAGAGGATTATAGAGACAGTGCAAGAGAGAATTTGTGTCAGTGCAGTTCTAATGTTTGCATGTTTTTCAGCATACCCCTGTGACATACTTTTATCTATGTTAATGAGAAAATCATTAACCTAATTAATGTTTAAAACTAGGCATTAAATACAATGCCTAATAAGTGCTGGGTAAGGATTTTGTTGATATCAGCATATCTGTATTACCTAGTCTGTGATTAATAGTGTGTCTTGTGTTATTCTAAATATTGGATTGGCCTGCATGAAGTTGTAGTAATCAGCGAGGAAGCCGTCTGATTAGACCTTGGGAGCCACTCAAGACAAGTTAATGAAAGGTTTGCTAGGGCAGTTTGACTTCATTAACTATCTGTTTCTTTACCTCAGGCATACACACGATTATCACAGCAGATATTACTGTAATGATTTAGATTTTGAACGACCAAAGGGTTATCATCACCCACATGGCTTTTTTGAAGAAGATGAGTCACAGATGTATTATGATTCCAAAAGATCTCCTCGGAGACGGCTGCTACCTCCAACACCTACATGTGAGTACACTAGGAAAGTCTGCTTTATCGAATGGCCACACTTGCTTTTTTATGGAACCCATGGGTGTTCCTTGGCCCATGGGTAGCATCCAACAGTGTCATTCTGCAAACTCAAGTGGAACTAGCGGAGCTCAGCCAAATCATTCTGTTGTGTGAGTAGTTGTACAATTAGTCGCACAAATGCAACTTCAGTTGGATTTTCTCTTGCACATAGTTCAGAGCCTACATTCTGCTGGCACAAGGTCAGTTATGCAATAGAAAGACATGGTTGGATACTGCCAGTGGTACCAGCTTTATTTTGTACACCGTACCCACAAGCAGGTGGTGCGGGGTGCTGTGGTTCTTGCGTCCTGCTGGCCAGCTTGGGAGCAGACCAAGTAAGAAAAGCCTTGGGGGTGCTCCAGCAGGAGCCTTCTTACTTTCTTATGAACTGAACTCCTACACAGAATAACACAAGTGTGATCATGAACAACTAAAGCGATACTGAGCTAACTCCATAATGGGATTTCTTAGCTCCAGATATATTGAAAATGAAGTCTGAAATGCCACTGTTAACTAGTGCATTGCTCCCAGACTTATTTATGGAAGTCTGGAAAATAGAACTTAACTTTTTGACAATATGTAGAAAATTTCCACTCATGGTAAAACCCTTCAAATTTCAAAAGTGATTAAATTAATGATTCAAAGTAAATTTATTACATTTCATGTCTCTCTGGTAATAAATTGTTCATTTTCATTGACTTAAAGTAGCTCAATCTAAGTAGTGGAAATATATCTAAGCAAAATCCTTTGTTTGCTGTTTCACAGTTAACAATAGCAAATAAAAATGAACATTGGATGGGTGGGAAAGCAGCTGGTCAGCACACTTTGGCCAAACCCATGAATGCATGCAGAGCTGTCCAGCAAGACAGGAAATGAAAGGAAACAAGCACCTTATCAGAGAGAACAAGCTTCCCAGCATCAGTAAAGAATTCTGTGCCTGCTCACAGAAGAACAACAACATGCCTTTTGCAGCTGAAACCAACTGCAATGTTTCTGCAGGCATGTAGACTAATCCTACATCTCTGTTTTTAACCTGGATGCCTCATCCATGTGCTAACTGAGCTTAGTTTCTGTGTTCAGTGAATTCCCGTCGCTTATGCACTGCAGGTGAACATTGCCAGTTGGATCTACTTATGAGATAGAGAACAGCAGCATTTTCAGGTCAAAACTAAGTGGATGGTGTTAATTTCAAAAGAAATATTTTTGTCATGCACACAGGCTTTTTCAGTTTGATATTAACTACATTAACAAACAAGTCTATCGTCCAGCAACTCACTTAATTTGTGCCATTCTTGACCCTTTCATCACAGACACACTAACTGCTCGCATGCTTAGTACTTTAGACTAAGTACTAAGCATGTGGTGGTTATCTGTCAAAAGGAAACCAAAATACCTCCCCACTTTTCCCATTTCTCAGGAAATGAAAGTCAAGTGTCAAATGCTTCATGAAAGATTTTGATTTTTATCATTAAAGCCCAGATTGTTTTATAAGCACAAGAGAGTGAGGAATACTTCAGTATAGTTAGGGTGCTGGATTTCTTAGTGTGGATACTAGAAAAGGGTGAGCCATTTAGTGTGCTGGAGGAATCAGTGGTAAAGAGCAAGTAGAGTTTTCCTGTTGTTCCATATCTAGCATTACACATGAGTCAGTTTTATATTGGTTATGTCACCTGTGTTAGGAGGGTGTGAAAGACATTTGCCTGCACTTTTGAGACATAGTTGTACTTTCAGTATATTATTTGCAAAGTGTCTGGAAAAGAGGAGGAAGTTGTCACTATTAATTTAAATGTGTATTATCTCAGGATCCTTGTTTAAGTGAAACAGCCACCAGAACTGTAATCTTTGTCCAGTATTGATTTATCCACTCAGATACTTCAGAGACAGGCCTGTACAGTGCTGCTTTCTAATGGCCCAAATGGCCATTCAGCATTTCTAATGGCCATTCAGCATCCATTTTTTTCTGCCTGGAATATATCCTGTCTCTCACCCTTCCATAAGAATCCCACTGCTAAATCTGTGGGCTCCCTGCCATGGCAGGGCTGCCATCTTGTTCCCTTATCTGCCACTTCACCACTTGCCACTTCAGTATAACTGTTACTGAACAAACCAGTTCTTTAAAAGTTTTGTAAACATGACATGGAATTCATCATAACCCGAACCCTTCATTATCCCTGAGCAAGAAATGCCAAAGAAATGCATTTTTTCCAGCTGTAAACA
Organism: Varanus komodoensis; assembly: GCF_004798865.1. NCBI lineage: Eukaryota > Metazoa > Chordata > Lepidosauria > Squamata > Varanidae > Varanus > Varanus komodoensis. The sequence continues at coordinate 14,317,114 of NW_025336346.1, forward strand.
TGTTTGGAATGAAATATTTCTGAGTTAAATATTTAATTGTTCCAGAGAAGTACCTTGTTCTTTAACACTGTGGATCACAATAATGAAGCATGGTAGACTGATTTTATATATTATATATAATACAAGAGAGACAGAGTTTACAACGTGAAATTAAAAGATGTAATATTGCATCCTGATAGCACCCAGACAATTAACAAGCCCAAGGCTTACCAACAGTTCTCACCTAGATAAATGTTGCAATAATGTCATGCTGACATGAAACTATTTGTCATCTTTTCTATAACAGATCAGCAAAACTCTATCTCTAGAAAATATTAACCACAAGCTTTTTATGTTTCAGCAAATCGCCGCTCTTCCTTTAATTTTGAATGCCTCCGCAGACAGAGCAGTCAAGATGAAATACCACTTTCTCCAACCTTTCACCATCACACTGCTTTACCCTTGCACTTAATGCAGCAGCAGGTGAGTGAAACATCACAGACCTCTAGCTTGAGATGCAAGATTTCATACTTCATGTGTAATCCTTTATCACTGCCTCAGAACATGCAAGTATTTAAAAGTCTCAGATGGCTAAAAGATACTGTGAGGCCACCAGCCCATGTTAGATTCTTGAGTTGTCAACCTTCTGGATCCTACCCTAAATTTTGTACTGGAAAATGTAATTGTAGTCTAAGTTTTGAGTTTTCAAAGTGTTGCCATGACACTACAGACGATCACCAGCATGGTGCTCTTGTGTCCCTGGACTGTCAACAAGCACTCCCTCTAATAGCAAACAGGTGATGAGTGGTGACAAATGGAAAGAAGAGGTCGGCCTCGCCATGCTTAGCAAATGCTGAAATTTGCAGAAATATCCCCCCCCCCAAAAAAAAACCCAGCCAGGGGAACAGGCCTGGCTGGAAATTGGCCCAGTTTGGACTAAGTGTGCTGAGCAGTGATGGGGCATTGAGTGCCAGCATAGGTGGCAGGTAGGGAAAGTTCGAAGGGAGACGGGGTGCTGTGCTTCAGCCCCTTAGAGCTTATCCTATCCCGGAAGATGGCATGGCTGGTTGGAACACTGAACAGGAGCAATTTATTAAAGGAGCAATTCTGTCTGTGTTTTGTGGCTTGGCAGGCATTTTTTGTTAATCCTCTGTTTGTTGAAGAAATTAAGTTTTTTTAGGGGCATAGGAGAATTTAGTTGCACTTCTGCAGGTGCATATTAGCATTAATGCCCATCAGCACAACTGAATTTTTACAGATGCCCACTAAAGATTTTTTTTAAATGGCCCACAGGTCTGCAGAATTCAAGTCAGTCTGCTGCAGAACCCACAAGTCAGATTCCTAGACATCCAAGCTCATTTGAATCCGTTGCAATTGTCTCCAACATCCTTAGTCAACTGTAATTAAAATTGTAGGCCTGGATGGGCCTAAATCCTCTGGCTGCATTCAGATGTAATGCCAGCTCTGGGTTTGGTGTTAGAGGAATGAGTGGCAACGCTCCCTCTTCCCCATGCTCTCTTGTGTGCTGGCATCAAGTTCTCAGAAATCTACGATTGATCCTTATATGAGAATATTGTAACCTATATTCTTTCAAACTATAATGTGCCCATGAACACAGATCAAATGTGGGTTTATGATCCTAGCTTGTAAGCAAGCTATGGTTTACTGTGATCATATGTGCTGATAAACTGTAGCTTGCTAAGAAACTGGAAGTCCTTGAGGAAATTGCAGTGTCTGTATTGGTGAGGAGGAGGACATACAAATTAAGGCTCCCTGCTGCTGCTTCATATATTAAGTGAATGCTGCATTATACATGATGCATTCCTGTGATGCAGGCAAGCATGTTGGTTTCTCTTGTAGTTAAGGCATCTGGTCTATGTAGCTAAGCAAACAGAAGTAACTGCTGTAACCCATTACATTTAAACATATAAGAAGAGCCCTGCGGGGTCACACCAAGGGTCCATCTAGTCCAGCATTCTGGTCGCCCAGTGGCCAGCCAGCTGCTTTTGGGAAACCCTCAAAGAAAACCTAAGTGTGACAGCACCCTCCGGGCCATGTTCCCCAGCAACTGGTAGACCTAGCTAGTCCTTCTGCCTTTAGTACTGGAAACCGCATAAAACTATCAGGACTAGTACACTTTGATAGCCCGCTTGATTCTGGACTAATGCTGAACTGTGACCAGTGGCTTAACTCCAAAATTCCCAGAAGCTTTGCAGCTCTCCAGGCAACTCCCAAATATAAAGAGTTTTAAGCCAAAGCATCGTACAGGACACAGAAAAGAAAAGTAAGAAATCAGAGTTCCATCTGGGAATAAATCAAGCAGTGGGGAGCTTTTAATTAGTTTCTCTTCCTCCTTTCCTCTTCTTTAAATGTTAGCCTGATCATCTTACTCAGCTTGAAGGCCAAGTGAACTCGGCTACTTCTCAAGCTGCCTGCATATCAGCTTTTCCTCTCTCCCGCAGATCATGGCTGTTGCAGGTCTGGATGCCACTAAAGCCCACAGGCATTCCCCCAGCCGTTCCACACGTTCCTGGGCCACTCCACCAGCTACCCCACCCAACCGGGATCGTACCCCCTATTATACACCTCTAATCCAGGTAGACCGAGCAGACTCCACGGAGCACATGAATGGCAGCCTGCCTTCTTTGCACAGGAGCTCCTGGTACACCGACGACCCTGACATTGCCTATCGGACATTTACACCAGCTAATTTGACTGTACCAAGTGACTTTAGGCACAAGCATAGCGACAAGCAGAGGAGCGCAGACAGCTTGGTAGAAGCGGTAAGTGTTCTGAGCTTTTGCTTGAGCTCTGTGATGTTAGTGGCATAAATGGGATATGTAAATTAGATCACTTTGGTGGCAGTAATGGAGAACAGGAATGTATCTTGTTTGCCTTCAGCCCCATCTACTAACCTACTTCCTAGCTTAGTCAAAAGATCCTACATACTGGACTGGGAGAAAGAGGTATCTTGGCTGCAAACACAACAGTACAGATCTCCTTAGGACTGGCCATTTTATATGCTAAAAATCATAGTTGCAGAACAATTGAATCTTTAGACAAAAGACTGATGAGCAGCAAAAACAATCTGAAGATCCAAGGTTTTGCAACCTGTAGAAGGAAGGAAAGTATGGATGCTTGGCCACAGCTTGCTTTCCCCTTCTGTTTCTAAATGTCCGATTAATTGTTGTGCAATTCCTCTTTCAGGTACTTATATCTGAAGGATTAGGACGGTATGCAAAGGACCCCAAGTTTGTCTCTGCTACAAAACATGAGATTGCAGATGCCTGTGATATGACTATTGATGAGATGGAAAGTGCTGCAAGTAATCTTCTCAATGGGAACATTAGCAACGGAGCCAATGGTGATATGTTCCCCATTCTGAACAGGCAAGATTATGAACTCCAAGACTTTGGCCCTGGCTATAGTGATGAAGAGCCAGAGACTAGTAAATATGAAGAAGACTTAGCCGATGAAATGATATGCATTACAACCTTATAGTATTTAGTAAGAACACATGTTTGATCTTAAATAAACAAAAGTGCCTCATAGGTCCAAGATGCTAGGCACTCGCTGGAATTAACGAGGAACGAAGCATTGCACGCGCGATGAAGTCACATTGCAAGGAAGCCGTACTTTTCTTTATTATAAGCTCTCTGGTGTGGTGAGTCAGGATCCGAGCGGCAGAAAGTCGATGAGGCCCTTGCTGCAGAATTGTGGGCTCACCCCTGAGTGGAGGTTGCTCTTTAGATTCTAACCAGATTCTAACCAGCCGATTTTCAGACAGCGAAGAAAACCTTGGAAGAGAAGCTGCCTTTGGTGCTGCACTGCTGCCCTTTGGAGCGTAAGGGGTTCTCAGAGGAATATGGTCTGGCACTAAAAACAAGGTCTCCAGGAGAAAAAGAGGGCGATGGCAATCAGAAGGGCCGTCCCCTCCGATCACACAGCGTATCAAATGTTCCCTGCATTCAGCATATCCGGTCAGATATTTGTTTTCAAATTTGCCTCTCTTTTTTGAGCATTTGCCTAATACAGTTTGTCAAACTCTAGCTGCAAGAGATTGTTTTATTGGAATGATGGTGAAAAAACATTTCTCTCATATGTAACACCAGTTTACATAGCAAAATATCATTAAAGATAGTCCGTTTTATGACTATCACATTAAGGGCAAACTAAACTGGAATAAATGCATTTTTACCAATGCACTCGCAACCAGGTTAAAGTAGAGTTAGATAAGATAGTTTATTAAAAATTATATAGCAGAGTTTATTGTAAATAAATTGTAATCTACAATCATTTGTATTTGTAAAGAGATGTTCTATATTTTGTAATTATTGTACCGTAATTGAACTGCAGCAATATTTATGGAGCCTAATTATTGTAATTCTCTACAGAATTCTAGTTAGAAGTATTTTTACTTGGACTGTATAGAGCTATAGGATTAAATATTTAAATAGATCCACCTTTTAATTCTTCATTGTAAAATGCTTTTGAGGTAAAGATTTACGAAATGATGCTACAGAGATTTTATAAGATATTTTGAATCAGTCGGAATCTCACTTTACAACCTAAAACATGGAAGATGACTATTTGCAGTCTTATATTTGGAAAGTTAAGAGATTTGGAATTATCTGTGAGCTTTTTGATTGAAAACAAGCTGTGCATTTATTTTTACTAGAACTCCTGCAATAACAGGTAAATAGAAATAAATAAATAAATAAATCAGGCTGGACCCCTTCCCACCAGGTTTTCCTTTGCCCTTGGGGTTTGTTAACCTCAAATGAAGGGCCCAGTCTTGGCACCCCTGCCCAGGATGCATGGAAGCCTCCCCACTCATCCCATGCCCTTTATCGAAATGGCTGTTTGGGGACACCTAGATTAAGTCCTGAGGAAAAGGTTGGGGCACCATCTGGCTATGGCATAAGCCATTGGCCCTCGCGTCCTGCCCTCCTCACCTTGGCATGCCCCTTTCCCCCTGCCTGAGGTATCTGTGTGTGCCCAAGGTGGCACGGCAGCGGCTCGGCCTTTGGGGGCCCAGTGCCAAGGGCACAGAATGCCGTGCTGGGTCCAACTGGCCCCCAGATGACGGCATGAGGCCCTGGGATTGCACCCTCAGGCTCCCATCCCATGCACATTTCCCCAGGAGTAAGCCCCACTGAATGCAGTGGGATTTAATTCTGTATCCACCTGCAGGTAACTGAGCTGCAACTGAACAGGCATTTTTCTTGGTAGAGGCAGCTCGCAAAGGAGCAGCGTAGCAGCTGAATGGAAACTGTTTCTCAGCTTGGTGGGATGTGTGAAGAAGAAGCAGTCATTTGCAGACCCAGACCGTTCCTAATGTGAGGCGCATGGCATGGTTGCCTCCCATTTGTTGTTCTCTGTGTATTGTTTCCAGGATTTGTTTTTATACAAACAAGGGAGGGCTCAGATACTGTTTGTGATGCAGTAAAATCCTGGGGTTTGATCCAGCACCAGTGTTCCCCAGTGGAATGGGACTTCCATGTTCTCTCCTTCCTTCTGCAGCCTCCATGCATCCTCCAAAACTGCTCTAGAGGAATGAAGATGCTGGAACAAAGGAACGGCTGTGCTGGATCCAAGCCCTGATATTGAGGCTAATGCAATTCTTGAGAGTGACACATGTCAAAAGTCTATTTTATTAACACTGGATAAATTGACTTGCTCTGTCAAGTTACTTTATCAAGGTTTATCTGTATTAACAAAATAGGTAGCACTTCGAGTCACATTTCTAAAACTGTGACACATACAAACTATGTTAATATTACCATTTTGTACACAGTGGCAATTTGCTATGGATACCTTACAGACCTCTTCTTGAATCATTCTTCTTTCACATGCCAGGAGAGAATTTAAGGGTTTGTAAATTATTTCTTGACCTACATCATTTTGTATGAAATGAAATGCAAAATGTTCTTCAGAATAAAAAGGTGTAATTTATTATACTTGGGACTCTTTGTACTAACAGCTTCTAAATCCTAAAGATTGTTTCTTCTTGTATATGGTAAAATACAAAGAAATGTGGATTTGTGCTTTGGAACATTTCCCCTTGACCACCATGGGCATTATCCATGCGGAGGTTCTCTTGCACAAATGCCGTTGAAATCTGCGGGAACCATGTGGTTCGCTTCAGTGGAATTACTTGCCATGTGCTATAGCACAGTCTTCCCTAGCCAGGTGACCTCCATTCCCTTTATACTGGCTGAGAATGAGCAGAGCTGCGGTCCAAGACCTGAGGGCAGCAGGCTGGGAATGGCAGTGCTGCAGGATAAAGAAATAAATGCTTGTTGCTTCTACTTTCACAAATGTAGGCATCCTCTCCTGGGTTGGTTTTCCTTGAAGTTGAGGCCTTTGGCATCGTACAGTGTCACTGTGAAGAATCTAGTGGGTTTGTTGCTGACTGCTCACCAAGGACTCCTCATTAATGACTATTCAATGACTCCTCACCAACCAGAAGAGAAGGAACAACTGGGGTTCCACAGGATTCTGTCCTGGACCCAGTGTTGATCAATATCTTAATATAATGTTTATGCACAAGATGCTCCAAATTGCAGGGGGCGTGGGGGGAACAAACTGGGATGGGTAACTAACACTTGAAGAAATTAAAAGGATTCCAGATGACCTTGACATGATAGAGAACTCAGCCAACACTAAGATGAATTTCAACAGAGAAGTGTAAAGTTTCATCGAGGTAGGAAAAAGTGAGATGCACCGAATATGCGACTTGGCCATGACAAATATGAAAAGGATCTAGAGGTTTTCATCAAGCGCAAGCTAAGCACAAATCAGCTAGGAGGTACAAAGAGCTAAAGGGACTGATGCAGTTGTAGGCCACAATAAACATTGTCCAGATCACAAGATGTAATTCTGCCACTGTATTCTGCTTTGGTTAAAATTTAGTTGATGTATTGTGACCACTCCTGGGCAGTGCACTTTAAGAAGGATGTTGACAAACTCAAATATATACAGAGGGGCCTGAATAGCAAATCCTATGAGAAATGCTTGAAAGAGCTGCGTATGTTTAGCCTATTGAAGAGATGATTAAGAAATTAAATGAAAACTGCTTCAACTATTTGAAGGGCTGTCGCATGGATGACAGAGCAAATCCATTCTCTTTTGCTTCAAATCATATCAAATTGTGGTATCTTCAAATAGTGTTCAACTAAACATGAGAAAGTACTGCTGAACAAGTGTTCCCTGTTGAACTCTGCTTATAGCATCAGGAAGTCTTTTCTAACAAAATTGAGTGGAGACCTCATGTGTCTTCAGCTTCCAGGCTCTGCTCAAGATGGTGAAAGGCATGTAAGGCCAAGGACTGCTCTAGTTCCCCGCACACACGCACGCATGTGTGCACGTGTGTGTGTAGAGTCTACCTATTGAGAATGCTAGTGGAACTCTGATGTCTAGTATCTGCAATATGACTAATTAGCCATATATGCCTGGAAGGTTCTTTGCTGCTCACCCAACTTGCATTGTACCTCAAGAATGTACCTTTATTGGGAGTTTAGATTTTTAAAATACTTTTCTTCTCTGTTTTGAAAAGAAATTAACAGTATAATATACATGCTTAAATGCTGGTGTCATGTACAGGGTTTTTAAGGCACTTTGTAAATAAATTAAAAATGGTATTTCATAAATATGATGATGGTACAACACAGCTATTTTTGCTTGACCTACTACCATCTCTGTTCCCAATTTTTGCATGTTTTGGAGCGCTTGAAAAGTACACCAGTTTCACTACAGACAACAGTGGTACAAAAATATGGACTTATAGTTCATCCTTCCCCTCTCTTCAACACTTCCAACATTTCCTGTGTGGATCTTTGCCTGCGTGGCTAAAGTAAGGAGAGGGTTAGGGTTTTGGTGAGGTTGTGAAATGGGGAATATGGCTAAGGGGTTTTATCAAGGTGCCTGATCACAGGAGCTGGGCAAGTGTGTTTCACTGAATGTGTTACAGCACCTTTTAGATGGCTGTGCTGAGCATGCAAAGATTTAAGACAAGCCCCTCCCATGGAAGGCAGCAGGGCCCTTCCCATGGCCCCACTACCCCTCCTGCTGCCGGTACCACTGAGATTTGGCAGTAAAGCAGGAGGAGAGGAAAAAATCAGCCTGAAATTAGCATGTCATCTATAGGTTGATTTTAAGCAGAATGTGACACTTTTGAGCATCCGTTTTGTAGCTGTTAAGTCTTTTTCTTTTCTCCTGCAGTTGATATGGGAGCAGGAGTGCAACACACAAGAACTAGAGGTTCTCCCCCAGACTTGCTGAAGTCGTTTGCAATCTACGACCTAGCCAGGGATTCTTGGGGTCAGCACATGCAAGCTTGCCCCATCCCTTTAGCACTCCATCCCTCTGGCTTAAGCTTCCAGCAGACTGTTTCGTATGTTCTGTAATTACATCAGCATGCTGCAAATAGGACATTGGTGAAGGATATCAAATGTTGAGATCATTTCAGGTGATTAATAATTGCTCCCAGGCATTGTTAGGCATTCAGGCAAATGAGTGGATTAGAACAGAGAAAACAGTATTTGCCATGACAGTAAAAGCAATCCTAAACGAAACATGGGGGGAATATATCATCCAAGGTTATGCCACTCAGTGCTGTTGGGTTCATAATAATCGATGGATCTGTTACATACTAGAGAATAACGCAGTGAGAATCACCTACAATCATGGAAATGACTCCTGCTTTCTGGTAAGCATGGCATGCAGTAGCATTGATCTTCACACACAGCAGCTTTGAGTCAGATGCTGTATTTTAAAATGGGGCTCCCATCAGTCACATCACAGTGGGACAATAAATCTAACATGATTCTGACAATCTCTGCCACTTAAAAGCCCTAAAGGTAATAATGTGCTACATTGCTGGCCAGGATTCCCTGAACGTGCTACGTGCACACAAAAACTGCCATTCTACAAGCTGAAAGTCTGCATTTTTAAAGAATATACACCTCACATTGATGGATATGAGCTTTTACATTTTATAATGCTGAGTAAATTATGTTATTCTCTATTTCAAGAAAGAACATCTATCACAGAAACGAGTTACCTGATTCCTTAAGGGACAGGGCTCATGCAGTCACATTTTCTCTTCAGTAGCATCCTTATTCCAACCTGCCCTTCTTTTCCCTGATGAGTTCCAACGCGCCACAATTTTACTGCTTTGCAGCAGCACCAGGTAGCAGGACCTGCTCGGGAGCATATGCAGTTGTCCCTCCAGCTAGGATCCCTTCTTTTTTTTCTAGTCAGAATTTTTTTTTATTTGTCCATTTTTCTGGGCTAAGCAGTTTTGCTTTAACAGTTCCAGAAGACTTTTCATGAAATGCTTTATTTACTGAGGTGGCATGTTGAATTGACTGAAAAGTAATTCCTTGTTTTAATATGCAACTAATTCATTAACATGATCTGATAGTAGCATTAGCATGTCACCCTTGGACTGCAAACCAGGCTGCTGGCTCCACTCAGCCCATGTCCTGCTTCAAGCTATTTGCTGTATTGACCATTATCAGGGTGCTATGTAATGACAGAGCAATTCCATTCTTTGCCTTTATGTATCTAGTACCAAAGTTAAGAGGGAGCATTGTTTGGCTCTGGGGATGATTCATATGCACAAACAAGCTTCCAGACCAATTATCTGCATGTTTACTCAGGAGGGCAGATTCAGCCCTCCCTTGAAAGTGTGCACATGAGGGTGTGAACAGGTATGAACAGGCCAACAGATGAGAGGGTCAGACACATTTTCACATCACGTCAGTTCAAAAGCAAACACTTTCCAACAGGGCCAGCTCCACAAAAGCAACTGCAACATCAAGCACTCAGTTCTGCTGAGTGCCTTTAAGTGCCTCCTAAGAACCTAAGAAGAGCCATGCTGGCTGAGACCCAAAGCTTGTCCACTACAGCAGCAGTCCCCAACTTGGGCTCATCCAGAGGGTTTGACCTTCAACCTTCCTCATTCCCAGACAACATGGCCTATGGTCAGGACTACCGCAAACTGTAGTCAAGAAACTTCTTGTGAGTTGTGAAGTCCAGTGTCCAGCAAGTTTCTCCCCCAGGTCTCTGCTGTGGAGGAAGAGGGATGCAGGGATGCTCCATTAGCTCTGCAGAGTCTGGTTCCATAAACTGTTTTCATCACAGCTGGTCATTAAATTCCATAAAAGTAGGAGCGTGTGCTGGAGTTTTTGTCTTGCCTTGCAGCACCTCTTCCTTTTACATTGTGCCTTTCAGAACATGAGCCTGAGCCCAGGGACTGTCTCCTCTTGCTTTTTTACGTCCCTCACCTGGGGAAACTTTTTGGCAGAGGAACAGGATGAAATGGCTTCAAAGAAATAATGAAGACAAGTACAGATACCACATGCATGCATGTATGAACAGGCCATATTTCAGCTGAGTTCAGTAGTCATTCTGAATGCATGCAGAACTGCACTCTGCTGCAGGCAAGACCTCTCCTGGATATGGTATGGTGGAGAATTAAGCAAAACCAAACCAAAGCCACCTCACATATACATGAAGTGGTGAGAGTTTTGCTAGCAGACACTGTGCATGAGCCACAGCTGGTATGCTCAGCTATGTTAATAAGGGCAACCAGTTTCCGGGGGGGGGGGGGGGGGGGGGCAAAGCTCACTCTTGCTTTACATTGACAGGTGTGCGCAACCTGCTGCTGTGTGTACAAACAGGTGAACTGGGTCCCATGTTATGTCTTGGGTTTAGGATTGCATTTTAATAGCGCGCTGTGTCTTTATGCCCCTGGTGAGGCATGGCAGCCGCACTGATTGCCTGCACCTTGCTTCATGCACTGAGTGCTTCCAAGCCCCAGAGGCTCATGTGCTTCTGGAGTGCAGGACACTGGACTGCACCCTAATTTATAAAAATGATCAAGCAGTGATGACAGCAGGCTGCTATTAGAAAGTATCTTAAACTGAAAGCCAGGTAATAAAATGACAAAATGGAATATTTAGTGATGAACAATTAAAACCTTTTAATGGCAACCTTTGTTACAATTAGCAACAAATATGGTTCAGAGATTAAATTTCATTTCATTTCATATACATTTCTTGCAAGATATAACCATTAAAATTCTAGTTGTATGCTAGTTGTCTTCATCAGAGGTTTGGGTTATTCTCGAAAAGGCACAGTTCAGATTTATTGCCACAATGTGAATACTCCATTCCTGCAACAGCCAAGATTCCCGTCCTATAGGAAATCTAGCACTCACTTTTGCCCCCTCCAGTCTTAGCAACAGATGGAATGGGAGTGGACACAGAGGGCAAACATGCCCCGTGGGCGCTAATGAGAATCTCTTGCATTCCTCGCAGACAGGAAATGGGAGTTTTTGCATGAAATAACAGTGAGGCTATCCTTCCAAGCTTGACTAAAATACTGTTCAGGCATGGTGATAACCACTATCAGGAAAGAGTCTGTGATTATCCCTAGCTGTCTCTTCCTTGCCTTTAACTGATTACGCTCCTGAACTGACTTTATTGCCTAGTAAAATTTATCTCAAAGCAGGTTAAGGGCATAGTTTCCCATCATAAATGACCGAGTTACTAAACCTTGTGCGACCTGTTGCACACAGCAATGTACAAACGGACCTGCTAATAGTAGCCTGATTGCAGGATTCAACCAACCCTCAGCTTGTCAGTCATGGCCATGCCCTCCACAGCCTCTGCCAGTTGATCTTCTTCACATCAGGCGGCCATCATGTAACCTGCTATTCCTATTAATCACTCCTCTACTTAAAATCATTTGGTTTGTATGCTACTTTTGTGCATTTTTAAAGATATATTAGCTACTTTCAAGTGCAGAATCATGACATCAAAAAATGTTCAGCTATATTTAGAATTAAAAATATCTGAGATCACTTGCCTAAAATCAGCTGTTTTGTGCATGGGCCAGTGTAAAGACTATTCTCTAATAGCAAGAAAACCATTTTGGTCAATGCCCACACATTTGGTAAATCCAACACATTTAATTGGGACTAAAAACTACAGTAGAGCTTGAGAGAGAATGAATTCTCTTATTCCATGAACTTCAATGGAATTTTGTTTTTCTGGAGTGCACTTTACTATTGGTATTGAACCAATGACCACTATTTACATTTTCTGCACTATACTTGATGTAGATCTGAAGAAACCTCATACAAAATTGCACTTGTGGTAATGTAAGGTCAAAGCATATCAACTACACCTTGACTTGTTTGCATTTGTTTTGCCAGCTATGTAAAGGCCTACTCAAGATTTGAGGTCAAGTCCATCTTAAGATCCTGCTATACACACTAATAAATATCTAGCTGAATCAGCCATGTTGTTACTCGATCATTTCTGGGATAACAGGTTTTCCCTCTTATTACTAGAGGATTCAGCCAACACCTTTTGAACAACTTCCATTACACACCGAATCCTATTTGACAGAAAGTGGATTATAAAGCAATTTCAAGAGATAAACTGAAAGATGTTGCATTTGATACTCATTCTCATGGCAAAGGTAAAGGCAAGATGCTCAGGGCCCTGGCCTGCGGCTGGCAGATACTGTCTAGCTGGCCATAAGCAAAGACAGAGGCTCACTGTGACCTCAGAAAACTCTTCCAAGGTCACAGTGGCAACTCTGCCATTGAAGGGCCTCCCTCAACCCTCTCAGCCAGTCTGGTGGAGGCCCCAGAAATAGAAGACTGTCTTTAGGACAGGTGCTGGGGGCATTCCAGCAGGTGGGGCAAGGTGGCACTCCACCAGCTTCTGTCCAATCCAGCCCCTCTTCCTTAAGAGAAGGGGCAACATGCTTTCGAGGGTGAGGGGAGCATGGAGGCAACCCTGGTCTGCCTGCTTCTCCTGCACTCCACAGGATGACTGTGACCTTCTGAGTAGAGAAGGTGATGGGCATCCACATAGGACTGTACTGCTAGACTTCTATATGCCAGAGAGAAAATTGCAGCTCCCTAGCGCTGTGTTTCCAAAGTTTTCGGTTTATACACAGGGACATTTTTCTCTTGAAGTGATGGCAGCCCCTTGATGATATCAGCAGCCTTCTCTGCAATCATGATGGTTGGGGCATTTAAATTCCCACTGACAATGCTAGGCATGACTGAAGCATCAACAACTCTGAGGTTTTCTGTGCCTATAACTCTTGTCTGGGGATCAACCACAGCATTAGGATCCGAACTCTGCCCCATTTTACAAGTGCACGAAGGATGGTAGGCACTATCAGCCTTCTGTCTCACGAAAGCATCTATTTCTCCATCAGTCTGAACATGTCTTCCTGGCTGAATTTCAGGTCCACGGAATTTATCAAAGGCTTCCTGGGCAAATATCTCTCTAGCTAGCTTCACACACTGACGGAACTCCCACATATCTCTTTCTGTAAACAAAGAAAAGAAAGGAAAAGAAAGGAAAAGAAAGGGCAACAGTTCTCAGCGTAATATCCAAAATTTCTGTTTCTGCAGTTAAGACAAATAAACCAAACTAACCTAGAGTACTAGAGGTTGCGATGGAAAGCAGTATTATCCAGAAAAAGCTATCAACCACTTATTTAAGAATGTGGATTTTGCTCAGAACAACAACACTGGACAATTTTCCAGGAAAAGGAAAAAAGCCCCCACCATCCACCTGCTCTGCTGGGTCAAAGTGGAAGGGCTCTTGGTGGGTCGTCAGTCAAATAATTCCCCTCCCTGGCGCAGGCGAGATGGCTCCATTGGCGTTTCATTCCAATGACTAGATTTATTTTGTGATCGAGTCAGACAACTGAATGTTTTCAAGCTTAACAACAGCCCTGACTTCATGCCATGAAGGCATGAGAGCTTGGTGTGCATATCAGAGATTCTGGACTGGCATAGGCAAGTTTTGCAAGCACCAGTTCAGGAAACTCCAGTTGGCCCAGAAGGCTCTGCAAAGACAGTATTTGCAAAGGACTCGTTAAAGCAACACTTCTGGGCACAGACTGTGACCATTTTGTAATCACTGTGCCTTGGATCTCTTTAGATAAAGGGCAAGCAAGGGAAAGCTGACAGGTTAAATGAGGCCTGCAGGAGTTCCTCCTCTAGTCCATCAGCTTCCATCCACAGGCTTTGATCCTCTTCTAGCATAAAAAGCTCAACCAGCTGAGCACCGGGAAAGGGCCCCTTCATGTATCGCCCAACTTCTCCCTCCTGAGAAGGGGCAGCACCTGGAGAAAAAAACTGCTGAATTAATCTTCCCCACTCACCCCAAAGCTTCTTCTGCAGATGTTTGCCCTGCTTATGTCTGAGGAGGCGGGGGGGGGGGAGGGTCTACCTCTGAGCAGGTCTACCTGAGCATGGTCTACGTCTTTGCATGGTCTACCTCTGAGCAGGGTTCCAGTCAGTAACACCACCACTCCGGTGCTTCCCCCCTTTGCCTTTGGCCTCCACTCAGATGGGATCCAGCCAAGGAGAACTTTCCCAAATGGGAATTTAGCCTTTGAGTGAAAAGGATACTCCCTGCCTGCTTTAGATAACTTGGCTCTACTGGAGTTCCATCCACTTAGTAATGAGAACATTTAATAATTACTGTGAACATTTGTTACACGTTTGATGGAAGTAAGTAGCAAACTCTGCCATAACCTACACCGTTTTGGATGGGTGAATGGAACAGGAACAGGAACAGGTAAGCAACACTGTCCACAGGTAAGTGCAAGAGCATTTAGTTACATATAATGGACTTTATGAAACGGACAAAGAACAAAGCACAGATGGCTTGACAATTACCTGCTGACAAATAGTTGGGCTCGAGGATGGGATGCTCTCTGGGGTCTGTGCTTTTCAGCTTCAGCCAGCCAATGCTGGTGCTTCGCATGGGCCCAATATGCACCTGAAAAACCAAATGTGCTGAAACATGCCATCTCTGTGCTCTTTTTGAACTAACAGAAAGTCTGAATTTGGATTGTCTTGTAAGCTGTTTACACCGTATGGGCTGCTTTGGATAATCACAAAGATCTTCATTTATCTTAAGCCAGACTTCTCCGTTACATGCAAACCAGGGAACTCTCACTTAATGCTGGTCAACAAGCCAGGAAAATAAGGTAGGAGCACCAATGGATTCACAAATAAGTAAAATTTCTTTTACTATAAAATGCAAGGACCCTGATTTAGCAGTGACAGAAGGCTTTTAGCATGGATTACATCATGCATTAATAAGACACAAGAAGAGTCCTGCTGGATCAAACCCGGGGTCCATCTAGTCCAGCATTCTGTTCACACAGTGGCCAACCAGCTGCCCAGGAAATCCACGAAGGACACGGCCACAGCAGCATCCTCCAGCCCATGTTCCCCAGCATACTGCCTCCAGTACTGTAGGGAGCATGATGCAGACAGTAGCACTGATAATCTCCTCCAATAATGCATCTTATTCCCTCTCAAAGCCATCCAAATTGGGAATCACCACCGTATCATTTGACAGTGAATTCCACAGTTTATGCGCTACGTGTGGAGAGCTTCCTTTTCTCTCTCATGAACATCCCACTTTTCAATTTCATGGGATGAGCCTGGGTTCTAGTATTCTGCAAGGGAGAAAAATGTCCTCTTTTCCACTTGCTGGCAAATTTGTACCCCTGCATTTTCCCTTGCTCCCCTTTTCTCTAACTGTAGGAACTTTTTTCTGTTTGTGGAGTTGCTCCCACACTTTGATCGTTTTAGGTCCCAATCCAGGGGCGCTGCTGCAGACGCATTCATCCAACACATGGCGTGAGGCACGGCTTTGCTGCAGCCAGCCTCAAAGGGTGTGTGTTTGCTAGACGGCCATGCTCAACTATCTCGAATAAGCATCGGGGAGAGGGGCCTGGGGCACGGAAAGGAATCAGTGCAGGCCATCAGCCCCCTCCCTCCCCGCCGGCATGTCCTTCTCCTGCTTCTCCAAAGCCCAGCTGCATTCATGGAGAGGCAGCTGACCCAGTTCTTTCGGTGCCGGCTGCAGAGATGGGATGGCAGAGCAGGGGTGTGGCCTTCAGAAGCAGCCCCGAGATCATAGGAGCGAGGAGCTGGGCTCTGAAAAATCCTAACAACCCACCCTCCCAATATTAGTGCGCCTCCTTACTGGGAAGTGTGGTGGCACTATCGCTGTTTACAAAGCCATAATGCAAGAGAAACAGCAGCATCTGATTGAAGCCTCTATGCAATGGTGGTGCTGATGAGATTCAAAGGAGCTTCCAAGGACAGAATCTAATTTTAAATTTCCTTTACATGTAAAGCAGCCTTGCTCCAGCACAGTCTGTGATAGTTTTGCTCGGTGGGCAGGTAAGCTCTGCTGCACATTGACCGGAGTTCTTGTGCCACTTACCTGATACGCTTCACGTTGAGAAGGAACCCGCCCATGGTCAATCACCTGAGAAGGGAGGAAATGGAACTGGATATCTGGGTGGGAAACTCCTGGTTGACTTCTAATGAATCCACCAGTTTCTAGGTGAGCAGTGGCGCCACTACCTGAATAAATTCAGAAAGCATGCCGGAGGAAAGAGCTGGGATCAGAAAAAGCAAATTTCATCACAGGATGCTACCCCATGCTCTGCAAAATAGACTGGCCACCGTTTCGCAAAAGTCAGCTTCTCCTCTGTCTTCTTGCATTCAGCTTTGCACTTGAGGTCCAAAGGGCATAACTTTGCTGGACCACACCAAGTCCGCTTCACTCATCACTATCTGATTTTAAAACTGAGAAAAACTACTGGTGCATCCCCCTTACGGTAAAGTGCTGACACTTAAGGCATTCCATGAGACAAAAATAAAACCAGATATTTGAACAGAGGCAGATATTTTAAGACCAAATGACATGTTCTGTGATTCCTCGGAAAGGAGTGGGCGGCAGCAAACTTCTTGAAGGAAGGTTTCACTGAAAAACAAAGCATGCGCTATTTGCCAGTCATAGATGAAAGCCTTCCTACAAGGTGCGATTCCTTATCTGCTTCAGTGCAAAACCAGCCTGCTCAGGTGCAAGGCTGGCCTACCCTTTGCCTTGTGATGTGGTCCTGACACATCTTTGAACTTCCCTTCCAAGTATTTTGTGCTGTGAATCAAGTTGCAGGGTTCTAAAAAATTTCCATTGCTATTACTTCCTGTTTGGTGCAAGGAGGTTAGCATGAATAAACCGCTCCAGGCTGCTGAGGGAAAGCTCAGGTATCTTTCCAGGTATCTTTTTCCTTGCATGGAAAGGTGCTGTTGTTGGGGGAGAACGTGTGGAAGAGCTGAAGTACGCTGATGCTTACATGTCAGAGAATCAAATCTGGATGGGAGGGATAGAGAGCTGCTGACTGAATGCAACATGTCTGTAAGCAGCTATAACAAGATGCATGCAGAATCAGGGAGAAGTCTTCTGGATACAGTGAAATAAAGCAGGACTCATGTAGATTCTGGATGCACAATGAAATCCTCCCCAAAAAGGTCAGTAAGTCCTTTTGTGTATGATGTACTGCAACAATATGCCTTTTCAGTCTTTGCTATAGTTTATCTTTCCAAGGTATGGAGGAGTGCAGACTTCTAAAAATTCATGGCACATTTCACATTGCCTGGATGCAGTTCCCAGTGTGCACATCACATACTGCGCATTTCCCCAGCATAATAAGAGTGCATGGAAGGTCAGTAAGACTGTGTCAGTTTTCATGCAATGCTTCTGCCTTATGTTTACGATCCCCCTTCCCATCCACCCACTGCATCACAGCCCACCCCATCCAGCAGAGGCATCTAACCCTCTGTGCAGCATCTTCCACAGGATGAAGCAGCTGCAGAAGTCTGTTTCCACCAGCCCTGTTCCTTCCACACTTCAAAACCCGTGTCTGGATCAAATCCATCGGAGGTACCTTAATTCCTGCCAAGATGGGCTTTTTATTTGAAAAGTTGGTATGGTTCCCTGTCAGAAAGAAAGCACAACTAGGCGTGTTTAAATTGTACCTGTAAATTTCCAGAGCCATTCAAGACCAATCTTGATCATCTGAAGGGGCTTTTGTGAGTTGTACAATGTGACAGGCTGAGTGCACTCCTGTTGCACGTACAGTTCTAAGTGATCTTGGAGATTCTGTCCAACTCCTAGGAGAAACGATAAAAAGCCCACCTACTTGTAAGCAAGCAAGCAAGCATGCCCTCATCAGTGCAAGCAGATCTTTATTCGATCCAATCATTGCAAAGCTGAATTACAACTCTGTGTATCATTAGGAGATACGTATTATTCCATACGAACCTGGAAGATGGCAGACAACAGGGATTCCTAATTTTTTGAGATCATCTGAATTTCCAACTCCAGACAACATAAGTAGCTGTGGGGAATTTATGGCACCTCCACTTAAAATAACTTCTTTACTAGCAAAAACCTGAAATAAAAGAAAACTGATTATAAATCCACTTGATTTTAACCAAACGAAAAACAAAAGGACGCTTTCAGGAAAGAGCTGTGCCCTATTTGTGGCAATTTCTGTACTGATTACCTGAGGCTCAGCATTTCTGGATTCTAGACTGCCGGTCTGAGATGACTGCTTAACATCTGCCAGGTCATTAGTCAAAGAGAAATGGGTGACAGCTGTGCAGCTGTGTCCTAAAGACCAGGGTTGATCGGATTTCCTAAAGTTTTCTGCGTCATCCGCATGAACTGATTCAGTCTTGAGCCAAAGGCTTCTATTGGTTCTAAACCACACAGTTCCCAAGAGTATCGATTCTTCTCTACCCACAAGGGGGCTCTTCTCTCCATAAAAGGGTATTCCTCTTGCAAGCAGTCAGTGGTTGTGCGTAGCAAGTTTTTGATTGGTATAGTCCCCGTGAAGGCAAAGAAGAGGTTGTGCTCTCTAGAAGTAACACAGTAACAAAATGGGACAGACCCATGCCCAGGATGGCTAGAAGGGTTGCCCACAGTTTCTGTCGGTTGCTCCACAGCCTCCATTGCCCATTTTCCAAAGAAGAGTTGGCTCCGTCAGGCTCATTCATTGAAAGACTGGCAAAGTGTGCCGAGTTCTACCTATGCCTCTCTTCAAGGCAAAAAAGACACAAAGAATGTCCACCAGCCTAAGTGAACATAAATAATCAAGAAATAATAACAAGAAGAGATTAAAGAACAAGAGAAAGGAAAAAGAAAATGCTTTCACATTGCCTGGATGCAGAAAAGTTCCCTAACGAGGGCACCGCAATGGAGGTCCAAAGAGGACCAAGGGAACCTGTGGGGACACGTGCACTGAGACTGGAGGGGAGGGCTCCGGGCCAAGTTACTCAGCTACAGAAGTCCCTGAAATGAGACTCCAAGTGGGCACAGAGCCTGCACACGTGATGAGCAGAGAGCACAAAGATGACTCTTCAGCCATAAACGATCACTACGCTAAGGAAGAGAATATATATTTAAATCTCAGGTCAGATCCACTTCTGCTGTGTTAATCAGGTAATCTACAAGCATATAAACATAAATTTATATAAAATGTTCTGACTGTACAATAATGGAACTGATTCCCTAGGGAGGTTGTGGGTTTTTCCACACTAGAGGCATTCAAGATGTAGCTGGACAGCTATCTGAGAGATAGTTTAACTTGGAGCACTGTTGGTTGGACCCAATGGCCCTCTGGCCGCATTCAACTCTAGTATTCTAGAATTCTATGTTGTGATGGTAACTACCCTGTTTTAGGTGCCCATTTTAAGGCCT
The DNA here is from genome assembly GCF_004798865.1 of Varanus komodoensis. NCBI lineage: Eukaryota > Metazoa > Chordata > Lepidosauria > Squamata > Varanidae > Varanus > Varanus komodoensis. The sequence continues at coordinate 14,336,712 of NW_025336346.1, forward strand.
ATCGGTTTCTTTCTGTGTGTGTGTGTGTGTGTGTGTGTGTGTGCACGCGCGTGCACGTGCGTAGGTGTATGTACTTGTGTAAATTCATTCCATGGCTGCCTTTTCTTGGAAATTAACTAAAATCCAAGCTCAGAACCTCACCAAAATCCAAGCATAGAAAAATTTTGGAAAAATCAAATGTCTTTTTGGACTTTTGTTTAGGGCCTAGCATTAAATTACCAAGCAACAGTGTTTTAATGCAGTTTATTTTTAGAATGATATTTTTCTAAGTGTTGATGTTTTATATAGCTTTTCCCCTTAATTTATTCTTCCTTTGGGCTGAGGAAGGCTATAAATGTGAACGAGCAAATGAACAGTTTCTGAAGAGGTGTCCTTGTGTAGCTGTCTTTACCGAGTAAGCAGTGCATGATTTTACTTGCTTGGTTTCTAGATAATAAGAATTTCTGAGTACAACTTTTACTGAAACGAATGGGAAGTACTAGGACAGACTTTTCAAAGGCAAATGTTACAACAAGATCATGGCAGCCAAGTCAGTGGGATTATTCTGAGGCAAGTAATCTAAGGAGAGACAAATCAGCTTTGAAGACAGGAAAAATGAGAAGCCTGCAGATCATCAGGATGGCCGAATTAATTGAGTACCTCACCAATACAGCAGCCATGCCTTAAACCTCATTCACATCAACTTCTGCCCAGCATCATTAATGGAAAGACCCTTTTATGTGGCAAGAATACACATTTTGCAGATCAATGGGAGATTATTTGGTTCCATCTTCTGATGACCAACAGCAGCCATTTGGTGATACAAATCTTGTCCATGACAAATGGCATCTTTCAGGTCCCTGACATGAGATACTGCAGCACCATGCTGCATTTCTTTTAGGGCACTGCATGCTGGAGGACGCTCCAAACAACTATCAAGGGGGATAGCACAAAGCTAGACAAAATATTAAAAAGTTAACAGAATGATGGTTATTCATCATTAGTGGGTTTTTTTGTGCTATTAGTGGTTTTTTTAGTGCTATTAATATTTCTTTCCTCCTAAGGAAGAACTGAAGAGCTTTGAGAGATAATTGTGATTTTTATCTCAATCATCATATTAAAATTCAAGGTCTCCCTAAAAAAGTACACAGTTTTTCCCCAAAACATATTCCATTTATAGAACTCATGCTATAAGACATGACAATGGCTTTAAGCATAATTAAGATGGATTAGACAAATTTATGGAAGAAATATCAAGAAACAATAGGATGAATGAAACCATCTTCAGAAGTAAGCAAACTGATTCTGGGAACAAAGAGGAGATGATGGTAATCACCATAAAGCCAGTTTATTTCTAACTTTTTAAATTGCTCAAAGCCTTGCTATCTGAGAGCAAGCAATCTCAGCAAAACATTACAGAACAAAATGGAAAAACACAACATACTGCAATTAAGGGAACAGATTTCCAGCATAAAAAAATCCAGAGAGAATAAAAATAGGTAACTTAAAAACATGCAGCACACAAAGAATATGAAAATGCAGATTATTAAAAGATCTGAGAGAAAGGAGCCAGGCAGGACAATCTGAACAGTCAATGAAATCCTGTTTCTGACTTTACACCATCCATATGAGCAGTTGTCTAAAGGACTGTCACCCAATTATAGCAATTATAACTGATTAATCCTGTAAGTGACAGTACAGACAGTTTCAACTGGTAAAGCAAATTTTTATGAAGAAAAATACTTTTTATCTAATGGAAAACAGAAGTGCAAAACACAGACTGCAGCAGGCATTATTTTAAAGACTATCTCCTCAAGTGAGAAAACAAACAAAATTTAGGAAACAAAGTGTATTTACTCAGAAAAAGCCGTTTTTGTCTAGACTTGTATAGGATTTGTCCCCTAACAAATGCAACATTTATTTCAAAATTAAATAAACCAACCAGCCAACCAACTTTCATTAACTGTGGGTAGCTAGCTGCTATGTCTACATAGACTTTCATGATGGGGGGGGGGGCGGTGTAAGTCTCAAACATGCAAGTCAGGCCCCGTTTTGATTAGGTTCTTGTGCAAAGGGCCCAGTGAATATCGGGCACTATCAGCAGGCGGAGCGCCTCGCACTCCTTCTCCCTGGCAGAACACAGCAGTGCATCTGGATGAACGTATCCCAGGGTTTCCGTATCCATTTCACTTCTCCAAATGCATCTGCTACTAGCAGAACAGCAGCCTGAGATAACTCTGATGTAATAACAATTTATGTTAATGTCAACTGAGTACCTATTTCATTTTCGGGTATTTTTACTCCCTCTGCAGAGTCAATTAAAAGAATCTTACCTTTTTCTTTTCTCCGTTTTTAACATATTCAACACCCACGGCTTTGGTACCTTCAAACAAAACTTTTGTTACAAGTGTACCATCTTCTGCTGACAGGTTTGGACGGGACAATGCCGGGTGAAGGTAGGCACTAGCTGTGCTCCACCTCTGACCTTCAAGATACAAGTTTTCAATTAACAGCAGCAATAATCCAAATGATTATTGGCAGATATCCTGACAGTGCTATATCAAGAACTTTTGATTATGTATTGCTATTATATATTGTCTCTGCATATCTTATATGTCCTATTGCTGTTATATATGCTTCTTAGCAATTATCACCCCAGTAGACAAACTGATAATCTATTGACCTAGACATAGGAACAGTTCTACGCAGTCATACAGATATACTTTCTGCACAATGTATGCAAAACGTTACTGGAGGTGCACGCACAACCTGGTCTTATCACTTCCTCCAGTTCTGCATGCATGTCATAATACCACAATGACAAAGTGTAGGGCTCCCGTTGGCCAGGCCCTCTGTTCCAGGCCAGGCCAGGCCAGGCCAGGCCAGGCCAGGCCAGGCCAGGCCCTCTGTTCCACTCTGACAGCTGTCAGAAAGCAGGCATTGCTGGCCACATATAAAGAAATTCTTTTACTGCAGCTGTAGTTGCAGTCCCATGAACTGTGTGCATAAAGCTTTGTCAAAGAAAAGAAGCACTTGTATTTAAGGATTAAAATGAAGAATTAAGCATAAATTAAAAACCTTAAGCGCTATCAAAGTTTGCTTGTTCGAAACGAAAGTAACTGTCCATCAGCTAGAATTCTCTCTGCCAAAAGGAATGAGTCCAATGAATTGAGGACTAATAATAATAATAATAATAATAATAATAAAAATTACCATCATTGCCATACCACCCATAGGCAAAGTTCTCTGGTGCTTTACAACAATAATCATAGATTTATTCACTCAGGTCACTCAACCAGATTCTAACCATGCCTGATCCTGCTTAGCTTCCAAGATTAGGCAGAATCAGGCACTTCAGGCTATACAGAATGAACTCTGTGAAAAGAATGTTTTTAAAAGAATCCCATGTTGTTTACACAACTTCCCTAGCAACTTCCATCAAAATACCCAAGCACTTAAAATAAAAAAGGAAAAATAAGAAAAAAATCAGTGTTTTAAACTGATTTAAATGTTAATAAAACTGTGGCTGGCTCGTCATCAAAGACTTGTTTACATAAAAATGCCTGCAGCGTGCTGAAAATGAAACCATGTTGATGCCTGTCTGACATCAACAGGCTGGGAGTTCCACAGAAAGGGGGACCTCAGTACACTCAAGGTTCTGCTGTGAGTTGACTCCAAATAGACTGAAGGTCCATGCACAAACAGCATGTCTGCTTCATCTGATGACACCAGAGATGGGGGCAGGTTAGTATGGGAGACACCGCACTCACAAATAACAGCCAGCATAGCTCTGTTAATAGAGGTGCTACATGCTCCTGACAACAGCTGAGCTGCAATCATCTGCAGCCTCCCAACCAGCCTTATAGGCAGCCCCATGTAGAGCGTATGACAACAATCCAATCCTCAGTTCTTGAGGTTACTAAGACCTGTACAATGGTAGCCAAACTATTGCTGTCTAGGAGGCGCAATAGGTGGCACGCCAGTCAAAGCTGACTGAAGACATTCCGAGCTGCCATGGCCACTTGGGCCTCCAGGCGGAAAGAATGGCCCCGGAATAACTCTAGGCTATGCGCTTGATCTCTCAACGGCAGTGCACCCCATCCAAAACAGGAAGTGCTATCCCATGCAGAACAGTCAATGGACTGGACAACCCCTCACGCAGCGCCTCCATGTCGCTGGGATTCAGCCTCAGTTTGTACAGCCTAAGGCACTGATCCAGGAGGTGCACAGCTTCATCTCAATTCAGATGTCACAGGAAAATAGCGTTGTGTGTCATCAATATACTGAGCACAGCTGGGGCTCCAAACTGCCTAACAGATGCTCTGAATAGACATTGAGTAACATTAGAGACAAGGTGGTAAACTGCTGAACCCTGTAGATCATCAAAAAGCCTTTCAACTGGCCCCCTATTCAAAAAGTTTGAGGACCCCTACTGTAGATCCATTGCCAAGCAGACAAGGAAAAGCTGGCCAGTGCTACACTCTGAAATCAACCCTGTAAGAAAGACCAATGCCCAATTAACAGGTTTACACTTGCTCTGATCCTGTTTTGATAGGTTCAGAGCAAACAATGCTAGTTTAGTTCTGCAACAAGGTAAAGGGCATATAGTAATAGATCTAGACAATCAGGGTGCTTCAAGGATGCTTACAACTGCCCTACCATAACTTTTTCAAGTATCTTCTATAAGAAAAGAATATGCACAACTGGGCAGCAGAAGATTCAGAGTGAGTTTCTTTTGGAGTGGTCTTAACCTTTTCCAAAAAAGGAACCACCCCTTGTTAATTACTTCCTGGACACACACAGAAATACCCCACCAGCAACTTCATATTAACCAGAGAGAGATCATGGTGAATGAAAACGAGTGCGTCTTTGTGTCTTCTGGTGGTGGTGGGGAGCATGTGTGTGTGTGCAAGCGGGTGGAGGAGCATGTACTTTCAGTACATCACTGAGATAAATGTATGGCATGCGCAATTGTGTGGCTTCCCCACCCACCATTTTGCATTCCTGAGCATAGAATTTCCTTCTCCGTGCAACGTGGGTTGCTGTTGGAACAGAATGAAACTCTAAAGGAGTGCTTTTGTGCAGCTGATTCAGTAGTTCATTACTATATGCAAAAGGATGGGTTTTGGTATTCACCCTGCTTGTGGGCCATGCCTACCCCTGAGTAATTAAGTCTTTCTTACTTCTGAGTAGACATGTGTAAGCTGGATTTTGCAGCACACTAGTTCAGAGGCTATACTTAGAAAGAAATGCATTCTGATGCTCTCAGCATTTGCTGGTGGGTTCTAAGATTCCTGCTCAAAGGGTATTACCTTCACCATCATCCTTTTGCTGTCTCTGGTGAGCCTTTGGCTCAGTAGATACCACACTTAGTAGGTATCAGCTGCCACTGCTGAGTTGCCTTTTTCAACCAGCATTCCGTAAGTACCCTCAGGTCTCAGAAATTTTACATCTTCCTACTTTGGGATGCTCTTTTCCCTTTTTATGTCAGCCTGTCATGTCTCACTTGGAGAATAAGAAAATCCACAAGTAACGCGCAGCTTGCTTTAATTTCGTGACACCTCTTGAAAGTTTTGTTTAATTCAATTTGTTTGGGTTTGTATATCAGGGAAATATGATTGCATTTGGGCTCTCAAAAGGAAGGGCTAACTCTAATATTAACAATAATTATTCTCTCTGTTCAAGCACCACAATGTGTGCGTATCAACACTCAGAACAAGAATTAAAGAAATATGCCAAAGTCACCGAGTTGAAGTTTCACATTAAAAAAAAAGAGCTCTCATTAGTTCATTTATAAAGGCTAAATTTTCCAGTTGTCCAATCATCTTTAAAAATATTCCAAATTACAATCATTAGTACAAATGTTTTCTTTGATTTTTTTAATTGTTAAACAAATTATTTAGTATTATTAGTATGAAGGAACTGAAAATAAAACTGCCAAGGTCGTACTCCTCTTATACAAATTTTTCATGCGATTGCAGTTAGAATATTGTGCACAATTTTGGCCACTGCACCTAAAAAGGACATTAATGAGTTGGCAAAAGTGCAGAGAAGGACGGGGGGGGGGGACTTCGAGCAACTCCCCTATAAGGAATGGTTACAAGATTTAGAGTTGTTGTGCTTAGAAAAAAAGAAAGTAAGAGGAGACATGACAGAGGTGTTTAAAATTATGCATGGTGTGGAGGAAGTGGAGAGGATGATATTTTTCTTCCTATTCCACGGGACAATGGGTCATCCCATGAAGTCGATTGGTGGTAGATTTAGGAGAGATAAAGTACTTCTTCACAGTGAACTATGAAATTCACTGCGACAGGAAGTAGTGATAGCCACCAATTTCGACAGCTTTAAAGGTGGACTGGACAAATTCAGGGAGGTGAAAGCTATCAATGGCTACCAGCCTTGTTGGCTATGTTCTGCCTCCATTAACAGAGGCAGCATGCCTGTGAACATCAGTTGCTGAGCTTGTACCCATCATGCTTGAGGAATCCTGTGGGCATTTGGTTTGGCATCTTGTGAACAGAGTGCTGGACTGGACGGACCACTTGCTTGGTCCTGCATGACTTTCCTTATGTTCTTATGACTTTTTCCTATGTTGTTTACTTTGGTGGGCAAAGGCATGTGGTTGTGAGATCCATAAGATATCATGACATTTTACTGAGGTTCCTAAATGAAAATGATGTGAAAACCCCTTAACAAGCATTTAACAAGTATTGTCATTATTACCTGCTTCATGGTTAGGAAAAAAAACAGGCTAGGCTTTTTGTACATATACATTTTAGCAATATTATTATGATTTCTGACCTATCACACAGTATCACTTTGGCTTCAGACTTCCAGCAACCAGTCCAAAGTCTATCAGGACCCCCATACCAGCTTGGTACTTTAATACAATGCTGAGCTTGACCCCTGGATGGTTGTCTTCTATGACATGCTTTTTGGGAGAGAGAGTGCTGGAACCTGCAGGCAGAAGCTGCATTCCCCATCTCCCAGAGCTTGCACTAATTTACCCAGTCTTACATGTTCCCATCTGACGGTGTCCCATCTTTTCCCAGAAAGTGCATTAAAGCAAATACAGTAGCCTTCAATAACCTGGAATCCACCAGTTATGTTAGGCTGCGACTCCAGATGGGCTGACCTACAATTGCCCATGCTAGCTGGGGACTGTGGGAGTTGTAGGCTGACATATCTGGAAGGGACCAGATTGGGGAAGAGAGACATACAGTCTGTAAAGCTGCCCACTTATAATACTATTTCTACAGTCATAAATTTGTTGACATAAATATCACACTCAAACATCCTGTTAATAAAGCATTCCCTTCTCTCAAATGAGAAGCACTGCACATTGTCAAAGGCCAAGAGCCTCCAGCATTTCTTTACTTGGGAACACTTTCCACATCATCTTGTCTCTTACACAACTCCAGAGAGCTGTAATAAACGCCAGGGCAGCCAGTATGGTACGTATTCAGTCCACACAGAGCACGCAGGCTAGTCTTGCTGTGGCCCACTATGAGCTGTCTTGAATGACAGCACAGACAACTCTGAAGCATAGACTCTTAGAGCTGCAAAGAACCCTGGGGGCCATCTAGTCCAACTCCCTTCTCAGTATGGGGGGATACAACATAAAATCATAAAAGACTAGAAGAATTAGGCAGATAGTCTTTTGAGTGCTTGTCTATCCTTACCGATCTTGTCTTTTGTCTTTCTGCATGCATAGACAAGAAAGTCCTGCCATTTTCAGCATTCCCCAGCCTGCACGGCTGGCTTGTAGGACTTTCTTCTGTATAAACATGTTCAGGATTGCATCCTTACTAAGAAGTTATTCATAAACTCCAAAGGAATTACAGGATTTCCCAGAATTCTGTTTCAAAATCATTGTGAGACTCTATACAGAATAACAGTTTGGTGATTTACGTATATTCCAAATAAAGTACTTTAAAGCTAACCTTTGTATATGGTCATATCCATCCAGCCAAAGCCTTCTTGTTGAAAACCATTCATATCGTCTGTGAAAGCATACCCAGCTTGCTGAGCTGCATCCAAGAATGCATAATGCAGAGGGTTTTTTGTTTTTCCCCTTGACACGTGAAGTGGGCCGTTTCCACCGCGATACAGGTCAGCACCCAGCTCGTGAGTTTGGGCTTTTTTAAAGTAAGGCAAACAGAATTCATAGCCCCATCCAACAGCCCCTTCTTTACTCCACCTGTTATAATCTTCTGCATGGCCCCGAATGTACACCATGGCATTGAGGGATGAAGAGCCCCCCCCATACTCTACCCCTGGGCCAGTACATGATTCGATTATCCATGTGCTTTTGAGGAGTTGTATGGTAATACCAGTTATACTTCTCATCACACAGGTTGTAAGTTAATGCAGCAGGCATATGAATCTTCCACAGTAATCGTTTGCTGTTTAGAAGAGTATCTTTGGGCCCTGCTTCCAGCAGTTTAACAGTGCTGTGAGCCTCTTCAGTCAGTCGGTTGGCTAACACGCATCCTGCAGATCCAGCTCCAACAATGACGTAACTGAAAGTGTCCATGTGTTTTGAACTAGCTTGAGAAAATGGCTTGGATGTTCCCATGATTCGTCCAGTGAAAGGGTCTGAACCTTTCAGTATACATTTTTTAATTAATACTCCTGTTCTGTGCACTTGATTGGCAAAACCACATTTCTGAACTCCTTTGATTAAATAAGACATATTTTTGTATGTTTGTTTTCTGTTGTAAACAATATAGGATAAAATATTTTGATCTAAAGAAAGGGGAAAAAGTAATCTTTATTAAAATGCATTTTAAGTCTAATGGATGGAGTTAAAGAAATGTATAAAGAAATAATAATTGTAAGCCTTCACTGGGTTGTACTGAAAACATTTTTTTTTTCAAAGCTAACCCACTGAGAAAATTAGCCTTAATTTTCTTGTACCTGCATATTCACACAGGTATTTTAAGTTATGCACACTTAATGTGCAAAAGCAATAGGCAGTGAAGAAGCAGATGAAAGCAAAACACTGTAGTATCAGGAAAAGAGTAACCATATGAACTAGCTCACTGAATGAGCTGTGATTGTCTAGGTTCACCTTGCAACTAATCCAAGAAGCATTGCCTTCACATTTGATAGACTTTCTGATGGCAGCACCTAGCCAAATCTGATTGGTGAAAGAAAAACAAATAAAAGGGAAAGGGGGTGACTGGTTGCATAATAAAGAACGCAGAATCTGAGTTTCTGTTAGAGGGAACCAGCTGTCTAAAACTATCCTTCTACAACTGGATTGCCATCATTTCTTCTTCAAGCAAATCAAGATATTGCAGTACTTTGAGAAGACTTAAGGATTTCAAACTGAAAACTCTCAACACTTTCACAAATATGTAACTCTCTGGTTTCTTAAATAGCTAAACAAAATATTTTTGATTTACAGTTCCTAACTGTAAAGGTCAGAGAGGCCTTCACCTTTGGTACGCCAAGCATTCTATCCCTGCTACCTTGCATCTCTTAGCCAAACCATTTTCAACACTACTTTCTATTCAGAGCTCAAAGTGGAGTGGTGGGATGCAATTCCACTTCATTTCAGGCAGATATTATATACTTACAGATGGAAGATTCTTAGCACTAACAACTGGAAGACACTGCAGCAATTCTATCTTTAATTTGATGGATTTTCTATGGTATGGAAAAAGACAAAAGTGTAAAAACACAGGAAAACTATAACTGGAATGTATATTAAGGATTTAACTGCTAATTTAAAATTGCATTTATTCAAGTGACCTTAATGACAACTGCCTGTGGGAGTAGGTAAATTCAGAGGGTTGCAATATGCCAAAGGTAAAAATAAGAAGGCTGAAAAGCCGCTAAATGACAGGCACCCTTCAAAATGAAGAAAGGTTGAGGCAACATTTATTTTTCATTTTTATACCGCCCAACAGCCAAGGCTCTCTGGGCAGTTTATTAGAATCATAGAAGCATACAGTTGAGTCCAACTGCCTGCTCAATGCAGGACTCATGTCTATCATCCAGATCCCAACCGGGCCTGACGCTGCTTAGCTTTCAAGATGAGGCAGGATCAGGCACTTCAGGCTAAAAGAGTTAAGGGCGCTAATGAAGGACTGCCCTACTGTATAATTTGTGGATTTATCCTATAGTTCAGTAGGGTTGTCCATGCCTTTTTTAAACAAATGAGCAGGATACCTTCCACAGAGCGCAGGAAAGGAGGAGGGGCGAGAAACCAGCCTCCTGCTAGGCACGCTTCCCATGCCAAGAGCGTGGCCTGCTGTGGCCCGCGGTGCCCCGAGACCGCCCGACTGGACTGGCGGAGATTTGCGGGGGGAGGTGGGCTTTCGATGCCCCCTTGCCAGGCAGGCGCCACATTTGCGATGAGCGCTGCCTGCTCCCGCGCAGAACCGCGGCTGGGGCGACGCCAGAGGAACTTTGGCACTGCCCGCTCCCCGCCGCGTCCCCTTGGCTCCGCTCGCTCCGCTCTGCCCCCCCCCCCGCGCTGCCCTTTCGAACCGCGCCTTGCCAACGCTCCCCTGTCTCGCCCACCCCGTCCTGCCTAAATTCGGCTCGTCAGCGCAGGGCACGTCTGCGACCGACGCACCTCCCTCCGCGTGCCTCCTTTCCCCGTCACAAGGCGCACACCCTCTGGATCGCGGGGGCAGCAGCGCTTGCCCGTTCCTCGCCAAAGAAGCCGCCGGCCTTCGGGGCTGTCTCTTTTCGCCTCCGCACCCCCCGCCCACACGCACTTCTCGTCGCGCAGCCGTGGCCCAGCAGCAACTTCCCCGACGGACACCTGCACAGTCCAAAGAGAAGGCGGCCAGGAACTGAAAAGAGGCGGGACCCGAGGGGGCTGGGCTACTCTTAGAACCCTTGTACCCGAAAATGCTTGGACAACATTCCTCCTTCCGCTCTTCCCTCCGGTTTCTGGTTGGGCGTGCGATGTGCGGCGGGTTGAACTAGATGGCCTCTCGGTTCCCTGCCCTCTGTTACGATTGTTTACAGTGCCTCCTGGAATCGTTCTCATCCCCTGGTCTGGGAGGCTTCGTCTTTCTAGACGAAGGAAAGAAGGACACTTTGGGCCGAATGTAAGACATTCTTGTGACCCTGGTGCTCTTAGACCGCACGATTTTCCTGCAGAGCTCATGGCTTTCAGCTATTTTCCTTCTTCCCTCTTCCTCTCCTCCCCATCACGTCCAAACTATCACATACGTAAGTAATTCAATTGCCAGTTCTTAGGAAAGGTTTATTTGATTTAGTAACTATATAAACAAAGCATGATTGAATTGTGACTACTCCCTGGTTGTTTAAAAAGTGTATCAAGCTCTCTCTTTCGTCAGCTGCACATGTTGTGTTTCCTGAAAACTAAACAATAGAATAGTAGTCAAGTTGGAAGGGGTCTATAAAGCCATGGAGTCCAACCCCCTGCTTCATTTCCACATATGGTCACCTACCAGGCTTCAGCCCTGCACCTTTCCAGTTTAGCAAATGTGACTCATCATGATAGCACAGTTCCACCATAAAGATTACTTCGAGCTATTAGGGCCCCGGGCCTTTTCTTTTGTCATGGTAATGCAGCTGCTGTGGACTGTATACAGTTTGCACGGAGGACAGGTAGCAGAGGCAGATGTTTGTCTAACGTTTACATTTTGCCAGGACATAGAGAACCATGGTAACAGCACAGAAAAAAATGAAGGAAAAGAAAACTAGTTAAGTAATACACACCTACAACAGGATGGAAAAGTGTGGCCCTCCAGGCATTAGTTAGACTAAAACTCCCATAATTCCTTGAGCAGTGGCTGTGCTGGCTGGGGCTGGTGGGACTTGCAGGCCAACAGCACTGAAGAGCTGCACATCAGCCCCTGCTGCCCTACAAACAGTGGAAGACATTTGATTCCCCTCTGCTACGGGGTCTTTTTTTAATTTGCAAAAGAAAATACAGCCCTGTGACCTGCTTGACCTGGAGCCATCAAAGGCAGCTTTGCCTGATTAAGCTCATAGGTAAAATGCACAACTCCAAACCTCATAATTTGCATATGAACATGTGTAGAGGAATGGAAAACCTGATACACAACAAAACAATGAATCCCTCAAATTAGGAAGGAAATGCTTTGTAATGGAATGTGAAAACATATACCTCTCATTTCTTGCATTAGTCACTAAGGGGTAGTATACACTATCAAATCTTAGTGTTTTAGGAAATTTTACATATAGCTTCACTCTAGCCTAAGTGCTTACTTTTCACTGAAATCAAAATGACTTAAGTTGTCATGACAAATTTTCACTGCAATTTCAATGGGATTTAGCTTCAACTAATAGACAGTGCTTCTGGCTGAACAACCTCTAGCAGTTACCAATCAAGACATTGGCTGGATTTACACGTTTTGATACTGTGCCACTGTGGTTTTGTATTTTTTTTACTTTGACTTACTGATTAGATGATCAGGTTGAATCTTTCCACCTCTCTCTTCCTCCAGGCCCTCTCTTTGACAGCCGCAATCTTGCCACGGCTGTGAACCACTCCTGCAGTGCAGAGAGGGCTCCTGCCAAAGTGCACCTGAGAGGAGCAGAGAGCTGATGAGGCAGCCTCAGCTCACCTCTTGCTCCAGAGGGGACCACTGGAGCAGGAGGGAGGGTGCCAGATCCATGATTGGGCAAAAGGGAGGAAACCAGCTAAGGAGCATTGAAGAAAGGAGCAGTGCTTTTCAGCTGATTCCCCTGCTCCTGCCTGAGAGAAGCAAGTGTGAGGGGGGAGAATCAGCTGGGCAGGGCTGATCAGCTGATTTCCTTGCTTACCCCTCACACATGTGTCTGACAGAAGCCCCTTACACGTATGGGAGGTGAGCAGCATGGCCCAGCACCTGGTCAGAGAAGATCTTTAGGGCAGGAAGTGAGAGGAATGCAGATGCATCTGAGAGCCATGCAAAATGGCAGCTGTCAGTAGTGCTCTCTGACTAGCTGCTTGGCAGGAGTGGCAATGGCTGCTCTTGCCAGGCAGCTCTCTGGTTCAACCACAGCGAGTTGTGTTTTCTGGGTTGGAGTGTCTCACCAAGCCATCGTGGCTTGGCAAGACCACTGAACAGACCATTGTTTCTTTTCTTGGTTTCTAAAGAGCAGACATTCCATGCTGAAACACCACAGCAGGAATTGGGTGAAATAACAGAACAAACGTAATTAAAAAAACACAGTGGCTTGTTGTGTCATGCAAACCCAGTCACTCTGTAACTAGTCCATCTTTTCCTTTTTTCTGGGAGGCGGTGGGGGTTGGAAATTAACAATAAAAGAAGTGATGGGAAAACATGGGAAGGTTACAAGTGAATAAATTATCACGTGAATCCTTGATAGAATTCTCTGAATGGTGATAACATGGTAAAAGCTAAATCCTTGATGGGCTTTTATCATGCTATCATCTCACTTTATATAAATTTACAGGGGATCCAGATATTGTTGTGTTCCACTCACAGCCCTCCCATGGTTTTTTAAACCACTTCTTCCAGTTGAGAGATGGAAAATCCATTAAGAAAAGATGAAGTAACTAAACAGCGGATATTGGAGAATTGGAAAAAGTGCAGAAAAGGAAACTAAAATGATTAAAGGGCTGGAGCAACTCTTCTATGATGGTTATAATATCTGGGTTTAGCTTAGAAAAAGGAATGTAAGGACAGGACATTTTGGAGGGTCACCATAAGTTAGCTAGAACTTGACAGCACATAACAACAAATGGGAAATGTGATAGAGATGTACAAAATTATGCATGGTGTGGGGAAAATGAACTTGGAGACATTTTTCTCATAACATGGGCTTCTGGACTTCTCCCATGAATTGATTGGTATTCAGGGCATATAAAAGGAAATACCTTTTCACAGTATTCCTATGGAATTCACTTCTATGGGATGGAATGAAGGCCACCAGTATGGATTAGTTCAAAGGGGGATTAGACACATTTATGGGGAGAAGGCTACTAGTCCTAATGGTTCTACACTGTCCTAGTACCAGGAGCAATATGTCCACGTACACCAAGTGCTGGGCATATGGGCTGCCACTACACTCATATCCTATTTGGAGGCTCTCCACAGACAGCTGGTTGGCTGCTGTGTGAACAGAATACTGCACTAGATGTATTCCTGGGCTGACCCTGCACAGTTTTCCTTACATTCTTATTTTTTGATCGTTTCTGATAACACGCATTAGGTACCCTCCATCTGATAGTCCTCCCAAGGTATGAATCCAGTCTAAGTCATACCACAAGTTGGAGTGATGGCCATCTACCAGGGGAGCTTTTCTTTCATTGCAAATAGCTACTGTGGGATCATGACCATGGGGGGCACAAAGGGGCTAAAACCCCGATCCTTCTCATATGCCCCCCCCCAATGTTATAGTCCCAGTTTCACTCATCCCAGCCTTGGTTACTCGTTTTAAATTATCAGGAATGCATGGAGAAAAGGTAGGAACATCAGGTTGAGTCTGGCTCTGATTTTCACAAGGTACACAATTTAATATCTAACACTTATGACATGAAGTAGGGTTAGTGCTGCTTTTCCATAAGCAAAGTCCCACTGACTTTTAATTTCCCAAGTATATTATGCATTAAGTAATAACAGATAAAACTAATTGCATTTGTGATCATGATGTCTATCATTCAGCACATTACTGACTTTATCCTCTAACTAATATAAGACCTGTTATCATTCAGGTATTTGTTCTTTTAACTGAGAGGTTTTCCCATAGGTTAACTGGGATTCCCATTCATGTCAGGCTTAAGCTAACAAAGTTTTCCTGGATTTTATCGACTGGCTCTTGTTCAAACATCATGACATCCAGTTCAATCTTCAGCTAATAATTATAAGGGCAACAAGAATGTATTTACTTAGCAACATAAATTTGATAATATTCTGTTAATCATCAACTCTCTCACTAGTTTTAAAGAACATGTCATCTTTCTATGGAAGGAGGAAAATATTACATTTGAGTTACAAAAATAACTTGTCTGCATGCAAATTTGTGTTGACCTTATTACTGAACAATGTTTCAGGCAATGCAATCCTGAGACTGCTAGATGCTCTGTAAATCACCATAGCATCTACAGCTGCACAGTTGGAAAAAGCACTCCAGCCTTATAGCTGGGTTTAGCTCAGCGTGCCCACCCCCTCCCTTGCAGTCAGCACAGAAACAAGGGCAACCTCAGAGATGGGGTTTAGGGCATGTTTCGGGGGGCAGGGGGGGTGAAGACAGGTGCTGCTAATACATGAAGTATCCTGGCAGTCCCTTGGCCTTCTTTCCTCCCTCTTCAAAGGGTGACACATGACTGGAACTGGCCATTTAAACATTTTGCAGACTGGGAGGAGTATGGAAGCAATCTTTGCCCCTCCCACCCTGCATAGGATGCCTAATAAACTAAAAGTTTGGAAGGTTATGAGCTTCCAGACTGGATTGCGCTGTAAGGCTGGTAGGCTTTGAACACAGACCTGAGGCATTGGTATGAAGAGAGAACATGCTCCCTTAATCTTAAAGCAAGTGCAGGGTCAGGGGCAGCCTCTTCTGAGGAGTCTGCAGCATGTAAATAAATTTCCCCAGCAATACTATATTGTTCTCTGTTGCAATGAAATGCCTTTTGCAGTTGCTTGGACTTCAGTTAGCAATTAAGATCTATTAGATTTACAACAGCCTTGTTCTTGTCTGAAATGAAGCTATTTAGAACTGGTTGGTTGATATGGATCAACAGAGCTGCCTGTATTTTTGGTCTCTCTTTTGGGATGTGACTGTAGTGACTGTCATGAGGAGTATGTTGAATTTCACCCCTAGACAAAATATCTGTAAGCATGGTCCCCAATTATATTCCAAAACTGTTATACCATCAAGTGTACCATCAAGTCTACACATCTACTATTCAGAAATGAAGCCTGGACATATTGTATATTATACAATATGGCACATGAGAAATGAAGGGTTTTTAAAAAAATGAAATGGGCATTTTACAAAAAGAAGTTCTCAACCTGTGGTGAACTTTTTGTATAGTACTAGTACATTTATAAAATAGGCAGAGGAAATAATGCTGTAGCACTTGCAGTTGCACAATGTTTAAGGAATGATATATTTCAGCAAAATTGCGCTGTTGGTCTAATTGCAACAGAAATGACTAAGAAAGCATCTGGTGGAACTGTGACAATAAATCATTTTAGAACAAATTTTGTGTATTGAACATACCTCATCAGCTGCATTGTGCCATTTCATTGCTGCAATATGTACATTTTTATATTTCTCCCAGCCTTCCTTCAGGAAGTGCCATGTTCCATACACAATCCCCTGCTTTATTTTCACAGCAACCATATAAGGTAGATTAGGCTGGGAGAAAGCAGATATTCCAGTTTTGAGATGAGATTTTAATTCATATCATCTCCATCTATAGTTAACATGCTTTCCACTGCAGAAAACTGGCATTATAATAAGCATTTAGTGGTAAGTCTTTAAAGAAATTTTTAAATATGCTTTGAGAGCATTGTAAATAAGGTAAATGTGGCTGCCTGTTGATCACAGGCAGCAGTTTTACTCATTATTATGTCAACTCCCCCTTCCTCAGTGGTATAGACAGATGTTAGACCATGAACTTAAATGTGGTACCCATTTGTGGTATTACCCCAGTTGTGACGCACACAGTTTTTATCTCCACTCTCCACCACTGCTTGTGCATTCCTGATATGTTCAAATAACAAAGCAACTGTGAACCTTGAAAATAGGATGCTCTTAAGAAGCACCTGTGGTATTTTGCTTTAGACTCACATGAATCAGCACCATCAAGAGCAGCGAGATAACTAAAATTGAGTTTCCTTCTCCTGCATTCACCTGCTGCTGCTGTCTGGTGGGACAATTAAGAGACGGCCGTGGACTTTGGTTCCAAAGGCCAGGCCTTCCTGGGACACTGCTCTCCCTCACCTAGAGACCCTGCAATAAAAACCTTTTACATAGGAAAATACTTTTTTGTAATGACCTTCATGACTTTTGAGAACTGCATGAAACTGGGGAGAATGATCAGGCAGCTTCAGATGCTTCCATTGCCGCAGAACGAGGTGACCTCAAGCCACAGAATGGAGATTACAGTGTTCACAGCCTGTTCCAAAATGGCAGTTTTGTCCAAATGCTCTGTGTCCTGGTGTGTGTATGCCCAAAATTCACAACAGAGGAAGATTTTCTTTCACAAGATTTATTCTCTCGAATAACTGGCTGCCAACAAATCTTTCCGGATGGTTCACCCAAGCAGTCCTCAGTTGGCCCTTTTATACATTGATCATTAAAGGGTTACAGGTCACACAGTTAACACTTTCTAATAGGTTACAGAAGTGGAAATTTACAATGGCACGATCTTTCCTGCCAGTGTATCAAAGCAGGAAGATGCTCCAAAGGAGGGGAGGAGAATGGGGAGTTTTTCCAGGAAAGAGAAGGAGGATGGGGTGGGTTGCCCTTTGTTCAAGCTTCTGTTACCTGTCAAAGGTCAGCCAGCTGTCTCTGGAATGGCACCTGGCAAGTGTCAGCTACATTTCGAGGAAGCACACATGCTGACTTCTAGAGAAAAAGGTGCTTTCTCGGATCCAGCGATATGTTAATATTCCCATGATTATCCCCATAATATCCCCAATAATATTCTCTGTGCAGGTTATTTCTATTGAATTGTCCATCAACTTGGCGAGGGGACCCTTGCTTATATCTTTGGGCCCCGGCTCAGCTAAGCCAGCCTAAAAGTTCCTCCGGGCTCGCGGGGACAGCTGCCGAAAGCGAGCGACTGGCGGGGGAGGCTGGCCGCGGGCCACGCGGTGTGGGCGGGGAGAGGCATAAATCGGCGGGGAGGATTTCGCGGGAAATCAAAGGGGAGAAAGGAGCGGCAGCGTTGGCGGCGCCCCGACGAGCGACAGGGGATGAAGGCGGTGACTTGGCTGCTGCTGGCGGCCTCCCTGCGCTGGTGCAGCTCCAGAGAAGACCAGTCGGTAAACCTTCGGCTTTCTTCAGCCTTTCTCCGGCACACTTCGCGCTGCCCCTTCAACAGCGCTCCCTTCCCGCGGCAGGCAGAAATTCAAGCGGCTCTGGAGAAGAGCACCGTTTCGTAGTTCTTCCTTTTCTCACGGGAATGACAGCGAGTTGACATAAGGCACTCGTCCCCATTTGATGTTTTATTTTGTATTTTTTTAATGTTACGTTTCTGCACCAGCTCCTAGTCCAGGCTTTCCGCGCGGTTCACAGAAGGGACGGTGCGAAGGGAAGCCTATGCCGTCCTGGGTTCTAGCGCAAAGTGCAGCGGTGTTAGACAGCGGCCCAGTAAGTCTGGAGCTCCGCATGGCTGGGGGGGCGCCCACCTGCCCCACCCCCCTACTGGCCGGCGACATTGGCTGAAATAAGGGTGCGGTGGCTCTGTCGGCCTTGTCTGCCTCTCTGTGCCTCTGGCTTTTTGCATGCACGCGCTTCAGCTCCGGCTGCCTCCCCCTCCAATGTTTGGCGGGGCTTCTTGCTGAAATCAGAAGCGCTGCTTCCCCTGCCCATGCATCCCTTGTGGCAAATGGAGGTGTCCAAAGAGAGAGTCTTCTTTAGAGGCACACGATGCTGCTGCTGCTGGTCATGGTGATGGTGACACTTTAGAGCATACATAAAGTACATATGCAAATTTGTGGAGGGTTTGCCCTGGGGGTCTTAGCCTCAGATCCTTTTTGGTAAGTAGCATCTGCTTCTAGCAAGATAGCATGGGTTAACATAGAAAGCTGCTTCACATCAAGACTGACCACTTATCCATTTAGTATGGTGATGGCAGCCTGTGGGTCTCCTGGAGTTTCAGACAACAGTTTTTCCCAGTTCTGCTTGTGAACTGCACTTGAATCCTGGCCCAATGGCACAGCACCTGCCTTGTTATACAGGAGGTCCCTTGCTCAAAGCACGTGCCTCCAGGCAGGTCTATGAAACCCTGAGCAGTTGCCACTCATCACTATTGGGATAGATGGATTTTGGGTTTGGACAGCACCATATCCAACACTTAGTGATTCAGTATAAGTTGAGTGTTGGCTGTCACTGAACTGTGGGTAATTGAAATGTGAGTTATTGTGTCTTCTAAACCCAGCAGAGGTAAGAAACCTTGGTGAACAACTTACAGTTCACAACCCAGCAACTAAGCATGGGCTCTCTTCTTGGGTTGTTTATAGTAAACAAGCCATGGCTTATTAGAGCATCTGGGTTCACAAAACACAATAACCAACATTCAAACAACTTACAATTCAAAGACACCCTGTACTCTATCACTACTCAATTCTTGCAAATTATGTTATCTCAGCCCACATCTCAGTCAGTAGAAGGCAGCTTCCGCTGTAGCCTTTTGTGTGCAAAGCAGGAGTGGCACTAAGATGCACTATAATGTTCTGATCTAGGAATTCTGTGATTCTTTTTCAGGTGTCCTAAGTGTAGGCACTTACTTAATACTTATTACTTAAATACATGTATTACTTGCTTAAAGATAACAAAAAGTAAGTGTCATCTTTACAAAGCAAAAAGCCCTATAATTCCCAATACTTTGAGGTGCTGCAAGATCTTATAAAATGGCTTATAGTCTGTAGGTTCACCCACTCCCCACATAACTCCCCCCTTTCTGAACTAGACATTAGCTGAGAGGAGCTGCATATCTAATTTCTTTTTAACTTTTTTATTCTACTGTGATTTAATTGATGTAGTTATGTTTGAATTATGTTAGATGTTGTCTGTATTTTATTATTGGTACCCACTTTAAATCACAGTTCTAAACTGTTTTTCTGTGGAAAGGCAGCATATAGCTTAATTAAATATATGTGTATATGACTGATTAGAAGGCAGTACAATCCTATGGCCCCTAGGCAGACCGGACAACTTACTCTGAGTTTGGAGCTGGGATTCCAACTCAGAGTGTCCTCCCCACACTCTTGCAGTGGACAGAGAATGAGCAACTCAGATATGGATTTTGGGAGATGTGGGGAGGCTGTCTAAGTACTTTGCATGGCAGGAGAAGCGACTCTATGCTTCTGCTAGCACACACAGAATCATAGAATAGTAAAGTTGGAAGGGGCCAGAGGCCATCAGGTCCAACCCCTGCTCAGTGTGGGGTTTCTTTCAGCTGAATCTTGAATGGCTCTAGTGTGGGCGAGCCAACAACCTCCCGAGGTCATTGGTTCCATGGTTGTACTGCTCTAACAGTCAGGAAGTGCTTCCTGATGTTCAGCTGGACCATGGCTTCCTGTAACTTGAGGCCATTATTCTGTGTCCTGCACCCTGTGATGAGTGGAAGAAATCCTGTCCTTCCTTTGTGACAGCCTTTCAAATACTTGTAAAGTGCTATCATATTTCCCATCAGTCTTCTCAAGGCTAAACATGCCCAGTTCTTTCCATTTCTTCTTCATAGGGCTTGGTTTCCAGTCAATCACCCTTGTTGCCTTCCTCTTAACCCTGTCCAGCTTGTCTGCATCTTTCTTCAACTGTGGTGCCTGGAACTGGACACAATACTCCAGATGAGACCTAACCAGTGCTGAGTAAAGGGAAACTAGTACTTCATGAAGTTTAGAAGTGATACTTCTATTAATGCAGCCTAAAATGGCTTTTGCCCTTTTATAACTACATCACATTATTCAGCTTGTGATTTACAACAATGCCAAGATCCTTCTCATTTGCAGTATCACTGAGCCAAATATTGCCCATCTTGCGACCTCCCAGCCATTTGGTTTCTTTTTTCTAGGTCAGAACTTGGCATATGTGCTTACTGGATCTCATTCTGTTGTTTTCAGCCGAGTGCTCCAACCTATCAAGTTCCTCTTGAATCTTGCTTCTGTCTTCCAGGGTATTAGCTACCCCACCCAGTTTTGCATCATCTGCACATCTGATAATCACTCCCTGCACTTCCTCGTCCAAATCATTAAAACGTTGAAGAGCACTGGGCTCAGGACTGAATCCTTTGGAATACAATTTGTTACCTCTCCCAGTTTGAGAGGGTGCCACTGATTAGCAATTTTTGATCATTCCATTGATTAGAGTGTCCTTCATGTGAGCTTTCTTTTTTTCTGGAGGTTTTCCTCACTGCCTCCTTGTATGTTCCATTCCATGAGACGAAGTGGTGATGTGGTGTATAGCAGAATTGTGAAAATACACTTTCTAATGGTACCATCAAGGAAAATAGCTTTCTTTGCTCTAAAAAGAAGTGCTGAAAATGGCTGAAAAATTCAGGAGAGGCCCTGGAATATGACAGCATTGTGTAAAGTCCCCACTTTACACAAACAAACCCCACAGACCTCTGTGATCAAAAGTGTACAATAAATGCTTTGCCCTATAAATGAACCCAACTGAGCAGAAAAAAGAGAAAACTGGATTCAGGGGAGTGTATTTGCATGGGAAGAATTCAGGAGACATGAAGCACCTCTCCATACTGCCTGCTAATATCCTCTTACAGGTTTCCCAGCCCCAACCAAGAAAACTCTGTTCTCCATTATCACTGTACATGAAATGTTGTGACTGTAACTTTGTTTAGAATGCTTATGTCTGCCCAGTGAATTGCTTTTCTGACACAATGGTGATGGCATAAATTAATGTGAAGTTTCTCTACAATGTTTGCCATTTATTAAGTTTCATCAATATGAGGTGTATATACTGAAATCCTTTCATTTAGTGTACTATATATTACTTCTTACTTTCAGAATTTTTGTAATCCACTTCAGCGGTGATGTTTTTTCACTCAAATGAGTACTGGTATATATAATTTTGCTTTTGTAAATAGGAAGAAAAATATTCTGCATGCTTCTCAATATATTCCTTAAACACTGAGATGCACTGTGGTTCCAGTAAGTACCTGGACAGCCAAACATGAGGAGGGAGCTGTGCCAATAATGTGGCTTTCTAAAATTGATGTGTATGGACAAAATGTGTATTTTACTGCCAAAAATTCTTTTTTAGAACTTAATGTTGGTTTTCTTTTTCATTACAGTTTACTTGTCGTGAGGAAAATGGTATGTACAAATAGCATGTGTTAGAAGACCAGTATATTCCCATTATGTGTTTTTAATGTTTATTCATGTCATTCTGCTGTTGATCTTTTATAGGTGTAGCAAGATTTAATCAATATATTAACTGGTTATAGCCACTTTTGATCAAAGGTTGCCAAGGTCAAAGCATATTTCTTTTATTTTTAAGAAGTTGTTGACGGTGTTTCTGCAATAAGGATCAAAAAGTAAAATATTTAAAATGGACATTCTCTTTAATATCAAGTGCTTGCTTTGGGTTATTAAATTATGGCCTAAATCGAATACACTGGACCAGTCTCCATGATCAAAATAAAGCCATCCTTTTTAAAAATTGTGGCATGTGCCTGAAACGTGTGGGTGCATTTCCATAATGAATGCCTGGGTCCAGTTTACCATGCTGTCTGAATCAGGTGACTTGTTGGAGGGAGAAACAACCCTCCAGTAACCTAGAGGTTGATGCAGAATGATTCATTAACTAAGAATTCATTCATTATTTGACCCTAATCTTGTTTCATGTGCTCATTAGGGGAGAAAATCGATGGCTATATTGGCTGGTGATGGTGGGATTTGTAATCTAATACTTCTGGAGGACCCTAGGTTGAAGAAGACTATTCTAATTAAAATCTAAGCATATGACCTCTGTATACTATCTGAACTAAAATAGGCTGGTTGGGATTGCAGGAGAATGTAGGATATTTTTCTTTTGAAATATGCATAGGATTGTACCCTTAAAAGCTTTAGTGAATAAAAATCTTTTTATTTCACATTGGGCCCAAAAGGCTTTCTCTCTGCTGGTTAGCCTTTATTTGGTGGGGGCACTTGGAGTGAGGCTTTTAAAGAAAATCTTAAGGTTGGCAGATGCATGTGGAAGAAGCCGATGTTTCATGTAAGCTGGTCCCAAGCTGTTTGAGACTTCCAAGTTAAAATGTGGCACTTTCATTTTTCAGAAGTCCTATGAATGACCACGTGTATAAGCTATTAGCGTGAAGTCCATTCAGACACTTTGATTTAACCCACAAACAACCCAGTCCCTGGTTCTGGATTTCATGCTAGTAACCTAGAAGTATTCATAGGTTGCTTCTGAAAACTGAAAGTGACTTGGACATCTTGTGCATGTGCCCCTACAATTTCTGCTGTATGCTGCTCTGACATGTGACTAGCCTCAGCGTGTGTAGAATTACAGCCTTACTGAGGAATCAATGGCAGAACAATCAAAATAAAATACTCTTTTTTAAGCAGATTGCTTTGAAATCTCTCTAACCTTTGAAAAAGAATAATGCTTGTATAGGCTGGAATTATGCATATTATTAGGCAATAGAAGACACTATTTCAAACCGATAATCCTTCAGAGTGTTTTAACTTGTGATTTTCCTTCTTTGTGAGGGCCTTCTCCTGAGCTGATGATGAGACACAATTTCACACCGTCAGATCTTTTTGAACTCAATTTCAAGATTGTGGAAGTGCAAGGAGAGTGCAAATTTAATATAAGTTGGATCATTAATGCAGATAGTAAGTATCATAACCAGGGTAGTGGACCCATTATGAAACTTGCATTAAATGTCTGAAGTGCAACAGATGTTCCACTCTGTTCCTCTGTGGACCTTTCTGTTCTAAGGGCTCTGTTTCCATTTTGGGGGAAGAGGGATGTTTGAAGCAAGCATAAATGTCTTCACTATAATGAACTTGCAACAAAAGAGCAGAAACCTTTGTATGCTGAGCATGTGCTCTGGGTAATTTCTTTTTATACGTATTCATATAGGATGTAGAAGAGCACATTTATGCTTTTTCATTTATACCCATGTTCATCTAATTATGCATGTGATTCAGTATGTAGACCTCAGAAAATTATTTCTTAGGAACACCTCATCTGAACAATTTTCACATGTAATCTGAAACAAGACAAAGCAGGATGGACTCACTCTTTTTATGTTTGAATAATATTAATCTAGTATTATTTTAGGTTAATTCCACAGTTTTTAAAATATTCTTACACTCTTCCGAAGTGATGAAAAGTTCAGAGACAATGTCACATATATTCAGTTTCCTTTGGATAATATTTGGATATCTGCACTGGAGACTTAAGGTATCTTTATAATACTTGTTTTATGTACCAATGTGCAAGCAGATCAGCAGTGGAAGCAAATATACTTCCACTATTACATATTTCCAGGCATGAGAACCGTTGCAGGACCAAGAGCTAGTGCACTGGGACTTACGGCTGGACAGGGAGTCTTGATAACATTTTGTAGGAATTAAGCTGTGCTTGGTGAGCAAATGTCCAAACTTTTAAGAATCACACCTGACCTTAATCCTGCTCTGTGGCCTTAAACTCACCAACTGCTGGAATATGCCCCTTGAAAACCTTACCAAATTGGAATTCAGCCCACAGGATAAAAATGGCTTGTTACCTTTGCTATAAGTATACGATCCCCACAAATCTGGTTGGGTCTGTTCCAATGCTCCATCTCTGATTTTAGGTAGCTCCAACTGCAAAATATTGA
Source organism: Varanus komodoensis (assembly GCF_004798865.1). Classification (NCBI taxonomy): domain Eukaryota; kingdom Metazoa; phylum Chordata; class Lepidosauria; order Squamata; family Varanidae; genus Varanus; species Varanus komodoensis. The sequence goes on from NW_025336346.1 coordinate 14,361,181, forward strand.
CTGGCTGGCATTCTCTGCCCATTCCAACAGCAATCTCTTGTTTTTCATATACATCTTAGATGATGCTCCTGCTGGACACCATTCACAGCCAGCTTTAAACTTTAATATTTCTTGTAGATTTGTCTTTGTTATAATTCAGTGCCTTCGAACAAATGCTCTTGGAACAAATGATTGAGCAAGAATATTTGTTTCTGGTTTTTGGAGCTCTAATAGTGATTTATATTGAAGAAATAATTTGCAGCATGGTTCTGTCTTGTAGTATCCAGTGCTGCCTTTCTACTTATATATAAATGGCCTCTCACACAATGCCATGCTGCCTTGACAGGCTTTTTAGGTACAGTACGAAGCAGGCACAGTTTACAAGGGTTACCTGTTGCTAGGGGAGTGCAAAAGCCTACATAAGTCTTGTACCTGCATCCATCTTTAGTGTCTGTACTGACCAAGCCCAGTCAAAGACCACAGACCTGCTTACCTGACTTACAGGTCTGTTGGAACAGTTGCTTATGTCAAATATGGCACTAGAAGTATCTTTGATTTTATTTATTATTATTATTATTATTGCAATGCATGGATGAGCCCAAAGCTGCTTAAAATGTGAAAGTATCAGGTATGTGAAATCAATGTTCATTTTAATATTCAAATGACAGAAATGGGGAGTGCAGTGCAGGTGAATAGTCCTTTCATTTTCTGATGTACTATTTTTCTTCTGAGAAGCCCTATATTCAAGGGAGGGAAAAGATATCAGGCTACCTTTTTGCTTTGCTCTTTATTTGGACACACAAAAATACGTGTATTTATGTGTGAAAACACAACATTCATGCAGCTGTTCGTGTTTACTACCACTAGTAACATGCAGATATGTGTCAGGGAACAGAAATTGAGATGAAATTGTTGAGGGAAAAAAGAGATCCCTTTTGTTCATTGTCTGACTGTGAAAGAGACAGGCAACTCCAAGTAATTCTCCAAGTGATTTTTATATTAAAAAGCTTCTTTATTGTAGGTGCACACTAACAATAGAGAGCCCATCTCCCATCGAAACCAGCTGCCACAGCCATCATGCACAGTTCTTTTATGTTTCGCCTTTTGCAATCATTAGATGTAGAAAAACACCATAGAAGAAAAAATTCCATTACTTTTGAACATCATTCTCTTAACTTACACTTCTGGTGTCAAAACAAGTGGCTCCAGGCTTATCTTTGACGTGTTCTGAGGTTCTTAGGAGAGGTTTATTTTATATTTTTGACTCTTGTGTCTCTCTGATAAAACCCTAAATAACTGTGCCTTGTTGTTTGGTCATCAGGAATGAAAAATGTATCTGCTACTGTGCATATGAAGCAGACTTGTTGAAGTTGGAGAAGCACAATTTGCTTGAGTAACTTTTCTAAAGCAATGTTATCTCCTCATTTCCAGGCAGCATCAGATACCTGACTGCCACCAAGATATGTGTGTCTGCTCAAAATACGGCATGTGTGAGATGCGATTATACAGAAAAGTTTCAAAGCCAAACCACACTTGGTGGTCAGAGAGTAAGCATATTTAAAAAGTTATTGTGCTGCTGAGAGATACTGGAAGCAATTTACAAAATCTGAGTAGTTATACAATAGTAAATGCCCAGAAAGTTGGCAAGAGTATCCAGTTGGAATGGTAATGGAACTAATAAGAAATCAAACACTGCAAACTTCTACAGAATTGCATAACTGGAAGAAGACTGAAAGCTAATATAGTATAACTTGGTGGCTAGGATCAGGATCCTTCTATATTTTAACAAATCACCCCATATCACTCAGGATACTACAATCAGAAAGCACCATTCAAGTATATTTGTTTGACATGGAATAGCATTAAGCAGAAATGCTTTTATAGTTGACAGTCCCGTGGCTCTTATTTTACTTGGGGGTTGCCCAGCTTTGCACACTCTTGGATTTATGGCTGTAAGGGAATGTCAGCATCCATCACAAGGGTATCTTGTCAGGGTTTTCTCAGAACCTGGGGTATTTATTTATTTATTTATTCAATTTATATAGTGCCCCACTATCCATAGTCGGTCTGGACAGCTTACATCATGATAAAATCCATAAACAACATAAAAACAATACAATATGTAACACAACAACTCACAATTACAAAAGACCAATAAGAATAAAATCCATAAGTAGACTACCAAAACTGAATAAAACAAAATAGGAATAGCAAAACAATAAATAATATATATATATAATACCTAAAAATAAAACATGAACCAATTAAAATAGTTTATATCAATATCTAGCATTTAAAACATATTGGCAGCAGCATATAGCATACAATTAAAAATATTTTTACAAATAAAAATATTGCCTGTTAAAATAATTATGGAACAGACATATCTTATGTTGGTGCCAAAAGAATAGGTGCCAACTGTGGAGTCAAACTCTACTTGAAAAAGAATTAGGTTTTTAGCAGCTTCTTCCCTTTACAGGAGTGGGGGATCGTTTGGAATGGTCTGCCCTTAGAGACTGCTTGAACCCAAGCTCTTAAGAATGCTTTGGTGGCTCTGATGTGGTGGGCCAGAAATGGGCATCATGAAAGGTGACAAAATCTTGTTCTGTTTTCTGAAAAGTGTATTGATTCTGTTTTCACATGACGGCCAGTTCTGAGTAGTTACTTGGAATGTTAATGATGTCATCAATTTGGCTAAAGCCTTTTTACTTCAAGCATCTTGTCTGAAATTTGGTATTTTACGCCCAAATGGGCATGACATGTGCACATGCTCAGCTTTCTCCCCTGCTTGCTACCAATGCCAATCTTCAGACAGATAAGGCAAATAATCCTGCTTTTAGAGGCAATTTGAGAAGTTGCATACTCTATAGGCCACTGCTAGGCCAAAGAAGGTAGATATGTGTGTGAATCACAATGGATTGGCAAGGATTTTTGATTCCTCATTGTAGCAACAAGAATATGGCTTTTTTTTTTTGCTACTGAAATGAAGAACGTTTGGGTTAACCAGGAGTGGACTTTTGGGTAAAAGGACAATAAAAGCTTAGTTCAGATTGATACTGAAAATAAGATCTTAGGTAGTAAATAACTCAGAGATAACTCACATCGTATATCAGCCAGACATGCTATTTAAGCATGAACAGGATTGCACCCTAATTATTTTCATTTCAAATAATTTATGAAATTAAAGAATATGTATTTTCTCTGTAAAAAATCCAAAAGTGGTTTACTGTGTATTCCCATGATAAAATACACTAAAATCAATAAAGCAGTAGGATAGGCCCCAGCTCTGAAATGCGCTCCCTAGAGAGGTCCGCCTGGCGCCGTCATTACCGTATTTTCGCTCTGTAAGACGCACCTGACCATAAGACGCACCTAGTTTTTAGAGGAGGAAAACAAGAAAAAAATATTCTGAATCAAATGGTTTTCTAAACTATTTAATAAACTATAACAGAATACAGTAATACCGTATTTCAACCTTGTAAAGTGAACAGCAGTCAACAGTGGCATTAAGAACCATCATCACTGTCTTTAACAAAAGAGAGACTTTAAAGTTCGAGTACTCTTCTAGTTTTCGTTGAACCCATAGAACTCATCATCACTAGAGTCAGAATTTATGAAGCTCTGTTGCTCACAATCACTGACATCACTTTCTTAGTCAGTAGTGGAATTATTGAAGGAATCCACAATCTACACCATTTATACAAGAGCTGCTGCAGACAATTCAATAACAAATCTAAAAAAGCCAGTAATGTCCACGCTGCCCTACTAGTAAATAATAGAAAAAAACGTTTGACAAAAAATGAGATATTGTATAGTAAATCAAACATACAGCGGACTAAGTAGCCTTTGAAGAATAAACTTCATACATGAAGGTAATGCTGTTCAAATATCCACTGATCCTAAAAAAAAATGTGTCTGATCAACTAACAGATAACTGATCCATGGAAAGCTTCCTGATAACCACAGGCACATTCCCTATCACTTCCCCATGGGCTTCATTAAAAGACTGGTCGCCATTTGAAAACACACACCGACCTGTGATTAACAGCTCTCACCTGCGCTGGAGGAGGGGGGCGGAGCAGGGCGCGCCGAGCACGTGCCGGCCAGGTGGTGCCACGTGGGGCCGGCAGCATTCCAGAGGTGGTCTTCCAGGCGGTGCAGCAGCGGCGGCAGGTCTTCCCGGGCGGTGGGGGTGAACAGTCCGTCTCTCCGGGCGGCCGGCGGGTTAAAGCCCGTGGCTCCTCCTCTTCCGCACCTCTCCCCGAGTGGCACAGCTCTCACCTGTGCCGGGGGGGGGGCAGAGCAGGGCATGCCGAGCGCGTGTCAGCCAGGTGGTACCATGTGGGGCCGGCAGTGTGCTGGCGGTGGTCTTCCGGGCGGTGCGGCGGCGGCAGGTCTTCCCAGGCGGTGGGGGTGAGCGGTCTGTCTCTCCGTGCGGCTGGCGGGTTAAAGCCCACGGCTCCTCCTCCTCCGCATCTCTCCCCCTGAGCGGCACAGCTCTCACCTGCGCCGGAGGGGGGGGCGGAGCAGGGTGCGCTGAGCGCATGTCAGCCAGGTGGGGCCACGTGGTGCAGGTGGGCTGGCAGCATCCAGGGCGTCGGGTACACACACATTCGCTGTATAAGACACACAGACATTTCCCCTTATTGTCATCTTATAGAGCGAAAAATACGGTATATACTTTTCAGTGCCAGGTGAAGACCTTTTTAATTGACCAATATTTTAAAGCTAATTTTAATTGTATATTTATTTATTTTACTTAATTTAACCACGTCATTTTTATACTCAGTTGTGGTATAGCCAATTTATTTTGTTTAGGATTTATAATATACTGTAAGCTGTTCAGAGACAACAGTGATGGACGGCCTATAAATCTCCTAAATAAATGAAATAAAAATAAATAATATTTAATTGAAAAATCCAGGGGTGGCTGTTAATGCAGGCAGTCAGGAAAAACAAAAGTGCCTTCAGTTGTTGGCAAAAACAGTCCACACTGGAAACCCGCTTGATCTGACCATTCAGTTTAGTGATAAATAAATAAGGTGACATCCCAAACTAAGCTTTCAGTCATCCCAAGTCATAGGCTAACACTGACATTCAGATGACTATCAGGTACCACAACATCATGTCCATTTTAACTCTTCAAGTTTTGACTCATCCTCAGCCTTACTCCTACTGTGCCAATAATCTTACATTCAGAATTCCCAGTACAGGATTTCTGGCACTGTGTCCAGCTCAGAATGTTATTTTGGTATAAGACTCAGTCAGTGGTGGATAACTGAAAAATAAAGTTGTGGGTGCTTTAGTTTTGTTTGTGTTCTGGCATCTTAGTTCTGTGTTTTCACAATAATAGAGAGAAGAGGAATGGGTTTGCACCAGTCCAAGAGGACAATATAACATTCAAAGCTGTTTTAAATTTCAGTGGCAGTTCCACTATGATGATTTCCCTGTACAAGATGACGATACTTACTTCATTGAGGCGTATAACTTGCCACCAGCAAATATAGGGGCCGATCATCCAAAAATATACCAAAAACATACTTCTCCAGGTAATTGAACAGTGTCAGCTTAAGATGTTCACCTGAAAAATGTGTGTGAATTTAGGTTTTGTCCATAAACCAGAAGAACTGATGTGCTTTTTTGTTTACTTGCAAATTAATTAACATCTCACAATGGGAAAATTGCAATGGTAAAAGAGGCCACTTTTTGATTGATTGATTGATTAAAAAATCAAAATACATTTATTTATGTATGAATCTTAAGAAGCAGTGGGTTGGATCCAACAAATATTGGAAGCTCCTCTAAAACAAACCCAGTGTGTGATTCCATCGAGCACAGCTGTATGAATACTGTACAAGTAGACTTTTCAGCAACATGGGACTAGTGCGCTGAAACATTCTGCAGCGCGTACATTTATTTATTTATTAAAACATTTTTATGCCGCCCCATTCGCCGAAGCCTCGGGGCGGCTTACAGCATTAAGTTAAAAAATAATTATAACGTTAAATTAACAATACAAACATAAGTTAAAATGCAAAAATTAACAATATAAAATTAACATCTGGTGAAAAACCCAGGTTTGCAGTTGTGTAATGCTGAAACCTGTAGTGGTTCTCCCACCCAGCACAGGATGATCTAAAGCTTTATAGTTCAGGGGTTCTGATTACTGAGGGCACAATCCATAGGACTTTGCCCTCCAAGTACGTATGTAATAATTAAGTCATATAGGCATTATGTTTCTATCAAAACTCATAGATTTACACTGGAGCTACAAAGTGAGCAGGAGATCCTGTAAGACGCTAACAGATTCTGCAGTAATGAAGTGAAAGAAGCCAAAGATGGGGTTATCGCATATCTGTTTTACAGCTAAACCCATAGTTTTAGGAGCTGACACTTGCATCTGACATTATGAAATATTTGTAAAAACAATACCCTGTACTTAGAATATTCAAATGGTAGAGTTAGAAAGGACCTTGGAATTAATCTAGTCAAGCACCTGTCAAAAAGGAAGAAATCCATTATAACACCACTCCTGATGGGTAGCCACCCAGCATCTACTTAAAAACTCTAATGAAAGAGTCCAGCACCTTCTGAGGCAGTCTGTTCCATTGTCAAACAGCTCTTTACCACGGGAAAGTACTTCTTAAATGCTTCCTAAAACTCTGAATACCCTTTCTTGTAATTTGAGCCCATTGATTCAAGTCTTTAATGTAATATATTGATGAAAAAACAATTTTAAATATAAAATATTTCAATTCAGACTGTGAAGACAATTTACTGAAACATTGCAAAACATGCATAGAAAAAGGTAAGTACACATGATTTTTCATTCTATAGCTTTAGTGATACAGAAGTCCTTCTAACTTAAAAAGTATTTTGGAGTGCTAACATAACGATAACTAGTCATAGAGTGTACCACAGAACACAACATGACAGTGAATCTAAGCGTTGAAGGCAATTAACATCCAAGTCCACTTACCATATTTTTCTGTCTATAAGACTTCCCCATCTATAGGATGCCCCCACTTTTCCTTCCAATCTCCGAGTGAGCAAGCTGCTGCCGTGTACGCATGCACTGCCTTGCCCCCCCCCCTGCGCATGCGCACGATTGCACCAGTTTCCCCCCCCAACACACCTGCAGTTCTCCTCTTGGCCCCCTGTGCATAAGACGCCCCTCCATTTTTAGCTAAACGTTTTTAAGAAAAAGTACTGTCTTATACACGGGAAAAATACGGTATCTCTGTGGATTCCTACATATTCCTCTGTGGATTCCTACATATCTCTGTGGATTCCTACATGATAGGTTTGCCTATCATGTTAAGGTACTCTGCAAATAGCCAAGGGTGGGTGCATTGTTCTCAGAACAAACTGTAATGCATCTGACAGAGGATTAGGCTCACTGTGACTTGCCTGGAGGAGCCCAGTTCCCTCATCCCTCTAGCAGATACCCAGAGGACTTGGCAGCTAAAGCCGCCTGGACTCCTATCACCGCTCTACGTGTGAGCCCTTTTTTATTCACCATGGCTGTTCCCCTGCAGATCACCTTTCTGATCTCTGCAGTGATAGTCAGTGACAGGCCTTCCAAAGTACCCAAGTGGCACATCGGAAGGGCTGTCACTGATTCATAATTTTTGCACAAGAAATTTGCACATGTTTTCATTGTTATGTATTTATTTAGTTGGACTTGTACCAGTGCAAGGGACGCATTTGTGGGGGTTGACCATGGGAAAGGTTGCCTGGGGAAAGCCCCGGGAGGTATCTGCTGTCAAAGCGTAGCAGACAGTAAATCATGGACATTGACCCAGGGAAGCTACATGTTTTATTTCCTTTCTCTTCCTCCTTTGTATTGGCTTTTCTTCCCTTTTTGCATTTAAAAAAAATCACTCCTGGTTTTCTTTCCACTTTCCACCCTCATACCACATTCTGAAATGCTGGGACTGCAGAAGTAAGCTCCCTTGTGCGGATGGGCATTACTGTTACCATTTTTTTAGTCTTGATAGTGGACACATAGTGATTTCTTGCCCCCGTTGTCATTTTTTCCCCAAAAAGATGCCAAAACAGATCAAATCGCCTAAATGTCTTGAGCATTCTACTCAGTCTTGGCACTACCAGCCACATTACTCTTCCGTAAAGTAGCTTCAGGTACCAAGGTAGCTTTCTCTGGCCACACTTTTACTAGTGACATCTGACCTGGATGCCAAATAACTTTTTGGGGACAACCAGCCACAATGACAGCTCCTGGCTTGTCCTATAGGTTGTTGAGCCCATGAGGGATTCTTGTCTCATCCAAAGCTGGAAGACTGATTCCATCATGGATTGAAGGAAGTGGTTAGTAAGCTGCTCATCAAGAGTAAGAAAATGCCATAATCATGCTTACCACGGCCACTGTCAGTGACAGCCATTCCATCAGCGCCCAAGCAGCAAGATCCTTTGCAGGTGTACACCTAAAGCCAAAATGTGAGCCTTACTTGGCCAACCAACTAGAGGTTTTAACCTGGAATTGCTTTATATGTTACAGGAAGCTTGTGGGACCCAAATATAACTGTATGCTACAAGAAGTCAGAAGTAGAAGTCAGCTTTACACCTAGTAATTTTAGTACCACATATACAATCCTCCTTTGTGAATCTGATGAATGCAGTGATCATATTGTGGATACCAGCAAGGTATGTTTTTAATTTAGATGCAAGATGAACAGTGAGTGACAAGCAATATTGGATTAGTGAAAATACCAATTTTTAATAGAGCTATATTCCATTTTTTCACAGATAAGAATATAAATATACATTAATTTTTAAAAGCTGTAAATAATAATGATATAATACATATTCTGGTGCTTTCCTTTAAAATAGAGGAACGATACTAGAGTTTCTGAACGAATACAGCTGACTGGTCAGACCAGAAAGATCTTTAGACAGGTAAGATTTAATCTGACTAAAATGGAAAGATAAATGAATAAACCCTATAGAGTTTTAATAAATATTCAAAATATGCTTCTCCTGGTATCAGTACTTAACAGTGAAGTTGCAAATATGGCTCTCTGGAAATAAGTCTTAATTGAATTCAGTAGTGCTTACTAAAATAAGTGCTTCCTTCATCTAATAAGAGGCCTGTCATATTGGTTTGTGCAAACATCTGCATATTTGTTTGTTTATTCTGGGTGAGACAAAAATATGTTGCTTTGGGAGAAATTTAAACGTCTAATCCTCTTCAATCACTAATTTCTCCAATCCAAATCACCTGCAACTACTCTCTGCCACAAGGAGCTAAAAACCATGATGCTGGAGTTGGTTGCTAGTTCTCAGTCACAAATAAATGTACAATATGAACCCTGCTGGGGCTGCAGGGAAGTATACAGACGGCCCAATTCAAGGTGCTGGTTTTTACTTATAAAGCCTTAACACACCTGATGGAGTACCTTTTCCATTATATTGCTGTCCACATACCAGGTGCTTTCCAAAAAAGGTTGGGAAAATGGTAAGAAGGGAAGGGACCTTTTTGCCATCCAAATGTAGTATGCTTTCCCCTAGAAAAATCTTCCTAGGATTAACATTTCCATCTTCTCAGTGTAATTTGTCATCTTTTCCACTTGACAGTGAATAATAAGGGTTTAACTAGTCCTGACATTTTTATTGCTGATTATTTTGAATTGGTTTTGTGTGTAAATGTTTTTAAAGTTTTAATCTTTTCAAAACTAGCCAGAGAACTTTGGCTGTTGCATAATATGAGAGATTTTTAAAAAGTTTCTGCACTTTTAAAAACTCTATTTATTAAGAATTTCAAAAACAAATTATATCACTTTTCTACATAGCCACCTTCTAGATGCATTTTCCCCCAGTGTCTTCCCATCTTTTTAATGCCATCAGCAAAAAAAATATTATAAAATATAAAAACACAGAAACTTTTTGAAGACCCCTTGTATATACTTATTATCATAATGCTATATTGTTTACAGTGGAGAAATGGTAATAGTGGGGGTGGGGTTTAGCACATACTGACCTTGTTTTAGTCACATTAAATTAAGGTTATTGTTGTGGGTGGTTTCAGGGTGGCATTCAAATGCAGAGTGTTTCCTGTAAGCTGCCTGTTTTTCACAAACAAGCAATGTTTTGTACTAGGGTTGCTTAGGGCAGCCTTTTCTCAGGGCGGTTCATTATGACTTCAAAACCAAGCAGTGTGATTTTATTGTGAGTTGCTGAAAATAGCTAGGGAGTCACCTGCCAAGAGTAGTGGAAAAATCTTCGCTGCTGTTTTGTTAGTGCTACTGTAGCTGTTATCACACCTTAGTGCCTTCCACCTGAGGATGTTTAACTTCTCCCCTTCCAATCCTCTGCAGATGTACAAAAGTGAATGTCTATTACTAGGAATTTTGCACAATTTTACATTTTACTGCTTTATCAAGAAATTTGCATTTTTTAACAATCTACCTCACTTGCCAGTGTTGAAATTTGCCTATGTTTACCAATCTGCCTAATTTGTCAGTCCTGAAATTTGTGTATCTCTACACACTTAGCCCCTGTTCTGCCTTTAAATTTGCATATGTTTAGCATTCCTGCCTACTGATGTTTAACCCGTATTTATATCTGGTATCTAACAACAAAAGACAAGCAAGAAGTGTGGTGGGGAGGCATTCACATATATCAATTGTGGAATGCGCTCTCCAGAGAGGTTCACCTGGCGCTGAAGTTCTCTTTCTGGCACCAGGTCAAAACCATTTTATTTAACTGTTATTTTAAAGATTAGTATTTTAATGCAACCGTCATGGTTTTTTGGCTATATGTTATTTATAGTTTAGATTGTTTTTAATGTATTTGATTTTACTGATTGTGAGCCGTCCCAAGATGCCACACATAAGAGATGGCATATAAAAGTTTTAAATAAATGAATAAATAAATTGTGGAAAACACCGTGGCATGGCTTGCCGTTATGTGTGAACCCAACAAGAAGGGTGAAGCATGGTAAGGATAGTCTGTCTGGAACCATGGCTTGGTTCTATGGTTTCCATGCTTCACTGTGGTTTGTTTGCACATCTGGAACCAGTTTCCATATTTCTGTGCTGTGTTTCCATTAGCACGTCTTGTGGGAAGAGCAGCAACTGCTGCAGCAGATGCTCCAGCCTGCACTCTCCGCTATCCCAGTCTGCTCAGCCTCCTGCAGATGCTTCTTGCCTACCCTAAGGACATGTGCATGATTCCACCTTTGAGCAATTCAAGCTTCTTTTTAAAAAAAAGGCTTTTAAAATGCATCTTTAAAATGCTTGGGGAGCCAGTGTGGCTGTTTGAGTGTTGCAAGCTCTGCATTCCAGTTCCAGTCCCCACTTGGCCATGAAGCTCAGTGGGTGACTTTGGGCCAGCCACCCTCTCTCAGCCTGACTTACCTCACAGGGTTGTTGTTGTGAGGAGGACAAAGGAATGGAGAACTATGGAAACCACCTTGGGTTAGGTGAAAAAAGGCAGGATATAAATGCCATGTAATCATATAATAGTTCTTACTGTTGCCAAAAGTGTCTCAGGAATCAGTGCTATGGACTCCCGAACTGGGAGTTCCCACAGCAAGGTCCTGCAACCTCTGTGCTGGAACTTGGCTGGCCAAACCCTGCTTTAAATTCATACATGGGAAAAGTAATGCTTTTAGAAAAAGTGGGTTGTATCCAAAGATTTCCTTTCTCCATTAATGGACCCAACCCATTGCATTCAGTGGGAGTTATTCCCAGGACTGCACGTAAGAAACTGGGGGAGGAAATAAATGATATAAAGTTCATAGAATAAGAAAGATATTTCTGCAAATAATATTTTTAATGGCATCACATATATTTTATTGTATTCCAGTTAATTCCGTTTTTCCCAAAATGCCAGAATGACTGCCGCAGGTACTCAAGTTTTCAGCTACTGTGTCCTGAAGAGGCTACCAATGGTTAGTTGATACCTTGCTTACTTATGATCCAATACGAGCAAGAGCACGGCATGGAAGCCAGTGGAGTAGAACACTTAGTGTGTGAAACTAGAACTGGGGAAGACCCAAGCTTAAATTCCCACTGAGCTGTGAAGCTCAATGGATGAACTTGGGCAGTCAGGGTCTCTCAATACAAGCTACCCCAACAGGGTTGTTCTGAAAGTAAAAGAAACAGCCTGTGTGGCCATCACATGCATTGCTCTTGCTCCTTGGAAAAGTAGGGAATAAATAAAAACAGGAACGACCCTGGTGCATTAGGCTGAAGATCTGTTTGGTTCAACATTCTGTATTTAGCAGTATATAGTCGCCCTTAGAATGTTCCTAAGTGAGATACAAGCAAGTTCTCTTGTCTCTCTTCAGCATCTGGTAATCAGAGAAATACTGCCACTGAACGAGCAACCTTTATAACCATGCTCCAAACTCCCTTTCATTGTATATCTTCGCAGCAGCCTCTGCTGGCCTGGAGTCCTCTTCTTCCCCACCCTGATGCTTTGGACTAGAACTCCCAGCATTCCTGATTATTTATTTATTTATTTAAAACATTTCTATGCCGCCCCCATCACAACAAAGCCTCGGGGCGGCTCACAAATATTATTGGCTAAGTTGGCTGGGGCTGATAAAAGCTGAAGTCCAAAACATCTGGAGGAGCACCAGGTTGGGGAAGATTGTTGTAGACTCCCTTTCATCCCATATACCTTGTGATTAATGATTCATCTAGGACCTGTTTGTGTTCTACCATCCCTTCATTCATAATAGAAGTCCACCTTCTCAAAGAGTTTGAATAGTTAATTCTCAATCTTTCGTGCATAAAGAAAGGAATGTTTAGCTTTTTTTTTAAATCGTTTTTATAAATGTTTCCTTAGGAAACTGACAATTCCATCTCTTTTTTCAGGGAAAATCACAACAGATCCAGTGGACAGATATGTTTACATATTTGCTGCTTTACTTTGTGTACTATGTGTGATTGCTGCTGTACTGCTTTCCAAAGGGAGGCACGGTAAGAGGAGACCTGGTAACACGCTCTCATTCTGCCAGGAAAGCTGTAAGACTCTTGTAGAACCTCTTCTCTTTGGCCAAGCCACTTCAACACAACTTTCTGTTCCCAACTCTGAAATAATCCCATGCTCAGAGAAAACGCTTATGAAATCACTTGTGGAAAAGAGTGTTGGCTACACAAGTTTGGAAGTTGAGGTACACCTTTAAACAGATCATAGGAGAGACTAATCTGAGTGCACGAGAAAGGTGGAATTTCCTAATTTTGTGGAGTTCTATCATCGTTGCTCCAAAGGGTAGAGCAAAAGCAGATTAAACAGTATGTGTTGGTGTCATCTTCCCTGCCATCACGCCTGTTTAAAATGGCAGAGGGGACTGGAGCTATGGGGAAAGGCAGCTTAGCTTCCCATCTTCTGGTAAATGTTCCACCAGTAAAACTGATAGTACACAATACTCTTCATCCATGATAATCACCATACAGCACTGTGTGTGTATTTGAGTATCTGCTTCAGAATGTATTACCATTAGGAATGTACAACCACTGATGCACATACTGTTAAAACTACAGGATGGGTCAAAAGTACATATACAATACTGAATGGGTCATGTTTAGTCTCTTAGGTGCTCGAAATGTTCTCCGTCAACATTGCAACCTTCCTGGAACGTGTTCCCGATACCGTGACACAAATTCTGGTTAATAGATGGACACAAATGTCAATAAATGCTTACGAGATGAACTCCTTCAGTGCATTCACTGTGTGAGGTTCCCCATTGTGCACAGAGTCAGTACTTACTTTTGGCCCACCCTGTATGTAGGCAGCAGACCAGTAGATTTGTTGAGGTTCAGCAGACAGGTTCAGGTTACAAGTCCTCATTTACAAGTTCTGGGCAGTTCCACAAATGGGTTATATGCAAGTCCAGGCCAAACTGTCAAACCTGTTGCAGACTACAAGCATTAGCGGGCACCCAGTTTGGTAAGGCTGTTTTAGTTCTTAGAAGTACAGAATGTTCCTTCTCCTCTCTGACTGATACTTTGTGTGCCAGTCAGTTCATTTGGATGGTCAGGTGAGTGCTTCCTTTACTCATTCCTTCTTGTCTTTTCTTTTGGCCGGTATTGAGTGGGAAGTCTGAGCTATTCTCTTCTAGATGGAGTGTTGAAAGTGATATAAATTGTGATTTTTCTTAAAAATATTTTCTTCTTCACAGGTACAGCCATCAACTGGTCTATCTTTCATCAAACGGTGCAACACATACCTGTTACAGTCCTTGTTGTATACTCCCACAAAGTGTGTTTTCAGCACACTGTCCTTGTATTTGCTGCATTTCTACACGAATGCTGCCAAAGCAATGTCATAATAGATGCATGGCAGAAACGAAGAATTGCCGAATTAGGCCCGGTACAGTGGCTTGCAAGTCAGAAAGAAATTGCTGATAAAGTAGTTTTTCTCAGCCCAAACCACACAAGTCCTACCTGTGATTCAGCTTGTAAAAGGACTATAGAAAGCAACAAGAACTCTGAATGCTTGTTCACTCTTGCATTTAACCTCTTCTGCAGTGACTGGAAAAATCAGTCTTCTCTCCACAAATACATGGTTGTCTCTTTCAATGAAACAAATCCATTTAAGAGTCTCCCAACTCCCTTGAACATCTGTCCAAAGTATTTTCTAATGAAGGATATTGACTACTTTTGTAGAGATCTCTGTCTTTCACCAAATGCCAGTTGTAGTGAAGTAACAAGGTCAAAGTGTGGCTGGAGATTTAAAATGAAACAAAAATCACAAGTATAGAACTATATATTAGGATAGCAAAAATAGTCAAGCCTAAAATTCAGTCTTTCTTACTAAAGTGAATTTATTCTGCACACTGACAACTTTCAAACACCCCATGCTTAAGGATGACTTACTGCAACTGCTCCATGTATGGACACCTACTTCTACACACGTGTGTGCTGCTTGTGGAGTACATAGAACTGAAAAGAGAGTTCCCTAGTGTGGCACAGGGCCACAGTTTATGTTCTTGCACTGTTTCTCGGATGTGAGGCCTGTACTAATGCAGCAACTTGAGCTGGTTATTAATGCCAACAAAAGAAAAGCATGTTAACCGTCAAACAAAGCAAAATAGCTTTCAGTTGCTTGCAGTTAGATCAGAATCATATGGCAACGTTGGTGGAGCGGCAGGTGGGGAGGAGATGGCAGCTGTATTATATGTGAAAGATCAGGATTTCACTTATTTTCAAGCCTGGCTTTAAGATTTAACTCCAAGACCTGGTACAGAGGTAGTTGAAGCCTAATCCGGAACAGACAAGTGCTCTTATTTGGCAAAGGGTTCCAGGAATACTGGCTGGGCCTATTCTGGATGGGGTAGCAGTCATTTTGAAAAAGGAGGTTCATGGTCTAGTAGTCTGCTTGGGCCTGGTTTGCTCCTCAAATGAATGGGTAGGCATAGGCAGAGTATCTTGCCCGGTGTGTTCTTGCCTGCAATTGCCACCATTCACAAAGAAAGTCTTAACCTGACTTGAAAAAAGGTGTAAATCATGAATATTAGTATCCTATCAACACATTAGACAAACTTCACCTTTTTATTTATTTGTTAGGAAACTAGTCTGCACTTACAGCAGGTACATCCCTCCCTTTCATCAACTCAGACCTCTTGTTATGAACGTGCATGCATGTGTCCTGAGCCAACTAAGGCGCAGAAACCAGCTAGTTGGGCTGCTGTGAGTATTAGTGAGCCACTATTGCTTCTACTGACTGCGCCCTCTGTCTGGGAAGCCAGCAGGTTCTGCCGGGTGAGAAGAGAGAGCTGTTATTGCCCAATTATAGGATAGAACTTTGGTGCGGGTGTTTAGTGGGAATGAAGCTATTCAGTGTCTTTCCCATTAGAAAATAAAAGCATGTTTGGGTAATATGTAGAGGCATAAATATCTCAAATATGTCCATGATGCTTGAACATTGTAATCTCTTCACAATCCCTACAAATTAGTATTCTTTTCGACATTTGCAGTAAAAGCAACTGCCAAAGGAACACGTAATGGATGACTTGATGCTGAGAATTTCTTAATTCAACCCAACAAACTGATCTCAAAGAAGCTCAGATGTCTCAGCAAAGGATTCTGTAAAAAGCTAATTTTGTTTTGCTAATAAACTATATTAATGATTTGTTTTCATGGAAAAATAAGCTTTGCCACATTTTCTTATTTTTCTTGTGACAAGTGCCATCCCATCTTACACTATCCCATCCTGCAAACTTGTCAAGTTTGGATGGTACAGCAATCCCTGCAAGTCGGTTCTGGGGTGTGGGTTTTTCATGGAGCCCACAGTGTGCTTGATCGAGATTACAACAAGTTCTTTGTCCCCCCTTCCCCTCTGTCCCCTATCAGATATCGGGGTTGTGTGCTAAAGAAGACATCTTGCCTCCCTGTCCCTGCTCTGACTGCAACTCCTTTTTGTCCAGTTTCCCTGGACGAGGTGGGAATGCAGAGCCCTACGTTGCTGCGAATGACAGTTCTCCACTGATGCCTAAGTGGCACTTTCCAGTGACTGTCAACGCCTTTGTACCCTTTTTGGAAAAAAAAGAATTTGTGAAGCAGAAGAAATGGTAATCATAATTTTTTTAAAACCCTTTGGTTTTTCACAGGTGTGCACTGCTTGCTGAAATGTGGAGTCTTCCCACATCAATGTCATGTTAACTTTCTGCTCTCAAAGTGCAGTAGGCAACTTCTATGGATAGACTTGATGAACCAAAGCTACATATAGGTCACCTTGTGTACATGTGTCAAATGTCAATTGAAAACAAAGCAGTAAAGGGGAGGCTTTGGCCTGGAATCCAGTGGTGAGTTTATGGCCCCATTTTTGGTGTGGTAAATATTGTCCTGATATTCTCAGTCCCCTCCACTGTATCCATATTTGGCGTACATATTTATTTGTATTTTGCATACATTCTCTAGAAGGGCAGATCTACAGCCTATCTCCTTTCTGCAAACACTTGGTAATGCTCAAAAAGGAAGGTTCCTTTAAAATAAAAAAAACCTATCTGGCAAATTTGAGCATTCTGGGGGCACAGGAAAATGCAACAATGTTTAGGTCTATCTTCACCTGCCCCCCTAAAAATGCTCAAAGGTTTTTTCACTCTTGCTGAGCACCTTGCTCATTGCTTTCCACAGCCCATGATGAGCTCTGTTTCCTGGGTCTCAATGGAAGAGCAACTCAAGAGCAACCTAGAACAAACCAATGTGAACCACTCTGCAAGTAGTGGTCTGAGTCAGCACGGCAACCCTCCATGTCTAATTGCTCATGGTGGGCTGCCATGTCATGTAAGCCCAGTTATTTAACATACGCTCAACAATCACTGGGCTTATTCACAGCTAAGGTTGGCCAGATCAGATCTCTGGTCTCATTTAGGCCACTCCGAAGTATAAAATTGGAGGAAATATTTTAGGAAAATACTAATGCCCTGTTTTTTAAACACTGCAAAAAGAACTATTTTTGTTTATGTTTTATTAAAACACAAAAATTAGGACTTTGAGCTTCTTGTGGATAATCAAGGGAGAGTTATGTTCAGAATTCCATCATACCTAAAATTTCATGTGATCACCACACAAAAGCAGCTCTTTCGCGTAACATACGGACGCCAAAGCGCTGCCATTCCCGCTGATATATCCAGAGCTCCTGTGTTGTATCTAGGCAGGCGAGAACAGCACCACCTTTCCAAGCTATCAAACGAGGATCCATGTCCTAAAACAGGGATTAAAAGAAGAGACAAGACACCTAATGAAATCTGAACATCACAATTCCACTTATTTTTTATATAATTTCTACTTTAAAAATAAGACCAAATTACTGCAAAATATTGTATATGCTTCAAAATACAATAGTATTTTGTATATAGATCCCAAACATCAAAAAAGGGTAAGTATACTGCTATTGTGGTAATCCAATATCTTTTTTCAGAAAGGAAGATACAGCAGGACCCACATATAGGCATGGATTTGTTCCAAGCCCCTCAGTGGATGCCTGAAACCATGGATAATGTGAACACTATATTATATATACTATATACAGTACATTTTTTCAGAATTTCATTTGTTCTTACCTCAGCATGTGATTCTTCTCTTTCCTTATTAAAGCAAGAATTTTCACTTACAGGAAGCACTTTACAACTTCTTTCTTAGCTAAAGTCAAGCACAGTTAACTGCAAATGCAGTAACTGAGCCAGCAGATAAGGGGGGTCCTGCTGTATTCGGTATTAGTTAAAACTCCTTCTCAAAATTTCCAATTCATTCACTTTGCCATGAACTAGAGCAGCATACAAAAAGCCATTTATACTGGCCCAAGTATTTAATTAATTTAGGCACAATCCTGTGGGTGCTTGACACAGTCCAGGCAGCAACAGAAGTCAGAGCCTCAGCTCTAACCAAGGAAACACGCTTGGAGGCAGGAGCTGGGACGCCGAACTCAGAGTGCCTTCTCTCTACCCTTGCAGCCAACATGGAAAGAAGCAGGCCAGCTGCTGCTCAGAAGACCAGTCTTGAAGCTGGACCTCTGCGGGCATTCCGGGAGGAGATGATACATAGTATTCTAACAGTGCCTCTGCCCATCCTCATACTTTGGGCAAAAACCTTGGCTGGCCAAAATTAGATAACTAAGTCTTTTGCAGTGCAGGAGAAGCCCCGAGGCAATCTTCAGCACCTCATTTTTCCCACCCTAGCCAGGAGCCCTGCCATCTTCTGAGGTTGGAGGGTTATAAGTAGCCACTTTAACATATACATATTAATTTTAATATCCAATTATCTCTAGAAACTGGACCTGTCTCTATTGCAGGATTTAGTGCTTTGTGTTTAATGAATGTTACATTTAGCCATTCTGCTATGACCTGAAAGCATATAAAAGTACCTTCGGTCGTGTAATGACTTCCACATTTTCCACAACTCTTCGGAAAGAAGGAGGCATTTTGTTGAGAATTCTGTGCTGAAGAAATTCTTGGGCTTTATGAAACATCAGACCTCCTCCCACAACTAGGATAGAACTATACATTTTCTTTTTGGTATCATCCGATGCTGGAAAAATGCAAAGACAATGTACATAAAATTGTGAAGATCGAATTTAAAAAGTCATATAGAGTTAGTCAATTTAAATTAGTGAATTAAAAAAACCCCATGCCTTAAAACAGCTCACCATTGAATCTTTCATCTTTCAGGAACTCTACTGACGGTGCCATAGTGGAAAGCTATGTTTATGCAGCATCAAAGATAGCACACACTGCTGATGCTGCACACACGTTGGTTCCACAGGTGTCAGTATCAATATCGCTAGTGGCAGTGCACTGCGGATCTATCCCACTGCACCATGAAACTAATAGGAGACGGATCAGAGTCACACGGAGACACCTATTTTATGCAAGCGGAACCTCCTTGCACTAGCCTAAATTTTCACCAAAGCATTAGTATCAATAATTGGATAAGGAACTATAGTTTCCTTACCACAGCAGTCAATGCTATGCAGAATGGCTTTGTCAAGGCCTAAAGCTTTCCCTTCAAATTGAGAGACGGCGGTTTTTCTGGACATGTGAGCTGTGAGTGGCTCTTCAGACTCATTGCCACCGATGATGCAGTCGCCGTGGGAGGTGCCTAACTCCACTTCAGGGGGATAGAGATTTTCAGCAACACTTGCAGACTGGCCACGCAGATCTCCCTCAAATCCACCAGGCTTGGACATGGACTTCCGATCAGCTGTTGCTTTTGCAGACTTCAGAAAGAAAATCACAGTGAATTATCTTTTAAGGAGATACAATTCTATCAAATGCAAAATGTTGTGTAGAACACCTTAAAAAAACAGGATTGAGTGGGCATGCAGCCAAGGTATAGCCACACTCCCCATCTGTAACTACAGGGCTGAACATCACATAGAGCTATAATGCTATTTCTGGCCCTCATTTCCTCTCTTTTTTAAAATAAGTTTTATTATTATTATTTTCTACAAACTAAAAAAAAAAAAAAACTAAAAACATCCCTCTTCAAAGACATCAAACCTACAGGGTCGGCTCCCCATATATATTTTTTATAACAATCCATAGACATATTCGAAATTACACATAGTCCCATTTCTCTAGCCAATAATAAAAAGAGTTCCAAGTTTGATAGAAATATGTATCCTCTTTCTCCTTCAGAGACAAAGTCAGCCTGTCTTTTCCTCTGTTTTCATGTGCTCCAGGCCTGGTCCTTAAGGCAAGAGGGTCAAGGAACAGCACGTTACTCTGATCCCGAGCTTCTCATTTCAGTGACTCAAGCTGCATAGTGGAAACGACATCCCAGACGTAGGGTGCCATTGCAGCCACTGTGTGTGTCCTTCTGACCACATGCATGTGAAGGATCAGGGTGGGAACTGAAAAAACATCAACACTACTTCAGTTGTTTTATTCGGTAATACTTTTATACACTACAGTATTTTTTCACATACAAGCCAACAATAAAAAACAGAATGAAATGAGCATGAAGAAAAAAAGTATTTAAATACTTCTATCGAGCCTCAAGTATACTCAGAATTTGCCTAAAAGACTGTCACAAACAGGAAGGACAAGATCTCTTCTTGTCCATTTCAGAGTGCAGGATGCAGAATAATGAATTAAGTTAAAAGAAACCAGATTTAACCTAGTCACCAGGAAGAATTTCCTCACTGTCAGAGCAGTATGACAACGGAAACTATTACCTGAGGAAGCTGGGGGCTCTCCCTAGCTGGAGACATTCAAAAAGTGCCTGGACAGTCATCTGAGTCCAGTCCTGAGTCTAGTGGTGTAATTAGTGTCCTGCAGTAGCAGGGGATTGGACCCTATGGCCTTCAGGCCCTTTCAAACTCTACTATTCCATGATTCTATACATCCACCCAATCTGATAACCAAAATAAAGCAAGCCATGGACCACACACATGCTCAGGCACTGTCTAGGTGTAATGCTAAGTCAGGGCTTAACAGAATGAGAATGCGCTTCAGAGCGCTGTGAGCTCACATACTACCCTCCTCCTCTCTATTGCAGCTGTGAGGCGATGGGAACCATCTGCTGCCATTTCACGCTATCAGCCGTGTAGAATACTCCAATGTCCTCCACTCTGCTTGCAGGTAAACCTGGGGGCTTAGTAGCATCCAGTGCAGAGCACAAGAGTGGCAACTGTAATCTTTGCTACCGTGGTGCTCTGCACTTCGTATTTCATCCAAGTGACTGTTTTCAGCTGTCTAGATGAAGCTCCAGGAACAGAAGGTGAGGAGGGAGGGGAGCTGCCTGGAAAGAGAACAGGCTGTTGGCCCCAGCCTCCTCCTCTCCCCACTGCTGGCCCCTTCTCCTGCTCTCTGAGGCCAGTTTGCAACCTCGGAGAGGCAGCTTGTGTGGTTCTCCACTGTCTGCAAGGGAAACAGGACAAGAACCCCTCATTTGGAGTCTCAGCTCTGTTACCTGGGAAACTGGAAATTGGAGTTGGGGCACCAAAAATCCTGTGGCTATCTGGACAGTATCAAGAGACCACAGGATTGCATTCTTAGTGCAGTGTCCAAAATTGTAACTAACATTGCAGTTCATTGAAATAAGCCATTTTCATAAACTAGGGCTTGAAATTAGCGTCACGTACAGTTTCTCAGTTCAAATGTAACAACAGCTGGTGGTAGATCAAAAATGGAAGTTAAAACTTCTAAACTAATCACTTCTGCACTGGGGGAGTGTAAAGACCCTAAACTCATTGCATATCTTTTAAACTACGGATTTTCTTTCTTGTTGCAGTGATTCTTCTACCTCTTCTCTGAAAAGAAAGCTTTAATTATATATGATTAAACCTATGCAGAGAAATGGGTCTCATAGGAAAAGAAAAAAGCCACACACACCTGCTCCTGCTTACTTTGTGTTGCTAAGAGATATTGTTCATCATGTGGATCCTCAGGATCTCCTTGTGATCTTTGTTGCAAACATGTCATTTTCTGCCCTACAATTCCAAATGTTGCTGGATAAAACAATGCCATTGGAGCCTAATCAGAAGAGACGGGAAGAGCTTCAAAATATTGCAAATGTCTTTTAACAGTTCCACCCTGCCTGTCTGCACTTGTTTTATAGTGGAACAACCAGTTTAAATAACTGTTATTCTTGTCGGTTTAAAGAATAAATTAAAGAAGTGTTTAGTTTCATGTTTGAGTATTTAAAACGTAATGCCTAGTACACATCACTGCACGTCTTTGGAAGATTAAAACCATAATTGATTAGAAGAGGATAATGTAGACAAGACTGTTGAAAATGAACACCCCACCCTTTGTCACTGAATCTCAGCAGTGTAATTAAGCCTCTATCTAGGTGTATCACCTAGGTATTCCAGGTGATACATGCCTCAAGTGCTCACCTGTAACTTCTCATCTCCTAAGCGCAACTGGTATAACAAAGCTGGAGCATCTGGATGACGGACTTGGAACTCGTGATCTTTCAGTCCAGACAAATCCTAACAGAACACAGACAAAACAGAAGTGCTCTGCACAGCACGGCCTACGCACGTCTGCCTGCTGAGACACGAGGCCCACTTGCAGCCTAAAGAGCCTTTCAAATTTCTCAAAACCAAACTTAGCCATATTCAATGACTTTCCTTTTCTCCAAATACATCTTCACAAAGTTTCGTTCCAAGCAGTAACATAACCTTGAAACCTTTGGTATAGGTGGAGTATAAATGTTTTATTTTATTTATTTTTATATATATATATATATATATATAAATAGCTCATTTGATCTATTTGGCAGCTTATAAATATAACTATAAATCAATCAATCAATAACAGATACAGTTCCCATTACAGACAGCAATGTAACACATGCACTGAGCAACATCCATCACCCTGATCAACAAGGTCTGTGAAAGCGTCATCTGAACCGATCTCATTCAAACTGAGAACAATTTGAATGTATTACACACAACAAATACTTTTTTCTTATTTTATGCCTCCTCTCTGAAGATGATTTTATAAGCCTCTATGATCATTCCTCCTGAGTGGTGTTGTTCAGTCGCAAAGTCATGCCGACTATTCGCGACCCCACGGACATTACTCTAGGTTTTCCTGTCCTCCACCATCACCTGGAGTACAGTAGTCCCCCGAAATTAACGGGGGATGCATTCCTAGAGCACCTGTGAATTGTGAAAAACCGCGAATTTTGAATGTGGTAAAGGTTCATTGCCAGAAGCCTTAGAACAGGGCTCCTCAAACTTTTTGAAAAGGGGGTCAGTTGAAAGGTGCCGGCGATGGGCGCGGGTCACCAAGGCAGAGCGGGTGGAGGGTGCCAAGGTGGTGTGGGCAGGGGGCGTAGGCCAGGTCAGGCTGGAGGGTGGGCACGCACACACGACGAGGCAGGGACAGACGCGTGCAGAGATAGCTATCTCTGAGCGAGTCCAAACCGATCTCCTTGCTCGCAAGTCCAAACCGACTCCTTGGACTCACTTGGAGAAAACGATCTCCTTGCTTGCTCACAAGGAGATCATTTTGAACTCTCTCCCAAAATTGTGGGGGTTTCCGTGAACAATTTTAGCTCGGTTGCAAGGAAAATTCTGTGAAAGACTGAGGCAGTGAATGCTGAACCGGGACTTCACGGGGGTATACTGTACACCCAAGCCCACACCCACCTCTCCAGCGACCCCATCCAGCCACCTCAACCTCTGCCATCCCCTTCTCCTTTTGCCTCCTCCTAAGTACCTCCTGATTATAATGCAAGGTCATCAAGAGAGGGGCCTGGAGCTGTGTAAGGCAGAGTGTTGGATTTGCTACCTGGTTCATAGCTCTTACCTGGTCTAAATGGCAAAATGTTTCTTTTAAGTGGTGGAGGAGAAGACAGTCTGTCCTTTTAGCTAGCTGGCAGTCTCTGTAAGGAAAGCCAGCTCGCTGCATAAGCCAGTAAAAACATCTTGACACATCAGAGCCTCCATATGCAAGGCACAGCCTAAAACAAACATAAAGAAGTAGTGAGGGGGCTGGCATCTGCTCTTGCATCTAGAGATGGAAAATGTAAACAATTCTGATACCATGGTATCCATGATTGCAACTCCAGGCATGCCTTTGGTTCAATACTAAGCCTTGCTATATCAGCATGCATTTTCTCCCATATCATGACTGTTACCTGGTATTCCGATGTGAAACACCATCTTCAACACAGCAGACACTGGTCTTCTGATCCCCCACGTCCACAACACAGGCACTAGCCAAACCACTTCCAAAAGTTGCACAGACAGACTCCTGATGCACCACTATGCCTAGAAACAAACAGGAGAAAGTCTCTCAGGCACGCAACTACACTGCAAGCCATTCTGGCCAAATTTGTCATGCATGCACGACTACTAAATACTTCCCACAACAAACCCTCCTCTATAAAAACAAAGCAAAACAAACACGCCCCCTGAAGATGCATTTCTTAGGGCATCCAAGGCGATGGAGAAAGAAGACGTGCTTATTGCTACCCATTCCTCTTACAGATGATGACAGGATGGTGAAGCCATCACTCTCCATTTAAGACTCTACCTCTGTTTCATGCCTATTCATCTCCCAGCAAAAAGTGGTCACTTGTATAAATAAGCCAACAAATAAGCAGCAAGTTGTACAGTGTTCAATGGGGCTCACTCAAAAGTATGACAGGACAGTGACCTAAAGACCTGTTGCTAGTTCTCACTTTTCCTCTCATAGACAAGGCATACTGGTGCCAGCTTTGTCTGAAAAAGACCACTGCCCCCTGGAGATGCTCAGTGGATCAGTGGGCAGGGCCCACTGCAACAGTCCCACCCACACGGTTGTGGCAGTCATGGCCAGGTAGGCCAGCACCGTGGGGCAGTGTTTCCCATAGCCTGGGTGATCATGAAGGAACCCTGAAATTGTAATACTTATTATTATTATTATTATTATTATTATTATTATTATTATTACATTTCTATGCCGCCCCCTTGCCGAAACCTCGGGGCAGCTGACAACACGATAAAATACATTGAAATACAATAGCACATAATAAATTACCATTAAATACAAAAATACAAAAAATGCATTGATTTACAAATATAAGATTAAAATTATCAGTATAAATTAAGTAAATAAAAATATAGGAGGAGAAAGAGAAGGAAGAAGAAGTTGCCCTGGCCAGATCATACTTCCCACTGTATGGTGCAATTACACTGCGCCCCCCCCCCCCCCCCAAAAAAAATGTCCCTGTGCAAGCAGCCATTGCTCAACAGGCGCTGGCTGGCAGGTACGTGCACAGGAGAGGTCACGGGTCCCTTCAAGGAGCCCCCTACGTCTGTTGTTAGGAGGCCTTCTGAGAATTCACAAAATGTCAACGTTTGACAAATGAAAAGATGCCTATCTCTCACCCCGCGAATGCAGGGGTGGATGTAAGCAAGGGCAAAAAAAGTTCAGGAAAGTTATGCAAATAAAACTCAGAAAGAAAACCATCACATGAAAACCTGTCCCAGCTGACTATAAATGTGGCTGCTGTTTTACCTGAGAAGCCCATCTTCAGTAGGATCATATTTACTATTTCTTTCACATGCTGCTTATTATAGATGTCTGGGATTAGTAAAATGCATCTGTAATACTGAAAAAGAGAAGAAAAATAATCAAGGTTCTTCTTCATGGGGCAGGGTGAGCTATTTAAAGCATTTAGACAACTGGAAGAAACAGAAATATTGCCTAAGAGTTAGCACCAATTTCAACTTTAATGTCTTTTACATTTGGGATGCCACATTTCTCCTGGGTGTTTCACCAATTTCTTCAATGAACACAGCAAGGACAGCTCTCTTATTTTTCCCACCCAAGCCACCTTTCTGCCCATGTTTCTGTATCTACTGATTTTATTATATCCCCTCCAAATCTCATGCCTGTGAATTCATGTTTCTTCCACTTAATGTCCTATAATATGACAACTCCTACTGTCTCGTTTCAGCACTTCCAATTCTATAATATTTTCCTTTCTTTGGACCTCATGCTAAAACCTTCATCCATCTTCTGCCCATTTCTCACTTAGCCAGCTATAATACTAGCCTTCCCACTTGCTCTAGTTTCTTTTAGACCCAGGCAACAGCTTTGACAGGTTGGCCAAACCAGGTAGAGGGTAGCCATTGGGTCAAGACCTTCGGTGAGACAGGGATTTGTCTGTCCCGAGCATGTGAAGACAGACTCCTGCAGATTGAGCGGATGAGACCTACTAGAATAGGACCAATGGGCATGAAGGTGGTTTCTGCAAGCGTTGTGGTACACTAAGAGCACGGCAAGACATGAAGACGCCCTGGTCAACCACTGCACCCAGTCCATCTCTAACCGTCTCGACTCTTGTTCTGCCACTGGAGTAAGATGGATTCTGGGAAGAGAGAGTGAGGCTGACTATGCACACCTCTCCCTCATTTT
Source organism: Varanus komodoensis (assembly GCF_004798865.1). Lineage (NCBI taxonomy): Eukaryota > Metazoa > Chordata > Lepidosauria > Squamata > Varanidae > Varanus > Varanus komodoensis. Next base: position 14,387,492 of record NW_025336346.1, read on the forward strand.
AATCCAATCCACACGCAAGTCTTGACATCCTCACTCAGCCTCAAAGTCCTGTGGCGATGGGTGAGCGACAAAGCAGCAAGTGTGGATACACTGGGAGCTGTAGCCGCGGACCTGCACACAGGCGGCTCAGGTCTAATGGTCGACCTCTTGCTGACCGAAGCAACAGCTGGATTCGGCGTCTACCTGAGTGATGGAGCAGCCCTCTTTAGGACCACACTGCTCACCTCCGTAGCAAGAGGAAGGGGCTAGAAAAGGTGCCCTAAACATTGTTGCTTCACAGAACCTTGGCCAGCTTACGGCGGCTGGAGGGGATTCCATCTTATGCGGTCGAACAATAAAACTGCAAACAAAACGAAAACGCAAGGTAACACCACTGACTACTGGCACGTGGAATGTACACACGCTTCAAGACAACCCCTCAACAGATCGACCAGAAAGAAGAACAGCCCTGGTCACCAGAGAGCTCGCAAGATTTAACATCGATATAGTGGCCCTGTGTCAAACTCGCCTAGCCAACGAAGGTCAGCTCACAGAAACAGGAGGCGGTTACACATTCTTCTGGTGTGGACGTAGCAGTGAAGAATGTCATGACTCTGGAGTTGGCTTTGCGGTTAAGAATCATCTTGTCCCCATACTTGCCAGTCTTCCCAAGGGTGTGAACGACCGACTCATGACAATGCATCTCCCACTACCAAGAGGAAAGCAAGCCACACTGAACAGCGCCTACACACCCACAATGACGAATCCGAATGAAGTAAAGGACAAGTTTTATAAAGATCTCGATGCCCCACTCTCATCCATGAAGCGCACTGACAGGCTGATTCTACTTGGCGATTTCAATGCAAGGGTAGGATCCGATCACTCTGCCTGGGAGGGCGTCATTGGAAAAAATGGAATTGGCAAATGTAACAGCAATGGGCTACTACTACTGAAGACATGTGCGGCTCATGATCTGATCATCACTAATACCATCTTCCGCCTGCCCACTCGCAAAAAGACGTCCTGGATGCACCCACGCTCCAAGCACTGGCATCTCATTGATTATGTCATTGTGCGGAGGAAAGACAGACAGGATGTAAGGGCTACCAAGGCCATGCCGAATGCTGACTGTTGGACTGAACACAGACTCATCTCCACATCAAGCCTAAGAGATGTCCGCAGGGAAACAAAACTGTGATGAAAAAGATCAATGTCAGTAAATTGAGGAACCCCAACACAACAGCTTCACTAGCAGAAGATCTTGACAACCAACTCTCAGAGATGCAATTAGAGAAAAATGCCGAGAAGGACTGGAAACGCTTCCGGGATATTGTGCACTCTTCTGCACTAAAGGTTCTTGGACCCTCACACAGGAAACAGCAAGACTGGTTTGATGAAAATGATGAAGAGATCAAGGCCTTACTTGCCGAAAAGCACCGCCTTCACCGTGCTCATCAGAACGACCCATTGTCAACAGCAAAGAAAAACGCCTTCAACAACACTCGCAGGACTGTACAGAGCAAGCTTCGCAAGATGCAGGACTCCTGGTTGAGTGCCAAAGCAGATGAAATCCAGAAGTTTGCTGAGAGAAACAATGCCAAACGGTTCTACGAAGCCCTCAGATCCTTTTACGGACCTCAGCCTTCAAGGAGCTCCCCTCTACTGGACTCAGATGGTGCAACTCTCATTACTGAGAAGATTCTGATTCTACAGCGTTGGGCTGAGCACTTCCAATCTGCACTGAACCGCCCATCCTCCATCAATAACGAGGCGATTGACAGAATGCCCCAGGCGGGTATCAACCACAGCCTGGATGCCCCACCATCAAAGCCTGAAACCCTACAGGTCATCAGCCAGCTGTCCAGTGGCAAGGCCCCAGCATCTGACGCGATCCCAGCGGAAGTCTATAAGGAAGGTGGTGCAGCACTTGTCAACAAACTCACTCAGCTGTTCCAGTCCTTCTGGAATCAAGGATCCATTCCTCAGGAACTGAAAGACACGTCCATCGTACACCTCTACAAGAGGAAAGGAAATCGACAAGTCTGTGATAATCATAGAGGAATATCACTGCTCTCCATCGCAGGCAAGATCCTTGCACGTGTGTTGCTGAATCGCCTAACTGACCACCTGGAACAGGGTCTACTACCCGAGACACAGTGCGGCTTCCTCAAAGAGCGTGGCACTGTGGACATGATCTTCGCAGCCCGACAGCTCCAAGAGAAATGTCAAGAGCAGAATCGTGAACTGTACACCATCTTTGTGGACCTCACCAAGCTTTTGACACTGTGAGTCATGAAGGTGTGTGGCGCATCATGTCGAAGTTTGGGTGCCCTGACAGATTCATCCTGATGGTACGTCAGTTCCACGACGGCATGACAGCTTGTGTTTTGGACAACGGAGAAGCTTCAGAGGCCTTTCCCATCACAAATGGCGTCAAGCAAGGGTGCGTGCTGGCACCGACCCTGTTCAGCATAATGTTTTCAGCCATGCTGACAGACGCCTTTCAGAACAATTCCTTGGGAGTCAGTCTGAAATACAGGACCGATGGGAAACTGTTCAACCTGTGAAGACTCCAGACTGTCACCAAGATAAAGGAGACTGTGCTACGAGACCTCCTTTTTGCTGACGACTGTGCCCTGAATGCTGGATCAGAGCAGGAAATGCAAGCCCTCATGGACAAATTTGCAGTAGCATGCAACAACTTCGGCCTCCTCATCAACACAGAGAAAACCAAAGTGATGCATCAGCCAGCTCCGAAAGCCCAATACCAAGAGCCCACCATCACAGTGAAGGGACAAAAGCTGCAAGCAGTGGACCAATTTACATACCTTGGCAGCACCCTTTCCCGCGCAGTGACAATTGACATCGAGGTCAACTGCAGAATCGCCAAGGCAAGCTCTGCATTTGGCAGACTGCAGACCAAAGTGTGGGACCGCCATGGAATAAGCCTTGTTACAAAGCTTAAAGTCTACCAAGCAGTAGTGCTAACTACTCTGATGTATGCCAGTGAGACTTGGACAGTATACAGGAGACATGCTAGGCAACTGAACCACTTCCACATGACTTGCCTCCACAGACTTTTGAGGATCTGGTGGCAGGAAAAGGTGCCAGACACAGAGGTCCTCTCCAGAGCAGGCCTGCCATCAGTTCACACCCTGCTGATGAAAGCCCAGACACACTGGGCAGGCCATCTTGCAAGGATGCCAGACCACCACATCCCCAAACAGCTCTTCTATGGTGAGTTGTTTCAAGGAAAGCGATTGCACGGGGGACAAAAGAAGTGATACAAAGACACGCTGAAAGCCTCTCTCAAGTCCCTGGTTATCAACACCACCTCCTGGGAGACCCTGGCACAAGATCGATCGACATGGCGCACACTGATCCACCAAGGCTGCCAAACTTCTGAAGCCAGGAGGACCACCACAGCACAAGAGAAGCGAGCACTCCGTAAAGCCAGGGTTGCAAACTTTGCAACAGTGGTGCCCACACATGTCTGCCTGACATGTGGCAGAACACTCCATGCCCGTATTGGCCTTATCAGCCACCTGCGGACACACCGTGGACAGTTCACAACCCGTTAGATGTCAAGGTCCTCATAGAAAACGATGGATGAACATCATCATCAGTTTCTTTTAGAAAAAAACTATTAGAGAACATCTCTGCTGAATTCATTTTTTCTCACATTAACTCCTTCCTTTCAATGGCTGTGCTCCCTTCATCACTTGGTGTTAAGAATTTCCACCCTGAAGTCCCTTGATTATAATCATTCTACAGAGTACATGGCACCAATCTCAGGTGTACCACAAAGTGTACACTAGACTGGGAATTCTAGCCATGCTGGAGCAACCTATTTTTGTACACCCAGGACATGCACATTTCATATTTCCACATTATATTTTAAGTGTACAGCTGGAAAACATAGGCCTCCGGAGCTCCCATAGAGGAACTTCAGATCAGAGGACTCCATGCTGGAGGAAGGGAGCCAATTTCACCAGTTCCTCTTTCTCCTGTAGCCCCTTGAAAAGCTGCTGTGGAAAGCTGAGAACCCTCTGGAATAATGTGAGAGGCAGAACAGGAGAGGGGGCTGCAGGGAGAACCTGTGTGCAAGAAATTCTTTGCCTTCGCTCCAGCAGAAGCCCCTCCTGTATCTCAACCCTATCCATCAATCCTTTCCACAAATCACTTTTGTCAGCAGAAAAGCATCTCTGGGTGCAACCCAAAATGCACAAAGTGCCCTTCTCTGTGCCCCAGTTCCTTCTTCATACCCCCTTTTGCACATGCTCATCTGCTCCTTCCATGTGGCTCACTGTGCTGGCTCAGACTTTTCTATTTGTCCGAGTACAACTAAATTTGTTCTCAAAACTCATGGCTTTGGATATGCCTTTTCTGAACCAACTCTTACGGCTTCCATCGTTTTGTAGCACCCTTCTCAGTCGGGTGCAGACCATCTAGCCCAGGGCCATGCCACAGCTGTGCTTTGCATTGTGCTTCACATTCTAAGGCTGCCATCCTGATCACACTCACTAACCAAAAGAGACCTTCAACAGGTGCTCAGAATCATCCACAAAAGCCACACAGAGCAACCTTGGCTGGGAGAGAAGCCTGCAGCTATAGAGGCTCTGCTGTACACTGACTCTGTATTCCTTTAAAGCATGTAAAAAGGAACAGGACGTTAGACAATCACAGGAGATGTAATTGGGAGCCAGATGGCAAGCTGCTTTAACGGTCAAACTCTTTGGTAGAAACAGGGATGGGAAGTTAGTTGTCACTCTCAGCTGCTGCTGGTATCAGTCGTGGCTCACCTTCAAATCTTTCAGAGGTATTTCTAAATACTTCTGTATTGCGTATGACCATATAACTTCAAGATCAGCCAGGACTGCAGTAAGGGAGCCACCGGGCCCCGCATGGAGGTTCAACTGTCCTCGTCGCATAGGCCAATGGACATTGTAACAGTCCAAAGGATTAACATATAATGCCTGAAACAAACAAACAAACAAACAAAATCGACATCTTATTCGCACATGCAGATTTTTTGCTGCCAGATGGTTTTATTCTGCATTACATTACTTTTACCCCACACTGCTGGTTTTATCCTGATCTTATTATGTATTATTTCATTATAATTATTTTATTGTCTTTTATATTTTAATTACCTATACGTCGCCCAGAGAAGGTTGATCTTTGGAAAATGTCAAAAGGCCATGAACGGATGGTGGGCAGGGAGCCTGGTTTGCAGCACCGCACAGCTCCCTTGTTATCCCATCCCTCCTCCGCAGTCTCTTTTCTTGTGCCACCCTGCATGGATATACGCCAAGGGCAACACGCAGCCCCGAAGCCAAACTTTCCCCACTTCAGCCATAAAGCACCACTACAAAAATGTAAGTATGGCTTTTATTTGGAGTCAGAAGGGAAGCTGAAACGTAAAGATCTTAAACGAACAACAACCTGTCCAGTGACTTAGGGTGCCATCCCATGTATGTTTACGTGGAACAAATTCCTACTGCTTCCAGCATTCCCAGATAGCATGGCTGGCTGAGGAATTCTGGGAGTTACTAGAGTTTTCCCTGTACTTCAGAGGACTGTACTGACAATGTACCACATGGGAATTCGTAAAACTAAGAAATATCCAGAAAGTTAACTGAAAGCCAGCAGTGGCTGTACTGTGTTACGATTGCCCTATTAGTTGGGAGAATAGCTGCAAAATGATTAGCACAGTTTTAAAAGCCAAGTTAAACGTACAATACAGTTAGGCTTTTAGCATTTACGGGAACAATACAATGCTCGTGATTTTAAAAAAGGCTGTCAAAGACTGCTGCCCTGACTGTTTCTACCGGGGAAGCCACATGGCAGCAGCGCTGAATGGACAAGGCAGATGACCTCTGGCTCAGTTTTTTACACTCCTGCCACTGGATAAGCAGTATGAGAACTGGAGGAGGGGGAAACTTGACAGTCCGAGCTCTTACCAAAGTAACACTCCTTTAAAAAATAGTGAAATGAGAACTGATCATTTGAGAACTGATTGTAGAAGAGCATAAAGGTCAATATTTGGTAGGTCACATATGAAAAACCATTTATGTATTTATTCAATTGGTACCCACCTTGCCTCCAAACAAAATGGTGCTCAAGGCAGCTAAAAATGATTGTTTTATGACTGAAATAAAACCATCATAAAATCAATCGTGTTAAGAACACAATAAAAACACAACAACAAGAGAAAGGAAAATGGCACCCAGTCCAACAGAAATCCCTTCACTAACAATTTACATGCCAGAGGCCTACTTGAATGAAAACATATTTGTGTGCTGGTGAAAGGTCACTAGACAGGGAACTGACCTAGCCTTCTTCCACAGGGAGTTTTTACAGCCTGGAAGCAGCCACAGAGAAGACCCTGTAGCTGCAACTGAGGATTTCCCTTCCCTCATCTGCATTCATCCCTACTGGATTCCTTCAGCTCAGGCTTTCAATAGCTACTTCCTGGTGAGCTGTAACCTCCTCTGGGTGAGCAGGCAGGGCATCCTTTATAAACTGCAGGAAGGTTGCTCCTTTCTTTCTTTAACCTTCAGGTCAACCATGTGCCACAGGCAACTCATCCACCCACACATGAGCTCCTAAGAAACCTTCCTGTTGAGTTCATTTGTCTGACTGCTTTATACAAAACTACTGCATACAGGCCAACCCCCCTTTTAAAAATGCCTGCCCTTGTGCAGTCCATAAGTCCAAGTGAATGCTGGAAGGAAAATAGTACTTTAGTGACATGAGAAGGGAGTTCCTACCTCTTCTCCAATGACATATTCTGGGTGATGGGAAGTGTTTGTCCATTTTATCCCAGAGCTGTGATCTAAAATAGCAGGTCGCATCTGTCTATTGTAAGACCGGGCCTGAAATGTAAATTCAGAACATGAAACAGAAAAAATATTCTCCTGCTTAAGCTAATCTTCAAAGTCCATTTTAAAAATGCACATTTTTTCTTCACATACAGTTTCGAGAAATGTGTGTTGCTAAATGTTCAAATTTTATCCTAAAGAATAATAATGCTAATTTGAACTACTGTAGGAAGGAATAAAAATTCCAGATGTACGTTAGTTGTTGCATCAGAATTAACAGAAGGTGGTAGCATATTAAAAGATTCATATCAATGGTCCACTTCCAAATCTTTCAGTATTATATCCTGTCATATGCCCTCCTGCCATTTACTTAAGCCAAAATAACATACATGCAAGAGAATGAATAGCCACACACATGCTTAGTAAGGACACACTCCGATGGACTACACCTTCACTGTTCAGAAGGCCTCTCCACACAGAGGCTTCCGAGATTCTCATGCTCCAAGGGGCTAAAGCTGGCAGGGTAGGAAGAGCAGCAGCGGCAATCTTTTCTCCCTACCTCCTCCTCACTGAGCTTTCCGTTAGACCAGCTTTTTATCCCAACTGGCAATGGCATTTTGGAGGGGAGCAAAAGTGGCTGGGGGAGGACCAGGAAAAATTGCATCCTGGACTCTCCAGTCTCCTCCCTGCCCCATCCACTGGAATACTCACCCTCCTTCCACCTCTCCAAGGTTGATTTTCTGACCTTGAAGAGGCAGCCACCACGGGTCTCTTCATTATTTATTTATTTTATTTATATTGCGATTTATATCCTGCCTTTTTCCTACAAAGGGCTCAAGGCAGCTTACATCATCTGTCCTCCTCCATCTTATCCCCACAACAACAACCCTGTGAGGTAGGTTGGGCTGAGAGTCTGTGACTGGCCCAAAGTCACCCAGTTGGCCCCATGGCTGAGCGAGGACTAGAACCCAGGTCGTCTGAGTCCCAGTCCCAGGCTCTTAACCACTACACCATGTGAGGGAATGATTTCCAATTCTCCTTTCTGAGGGTGGAGTGCTGCCACTGACCCTGAAAAAGGTTTTCCGGCCAATCGTATGGTCTCTGGGACAGTCATCTTGGTTCCATAGGATCGTTTTTCCAAAAAAGGAACATTCAAACATCATCAGTGAAGCCCTTCATTCTCCCTGAAACATTCTTAACAGACTTGAAAGTTGTAATACTTCAAAGGTTTCAAAAGGAAGCTCCAAAGTGAAATCGCTATGCTGAAATTCATGTACAACTTGGCAGCAGCATCTTCCGCTCACAAGAGGCTGGGAGCAGCCTCAGTATAGGAAATAAGTAAGTCAGTAAATGGGCACACCATTCTTCTGCATTGCTGGCCCTTCTAGCCTCACTTCATAACAGTCTTCCTTAGCTTGGCTCCTTCCGGGAGTGTTGGCCACCCTGACTGAGAACGATGGCAGTTGTAGTCCAACCCATCAAAGAGTGCCAAATTAGGAAAACTTGCTTTAAAACATGCCCCACACTTTTATTCTTACCCGTCTCTGTGTGTGCACATATCTGTCAGTTGAGGAAAGTGCCATGCATTTAATTAATAGCCCATGAAGACTTACGCCACAGTATTTAACGAAACTAGGGAAGCTGCATCGACAGCAGACCATCTGTCATCTAGCTAAGTACTGTCTGTTTAGACAGGTAGCAGCTCACCAGGGACTCAGGCAGAGTTCCTTCCCATCACCTGCTGACTTGACCCTTTCCCTGGAGATAGCATGGATCGCGCTTGTGATTTTTAAAAGCCAAATAATGCTCTACAAAACGAGCTACTGTCCCTCTCTCTCTGTTCAGCCCATGGTCAAGTAAAAGGTGGTGTGTTTAGAGCCGCTCCAGGTAAAACTTGGTTCTAGATCTGGAGCCCCCTAATTCTTCTGAGATGCCCCCGCAAGGGGCAATAATGTACACCAGCTCTTGAGCTGCCACCCTTTCTTTCCCTTCCACTGATTTCAATGTGAGGGGATATGAAAAGAAGGAATACTCCCTCACCACCTCTGTCCTGCCTGGCAAAAACATGGCATGGCTCCTTCCCCGTGGACTCCACCAACCTCCCCATAAGATTACTTTGCCCACTTATGGGTCTTTAATAAAACAGCCCCCAAAACATAGTTTCTATTACCTGATCAGGTGACACTGGTATACGTCTGGCACCATTTGACATCTTTTTGGACCATATGGCTTGGTCAACCATTTTAAGACCATTTTGTCTTTGTTCAGTACTTTCAGGTTTCTAAATAAAAGCAAGCAATGGATTAGCTTTCTTCTAAAAACCATCACAGTTCTTTTAAATTGATATTACTGAAGCCAGGTGCATACACACAAATGCAGTACTTACATTTACTCTGCAAAAAGCAACACTACATAAGGATCGGAAAATATTCACAAACTATCACCTTGCAAGAGTGACCTTTCTTTAATTACCCCTGCTGTTTCTGAACAAGGAGGTAAATTTGAGTCTGGGCTGCAACACTGTCAATAGGTAAGATTTAATGTTTCTCTAGACAAAACAAATACATCCCTACCCACAAAGTAAGAGATGACAAAAGATTATGTGTTCTTCTCCCTGACATGCTAACTTTCCATGTGAGGGGTTTTTATTTTAACACAATTCAGCTAACACACTTCACTACCTGAATACCATTCTATATATGTGAAAAAACAAGCATGTACATGTGTAGGAAACCCATTATTTTCATGGCTAAACAGAAAGTTTGGCATGTATCCTATAAGTTCCTGACCAATCACGAAGATCCGCAGTTGGCGGCTACCAGGGAAAGAGTCTTCTCTGTAGCAGCCCCGCTTTTATGGAATATCCTTCCCAAGGAGATCTGCTTGGCATCTTCACTGTATACATTTAGATGGCAAGTTAAAATTTTTCACTTTAAGCAGGCATTTAATCTTGATTATGTTCTTTGATTATTACTTTTACTGCTGGGTCCTCACAATTTTTAATTATTTTAATGTTTAGCACTGCATTATTTTCATATTGTTATTGTATTCTACTTCTTCTTGTTCTATTGTTGCTGTTAATTTTTAAACTGCTCCAAGGCATTTGCCAGTTGGATGGTATATAAATCTAACAAGTGTATACAGAAAATTTGCACAGTACATGAAGTTTTCTGGCACAGAAGTAACATCTATATAGAAAAATAGCCTTGTGTAATATGATCCTCCGAGACAAGCGCAAAATATATCTCTTCAGGGCACTTTTATTAATGCACTTCACAAAGTCTAGTGCACTTGTGTTAATGCCACAGCTTGTGTCAATCCCCTCTGTAGCTGCTTCAGATGATGCAAGATAAGTGCATGTTACCGTGAAGCTTGATGTTATTGTACAATCCACGCACACCCTAGGAGACGCATAAAGCACAGCGCATTTTTCATGCACCCAAACAAGCATGAAAAAATGCACTTTAAACAGGCAACTACTGAATTAATTGAATACAATACTCAATGTGCAAGACTTACATTGAGTCCTTCTCGCAGAAGCCAATTGTCTTTGTAGGTGGGTTGTCCTTGCTGCTTGTGTCTTCTTGCAATGATATGAGGAATGCTAATAGGCAGTGTGTCTGTAGCTCTTCCAATCCTTAAGGTCATAGAACCTGGATGGATCACCACAATGAAGTTGCTCTGTATTTGCTAAAAGTAGTAAAAAATAACAATACTTACACCAAAATTTGAGTTCTAAAAGAGCAGTCTATACCATGTTTGAAAACCTATTTCCCTTTATAGCATTATGTAATAATACCATTATCTAAGATATAGAGTTTTACTTGTCCATTCCCCATGGGGTTGTGCCACCTTTCCTACCTTTTCTGTTCCCATTGGATAGAGGGCTATGCATCTGTACTATCTGATTTTCGGACATCAAATATTTGAATAAGTGCATCAGAGCATCTCATGTTCTCTCAAGTTTCCCCTCAAAAAGGCTACAGCCCTGAAACAGCACTCTCCAGATCAGATCCTGAACTTTGTTAAGATATACCAATGAAACCACAGGCTAGGAGCTTAGATCCTGACTAAAGTGCCAAAAATGTCAATCTGCCATTTTGAACTGATCTGTAAAACAGAATTTGAGATGGAGGAAAAGCAGCTTATGTATGGATTTGAGGAAGGCTGCTTATCACTGCCACTTCTCTTTTGAAGGAAAAACACACACACCAATAGGTCTGGCTCATGGGACCGAATCCCCACCACTGTGCTACTCAGGGGAAAGGTGCAAATGAGCAAGCGAGAGGCAGTGGTGGCGGCACCTGGCATGACCAACACCCAGTGAAAGAGAGGAGTTGAGTGAACAGGCAGAGGGGGCCACCGGGCACACTCCCTCTTCCTCTGCACAGCACCATGAGCCCGATCCAGCCTGCCAGTGCCCAGAGACAGTGAGCAACAGAGAGGGAGGAGAAGCCACTGGGAACCCTCGTCTCCGTGCTTCCCCACTCGATCCAGAAGCCTGTCGCCCAGGGATGAAAAGGTGAGGATGAGGAAGCAACAACTGCTCTTGCAGCTCACCTGCCCCCAGCTCCGCCTGCTTGCACATCCAGTCTCTTTGGGTAATGCCTTGGGAAGGATTGGGCTTTGCAGCAGGCCAGCCCCACTATTAGGCAGACTGATGGTCACCTCAGGTGGGAAATGTTAGGAGTGGGAGCAAAGGCAAGGTGTTGGAGGACAGAACTACATACCCTGCCCTTTGCCCCTGTGCTGCGGGACCCTGCTGTGTTTGTACTGCTGAACTAAGATTCCCAAGTCTACACAACCTGTATCCTTGGAATGGACAAAGGGATCCCATCTTGTCCTTTGCCTTGGGCAACAAGATGTCTCAGGGCCTCAGCTCACATTATACTCTTTGTCTACTCAGCTACCATTTCTCTGTGATGTGGAGGGTTGGGCTAACTGACCTCAACTGGTACCACCATGCCACTCAGAAGTGGCGCTCAATTATCCATTAGAACCAACAGGCACAGCAAAACTCCCAAGGGCCTACAGAAAAAGATTTGGGGCCTACAGAAAGATTCCTTTCAAAGAAAGCAAATTATTTTCTGATTTAGTAGTTAGCACATTCAGATGTGTTATGTCCTAAGCAAATGTAGGAGCAACTGCTCAAGAGGGCAGAATATGCTTATGTGCAGAGATATAAACATGGGGGAGTACCAGGGAACTCGGGACTATTGTTATGGGGTTCCTTGTGGGTATTTTGGAAGCCAGAATCTTCCCAGGGCTATGACCCAGTAGCTAAACACAACACATATTTCCAAATTATAGCTCTGTAATTATGGGCCTTATACAATGCAAGTGTTGATGTATATATTTGCCTTGGGAGTCCACAATTCTGTAGGAATGCCTAGGGTCTCCTACGATTTTATTGTGGCCCTGCTGACAAGGAGGATATGTGGAAGCAGGCAAGGGGACTGGTCTTTCAATGATCAACCCTGAATGCTGCATAGTCCAGAAAGAGGGCAGGCGAGTGGAATCGCAGAGACACTTGTCTGTGCTTCTTCTCTCAGCAATGTCATGTGCCCAAAAATCCTTCCTGAGATGCCCGAGGAGGCTAGCAAGGGAAAAGAGGAGGAACTAGCAGGTGCTACCTGCTGTTGCTTACACACTTCCTTTCTTGACTCCAGAAGTGGCAAAACTCAGAGAAGGGGTGTGTGCAAGTGACTTGGGGGATATTTTTCTAAGAAATCCACCCCTGCTGTTTTTTTCCAGCCCCTGCAGAAGGGCAAAGGGAATCAGAAGAAATTATTATTTACTGTTTGCTCCCCTCCCTTCTCCTCAGCAATCCACTGCCTATTCTTCAAAATATACCTGGCAGGTTAAACACCACTTTTCAAAGATACGCTTTAAACTGCATGCACCCAGGGTCCACTGGCCTTAATGAACTTTGCATGTAGCCAAAAGTTACAAGGATTGGAAAAGGCCACAGGATTGGAAAAGGTCAGTTTACATTCCGATCCCAAAGAAGGGCAATGCCAAAGAATGTTCAAACTACCGCACCATTGCACTCATTTCACATGCTAGCAAAGTTATGCTCAAAATCCTACAAGCTAAGCTCCAGCAGTATGTGGACCGAGAACTACCAGAAGTACAGGCAGGATTTCGAAGAGGGAGAGGAACTAGAGATCAAATTGCCAACATACACTGGATCATGAAGAAAGCTAGGGAGTTCCAGAAAAACGTCTATTTCTGCTTCATTGACTATGCTAAAGCCTTTGATTGTGTGGATCACAACAAATTGTGGCAAGTTCTTAAAGAGATGGGAATACTAGACCATCTTATTTGTCTCTTGAGAAACCTATATGCATGTCAAGAAGCAACAGTGAGAACCGGATATGGAACCACTGATTGGTTCAAAATTGAGAAAGGAGTTTGGCAAGGCTGCATAAGGTCCATCATGCCTATTTAACTTATATGCAGAGCACATCATGAGAAAGGTGGGCTGGATGAATCATCAGTTGGAATTAAGATTGCTGGGAGAAATATCAACAACCTCAGATATGCAGATGATACCACTCTAATGGCAGAAAGTTGAAGAGGAACTAAAGAGCCTCTTGATGCGGGTGAAGGAGGAGAGCACAAAAGTTGGCTTGAAACTCAACTTTAAGAAAACTAACATCATGGCATCTGGTCCTCTCACTTCCTGACAAATAGATGGGGAAGAAATGGTGGTAGTGACAGATTTTATTTTCCTGGGCTCCAAGATCACCGCAGACAGGGGCTGCAGCCAAGAAATTAAACAACACTTGCTTCTGGGGAGGAAAGCTATGGCAAATCTAGGCAGCATACTAAAAAGCAGAGACATCACCCTGCCGACAAAAGTGCGTATAGTCAAGGCTATGGTTTTCCCAGTTGCAATGTACGGCTGTGAAAGTTGGACCATAAGGAAGGCTGAACGCCGAAGAATTGAGGCCTTTGAATTGTGGTGCTGGAGGAGACTCCTGCGAGTTCCTTGGACTGCAAGGCGATCAAACCGGTCAGTCCTAGAGGAGATCAACCCTGACTGCTCTTTAGAAGGCCGGATACTGAAGATGAAACTCAAATACTTTGGCCACCTAATGAGAAGGAAGGACTCCCTGGAGAAGAGCCTAATGCTGGGAACAATAGAGGGCAAAAGAAGAAGGGGATGGCAGAGGATGAGGTGGCTAGATGGAGTCATGGAAGCAGTTGGCATGAGCTTAAGTGGACTGCGGGGGATGGTGGAGGGCAGGAAGGCCTGGAGGAATGTTGTGCATGGGGTCGCAATGTGTTGGACACGACTTAGTGACTAACAACAACAATAAAAGTTACAATCTTCTGCTTACTGATCTAAGAGTAAGATCCATTTAGCATCAGGTGGAATCCATGGGTTTCTCAACCCTGAGCTAATTCCGGAAGAGACTTGGGGGGTGCAGAAAGGATTGATAACTTCTCCCTCCAACGCATCAATCCTTCCTTATAAGCGTCCTCCATCTCACATTCTCACAGTACCCGTGAGATTGGCACGCAGCCTTCCCAGAAAGAGGTGTGTAAACCCCCAGCACTTCCGTCTGGATAACGATCACCCCGGGTCTCTGTTCACTTCCTAGTAAATAAACCAGCACACACAAGATCCGGCTATATAACACGACCCACAATCCACGGAGTCTGCTGATGCACTTCTCAACGGATTGTATCACTTCAAGCTATACGCAGGGCACTTGCACGTCTGAAAGCATGCCCCAAAATGAAACATTCCCTGCAATGAACCTTCCGCCACGCTCACATGCGCAGTGCTTTCTCTGCACTCAGCTTCTTAAAAAGACGAGGCGGCGGGCGGAGAAATCGCAGCCTGACGCAGCAGCCTCGCCGTCGTATCAGAGCGACCCGAAAGGGCCCCGGGGCGGGCACAGACCCGAGCCCCGGCATGGGCGCCCTGCCGGAGGAGGCTCCCCGTCTGGGCCGGCGCTCCCTCACCTCCTGCAGCGACTCGGGCACCGCGGCGGGGACGATGGGCCTCTTGGCGCCGCGCTGCTCCTTCTCCTTGTCGCGCTCTTTGTCCTTCCCATTCTCCGCCGCCGCCGCCGCGGCCTCCCCCTTCTCCGCTTGAGTCATCCCCGCTTGTCTCCTGCCGCCGCCGAGTTCTCTCCGCTGCGGAAAGGCGGAGCCGCTCCTCCTCCCCGGGGAGGTCGTGGCAGAAGCCGGTACCGCCCCTTTTCTCGGCCGTCTCTGCCGCTCTCTCGCCCACAATGACTACTCCCTCCGCCTCCGCTCCTTGCCGAGCCGGCATCGAGGCGGCCTTACCAGACGAAGCGGCCGCTTCCTCCCCTTTAAGACGCGGCTTTGGTTGAATGCATACGGCGGAGGAGGTGATAGCAACCTCCTTTGATCCGGCCACGCCAGTTTTTGTATGCAGGTACACATAAATGGAGAAGCGCAAAAGTAGACAACGTGTGGCCCTCCGGAGTTTTTTGACCCACCACTCTCATGATACCTATCGACTAGGGCTGATGGGACTTGTAGGGCACCAACATCTGGAGGGTCACACATTTCCCACCCCTGGACACCAGGATCATCAGATGTCTTATACCGACTTGGACCAGCTGTTTCCCTGCTTCAGTATTTTCTGTGTGAACAAGCTGCAGCTCTCCAGCCTCTCAAACAAGTCATGCATAGCCCTAGCTGCAGATGGTTACATATGAAGCCTGGTGCTTGCTACACCCAAAGCACATGCTTGGCTATTGAACTATGGCCCCTTCCACTTGGGATCCCATCACCCAGAGGCTGGATACTTCTGACAGGGCAATTTCTTTAACTAGGATATCACTGAATTGGTCAAAGGGGCTAATCACAATTTCTCTTACAAAAATATGAGAAGGCCATGAACCAGTGCTACGCTTTCTCCCTACAAAAATGGGCCCTTATGTTTGAGAACCAGGAGAGCTTCAGAAAAAGAAAAGCTAGAGTCATGCTATTAGTTATGCACTAAAGTTGCTTCTCTGACCCTCCTCTCCTTTGTTTCAGCATGTGCAGCTTCCATTCCACACACAGGATGGGAGGATAAACAAAGGGACTGGTGGAGGAACAGCAGCTGTTATCACACAAAAAGCCTTGTGTCCTGCACAGGACAATTTCTAGGCAAAATAATATGTAGACAGCATCACAAAGGACAACAACATTTCAACCTCCCCCGATGCATTGCCCTTAAGATTGATATACTTGAAAAAAGTACTTCAGAGGAAGAGCAGCATGAAACTGCTGAATTATGATTTATTAGGAAATAATATACTAGGGGTAGCTTGAATTAAGAGTTGTTGGGGGTTTTTTAAATCTCAGTACAGGTGAGAATTCTCTCACCAACCCTGAGACATCATCATGACTTTCTGAATGGTCACTGAATTATGTTTACATTTGAGATTTAATATAAGAATCAGTATTTATTTCTTGCATTTCAGTTCCCTATCTGCATCCATGTATATGCTTTCCAATTCAGGGTAACATTCCATGCACCTGTCACAGGGAAGTTTGGTCCATGAAAGCATATACCGTAATACATTCATTCATCTTTAAGGTGTCACAAAACTTGATGGTGGGACTTGCAACAAAACTCTCCCTCTGGAATCGATTACTTGGAACAATAGTAAAAAAATCCTTATGATTCTGATACTACAATAACATCACCATGAACTCTTATTAATTTCAAAGCAGCTAAAACCAGTGTGACACTAGGAATGGGTCAAATCATGACTAATCTAGGAGCTGCACAACTCAGAACATCCCTTACTGGCACATGAAAGAAATTTCACAGAAAATGCAGTTATTGAATATGTACAGTGACTGATACATGTATTTCAAGGTTACCCTTTTAAAACAATTTTTCATGTACATGTTTGAACCTTTAAAACAGTTTTTAAAAAATCACTGTTGCTATTTTGCAAAGCCATATATATTTCTTATAAGCTATACAAAAAGGCTTAAAACAGACAGGGAACAGGTGCCTTTAATTTAATAGATCTGCATGTCAGTTACACTGGACCCTAGAAACAGATTTCCCAGCATAACGTCATTGTTCTGCTAATTCACAGAGCAGTGAATAATTTAGACAACACATTTACAACCATCAGACCGATCTGGTTCATCCACAGCAGGCTCTTTCAGTCTTGTAAATATGTATGTCTGGTTGCCTGCCTCCTAAAGGAGGCGTTTACCTAAACAGAAAAGTGAGACTGTTAGTGTTTTTTGAGCTTTGTTAGTATTGTATACATTGGCTATGGTCCAAGGAACAAACTAATTCTAGGTGCTGGTGAGGTCTTTTGACATGTTTTCTTTGGACAGCAGTGCATATCCTTCATTCCATCTAATTGCCTTTGAAACAAGAATTTTAAATGTCATTTGTGATACAGCATGGAAGTGTCAACTGGCAAAGGCAGATACTAAAAGCCCCATGGGGCTTGCATAAATCTAAGTAGCTCTCAAGAATTATGGTCACTGAAAAGAAATACTAGCACTGATATATTGCTCTTAAGGTAACAGTAATGTACAAACCAAACAGCAAAAAAGCTATACATCAAGCTAATATGCCAAGTTGCCTTTGCTAAGCTGAAATGGCATGGACCTGTACCTGGAGGGGTGACATGTGGACTCAGAGAAGTGGGTTGGACTTGATGACCTTACAGGCCCTTTGAACTCTACTATTATCATTCATGTTACTATAATGTAAAGTAGAAGCGGGCAACATGTATCCACCTATCATGGTCCCATCACTCCCTGAAGTTTGCAGAATCCAAATAAAAGATTTTTGCCAAACAAAACAAGAGTGACAATGGAGCACCAAAAGGGTCAAATCAGCTTGTTTGCAAACTAATTTTGATGATTTTGGTGTTTCATAACCACTCAAGACAGCTTTTTATTTTGTTATTCCCCTCCCCCATTTTGGCATCTATATATACAACCCATGAGGGAGAGGGATCTAAGAGTTGAAAATGGTCCCAGATCTCTTAAAGCTGCCCAGCCACAATGTAATAAAAATACAGAATTTATATCTTCTTTATATATAATGTGGCTCCTCATCTGTCACCTTATTTGACTGTAACTTTGTGATACCTTATGATACTACAGATCTGAAGAACACAAAGCTAACTAGTAAAACATGAAAATGCTTGCTTTCCATTCATAAATCTTTCCACTAATCTGTAATTGTATTATATATAGTGTACACATTCTTCTTTTTGAAAAAGAAAATGCATATATTAAGTAAAAGCATCATACCTGACCTGTATCTACTTAAAATTGTGGAAGGTTTATTTTTATTGCTACCAGTACTATGAATCTACCTCTCACCTTGAGACTGCAAAAAGAATAATCATTTATCTTGAGCTAAAGTAAAGGAATCCTGACGGCACATGTAAGGAGTATGAGATGATAGCTTACCTTCCTCATCCACCTCCAGCCATTGGAGGGGGACTTGGGCCTCCAAAGTGGTTTATTCGACCCATTCTACGGCGAGGAAATCCTGGAGGCCTAAAAGGAACAGAGGATACATCTAATAAAGCTAGCTAGAATCTGCTGGAAACCACAGTTTGTTCTGTAAAACTTTCCAAACCATCCAGTGAACCTTTTTTTGGCTGATGGTTGTTAGAAATGAAATATATAATAATAATAATAATAATAATAATAATAATAATAATAACTTGCTTAATGAACAAAAGAATGACAGATTAGCCTCAAATGAATTATTTTAAAGTCTGAAAGAATTGTTCCTTTGTATAAGCAATTGCAAACTGTAGATGTCTAATAATTTCTTCAAATACATCACCCAAGGTGTAGAATTCTAGTTTCCTGTTGACTTCCATACAATATCTATTCTCAAGTGAATTCTGAAATTCTGCTATTAGCGAAACTGACTTCTTTTAAGATTTTAAAAATCTTAGAAACCGTTTTATACAGCAAACCATACTCTGTTTCCTTGGAGAAAGGCCCACTGAACTCAGCAGGGTGTACAGGTACACGTGTCTAGGATTACACTGTCTGGCTCCAGAAAATTTGCAGAGGTCCCCTTTAATACAATGAGTATACATATCTGGAAAGCAAAAGAATCACTTTGCAATGTGATGCATCTTAAAAAGAGTGGGAAGATTATGGCTAGCTAGTTTTGAAATAAAGCACTCATTGAACTAATTTGGAAGATGCCAATACCTCAGAAAGTAGGGTTTGGTTTACACATCTGGATTATGCATCTGGTACACTGGAGTTAGTATTGGGTTTTCTGAGCTATCCAAATCACAAACAAAATTTCTGCCTGTGGTTTTTACTCTGCTTACTGTGAAAAGGGCTGATGGAGAAGAAGAGATGCAGTTAGGGCATTTTTCATGCATAGGCCCCAACTCACATTGAAGGTTCTACAGGAGAACCCAGCTCCATTTGCTCACCATGTGTAAAACAGGGTTTTACATGGCATGTTATCCAGACCTACGGGTCTTCCATTCCATCTGATGTAACACAAAGCATTTATCTATATGTACATGTTCCAGCAAAACACACACTGCACAGTCTGGCTGTTATCTGAAGCAGATTCACTCAACCCGATGCCTTCCATATGTTCTGGAAAACTCCCAGCACTCCTGGCCATTGCTCATTCCGAATGGAGTTGATGCAAGTTGAACTCCAAAATATTTAGAAAAGATCATTTGGGATGGCTGAAACTAAGACAATAGCATTTCACACAATGTGCAGTATCCAATTTAAAGTGAAAAAAATACCCTCTTCCATCGTCATATCTTGAAGAGGAGGAAGATGTGTAGCCTCTCCTTGTTAAGTCTGGGTGAATAATGCTCTGGAAACTAGAATAAAAAAAGACAATGTTTGTTTAATGCTATCCCCATCCTGTAAAATCCAGTGGTTCAGCATGGCTAGAATTTTGCACAAAATTCATGCATTTGTGCCAGCTTATTAACTGAGGCTCAAGCACAGTTAGAATAATACATTTGAGGAATAAGCAACTTCTGGGGGCCTGCAAGTACATTTAACATTCTGAAAAATTATACTGAGAATCATCACAAAACATTATTTGAAATATTTCTCCTCTTCTAGATTCCTTTTCTTTTCTTTTTGCCACCAGGTTCATGGTGGTGGTAAGGCCTCGCATGCATTTTTCAGCAGAGGATCATTTTCCACTCCTCTATTAAATTAAGTCAATGAAACAATCTTGCTCCATTAACTTTAACAGAGGCAAGGAAAAGTATGCTGAATGTGAGCACACTTGGGGTTATTGATGGATACTAGTGTGTCCACCATGTTGCTCAGTTCTAGTATACTCTCAAATAAATTAAAATAGCGTTTCTCTAAAACCTTTGCTATATATTCACTTGTCTGTTTTTAAGGGTACAACTTTTTCTGAATGGAAGTTGAGAAAATCCACTAACATTTAAAATAAACCTGATTTTAATTAGTATGTAATCCTTCACAAAACCTTTAATTATTTTCAGACTGTACCCTGAAGACACAAATGCCTAGCTGCTCAGATATGCTCTTCATTCATTTGCAGAATGGAGGAGTAAACAACATATCTACAAGACTATGTACAATTTTTACAAGGTACATTTTACTGAATATTGATACATTACAGAACACATGTTTTCCCTTCAGGAGCATTTTCAGCACATGACAGAGATCAGAGAAGACCTAAGCATATTTCTTCAAATACACATGCACGTGGTTGAGTGGGGACAAGAACACAGATTTTGCAGGTCCCCAGTCCAACACTAACCAGTGCTCCACACTGGTTGTGGTTGCATCCTTTTATATGTACTTGTGCTTACACCTTGGAATAAGGCTAGACAGGCCTCAGTTGTTCCTAAGGGCAAGCTATACACTTCAATATTTTAATCAAGGAAACAGCTCTACTTACAACATAGCTACAAAGTCTACTATTCCCCAGAAGAAGTCAGTTATAGATGACAAACTCCATGGAGCCCGACTCCGGCTATCCAACACTTGACCTGTAAGACACCAGAATATTCCCAAATGCCTTCTCAGAACAATAATATACAATATGAGAAATTATAAATGTAAAGTATAAGAAAGTATTTTCCAAAATCTATATTTTTCAAGTTAAAGCCCAATTTGTACCCTTTCCCTTTAATATACAATATACAAAACAGCAAGGCTAAACCATACTTTCAGAAAGTGAGACAGCAAATTAGAAATTTATAGTCCTAAACTGTGTTTAAAACAAGAGGTCAGGATCCAAAGACTTACTTTAGGCACAGTCAAGAACGTAGCCCTATCTAAGTTTTGTTTGTGCTCAGAACAGCAGAAGTCCCACAAACTGTATCTCCACCAGATTTTGAAAGATCCAGGGTGAGAGGTGGAACCTCATGGAATATGGCAAACTGCTGCTTGTAAAAGTTGACATCCAAAGCCCTCTTGGGTGCATATAACTAGAGCTATGATCCCCAACATCTAGGCCATAAAAATATATTTCCCTGATAGCACTTACTGGAAATAGC
The DNA here is from genome assembly GCF_004798865.1 of Varanus komodoensis. Lineage (NCBI taxonomy): Eukaryota > Metazoa > Chordata > Lepidosauria > Squamata > Varanidae > Varanus > Varanus komodoensis. The sequence continues at coordinate 14,408,802 of NW_025336346.1, forward strand.
ATTTCCCTGACATTACAATATTTACCCAGGTAGTTCTAAGCTGGGGACTTACCAAAAGATCCAAGTGTAACAATCCAGGTTTGTTCAAGTCTAGAAATTGTCTTCAAGTCATGGTGTCAATGCACAAGTATGCATAAGCATCGAAAACAATTTTATCCCCACCTAATATTGCTGGGTTTGCAACAGAGTTATTAGGCTTCCTGTGCTGAGCCCAATAGTCTTTTTGGAGGAAGAGTAATCAGACCTACAGCCATTTCTATTATACCCATATGGATTCTGATCTTCATATCCTGCTGATTCAGTGTACCCAATACTTGTACACCCAGTGCTGTAGTGGTAAATTTTAAAGTGCAGACACTCATTATTACATCCCCCATTGCCATGCCCCCAAGGAGGGTCCAAAGATGCAGGCACTTATGTTGACCCATGCAAGCAAACCAGTTCTGGCTGCTTTGTTCTCAGGAGGAGGTCTCTTATAAAGCCATTGAGTCTGCTCCATTCAGAACCAGGTCCACCCCAAAAATTTGCATTACAATAGAGATTGCTCACAATTATGTCTCTAAGCTTGAAATCATCAAATATAATAACCTAGTTTAACCTTTGTTCATACTATAAATTCCAAATAGAATAAAAGCAAAACAATAACCAAGAAAAAAGCAAGCAGTGATACAAAAGTCTAAAGACACACTAGTAAGTTCTTTTAAAGGTAAAGAACAAAAGAACCTAAGAAAATAAAAAGCTCTTCACCTGGCAATGAAAAGATCACAGAGTAGACAACCTGAATCTCTCCAGTAAGAAAATTTACAACCAGGGTACCACCACTAGAGAGACCTTCTCCTTAGTAGTCATCAACTTTACTTCATTTGGCATGCGCACCTGTAGGAGGGACTTTAAGGCTGATCTTAAGATCTGGGCAAGTACATATGAAAGGAAGATATTCCTTCATAACTACATACAGTTGTAGAAAAAATTCACATACCCCACCACCACCATGGAGATCTCATTTTAGCTCAGGGGGAACAGAAAAATAAATCTCAGCGGGTGGTAAACGCTGTCAGCATTGCTTCTAATCAAATACTGCTAGTGCATCCCATTTTTTGCTGATGCCAACTGTTACAGTTACTTAAAAAGAATCAGTCAGAAGTGCTTACAACAGACAAGATGCACAAAGCCACCAACATAATCCATCTGCAACTAGAAATAGATTTCTCAGCCTTCTAGTCCTAAAGTTAATACCTCCATAAAATCCTCATCATAAAGGATGTTTTAGGTAGATTAGTGACAAAAATAGCCTGCTCCATCTACCACAAAGCCATCGTAATGAAAGCAATCCCTTCTAGAAACAGAACTAAGGCTGCAAATCAATGAATACTTAGATCAAGTGTCCTATTTAAAATGTATAGAAGGAAGATAGACTTGTACTGAGTGACATAATCAGAGGCCAGAGAACTGACACACATTAGACAGTAGATGAACACAGTCATTAAGAGTTCTGAAATAATGTGTGCAACTTCATGCTAGAAAATTTTCCTTAATATTTGGAGCTCACTCCCAAAGCAGCATCCCCAGGATTACAGCTCTCAACTAGGATGGTTCAGAAGAAGCAAGAGCTGGTTGGTGCAAGTCTTCTGAGGGCTAAGAATTCACACCACAAAGAACTGTGACATGAAAGGTCAAAGTGAAAGGCAGGAAAATGTGAGAACTGACTGCATCGACTACTTGTCACAACTTGGTAAAGTCTGCATTAGCTCAGCGGGCGCTTTCCATTTTAAGCGTACTTTTCTCATATTGAGGGGGTTTAAAAGTGACACATGACAAGCAACAGATGTCCTTAGCGACTCTCGCGCAAACTGGTACAACCTGCACGTCTGAATCGCAGCCAACGAATCGTTCTCCCCACAACGGTCACCCCCGTTTCCCCTCCGCGCCAAAGGGAAGCGTCTTCATTCCCTTCAACGTGATTCTCCCCAGACCCGAAGATACGAGTGGCCTTTTGACCCGCTTTAGCCGTGGCGCACGACCAACAGGCTTCTCTCCGTGGCTTTTAAGGACATGTCTCCGGGCGCAGCGGAGGCCGCAGCCGACGAAGTAGCCACGACGACGGGCTACGCTGCTCGCCATTCTTCCCGACAGATCAGGGCGCAAGCGTGCGCGCCAGCCTTACGGCATCTCTCCCCACCAGCCCCCTTGAGCGTGGGGAAAGAGCCGACCTGGGGGGCTCTCCTACTCCCCCCTCAGTTCTCCTGATCCCCCCCGTGCAAAGGGTTCCTCCCCGCACCGGACTCGCTGCCTCTCACCGTTCGAAATGTAAACCATCGCTGCGCCACCTCCGCCCAGCGAGCACTGCACTGCCCACCCCTGCCGTATGCTTCCAGCCCCGCCCCTTCAGCCGGGAAGTCGGAGCTGGGCAGTCCCCATTGGCTCAGCGCTCCTAGGCCGGCCCGTACATCACCCACTTCCCCTTCGATGAAGGGCCAGGCCGCCCTAGCCCCGCCCTCTCCGGCTTTCCAACCACTTGGAAGGCCCGTTGGCCTCAGCGTTATAGGGACAGGATAGGCCCGCACCGACCCGTCGTTCGGAGGAAGGAACTTCCCGGTTCGTTTTTAGGGGCCTTATTTTGTCGGCTTCCTTGTGACGGAAGTATGAGTTACCCATAGAAACGAATGACGGAAGCGGAAGTTGAGCCCAGTTACCCGTCTCTGAGCTCTTCGAGGGCCCCTCTCGCTGTGTGCGTGTGTTTTCGGGACTGGGGTTTCTCTTTTCCTCCCCGTTCCGTGTTTCGCAACGGTTTCTACATTTCTCACGTTAGAGTAAAGAGATCCCCCCCCCCCCAAAAAAAACCTGTTGGTAAAGCTAAAAATACTCTGAGCACATGCAGTTTTCCTCTTTTTAAGGCACTTTATTCATGGCTCAAGCAGGACTATAAGAATCGAATGGTTTGTTTGTGCTGGCCCGAGGAATAAGCATTTTGTGGTAAAAAGCAATAATACAAACTTTAAAGTAAACATCATAAAAGTAGTATTTGTGATACCTAGTTGACTGTACCCCAACTGTACCATGCTTTTAAATACATGAACAGAAGCTGAGGCAAATAGCCTTGCCTTGTGGGCCTCTTTGTGCTTGTTTTGGCTCAGGAGCCAACACAGTCCTTCTGATACTGGTCCAATCCTGTATGTCCTTGTTTAGGCAAAACATGGAGGGATCCCTAAGGCTTTTCAACTTTCATCAATGATCTGGGATTAGGAGTGTGCAGTGAAGTGGCCAAATTTGTTGATGACACCAAACTATTTAAAGTAGTTTAAAAGGCCTTGCGAAGCATTTCAAAAGGATCTCTCCAGGGAGAATGGGTATCAAAATGGCAAATAAGGGTCAGTAAGCAAATGCTAAGTGATGCATGTGGGGCAAAAAAAATCCCAGCTTCACTAGATCTGTCCTATCAGTGACTGATCAAGAAAGAAACCTTAGGTTTCAATGGAAATAGGAAAGGAATTGAAGCGCTCTAAGCTAATAATAGTAATAGTGTATATAGTATCCCCTTATCCTCCCATGGCCAATGGGAAGTATATGTGTGGGGGAACATTTAGTGTGGTTATATAGTAAACACTTGCTCTCTGCTACTGCCTAACTGTTCCAAGGCTAAAATTCACACCTGTAGATAAGCAATGTGTACCCAGAACTGAAATCATTCCTACCTGGGATGAACCAATGATACTTAGCAGTGCTGTACTTCCTACAGAATTGTTATTCTGAGCAGTTCAGAGAGGACCACAATGACAAGGCCCTTGATGTCACCTGGAAATGGCAATACTATGAGCGGTACACATAATACCTCATCTGAAATGATGTACTCTGACCATGGGATCAATATCATACTCGCCTTACACAAATCTATAGTGTGATCACAGTCAGAATACTTTGTACAGTTTTAGTTGTAGCACCTAAAATGGAATATTGTACAGTTAGAAAAAGTGGAAAAAAGGAGCATCTAAAATAAACAAGTGACTGGAGCAACCCCCTGATGAGGAAAGGTTGCAACATCTGGGGTTGTTCAGCTTAGAAAAAAAGGTAAGCTAGGAGATATATGAGAGACATGTGCAGTATTATGCACAGTGTCAAGAAAGTGGATAGGGAGATAGTTTTCTCCCTCACATAGAAAACTGTGACACAAGATGAAGTTAAACAGTGGCAAATTCAGGAGAGGTAAAAGAAAATCCTTCACACAGTGCATAAACTGTGATTTATTTCCACCATTGATGGCCACCAATTTGGACAACTTTAAAAGGAGATAAGACAAATGCATGCAGGATAATGGCTACTAGTCCTGATGTCTCTTGTGCTATATCCACAGTCAGAGGCAGTGTGACTATGTGCAGAAGTTGCTGGAGAAGGAGGTGCTGTTGCAATTGTCCTTGTGGGTTTCCCATGGGCAGATAGTGGGCCACTGTGTGAACAGAAGACTGTCCTAGATGGACTCTTGGTCTGATCCAAAAAAGCTCTTTTGATGTTCTAATATGAGCTGAATGAAAACATGCTAACTATGGGAGCTGTAGTCAAACCCTTCTAGAGGATGCCAGGTTTAGGAAGGCTATGCTGAAACAATTTGGCTGGCTGTCTTTTTGATGACAGAAAGACCATTAGGATTTTACCAAACAATTTAGCATTTTTAAGCATACATATGGATAAACATACAATCTAAAACACATGAAGAACTACAATGGAGATGGCGAAAGTATCTTGCAAGAATTTATTCCAGAAGAAAGGAACTAAAGGCACAACCCTGTCACCTTCAGACACTGTCTAGAGGCTATAGGCTAGGTTGGAAAAGCACTCTAAGGGCAAGGCTGAGGCTCTGAGCATACAGTGCCTTCCTTCTACTCCCACTGTTGGCATGGTTACGAATATGCCAGCTGTGGTTCCAACATCACAAGTGCACAAGCACTGTGGGGGCAATCTTGAGCAGGAGTGAAAGGCATGGATGGCTGAAATTTATTTTGCAGGGTGGGAGAAGCACAGTGACAATCCTTGCCTCTTCAGGCCTCCCATGTTCCATTAGATGCCCATAATCCTCTGAGTTTGGAGGGTTATGGGTAGCCATTTTAGACGGTGCACTTAGGTACTAACAGTCATTGACTGATTTATGTCAGCCAGAAAATATTCCAAATGCCATTTCAAATGAAAATATTCCAAATGACCTTCTGAAGTATTTGCTCATAAGAGGAGTAAGCAATCTATTACATTCTTCACTGTGAAGGTTACATTAAAGCAAACAACCAAACATCCCAAAGGTGTGCTTACTTTATCTCCATAGGGACAAAGCCAATGTTCATGACAGACACATTCATAAATGCATCTAAAAGAGACCAGTATCTTAGTTTTGCTAAACTTGCAGTTGATTATCTCTACAACAACTCAGGAATACACATATTAAATGTTTGAGACCTATAGACATAAGATGTAAGAGTGCCATCATTTGCACAGGGCAATAATGGAACTTTAGTCCATGCCAGTTTTGGTGCATGAAATTCTGCTGCTAAACAGTTCACAACAGATCCAGGTTTTGGGAGATCTTTGGGCAAGACACCCTCAAGGTGTCCTCTTTCCTCCCCAAAGGGATCTTTTCAGTCCCTTTGTCACCAGCTACTATTATGCCTCATCCTCTTGCTCGTTACTACCACCACTTGCTTGCTTGACAGGCAGTGAGACAGTGAGCAAATGAGCAATGGCATCTACTTCTTACCACCTCTCTTGTCTGGATGAGTTGCAGTAGGAAAAAAAAGAAGTGACTCCAGAGGACTGTTGTCAACAGACTGCTGATAAGGTGTGAACCCTCAACACATGCTCGGCCATGCTGGCCCTAGACACTGGCCCTGCTCTTACGATGACCTCCAAAGGCCTCTTAAATAATAATCTCCAATCATATCTTCTGAGTTCACCAGTTCCTGCAGATTGGAGAAATAGCTCTTTGCAGGCTAAGAGCTACAATGGTAGACATGGAGATAGTATGTTATTATTGCTTAAGACTACTATTAAAGGCCCAGCAACCAGGGCCCTTTGAAATGGTCTCCACTTTTCTACTTCCAGTCTGATTTCATGTAGTCAGAGGAACCTAAGGCCATAGTTTTCAACTGAATTTGCTATACATTGCAGCCACATACTGGAGAGTTGGCCAGCCCTAAGCCCTTTGAAAATCGTGATCTTGGGCATACTTCAGTCTGTGTAAAAGTAAATTCCTCTTGCTCCAGCCTCTGAATGCAAAGATCCTGGGATGATTAACAAAGTCTTTGGCAGCTGGCATTCTTATTCTCAAGATATTTGCAGTCTACTGCTCTGTAGAGCTAGGTGGGCCTAAACCCATTTAATTCTATGGGCTTAGTTATTTCTCTAGGATCAGGCTACAAGACTACAACCCTAAACACATTTGCTTGGCCTTCCCATAGGACTGTGCTTAATGTATCATTGCCTAGTGTCGGCATGGCAACAGTTATGAAATCTTCTCTTTGCTTGCTCAGCCAATCATCTTTCCTCAACTGTAACTTTTTTTGTATGAGGATGAGAACAGGAAGTCCTAAAGGGTGTCTGGGGCTGGAAAGCAGGAAAGAACAAACAGTATACCTGGAAGGCAAACAGTACAATGCCTTACATCTCAAATGGTGAGCTGCAGATGGTGCCATAGAAGGGTTAGGTGATGAAATCATTGTCAAAGCAGAATTAATCGGCCTGGAAGTTACCCCATTGAGAAAGGTATTAGAAAAAGTCTAGAGTAGGGAGACTACTAGAAATTTCACCAAAGTAGCATTCCCCCACTTATTTGTCTTACAGACATAATATAGGAGGGGAGAACTTCTGGCCCTGCAGATGTTGTTGACTCATACATCCCATCATCTTTAACCACTGGCCACACTAGCTGGGAAATGAAGGGAAATGGGAAATGAAGTCTAACCACTGCTGGATGACCACAGGTTCCTCAACTCAGATGTAACAGGTGAGCTAAAAGAATTCAATGAATGATAAACAAAATGGAAAAAAAGAATAAAGAGGAATGGGATTAAAGTGTAGAAACTAGGCAGTTCTCTGAACAAAAATAATTTTTGCTATTTTCAGAAATAATTCCAGAAAAGTGGTGACATTTCCCAGGTCTTTTTCTAACTGTTTAATTTAAAAAGTGTGCCATACAATTATAGGTATTATTTTCTGTTCATCCCCCTGCTCATAAATTCAGCAGTGGCACTCTTTCACTCTAGCTATATAGATGTCTATAAAAAGCTGCTACCACATCAAAAATCTATTATTTATAGTGGCTAGATATTGGGCTGGAGGTTTTATATGGAGAGATGGGCCTGGAATGAGTACTGTGCTACATATGTGGTCTATGCACATTTGATGCAAATGCTAGTAGGCTTGTTGTCCCCAGCTTGTGGGGTACACATAACAGTTTAAATCTGTACATGGAGGATCCTAGGCATATACAATGTTACATATACAGATACAGGGACATAACAAGTATGTCAAGCTGTTGAACCAGATAATTACATTTTTGGTAATGTTTATTACATTTGTTCTGTTTTTATGGGAGATTGATCACACAATAAAGATTGATTGATTTGGCAATGCACAGATTACATTCCATATCCTGTGACCAGCTGAAGTAAAGGCATCAGATCAGTGGTAGGTTAGGCCTTCTGAGTAAGTGGCAGCCAAAGCCTGGCCTGTTTCTCTCTGTGGTTCTTCCTCTCTCATCCCCACAGCTACTGCATTAACTTTATTCTGTTGGGCTTTTTAGTAATTAATTGTAATCTTTAATGCTTATGGGCTCTTATTCCTTGCATTTGACCTGATCCCTTCCTCCCTTCATGTTGGGCTCTATCTACATTTGATTTCTATCTGTTCTTGACAGTTACTTTTGGCTTTTTGTTTCCTTGTTTTGTAATCCTGGTACCTTACAAACTGAAAGGTGGGAAAATAATAGTTCCAGCAATATCAGACACAATAATTATTTCCAGGATGTTCTGTACACTATAAAACACCATCTTCCAGAAAGAACAGTAGCAATGTAAGCACTCAGCGAAGAAAGCTAATAGGACACCAGATTTTACAAAAGTCAACAAATGGAGCACTTTAAACACATTTAACTAGGCAATAAGCTTCACTAAACACAGTGGAACTGATTTCTGAGTAAACATGAGTAGCATCATGGTGTAAACCATTCAAAACACTATTGAATGGTGTTCTACATAGGAGAAACTTTGCCACGTTTGGAAGAGGAAGGGGGAACAACTGTAGAAACTTCTAGATCGTCTTCCTCTGCTTGCTCAGAAGCACATGGATTTCTTCCACACAGAAGACACCTAATAAGACAATTGCGGAACTGGAAAGAAAAGGTATAAATTTTTACATTTGGCTTATGCCAAATTCAAGTATATGTTAAAGTTTTATTTATCTTTCCCCCATGTGTTTATTACATTTATTATTGCTGCAAGATATTGTGTATGTTTGGTATACTTAACCATTTGAAAACAAATTACTGACTCTCTTCCAATGGATTCCTATCCTACATGTAAATAAAACTTTTCCTACCACTTTCTCTTCATTCAAGGAAAGGCCTTTGCCTGCTTAATTTGTGTCAGTTTGTTGTTAAAAGGATATGAACAAACCTAGTGAAAGAGTTGGCCACAATCTACTTAAGTACCTTTCCCTACACTTCACCTTAACATTGTCATAAAAATCTGGCAACTGTTTCATATGGCACTAAAGCCAAAGTGTTGGAACCCATAATGAAAGCAGTTTGTAGAATTGTTTTGTTGCACTGTTTTAGAGGTGAAGTTACAATACTAGTGTCTAGATCGTGTTGTACTTACATAGAGTGAAGCTTCTAATGCTACCTACTCCTGGAAAGCTCATGGACAGAGAGGCTAATGGGGAAAGGTTCTGAGCAGCAGTGGACAGAAAACAAGGAACCTGAAGCAAAAGTTGATGGAGAATGAGGCCTAGAGGGCAAAAGGCCAGGAAACTGCCCCTCCTCTGGAAATAAGACAGGATGGGTCTAATGCCAGCCTTCCCCAGCCTTGTGCCTTCCAGACACATTTGGACTGCAACACCCAGAATTCCTGCGCTATGCCTGTGCTGGATGGCAATTCTTGAAGTTGCGGTTCAAATGCCTCTGAAGGCCACCAAGTCAGGGAAGGCTGGTCTAATCAAATGCCTCAGGTCAGGAGCGGGTATATTTTATAGACAAGGGGATGCCAAGGCAGCTAGTAAAGGGGCAGTTTGGCTAAAATCAGTTTCTCACTCTCTTATAATACTAGAACAGAGCAGGAATCATTCATCCAATGAAGCTGGGAAATTTCAGAGAAAAGCAAATATTTCTTAAATGATGGAATTTACTCGAAGATGTAGCATTGGCTGCCTAGATGGCTTAGATGGCTTTAAAATGGGATGAGGCACATTCATGAACAATTATCAATGACTACTCAACATGTTGGATGGCTAGTGTGTGAACAGCATGCTAGACTGGATGGGCTTTCAGTCTGACCCTCCATGGCTTTTCGTATGGTCTTTTATCTAGACTCTTATATCTAGGCAGGAGAAGTTGTCATGGCAGCTTTGGGACCTCTTTTGTAACTTTTTATTGTCACTTAGGACAATGCTACCAAAAAGCCTAAGTTTAATTGAATTTCACGTGCTGAGTGAAACAGACAGTTATTTGTCTCTAGGCTTCTTGTTAATTTATTTGTATGTGTTTACTAGTGAAGATAATTCTTTGACAATATGTTTCTAAGCAATGAATATTACCTCCTTTGAGTCAGAACTAATGCCAAGTTGTAGAGCAATATAAATTATTTTAGACATGGATGAAAGTAATTTCAAAAATATTTTTGTATGACAGTGGATTAAAATTGAGTGTTAATATAATTTCTGTTGAAATGAATACCTAATATGCAAGGGATCTATGCCTCATTTATTATTTTTGTTATTTAGTATCATTATAATATAGTCACAAGGTGGCAGCACAGCAAAGAATTTTTCACATAGCAAGCAGCATTAAAATAACCCTCTAACAAACCAGCAAAAGAGCATTGTACCTGATATTTTGTATTTTTGTATTCCTTGATTTGCTGCCTGACTAGTAAAGGGAGAGCAAGGCATAATTGCTCTTTGTCATGCAGTCAAAAAAGCACATCAAGGCACATACAAAATTCTTGGTAAGAGAATGGTTTCATTCTTGTAATGAGTTGCATGATCCCTGTAAGCCTGTTACAAATATGTTTGTGCATGGCTACATGTTTAAGCAAGGCAAAAAATTCCATGTGCTTACCAAAGACCAGACCTACAGATAGGTGCCATGTGCTGTGTACACCAGCATTCCCCAGCCTGGTGCTCTCTAGATGTTTTGGACTACAGTTCTCATCAGGCACTGCCCACATAGCAAATGACTAGAGGTGATGGGAATTACAGTCCAGGTCAGCTATAAACAGGGAAATGCTGCCACTCACATAACAGAGAAGAAATATTCAGAGCAACTTATTTTGCAGTTTTTTTCAGAGGAGAGAGAGCAAGAGAGACATTTTGAAGGGCAGAAGTGGGGTAGAGATGGTGTGTGTTGCTTGATCATTTTTTAAGATTCTCAGAGGATACTAAGCAATATATAAATGTTTTATTCCCATGTTTTACAGATCATACTGAGTTTAAACTCACCTGCTTGTTCATAAAAATGTAGATGATTGGATTATAGAAAGTGCTGGTTTTTGCCATGTACATGGGAACAGTGGCTATAATAGGATTAATATAGATCTCAGGATTACCCACAACCACCAAGGCAAAAGTTGCGTAAGGAAGCCAGCAGATCAGAAAAGCCATAACCATTACTATTACCATCCATGCCACTTGAGTTTCCGCTTTTGTTGTTGAACCTCGTTGTGCTACTCCAACTTTAGCAACCTGGTTAAAAATAGCACATTAGATAGCTGTCAAAAATATAACACACATCAACGTGATTATATTTCATTCTGTGTAAAATAATGGTATGACAACTTATGTAGAAGTGCTCAAGGATGTATTGTTTCATATGCTGCTCCTCCCCTGAACAGTGAAGAGTTCAGGTCAGCCTGATGCTGTTGCAGTAATCTGTTAATTTACAAATATGCAGACTGAACAGGTATTAAAGGAGGCAGAAGCAAGGATCTCATAGGAGATCCCTGCAATCCGCGAGTGTGGAGAGGGGCCTGGTGGAGGTAGGGATGCACCTAACACCAGCTGGTTGAGCTGAATGTCTCTGAATGTTGTGAGCATTCCAAATGCTGAGTGAAGGTGTCTGCCTTTAAAAAAAATCACAACAGTTTGAGTTCGTTTGAAGGTATTTTGGCTGAAAAAGCCTTGTGATATATGAGAATTTGACTCATCCAAGCTTCTAAAACATAAACCACAGTATATGATGGGGACATGCACACACTGGGTGATATTCTCTCTTCCAAAAAATTAACAAAGACATAGAGTCTGCACTTGTACTTACAAGCAGTGACATGAGGAAAGCTGTTAAGGCACAGGATAACCTCAGTCACTTTCCTGATGCAAGTTGCTTGAGCAACAGATACATTCCTCTTGCACCTCTTGTTTTTGTTTTTCTGTCTGTGTTTTCAGTCCAAACAGACCCTAGCAGTAATTCAAAGTTGTAGACAGAATATGTATCTGATAAATGTGAGTGAATGAGCTGCTTTGCATAGGTCAGAGCACAATCTGAGGCCCTTCAGGTGTGTTGGAGTACCACTTCTCCATCCTTAGAAAGGGTGGGAAGCATAATCGAATACATAGGGAAGGCAGAAGATTGGGGGGGGGGGGCGGGGAGCTGAATGTTAAAGAGAAGCAAAGAGTTAACAGTTTTCCAATTATGGAAATTGCTAATTGTCCTTGGCTATTTGGTGGTATGCAAATGAAATAAAATAATAAGCACATAATTTATTCTGCTGTTCTGGTTTTGAAACAGTAGATGTCCCTTGCAAATAAAATGCAGGACTTCTTTCCAGAGCCAGTTCCCATGTAACGTGTGGCTTTTCTCAGCTTGCAGGACTCATTTACTGCCTGGGTAATGTGAGTACTTTAAAACAGAACTAGGGTCTCGTTCTTAAACGACCTGCCTCTTTAGATGGGGTAGCCACATCTCTAGCTGTCCTTTGCCTTCCTGCTAGACAATCAAGGGAAAACTTTGTAACTGAATACTATATAAAGGACTAAGTGATGGGAAAGCAAGTGTAGAAAGCAGTATGTTTTTCTTCTTTTTTACCGGTTGCTATTGATTTTTCAGTCCAGAAATCCCCAAAATGCCTCATGCTGAGGTATACGCATGGGGAAAATCAGAAATTAGGCCTGCATTGCAGCCTAGCTGGCCAGCCAGCCAGCCAGACAGCTGTAGTGTGCACAGCAGTGCTTCTATTCCTTTAGGGCTATTTTAATCCTTTGTCATCAAGTATTCAAGAAAAAATAGCTACTACACTTGTGAGTATATTGAGTGCTTTAAAGAGTAACTTGGGGAAGAATTTTTTTCGGATCACTCTAAGTTAGCTCTTTAGCAAACCCTTTAGCAAAAAGCACCCAGTTCAATACAACTCATCATAATACTGGCAATGTAAACTCTTCTTACTGCAGGCAATCGAGCCTCCTCCTTTAGTGTTGGTTGGGTATATAACACAACCAAAACTGAAAAGCAGAGTAAGGCATGGAGTCCAAATCTGGCTCCTAAGATTAAGCTCTAATATTTAACTGCTCAACCGTCAGGTTTTTATTATTTATTTATTTATTTATTAAAACATTTTTATGCCGCCCCATTCGCCGAAGCCTCGGGGCGGCTTACAACATTTTTGCTTTCTTTTTCAGGATCACTTAAGTAATGATAAGGCAATTGTGATAATGAAAAATCCACCCTTGTGGGGTGGGAAGTGTACAAGAAAAGATGCTTTTCTTGTACACCTGCGCAGCCTTCACTGAAATTTTCAGAGGGTCCCAGACTTAAATTGCTCTGGTTAAAACAAGCAGTCGTTTTTTAAATGGAGGTAGTAATTGTCTGCCATGTCACAAATTAAAAGACAATTTTCAGGAAAAAAAAATCCTAGGGAGAGGGAACCACAACTCTGGGGGAGGGCAGTGCACCCATTTGTTCCACCCTGGTTAGAGGGCTGACTAGGTCCCCCAGAGATCTATCTCAGTCACAGAAACTTTCACAGTGTTTAACATATGGAGCCAGGGGTGGCGACTGGATAACTTTTTCCTCTTTTGCTGCAACTATTATCAATAAGCTGCCAGTTCACAATTATGTCATTATTTATTTATTTATTTAGAGTATTTGTATGCCGTCCCATCACTTATACATACATGTGTATGTATAGTTACATACACATGATTCTTCTGCATGGAAAAAGCAGCCCCCTTTCTAAGGTTAAGTTACAGATACATAATTAAGAGTGCAGACCTCTATATGGTTAGGCAGAAAAGGCCCTATAATTCCTGGTATTCACCATTTAGCCATGCTGGCTGCAGAATGCTGGAAGCTGTAGAACTTCCTTCTGTCTAAGCATGTTGGTCTGCACCAGCTTTGCCAAACTTCAGGTTATGGTCTCATGTTTCTTGGATGATCATGAAATCCAACGTAAACTACCTCTATGTTTACACAAAATGGTTTACAAGACTGTATATTGAACAAATTATCACATTTTAACTGACCTCTTACCAGATTCTCTGGTTTCTGTTTAAAATTGTTGTGCTACAATACTTCAACCAGTTAAGCAAAACTATGGAAAGCAGCTCTACCTGGCGCAGAGTCCAAAGCAGATATCCATAGGAAACCAAAATCATAACAAATGGAATTGTAAAGCAGAACAGAAAGTAGCAGACAATGTAGGAAACATTAATAGGGTCACTGTTGTACCAATCCGGAGCACAGGAGGTCATGACGCCTTCCATCTGGTATCCTCCCCAACCAAAAAGAGGAGGCGTATTCCAGACAAGAGACCAGATCCAGGAAGCCGCAACACCAATCATGGCTTTCCTGGTGGTAAAGGTAAGTGTTCCCATTGGCTTGCCAACCACAATTGCACGATCAACAGCTATCACTGCTATGGTGCACAAAGCCACGATGCCTGCAATTGCAGAAAAAGACGAGGTTATTCGTTGCTTGTAATATTTTCTTAATATTGAAAAAAGGGTAAATGCCACTGCACTGCCCCTGTTTGAATTTCTTCTTAATTCAGATTTATTTAAATCTCTATTTTTCCAGAGGGCCAGCATAAGGAATTTGCACTGCCCTACAATAGCTTTGAATTACCTTCCCTCATCTGCAGGGGATACTGATAGTGGGAGGAAAACAGCACCACCTAATTGCGCCAATATCTTTGCCTGTGGGACATGCCAGTTCATTGTGAGGCTTGTCCTGAAACTGAGTAGAGGGGAGATGACCCGTGAACTACCCAGAGTGGTCAGTGGGATGCAGGTGTTATCAGAAATGGGCCTCAGTGTGAATGTCCAATACACCTGGCCCCAGGTTAAGAATTAGTTCCATTCCTGATATTATCTTTAAATTGAATTTGTGTAGAAGTCAGATCACGTATATAAAAAGCATATAAAACACTTAAGAAACACCTCCATATACACTAAATATCTTAAACGTAATACAGCATTTAAATAATGATAATAATATAGTAATAATAAAGCAACTACTGGTACTGAAGAGAGAGTGAAGCAATCTGTATGTATGTAGGTATTCAGCACAGTTCTTAAAACAGTTTAGATAGAAAGATAGAAAAAATAATAAAAAAATGATTAAAGGTCAACACTTCTTGAGGTAACATAAAAACTAACATGAAGTGGATGATGACAGAGATGGAACTGCTGTTGGAGGCATGGTTACAAACCAAATACAGTACAAAATCACAGAAGGCAGCACTGACTCCATGTGATCCAAAACACCCTGGCTTGGGTATGGTAGTTTTTCATGAGTTTTTCACTGCCTGCTTGCTACTTAAGGATGAGGCAGGACTTCCAGGTATGCTCATTCATAAGTAGGGGTTGTTCTTAACTCAGACTTTTCTAACTGATTCTATACAGTAGTCCCCCGAAATTTGCAGGGGTTACGTTCCTAGAGCACCTGTGAATTTTGAAAAACCACGAATTTGGTACCAGTGATGGGTGCCGGCCGCCAAGGCGGTGCAGGCAGGGGGCGTGGGCTGGGCTGGGCTGGGCTGGGCCGGGGGGGGGGTGGGCGCACGTGTGTGAGGGGCAGGGGCGAGCGTGCGCAGAGATTGTTTTCTCTGAGTCCAAACCAATCTCCTTGCGAGCAAGGCTTACTCGCAAGGAGATCAGCTTGGACTCGCTCAGAGAAACCGATGTCCTTGTGAGCATGCTGCCGCACGGAAAATTCCATGAAATTCCATGAGGCCGCGAACGCTGAACCGCAACTTCATGGGGGTATACTGTATGTTCAAATTAGAAGTTGTCCAACATGGTCAAATGTAATTTTAAGGAGATTTTTTTTTCATAAATGGGGGGATTAATGAGGAACAGAAAGTTAGAAAAGAGAACCAGGGAAATACAGCTTCTTCAGAAGGCCTGTAGGCTATTTAAACATCATCATTATAGAAGCGTAAACAAAATATATATCACAGCTTAAATAATGCTAAGTCCAAGGGAATGCCAGCATAATTAACAGGGAGAGTCAAAGAGGCTGTATCAGGCAAAAAGCCTACCTTTAAAAGAGCAGAAGTCTTAGCCAAATGAGTAAAACAAAAAGGAGCAACATTCTTTGATTAAACAAATGTAAGTTGACCTTAAGGCAACAAAAACAAATTAGGAAAGGGATTGAAAATTAAAGAACTTAATTTGTTGAATGGTTCTTTAACCTTTAATGGCAAGGTTCAGACGGTATGCTGCAATCCCACTCGTATATTCAACTTGGGTCCTGCCGTGCCTTATGTCTCATCCTTGGTTAAATAACCAATGGGTAACCTGGCACGTCATGCATACTGGCGCACTATGACTGAACATTAGTTCTGGAGGTAGGTGGGGAAATGTTGCATTTGTGCCCTGCTATTGACTTCCTGGAAAAATTGAACTGGCAACAGCTAGAAATAGGATGGACCCAGGATTCTGATGTTCTTCTCAAATGGATGACTGAGCAGAACATCCACAGAGATTTGCAATAGAACTTCATTTGGAATCAAGCAAACTCTTCTGTAAAAAATAGATACATGTTTTTGTTTCTCTCCTTAATTTTAATTACAAATACCAGCTTAATTTCTTTCTTGTATATAAAATTATGCATTTGGAGCACATAAGCTAGCAAAGTGCCATTTCTTATTCTGCATCACAATTTTACTGTCATCTCCTAACGTATCCAAAAGAAAAAAAGGACTGTAAATGTGCTGAAAACTGCAATTTTCACTCACAAGTAAGCGGTATAAGAATGAGGATCCTTTAAGGACAACCCATATAAACCAGAACAATGGAACGCAAGTAATATAAATGAGGTTATAAAATTTCTTGTTAAGCTTCTGCATGAATATTGAACTACATTCTAATTATTACATCATAAAAAGATGGTGTTAGCAGGCAATAAGGATTCATGGCAATAAGAACTGATTTTTAAGAAAGGGAGCAGGTGGAAGATAAAAGAGAAAATATGCATTGTAGAGATAAAGTATTTGGTTGAAATGTATATTGGATGCTATAGTTTTCAGAGGAGTAGCCATGTTAGTCTTTTGCAAAAAAGCCATGCCTTCTGGCACCTAAAATTTATCATGTCAGAGGGTTAGGTTGTTGGTGTGATGTGGTATATTTTGAAGTGCAGGTACTCATCCAAAACAGCAGGGAACTGTGTTGACCCATAACAACAAACTGATTTGGGGCATTTCCATCAGCTACCAGTAGTCTTTTATAAATCTAACGGGCCTTAGAGCAACCCATTCAAGAGCAACTCATTCAAAAGCAACCCATCCCAAAATACAGAGAACAATGAATCATTACTGGGAAATGTTATTCCCTCAGCTATTGTGAGGTCTCAGGCAAGCTCGGAGGGAATTGTGAGGAGACTGTGGCACGGGTTGGCAGCATCCATATAAATCTTTTAAATAGAGATGGCCAAAGTTTAATCTTTTGTGGTACTTTATTAATCATGCTTGTTTACTGTCCTCCCTCCCTCCTTCCCTTTACATAGCCCCATGTTATTCTTGCAAGAATCCTATGAAGTAAGCTAGGCTGCAAGGAAGAAGCCTTGTTCTCATTGTATGTAGTAGAACACTGAAGGTGCATCTGGGCCATATTACTTCAGACTACATGAGAGTGCAGAGGGAGAGACTGAATGATTTATTATTAGTCAGTGGGGTGGGGGTGTAGAGAGGTTTTATTCTACCTTTTCTCTGGACAGACCAGTTTTCTATGTGTGTTGAAAGGCAACAGGGCTAAGATCAGGAACCCTCAGTCACCTATGCTGAAGAGACCTCAACTGGCAGCCATTGCATTGATGCCCAACTGGCAGAGTGGAGTAACTGTCACTTGCAAAAGGCAGTAGCCAGTGAATCACTACCTTTGTAGCAAGATCCTCTGATTCTGTCTGTGTTTATTTCTTTTTTTTGTTGGACCTGATTCCTCTCAATGTCCTGGTGGTGCTAATGAAGTAGAGAAGTGGAAACTCTCTATGGACAGAACTGGGCAAGGCTGATGAGGGGTTTTTTTGGCAAATATATACGTATATACATATGCATATGTCTTTCTCAAAAGAAAAAAAGTCCAGGATAGCCCTGTCATTTCTCCTGTTAATAAAAAGGAAGGCTGTGCCTTGACAGCTTCCGTAGAAAAGTGTCTTGCACATTTCCACCCTGAGCACTAAGAATCTTGGAAAAGAGTAGGAAAGATGCAGGGTACTGTGAAGAACTGTTCTTCAAAGCCTGTTTAATGGCCTACAATCATGGTACCATATCTATTTCATTTAGAATAGAGTGCAAACAATCTGGGCCAGTTTAGTGAAGGTTCTGTCTTTTATGCCTGCCAGCCTAATTTGTCCTCACTGTTGGTCGTGTCAGCAGGGCTACTGAGGCATCTCTTAGAGGGTGGGTAGATGCATAGGTGTAGAGGCAGTCATCCAAATAACATGGCCTCAAACCATTTAGGACTTCAAAGGCCAATCCCCACACTTTGTGGGCTGGAAATGCATGAGTGGCAACCACTAAAAGTAGCACAGTGCTAGTGTTATACAAGCATATCATTTTATGCCTTATACTAAAAAAGACCTGCTATACTGTAGATACTGACTGGCAGTGGCTTCCCACAGTTTTTGTGGCGCCCAGAACTTGAAGGAATACTCAAGATGAGGCCTAACTAGTGCTGGTGGAAACATGCTAGTATTTCACATGATTCGGAAGTGAGACTTCTCTTAATGAAGCCAAAAGAGCATTTGCCTTTTTTGCAGCCATATCCCATTGTTAACTCCAATTCTGCTTGTGATCTACAACAATTCCATGATCTTTCTTGCCTGTAGTATTTTGAGTCAAGAATTCCCTATCTTGTAATTATGCATTTGGTTTCTTTTTCCTATGACTTGGTATTTGTTCCTACTGAATGTCATTCTCTTGTTTTCAGCTGAGTGCTCCAACCTATCAAGATCCTCTTGAATCTTGTTTCTGTCTTCCAGACTATTAGCTATCCCACCCAGTTTTGCATCATCTGGAAATCTGATAATCACTCCCTGCACTTCCTCATCCAAATCATTAATGAAAATGTTGAAGAGCACTGGGGCCAGGACTGAATCCTGTGGTATCCTACTTGCTACTGCTTCCCAGTTTGAGATGCTGTTGATAAGCACTATTTGTCACATTCTGTAGCCAACTGTGAATCTACCTGATAGTTGTTCCAAACTTTTAGCTAGTTTGTTAATCAGAATATCATGAGACACTCTGTCAAAAGTTTTGTTATGGTCAAGATATATTATGTGTACAGCATTCCTACGGTCTACCAGGTGGCTTATTGGCCACTTAGTTTGAACTTCTAGTTTCTGGGAATCTTGCCTCCATTTTCATGGTAGCTTGCAAAGCTAACTTCATCTCACAGTCTACACTGAAGAAATTACTCTTCAGAAATGCTTCTCAAAGCAACTGTTTTCAGCTTGGGGTCACTTCCATCTAAGGGAGTTTCATCTAGTGCTTTTCACATGTCAAGTATCTTTCATATTTCAAACATCACTATGGGAAAAAACCTTTACATTTCTTTTCTGAAACATACTATAGCTGCTATTTTTGATTTTTTTGCCTGAAGCTGGGTTTCTGTCACAATTGTTCTCAAGAAATGCTCCATTATTGTAAAAACATCTTTTGTACACAGAGAAATCCCTGGTTTTCTTTTTAAGCGATAGCCCTTGGTGTTGCAACAGCTAACTGAATATATGCTTTCTAGTTTGGCAATTATTTCAGCTGAGTTCTCTGATGAGAAGCATAGAATTATTGACAATGTAGCAGATGCCATTTCATCTCAAAAAGTCACAAAATGTTTGAGAAGAAATGCAGCATTTGAAAAACATGAACACATCTTGCTCAGTATAGGATAGGCATAGAAACATGTTCACTTGAAGATGGAATATTCTTTAAACACCTAGTCTGGATCCATGTGTAATGATGCTTAAAAACATTGAAACCAACAGGATGTTGCTTAGATTCAGTTGGTTTCAGTGACTCTACTCTACACATGAGTAACTCTGGACCCATAGAATTAGTTTGCATTAAACAGTAAATTCTGGGTTGATTTGTTACTAGGTTAACACTGAGTTGTTTAACCTCTTAACAACTGAAAGGGTCCATGTTCAGATGTCAAGCTATGGCTGGGAGGAATTTGGGTTATAAAATGAAAGTAGGAGAGAGCAGCATGTCAGAGATAACATGCACACTTGCTCCTACGTGGTAAATCATGGGTTAATTAACTCACAATTTGCCATTACCTGTGGACTGAGTCATTGTGTTGTCTTGTTGATTGAAACCTATGTTTATTATTATTGATCTATTATATTTATACTCTGCCTTGTATTCCTCTCCCAAGGAACTCAAAATGACTTACATATCCTCTTCCACCCTATTTTATCCTCACAGCAACAACCCTGTGAGGTAGGTTAGGCTGAGAGTAAGTGACTGACTCAAAATCACTCAGTGAACTTCATGGACAAGTGGGGACTAGAACCCAGTTCTTGTAAGTCCCAGCCCAATGCTCTAACCACTGTGCCACATTGGCTCTTGATCTCTTTGTTTTGGCAGTCTTAAGAACATGTAATATGAGCCATGATTTCACTGAGAGGCCTCTAGTATTACAGGCTTTTAAAAATGACATTTTAATAAAATGTGAGAGGAATTAATTCCATAATTAATACATCACTTTTAATGATATCTTTGCTACATTTGCTGAAAGATGGCATTTGAAGTGCTTTGAGCCTTCAGGAAAAATGCTATGGGTTGGATCCAGGCCTTGTCATACTGAGTGAACATCTGCTGAAATCAGTGTGACTTAAGTTTCTCAATACTAAAAACCCATTGATTTTAATGGCTGTACCATAAATATGACTGATTCTGGATCCCAGCCTATGTAATCTTAAAATATTACTATTTTACAAAGATGGTGGAGAGATTGGCTTTGGTAGAGGATGAGTAAGGTTATAATAGAGGAGGATTGGTTAAAATTAGCCTATTTAACAGAATTTTGGTGCACTGGTTTTGCTTTGTTTTGTTTGAAAAATGGAGAAAAACTAATATGACTAAATGCTCTAGCATGTTTTGTTTCGGCAGGCTAGCATTCAATCTGCTACACTTTTATGTTGTAAAAAATAATACAAAGTGGACTGCAAAGGAAACTGTGATATTCAGGAAACTGCCAATTTGTCATGGGAACAAACACCTGTCCCAACATCTTTTTAAGGTATCCCATTACATAGCCAATTATAGACTATTGTGTACTTCTCCCTATTTATTTATTTATTTATTTACTTATTTACTTATTTAAAGCTTTTATAGACTGTCCATCTACTGGCGTCTTGGGATGGCTATACGCCCTTATAATTATTATGTATATATAATTTCATGTATAGTTACTATCTGGATCAGCAGCATAAATGGATGGACATGCAGTGGGTTAACCTGACTTAAGTTCCATTGATTTCAGTGGGTCTGTTCTAAATAGAACTACATTTGAATCCAAATCAGTAGCTTTTGATGCTTGTATTTACATGCATATACCCAAAACCAAGATGGATCTATCCCTTCTCCCATTCAGAGAAAAGCCCGGAGGAGGGAAATAAATTCTGAACAGTCCAGTTGTATATTGTGCACCCTCATGTACTGTAAAGAAAAAAAATGGGAACAGTGGTTTAACAAAGATAGGAACCAGAAAATCAGGACTCCTTGCAAACAGACAGTGTGCTATGAAAAACTGTGAGAATACTCCAATAATATTCTAGAATAAATGGTCTGTTAAACAACTGCCACATATGAAGGTACATAAAGACAACATTATTCCTGTTTCTTCGATAATGCAAAACAAAGCAAAGGGGAAACTTGCTTTTTAGGGTGAAACACCAACAGATGCAGTAGCAAAGTCTGCAAAAGTCTTCCATTGACATGCTTTTGTGGACTTCACTGTTTTGCAAAGCCAAGGCAGCTGTAATGTTCTTTTTAATCATCATTCCATCTATTAAAAAAGATGACATTTGTGCAAGACCTAAACACATACATAAATATAAGTATAGCCCTTACTATAGAGACATGTAAAGAATCGAGCAGCATTGATTGCTGAATTCTAGCACTGCTAGAATTCTGCTGAAATCTCAGACTCTTTCTACTGCACAATGAGGAACTTCTTGCTCAAGAGCAATTCAGTGGCTCTTTTCTAATTCTCTAATGCAACAAAGCAACTTTGCATGTGTACTCACCAAAGAATGCCATAGCAAAACCTTCAGTGACGCAGCCAGCTCTACCCAGGTTGTAATAACCAACAGCATTTGTTTCTACATTCAGGCTTCCTCCCAGCAAGGCCGCTCCAAGGTCTGCTATAGCTAGATTGACCAGGGAATAGTTGATGGGCTGACGAAGCTGTTTGTACTTGATAGTTACTACAATAACAGTGGTATTCAAAATGACTGATAAAGTACAAGATGTTGCCATGATAATTGCTATTATAGTATAACCAATACGGGGCATCAATACCACTCGTCCTGTGCTAACATTCACTGACAAAGTGGTGTCGTCCGGCAAATCCATTTGTTGTTAGGATAGCAAACTGAAATAAAGGCTTCTTGTATGTCTGTACTGCTCCGACTCTTTGCTTTGTGCTACCTGTCAGTCTCCAGTCATTCTTTTCTTTGGATGCCTGTGAAACGCTCCTTCTCATTCAATGTTTCCAGGGGCACAAGATGTGATATTCCATGGATTAAGCAACATTTAAAGCAAATCCTTAGATCCGGATTTCTTTGATCATAATTCTCTGCTCCTCATTCATTCTCTAATTAATCTAACACTACACTCATCATAATTACTGCGGCAAAGAAATATGTCTTGCATAGAACTTTGTATTTTTCCTACGGCTGTAAAGTGAATAATTCATTGTAAGAATGAACCTGGGCAATCTAAATGCATTTGGCAAAAGCAGTTTCCTTAATAAGAATAATCAATTATGTTTTTTTTCCTCTCCTCCCTGATACGGCAAGTGAAGTTTTCCACCTGGGTTCTTCACATCAGCTGGAAAGACAGAATGAAAGGGGACAGAATAGATATCACAAGCCTTTCTATTTCATTCCCTAAACTTTGTCTTCACTCTCTCTGCAGATGGTGCCCTTGACAATGTAACTGTCTATAAATTGGCTCAGCATTCATTTACCATCAGATACTCAATATACAAGTGAAATCTTTGACAAGCAAACAAATGTGGAAATAGCACGGCTGGTCCTGTAATCATTGTGTGTCGTCTGCTCCAGCTCATACTTTGAGCAGCTTCTGTTGTAGGACTGCCATGGCTCACACACCAAACCTTTAATGTGTTTGTGGTGCTTTGCTACAAAGCATACAAGCTCAGGTCTCGTATGTGCATTTTTGTGGTGTCATCCTTTAATACAAAATTAAAGTAGCCATCCAATCCTTCTGCTGCCGTTTGCATGACCAATGAAATGGGGACAGATTATTGTTACTGTCATGCAAGGGAAGCACAGGCATTGGAGCTCCTCATCCATTGCTGCTTTTATATTGATCTTTACAAGACCTTTTACAATGCTACTGAACAGCACCCCCAAAATAGGTTCTCCACCTTGGAACTCCTATAAAGCTCAGAATGATAAGGGACTCCACTGATACAGGGGTCATCAGACAAGCCACCCTAAGAACCAACAGCTTATATCAGGGCTGTTGGGGATTGCTCCCCAAGTGTCTTGCCATGACATTGGAACCCAGTAGTGTAGCTTTTACCAGGCAACTACACAGCTATTCAGCCAGCGTGGCAAAAGAAAATGAAAAAAAGCCTGTGCCACTGTTCACAGTCTTGCAAATGGTACCTCCATTCTTGCTTGCGAGGATCTGTTGCTCCACCAGTGTCCAAACAGCACTTTGGAGGGACCATCATTCATTCTTCACCTTTTTTAAAAAATGGGAAAGTGTTGAAACCAGCAAGTAAACTGATGTGTCACTTGAAGGCTTAATAGGGTGGCTAAGTGGGAAGTTCTGTCCCATCCCTTTTGGTGCTCTTTTTCAGAGCACTTCATTAGCATTTTCTTTTAGGGTTTTTTGTTTGTTTGTTTGTTTTTTGCTGCTTCTTTCTGAATTCTGAAAATGGATCCTACCTTCTTTTACTATGATTGCCCCCGTACTGTCCAACTGTGTTCAAATAAGTTTATATACAGCTTCATCTTGTCATTTTTTTGGTTGGTTACCTAATTTCACTTCCAAGCTCACTTTAGGAGCTGTAACATGCAGGGGAATTCACAAGGTGAGATCACACGTATCAGACAGCCAAATCTATGCTCTTGTGCATTTGCAAAGGACTGAGCGGAAAGTGATTCCATGTATATACTCTAGGAGCACTGAAAAATTATTTCAAAACTGGTGATCAAAGTAAGTGCTCCCAAATGGGCAGAGAGTGAAGTGGAAAGAGAGCAAAGATGAAAAGATGAGGAGACTAGATGGTTTGCTACACAGATGCCATTCAGATACATGCAGGGAGCAAGTTGGAAGATTTAGAGGAACCAAAGGGAAATGAAGACACACTGAGCTGCCATTTACTTAGTCACCTGTTGGGAGTAATGTGGGTTGGCAAGAGAACAGCCGGTGTGCCCTGTGTGTAAGCTGCATCAGAGGAACTAAAGGAGAAACAATCCATGGCAAGCTGTGGATTAGGTGATTGTCTACCAGGAACAACAGAGAAGGCACCTACCCACCATGGCTTATCCTTAGATTGGCTTAGTTTGACATGCAAATTCTAGCAGAGTATCTGGGAATCCATGGTGCTTGTTGGGTTCTTTGTGGCCAGTCACTTTCAGCTAGCCTGCCTGACAGAGCTGTTGAAGGATAAATGGGAGGAGTAATCTATATTGTCCTCAGAGATAAAATCAGATTAACATATGTTATGAGATGAACCAAGCAGAAGTACAGTGGTACCTTGGCTCACAAACTTAATCTGTTCCAGGACTCTGGTCGTGACCCAAATTGGTCATGAGCCAAGTCAAATTTCCCCATAAGGTTCAATGTAAATAAGGTTAATCTGTTCTGTAAATATTTTTTTTTCCAATCAGAAAAACATGAAGCAAAGTGACAAAGAACAACAAAGATTGCAGCCATCTCCCCCCCTTAGCACAACTGCGATCATGCCCATCATCCCTGCAAGTGCCTGTCACCCCCACGTGCTGGGGGGGGGGAGAGACAGGAGCAAACGCGGGCATGCTGGGGGGCGATGGGTGCGATCATGCTGGGGGGGTGAAGATGGCCGAGATCGCAGTTGCGCTGGTGCAGGAAAGACGGGCGCCATCTTGGCCATCCCCCTCCCACCCCCAGCATGATCGCGGCCGCCACCCAGTGCAGAGTTCACAACCTGAGTCAAAATATTTATGAAATTTTTGTTCGGGACCCAATTTGGTCATGAACTGAGGTGTTCGTGAGCCGAGGTACCACTGTAGAAGCTTCTGAACCATTTTCGAGGGTCTCCCCATGGATAACTCATTAAGGCCCTGACGTGCTGCCTAGATGGCCATAGGAAAGCTCAGAGTTGCAGCTCAGACCTCAGAAATACATTCCAAGGTCAGAGCTGAAACGCCAACCTTGGAGTGTCCTGCCTCTGCTTTTGCAGGTGGTGCAGTTCTTTGCACGCTGGCTGTGGCTTCAAGTGCATAAGACCAACCTCAGAGCTGGCATGGCAGGAGGATGTTCTTCAGGGCAGGGAGGGGAGGACTGTGGCTCTGCCTGCATATAATATATCCCAACAGCGCCTGGTCCTCTCTTCATGAGCAGGCACAAAACCCTTGGATGGGTGAAACTGGCAGTCTAAGTGTTCCGGAGGGTGGGAGGTACAGTGAGGCAATCCTTGTTTCTGCACTCCTTCTGCACGCTAGTCAGTGCCCACAATTCTCCACACTTGGAGGGTTGCAGGCAGCAACATTGGGATCACACTGAAACATAATATGAGAGCTGCCGCAATCTTGCTCTCTTATTTATATCTAGATGTAGGGTATGCAGTACAGCAAAAATATGTCTGTGCACCAGTTTGTACAAGTCTGCCCTCTGCATTATATATAAGAGTCCTGTGTTTCAAGTGGTGAAGAGGCTTGGAGGTTTAGGAAGGACTTTTGAACTACTGGAACAAACAATGAAACTGCTAAGTAAAGCACATGCTCATCTAGTAAATCAGCAGATAAAAAACAGAAACAGCACATCAGGGTTGTAACCGTAAACATACTGACAGTGGGACGCCTTCTATCAAAGTTATTGTATCTCACATGCAGGCTCAGCGAAGGGATGCTGGGAGTTGTACTCTGTGGAAGTCTTAACTTTCACAGAAAACGTTAACTGCCTTGGAAGTTTTAGCAAAACTGTAGTTAAAATTCCTCTGTGCTGGGCAGATGATCCTCCCTTTTCTCCCTTCCTCTCCCCACAGCCTTCCTGAGGTATTCCAGGGAACAATGCAGGAGCACAGAGGTGCCTGCTGAGCAATCCATTTAGTTCAGGCCATGACTTGACTTTCTAAAAAAGTGTTTGTGTGTTATCCACGCTTATTTATTTATTAGATTTATATCCCCCTGCTCTTTTCTTGTGAATAACTCAAAGTGGCTTACATCATTCTCTTCCTTCTGCACTTAATTTTATCCCCTCAATAACAACAGCAACAACCCTGTGAGGTAGGCTGGGCTGAGAGCCTGTGGCAGGCCCAAAGTCACCCACTTGGCTCCAAGGCTGAGTGCAGACTAGAACCCAGATTGCCTGAGGATCAGAAGACCCTAAGGGTTCTGGCACAAAACATGTTTTCTGCCTTAAAAAAGGAAAAAGAAAAATGGAAAAAACATAATTAGCAGTGGATTACAAAGGTTCCAGGCGGCATGGATACTTGTGTGGATTAAAACAGTGTACATGCCACGTTCCCACTTTGTACCCTTTCCAACTTTCTCCCCTCCACACACACTTCTGAGCAGGGTTTTTTTTTTTTTTTTTTTTTTGGAGCGGGAGCTAAGAAACTGTAACTTTCCCCTCTGTTTTTCTGTAACCCTGAACGGCACCTTAGGAAGCACCAGTAGGAAGGAGTACAAATCTTGTGATTTAAATAATAAGTATGCTGGGCATTTTCTCCTTCATGGATTTTAGGCCTTTTTTCTGTCTAAACATGCATAGGGTTGAACCTTTAGACAATCTTGACATGAGTAGTGATTTTGATATCTGGCAGGGTAGGAGCATTAATGTTCAAATGTAAGACAAGGAAATAGGTTCATGCAGTTAATGAGAAACTGGGCCTTAGGTGGCTTTTCCTTTCACATAGCCATTTTAAAAATTATTTTTATAGACTCTTCATCTATAATATCCTACTTCCAAGCCCCAAAAAGTGCTCCAAAAAGAAGGAAAAGCCCATTGTAAGAATGAGCTGAAAAGATTACTTGACCTATTTACTTAAGCTGGAGAAGTAACAGAGAGACGTGACCTGGGATGATGCCACCGTTTGTCATGACCGTCTGTCCTTCGGCAAATATGCACAGACTGCACAGATGTTAGCTGGAAAGTTGGAAAGTAGAGCAGGGCAGGCTCTGCTGTTAGGTAGAGGCAAACAGCTCTCTTCAGGGCCTGATATCCGTGGGGGGCAACAAGCTGTCAGAGGGCAGAACTAGACAGGCCGTGTGCTGCCCTCAGGAGAATGCTATGCCTTCGGGACTGCCAAAATACGATCCGGCCACCAGTTTCCTTGCATGGAAGTTGGCTTGGGGGGGGGGGGGGGCTCTTTGCCTCAGACAACGAAAGGTCTTGCTCTGGCCTTGAGCAGGCTCTAAGGTAAAATCTGACTTTCATTTCTACTGCATGTCACCCAGGTGTCCATAGTATGGCTTCCTGCAGAACCCTGCTTACAAATCTTCCCACAGTATTCATAGCATGGACCAAGTTGAGGAGAGCTCAAAGCTAAGCCAGACCAAACCATAATGACTCAAACAGTAGCGCACTCCTGTGCTTCTCCCCTAAGTTTAAAAGTTTTTAGTTACTTGAAAGCCATAGCTGTCACTGCACCCTTAATGTTATGGGTAAATTGCTGCTTCAGGGTTTTCAGGGACAGTGAACTGATTGTTCTTTAGCCTGCCTAATATTGCAATTAATATCATTATGTTGCTATCAAATAGCAATGCACCAGGTCATTAATTGTAGCACCATCAGCATGTTCTTACTAATGCATTTACCTTGGTTAAATGTTAATGTTTAGCAGTGCATTTGCATATGTTATGCCTGTTAAGTGGAACAACTCCTGGTGTGGGGGTGGGGAGTGTTGTCAAAGGCAAGAACAGAGGCAAAATAGTTTTGAATGTAACCAGGGACTGCTCGGTGAACCATCTGGTCCTGAAAGGGGAGAGCCTATCACTGACCATCAGGTTATGCATTATGTTTTGTAGCTGACAGCAAGTGAAGCAGTTTGTTTTGGAAGAATGTGAGTGGAGAGATGTTCATGAAGCAACATGGTTGCATCAGGATCTGGTAGGCCCATGGGCCCATTGCTTGAAACCTTGAGAGGAAGGCTAGATGAAGAGCAACATGGCTTGTCTAATGAAGTTCTCATTTAATACTTCCCGTGAATTGTTTGTAATGGACAAGCTGACTCCCAGAACGTGATGCTGTGATGCTGCCACTTGGGCCTGTACAGCCCATGCAGACGTTAATATCAGCATTTGTTGCTTCTCATTCCTGATTTGGTCATTTCCCTTTGCCTTTTCTAACTTTGAAATTTATCTTAATGGTTGTTTGAATGTATGTTGTATCTTGTGCTGTGATTTGAAAATGAGGGAGTGTGTGTGTGCATGTATATCAAACTACTTAAGGAACAGTTCTTAGGTCAGTTAGACAGAGTCAAACCAGCCATAGAAGTTGGACTCTTAGCCCCAGCCTCAGAAATGCACTCCAAGGTCAGAGACGGGACTCTGGAGCAGCCTCCCTCTCTGCTGGAATAGTTCTCTCTGCACCATTTGCTACTCCAAGGTTGGAAGACCAAGCTCAGAACTCAAGATTTGTGGGCATTCCAGGGGATGGAGAGGAGGAGTGAGGCTCCACTATGATTCACCCATCCTGGCAGCACCTCAGCTTTCCTCCTCACTTACTGGACCACTTACTGGGCCGAGATGGCCAAAGCAGTCTTTCTGCACTACTTCCGCCCTCCATCAGATGCCCACAGTTCTCCAAATTTTGCTGTTCAGATATGAAAATGAAAATAATGCTGAAGGAGCTAATGGCCTATTGCAGGCTTCTTCATTACTGGCTGGGGATCTTGGGAGTCGTATTACCACATATTCAGAGGGTGTCAGGTTGAGGACTGTCCACTATCTCACAATGAAACAACAACAGTCATTTAGCTTGCTGTTTTGGCTTCCCAAACACAGTTATTTAGTCCTCCTCACTCTCAGCATTCTCATCGTCCCCTCTCTTGTCTGTCCACAGTGAAACACTCCAGACAGAGTTTTGAATAATAAAGTGAACAGACAGATTCAGGGGTGACATGCAGAGATGTCTGGGACATGGTTGGTTGACAATGATACAGTTGTGGAAACATTCAATGTTTTAATCAATTCTGATTAAGAACATGGAACTGAAGCAGAAGTTTTTGTTCTGGCTATCCACTTTATTATTTAATAAAAAGTTGCTGGGCACTGCGTTCCGGCTTGCAGCAGGTCATGGAGCTAGATCTAAGCCCAGTGGTGGGACGGCTGCCTCCCTTCCCTCTGATGGCCTCATCAGTGATGGCTGGTCAGCAGACGCTTTAGGGCCCTCGGCTAGAACTGTATGTAGGTAGGATGGAGGGTGCCCGACTGCTCTTGTTCTCCTTAGTTGGCAGCAGTTGTGGGAAGCACAGGAAGTGGGTAGCAGTTCTGTGTGAAATACAGCAGGTTTTATGAAAAGGGTCATGCATCTGATTGGAAACCTGAGGCAACTCGATTTGGGTCTGCCTTGAAGCCATTACACAGAGCTTTAATGAGCATTTATAATGTTCTTGGGGAAACGTCCTTCCACTTCTGTTGCTCTAACACTGACATTTGGGAACTGCCATCAAGCTTGCCTAATGATGGCCATTCTTCATTGTTAATGAACATCAAAGGTTGCAAGGAAAAAGAGACTTGGGGAGCATCCAGACTGATGCTCTGTCATCATCAGTCACTGTACAAATCCCCAACGCCTTTTCAGTGTTTCCTGAGGATTTCTGTGCACACCTTCTGTGGCAAACTCCCATTCTTAATGTTGCCATAACAGACAAGCCTAATACTTGTTTTCTCTAATAAGGCAAAACAAAAACAGCTTTTTACAGATGTGAGGCATTGTATTTCCTTCCTTCCTTGCTTCCTTCCTGCTTCCTTCCTTCCCCACTTTCTAGTCACCCATTTTCTTTTAGAATGTGGAAATAATACCACGTAAATATATTTCTGTTTTTGAAATTCAAGAGCCAGAAAGGTGTAGTGGTTCAGTTGGACCCTCTCAGATCAGGGAGACTTGGGTTTGGATCTCTGATCTTGTCAGTGGAACTTGCTGGTTGACCCTGGGCTAGTCAAACATCCTCAGTCTGTAACCTATTCAAAGAATTTCAATAAGGAAAACAATTGGGAATATACCTTATTCTATCCTGAGTTCCCTAGACAAAGAATCTGGGGAATGATAGTCAGAATTTTGCTTTGGGTTTCTGCATAGGAGACTGGCTAAAACGGCTGTCTAGGGAGTACCGTGAAAGATGAAGCACGGGGAGGAGAAGGGCATCTCCACTGCTTCTTGTGCCTCGCTGGCTTTAGCCCACAAGGGCATCTTGGACACCTCCAAGTGTTCAATCAGTGAGTCACTTTGCTTTGGCTACTCCAAGATCATATGGGGCAGACCAGTTGCCCACCCATTTTAGCAGTCCATTCTCGCAATGGCAAGCCAGCTGCCCACAGGATCGCCCAAGCAGGACGGGTGCAAGAGTTTTATCTGCACAGGCTCCTCAGCTACTGGTGTGCACAGGCACGTGTTGGAGCATCCTTGAATAGTAGAGGCAGCACATGGCCAGCAAAGCTAGTAGCCCCTGGTAGCCTTCCAAACTTTATTTATTTATTTATTTAATTAGAAGCTTTTCTAACCCATCCACCTCTAGCGTCTTGGGACAGCTTACAATAAAACAGTTGTTAAGCGGTGCAATGCTCACATGCCCTGTATTGAGTCAGCTTGTGACTGGAAAGATAGAATGGCAACATTTGCCTCAAAAGAGAAAGAGAGAAAAAGTCTGTCTTGCCAAAGTCTGCTCTCCAGGCTCGGGTGCAAGTAGCAATCGGCATACACAGATGTTGCCAGTTTCTTTCCCTGCCCATCCAGCACACCCCTTTTCTCTCTCTCCAAGGTCCATTTATGTTCTCAGAGAGGGAACCGGTATAGCTCTTTCTGCAAGTGAGAGAAACTCACTGCCGGTAGGCCAAAGAATCCCATGCTGCTCCCCCAGGTGATGATTATGATGGTGCTGTTGCATTTATATCCTGCCTTCCTTCCTCTTTCAAGGAACCCACTTTAGCTCCATTTTATCACAACAACAACCTTATTTATTTAAAACATTTGTATGTTGTCCAGTTGTGCCACAGCACCTCTGGGTGGCTCACAGTTACAAGATAAAAACACAATAAAAACCAATCACTCATTAAAAATAAAGTAACAATAAAATACAAACAGAAATACAAAACAAAGGTCTTATGGCATTAGTTATTAAAATATTTTTTTTAAAAAAAGGAAGGCCTTTGCCTGGTGCTGAAAAGAAAGTAAAGAAGGCAGCAGGTGAATCTCCTTGGGGAGAGCATTCCAAACATGGGGAGCAGCTGCAGAAAAGGCCTTCCTCCCAACCTTGTGAGGTAGGTTGGGCTGAAAGTCTGTGACTGGCCCAAAGTCACCTAGTGAGCTCCATGGCTGAGTGGGGACTAGAACCCAGAGCTCCTGGTCCCCAGCCCAACACTCCAACCACCACACCACACTGGCTCCACACTCCAGCTTATGTCTGGAGGCCATAAGTGTACACCTCTGGGATTGTTGCCCAGTAGACCAAAGCCTCTGACTGAGACATTTCTGAAAATCCTATCAGCCACACTAACATCAGCAAGGCAGGAGAAGTACTGAGACTTTTTCTGCTCTGGTTTCTCTTAACCCCCTCTCCCCACAAATTGAAGTAACTAGCAGGGCTTCTGAGCCCAACTAGATCACTTACCAATGATGGGTGGGGACAGGAGATGGAGAGACTGTGGGATCCTGTAAGGCCCAGCCTCTCTTCTCTCTTCATGCTCACTAGAATGTTCCCTTTTATACCTCTACAAGGTCATTGGAAAGCAACCGGCATGGGGTGGGGGTGTAAGGATAGAGATCCAATGACAGTTTCATTCTCCTGAAATTGTAGGAGTGTCTGCAGCTTCAGGAGGGCAGATTCAAAATATCCCATATCCCTGGAATGCTCTCTAAGGACCGGAGGATATCTCCGTAAGAGGCCTTGGACAAATGGATATTTTCTCACCTTCAGCCTCTGCTGTGTTCAGAATATTCTGTCCTTGCTCTTCTAGAATGGCTGCTTTTTGATTCACATCAAAGAAGATGCAGAAGGCAGAAGCCAAAATGTTTTGCTTTAAGACTTCGACACGTCTTTTGTGTTTGTCACGACACATGAGACTATACAATATAATAACTGTGACCTGTATTATCTAGCATTCCTATTTTTGTGTTATATTATAATTATATATTTGTGTGTGATAATACATGCCTATCATATCAGGTGGTTATAATTCAATAATTCAAGAATACTTAATGTAAGCCCCATTGATTTCAGTGGGTCTACGGTCAGCATGACTAAGTTGGGATCAAACCCAATATATATTTGCATTAGTGTCTGTACAGTTTCTCCACACTCTCAGTTTCTAGCTATCTGAACTGCATGCTTGCCACTCCTTGATTTGTGCCTGCTAACGAAAATGAATTCTGTGATGTGACACCGTCAGCTAGTTCTGTGCTTTCATGTATTTGCTCAAAAGAGAGTATACTTTTTGATGTTGTTCTACTTATGCCTCATCAAAGGTTTCATGGCAGCTGCATTTCATGGTTCTCTGCAAAAGCCAAGAAAAAGAAAAAAGAAGAAAAAAACACAACCCCACCTGCAAATCATCCGTCATCTGAAAGTGATATTCTTCAGAGTGCCTCACAGACTCCAATCTGCAGGTCGCTGAATGCCACTAAATTGAAAACGGCCTTATTTGAAAGGAAATAGAAGCCGTCAATCCTTTAAGAATATCAAAAGCTACAGTACAACAGAGCTCATGAAATATAATGGATTTCGAGAGAACCAGCTGGAAAGCGCTGGTGCCGGTGTAATTTGTTGAATTCTTGTCCTGCACAATGAGGACCTCCCGTTCCTGTAGGAATGTTCTGACTCAGAGTGTTTGCCTTGCTGTTATTTTCGACACATGGCCACAACAGCAAAGCTCAGGCAGCGGGAAGCAGTTGCCGGGAACGCTTCTGCCAACGGCAAGCAAGGGGCTCCTGCATCTGGAGCAAGGCCCTAGCAAGAACCCTGGGCCCTCTCTGGGGATCAGGAGGAGTGCTTTCAAAGACTGTGGTGGAGGAGCAATAGCAAGACCCCTTAAAGGAGAGAGGTTCTACTGCCTTCGTTAAAAAGGCTGCCAGCGTGTGGAAAGCCACATCACACAAGCAGCATCCCATGGGGAATAAAGGCTCTGTGATTCCGCTGCATGGCAGCTCCTCGCCAGCCGCAGAATGCAGCCTATGGACGGGCTCCTTAGGTCTCAGAGGATGGTGCCAACAAGCCAGAGTCCCTCAGAAGACAAGTACTACGTCAGTGGGGCCACGTGATTACCAATAGCACATTCTCAAAGGGTCAGGTTCAGGTCCCTGTGGGGTGAGAATTCAAGAAGCAGAGGTTCCAGCTAGCTGGGATGCCAGGCAAGCACTGAATCTTACACACCTTCCAGGCCCTGATGGGCCCTCAGCAGAACTTTGACTTTCTGGTCTCCAGATGGAAACATTCTGTCCTAACATGCGAACCAAGACTTTGCCAATGAAGTCCAGCTGACGTGGCCCTCCAGGTCTCCAGTTCTTCCGACTTGCCTCGTTTGTCATGGTCCATGCAGCAGTGGCCCCTGCAACACCCAACCACAGTGGACCAGAGAGGTGGTGCTAGCGGGTGAGCAATCGAGGCGAGCTCCTCTAAGCTTGCATTCAGAGCTCCAAGC
Organism: Varanus komodoensis; assembly: GCF_004798865.1. Taxonomy (NCBI): domain Eukaryota; kingdom Metazoa; phylum Chordata; class Lepidosauria; order Squamata; family Varanidae; genus Varanus; species Varanus komodoensis. The sequence continues at coordinate 14,442,748 of NW_025336346.1, forward strand.
TTCAGTAGGCCATCTGCCCACCACCCTGCTGCTGTCCTGCTGCTGTATTTGCTGAATCAAGGTGCTGAAATAAAGCTATCTGCTGAGATAAAGCCCACATGTGCTCCACCTCCTATGCTCTCATCAAAGAATCTTTCTCCCTGAGGCTTTTATCCTTCTGATGTCAAATGCCCTGTCCATACATCCCCCTTTACAAATAGAGTCTCCTTAAGCAACAGGATCCTTCAAACACACACTCACTTTAGAACATAGATAAATTAGGGGGTTGTCCCCTGGGCCAGAGCCCTGAATCTTTTTGGTACCTCGTGTCAGCACGGCTTGCCCAGTACAAGTCGTGCAACACCACACTTGCATGGAGCCCTCTAGCAGATGCAAATTCATGATGAAGGGCCATGCCGGGTGCTGAGATTTAAAATGAGGCATTTGTACAGACTGTATATACATTAAGCTACCTTTCCGTGAAGATCATTGGAAAAAGTAGTCCTTGAAATATAAGCACTGGTTTTCTGCTATTAAAATACACAATTTCTCACTCGGTGATGGTTTTCTTCTCTCTCCACAGTGTACTGCATGATAGACTGGAGACAGAATTGGAGTAGAAACAGTTTGACCCTTCATACTGGCAGCTGCGACATATTATTACACATTTTCACAGATAAAATAGGATGCTGTTAAGTTAGTTTTCACTGACTTTAATACTGCAGTTTTGCCCTTTTGCATCTGCAAAGTATGAGTGAAATAAAAGATATAGAATTACATTTGAGATTTAGACAAATAAAATTGCATGCCCTTATCAAGAAAGACTATTTTTATGAGACACTCCAAAAACACTTCAAAAACACAAAATTAATTTGGCATCCTTTAAAAGTGTAGGGCAAGGGACAGGAATGTATTTGGCAATATTCCTTGGACTGGGTAGTAAACACTCACGTAGCCATTATAATTTATTGGTTTACTATGAAAGTTCTGTTCTCGTGCTGCTGCGGAATTTCCACTAGGTGTCGCCCTACTACGTGACAAATGAGATAAATCCACTTCCAAGACAATGTGGAACACTAATCTTGAGAACTGACTGAAATATGTGAATATTAATGTACATTTTGCTTAATACTCTTTGGCTGTAAATTATGCATAATGGAGTCACTTAATAAACCTTGGCTTAAAGAGCTTAAGAATGCTTCCTGGAGCCTCTTTCTCTCTCTCTGTCAGAAATAAAGTTATTTGTCACAACTTTTGGGTGACTTGAAACATTTTCCCATTTCACAGCTGGTTCAAGAAGTTGTCAGACAGACTGTGAAACTGCTAACCTACCAAAGTCTTTTTCTCTTGGTGCTCCAACCTGGCCCAACTCAGAGCCAGTTTGGTAAACAATGCCAAGATCTCTTTTTCCTTTTCTTTTGTCATCCCAAGCTGATCTGGCATTACATTATAGAGAAAGCTTGTCCTTCTTCCCAGCATACCTTTTCTCCCAAAGGCCCAGAGTTCAGACCCCATTTCACATCCTGACCCATATGATCATGGCTTCAGGGGAGAGAGAAGCTAACCCCTCAAGGCACAGTCCTATTGCCCTGCCTAAAGCACTGAACTCAGAAGCTTGTCTGCATCCCAGGGCTGAGTGAGGCACAGCAGCTGTAATGATCACCACTGCTGTGACTTTCCCCAGGCATCTGATCTAGAGGGCTGGTTTTGGCTGTCTGCATAAAGTGCCAGGGAGAGGAAAGGAGGCCATAGGAACTCTCATAGGAGACACCCCCAGCTGCCTCCTGTCACCAACCCCAAAGCATGCCCCTGCATTCTCTACCCAAGGCCAGTGCTTTCCATGCTGGCTGCAAGGTGTGGGAAGCAGAATCTGCCCTGAGACTGCAGGACCTTGGAGTTGGGGCTTCCAATAACCTATGGCCTCCCAGACAATGTTGCAGGATTGCACCCTCTCTCTCTCTCTCTCTCTCTCTCTCTCTCTGTTGCACACACCACATCCAGGCTCCCAATAGTCTTACCCCCATATATGCAAGAGTAAAAATAATCCCATCAGTGAAACAATCAGTGCCAACCTTAGTCATTTTGATACCTGAGACAAATTGTGGCACTTAGCTCTTGTAAGGACAAACAAGAAAAAAGGATTTTGAAGTGCTTTGCACCTTTTAAGTGCTATGAGGCAATCATTCCTTTTGCTCTGGCAGATATTTTTTGTTTTGCTTTTGTTTTCAGCATGTTTGCTGTTTCTCTGGCACAGAGAGAGAGAGAGCGTGCATGAGCACATTATGGCATATTCATTTAGCACACTGAAAAGAGGCAGGAAAGAAAGTCTGGATTTCGTGCGCAATTGGTGGCACCATTAGGGTGCAAGGGAGGGGTGCTGTAATGATTGGAGCACCAAACATTTCTCTACATGCTCTGAATTGACATGAGCGCTCTTAATTGTTAGTTCTTAGTCAGAGCTGCACCTGTGCCCTTTATCTGCACGAGAATGAAATTAAGGCTGGGGTATGTAATTGCTGTATAGATGAATACACACTGGGCTGAATCCTGCAGAATGCATCATTTAGCGCAAGAGCCAGTTTCTGCGTTTTCTTTGAACAGATGGCTTTACATTTTGTAAAGTCCTGCAACTTTCTAGAGGTCTTGCTCATCATTCTAGATGTATTTCTATATACTTTATGGGTAAGATTCATGAGCAAGATGCATGGTAGCAAAGTTGTCACATTTTCTAATTAACTAGTGGGTTGGAACTTGTTTGTAACGCTCACTTTTGTAGCAAGCGCAGATCACTGCCTTATGAATCTGCTATTCATTTCTCAATAGATTTCAAGCTTTGGAGCAGGTACATTTTGCAGCTTAACTGTAGCATTTCTGTGCATGTTCTGTGTTGGTTGGTTTATGGCATGATCCTATGCATGTTGGCACTGCTGGCTCCAGAATGCTGGGAGTTTTGTAGGGCTTTTTTTACCTTCTAAGCTTGCATAGCATTGTAGTTTAACCTTTTATTTCAAGAAGAAGTGTGATGAGGTTTCTTCAACCCTTCAGGGAAAGATTAGCATTTGTTGTTGCCTCACAAACCAAAAAGGTTTGAGGGAACAGACGGTTTAGCCCTCCATATATATATTGATCCACACCTGTCTCCTCCATACACTGATCAGTAAACATTACACAGAAAGGACACATGGAATCCACCAATCAGGAGGAAGTACATGAATTCATTACGTGGTTCCAAAGCATGTTAGCTCCCAAGAAGCAGTTTGATCCTGAGAATGGGAATCAGATCTTGATTAAATGAGATTGCGATTAAAGGCAAATTCACCCAAGATTGCATGGATGATTTTGTCACTTTCAGAGGAAATAATGAATTCATTTGGGGTAAATTCACCATTGCTAATGCATGGTAGAGACAAAGGACCTTTTTCAGATATGGCTTTCACATATGAAGTGGTCAGTCAGTGTAATTAAGTATAAAACCTAGATTAACTGAAACTCTCATTTGCATTACAAATGTCTCTCTTCTGCCTGAACAGAAGCAAGATAGTCGCATGAATAATGGGAGAGATTAGCATTGGCAATCCATTTAAATTTCACCTATGTGCTCTGTTTCAGGGAGAGGAAAAGCACAGGTTTCTATTGCTCTGTTCCCTGCCCCCTTGTTCCACTCAGGATAGCAGGAATAGCCCTACCTGAGGGGTGCTGCTTCCCCCACAATTATAAAAAATTGCATCTGGGGCACCAAAGAAGTGCAACAAAAGGGAGTCATTCAGAGAGTACCCAGAAAAACAGCTATCTGGATCCATGCAATAAGCAAGTGGTAGCTGGACAATTATGGTGTCACAAAGACCTTGATGGGGAGGGACCACCGGTCAGGGCTACACACATGCTCTGCATACAGAAGGTCCCCATTTCAACGCCTGCCTGGCATCTTCAGATTAAAGGATTAGGGAGCAAGTGATGTGAAGGGCCTGTTTTTCCATCTCTGGGGAGCTTGAATTGATTCTGCTGGGCTGGACTGACAAGCTGTTTGGCCTAATAAAAGCAGCTACCTATGACCCTAAATTAAATGCAGCTCTTTTGAGCCCTCATTTTAGGAATGTTTTGAAGATGGACAGGGTAGGTCTAGGAAGTCCAAGTGTTCTGTATCAAAAGACTGGGAAGAATATGGTTAGTTGATTCTTTTTTGTGTTTACCTTCTAGAAAACCATTGTGAGTGGGCTATATATTCAAGCCCCATATTCATTCTGTCTTGGCCCCTTAGTGGAGCCATCATCTGTACCTCTGAAAATGACATTTGAGAATTTGTTTGTGTGCTGCATACTTTCTGTGTTCTTGTTAAGTGTCACCATGTTCCTACAATCATTTTTAAAGGCTGTTGTGCCAAGGTGGGTTGTCATATCATTTGAACCCAGACGATCTCCCTCAGAGTAAATTTCTCAGGGACAACAAACCACCGTGACAAACCATGGCTTGTTTAAAGGTTGTTGGGCTTACAGCCAGTTGTCATATTGCTAGTATGGCTAGTGAGCCATTTGACAAAAGGAAAAGGGTGAAATCCCTTGAAAGAACTGTCACTAGTTTGCCACTTCTTTTACATTAATTTATTTTTGCACCCTAAATGTACGCCAACACTTTTATTTTATTTTATTTTTGTAGTGAGGTATGTGCAAGTGCACTCTTGGTTGTCTTGCCTGAGCAATGTCCTGAGGGCTGCTCACTGTCAAAGTACAGAGAACCCTAACCATGAATATTGACCCAGAGAGGTGGCAAAGAGGTTTATTTTTCACTTTGCTTTCCCCTGACAGATGTCAAAAGGTGAGTTGGCAAGAGAAAATCAAACTCATGAGCAAACCCATTGCTTACAAATGGGGATAGCTGGTAGGTTGCATCATGATCCCTTTGCATTGAAAATCTGCTGCTACTGGATCTGACTCTCCTCAATATTCTGTATTTTTAACTCTCTACAGGCTCAGTAATCCACTCGTTTTGCAGGAGCATGGAATTTTGACAGCTGTTAAAGTTCAGGTTTCCTTTTAAGGACAGGACTAATCGGATTTTTGAGAGGGGGATATGCAGATATACTGTGTTGTTATTGTTGTTTTAAACCATTTCTTTCAACATAGTGAACTTGTCACTTGCCATAAACAAAACTGTGAGTTTTCATTTATGACCTCCATTTCCCCCTTCCTAAATATTTCATCCTTATCAGCTTGTAACATGTAACTTCAGAGAGAGTTTGGATTGCAAGAACAGCAAGTTCCTGTACAGCTGTGACTGGTTAGTCAGCATTTTACACATGGTTGTCATTATTCGGCAGCAAAATGCTGCACTGTATCTTACATATTTAATAATGGCAAAAACAACCATCACAAAACAAATCCCAGAAAGAACACAGATACTTTAAGATAAAGCATGGAAAGTATTTTAATACTGTTACTTTTATTTTGTACATTTGCTTCTTTCATAAGAATCACCTTATCTACAATTTGCAAGAAATACAGAAGAGAAAGCAGAATTTCCTTATGAAAATACACATGTGCTTGTCTTTTTACCATTCTATTATGGTAAGGGCAGGGGGAGGGGTTCCTTTTTTATTATACTGAACAACAATGAATGTTTAGACTTTTTGCACTTTCTAATTCCATCCATTAGTATATGCTATGGCATTATGACTGACACAGTATCCAGTATTGATGGTTCCTCTCACTGTGCCAGCAACTCAGAGATGACATCTGAGGTTCAGGGTACAAAGACCATTAGCCTTCGTCATTCATATAGCTTTGCCAACGGCTATAACATTTAAACCACGGCATAATCCAAAGTAATTTTAATCTGGAGACTTTTCTAATTATTGCTGAAGGACATGCTCTTGAATGTGCGCCTCCACCATCTGAAGTACAGCGCATTGTCATGCCACAGAGCAGGTCCTTCTCTGTGGTGGCACCAAAGCTGTGTCTGCTTCATCCTTTCTTAATGGTTTTTTCCCCTTAATGATTTTTCTTAATGATTCTGTTTGTTTGTTTGTTTCTATCAAAGCTGGCCTTCTTTTGGAATGCTTCTGAACTGCCTTCATCAGTTCTTTACTTGTTCCAGCTGCTCTGATTAATGGTGCTGCTGATTAGTGCTGAAGGTCATCATCCGATGTGGCTGCCAGGAACCCTTTGAATTCAGAGCAGTTTGAGCTTTAAACGGAAATATGGAAGGAGCAGAGAAGAAAGAATTGCCTCCACCCTTTTCCCACCTTGCAGAAGACATAGATAGCTGATTTCAGCTGCAAGGAATTGATGTTGAGCATGGCTTGCTTCTGAGCAAAGCCTTATTTTTTTTCCTTCCCCTTACCCCAGAATATCTCCACCAGAGCCAGTTCTGAAGTTGCACTTGCAACTTTAGAGCCACAGCTGGAGTGGAAAGAACCACATTGTCTGCAAGGCCAGAGTCCCTGCTCTAGTCTCAGAAGGCAGTTCTAAATCAGAGCTGGGATACGGATCTATCCCATGACCAGCTAGTCAGCATCTAGCAGCTGCATTTATGTTGTGCCCTAAATGGTGTTTTAGAAGTTTGCTTAAAACAAACACAGAGAGATATTTTAAAGTTGGAAGTCCAGCAGCAAACATTATAATGTATGAATAAAATAAAATAATGAAATGAACAGAACAGAACAGAACAGAACAGAACAAACAGATATTCTTTGGTGGGTCAGCAGTGCCCCTTCCAGCACAAGGAGAGTCTAGCCACAATGATCTGTCCACTGATAGCCTCATAACGAGAACTGTTTCAGAAGCTCTGGCTGGGGAAGCACTTGGGCTGGTTCCGAAGCTGCAGCCTTTTCTGAACGCGGCTGCTCTGGTGCTCACTGGCACCCCCAGCTATGCTCACGTCCAACCTGTGTCAAAGGAACCGCCATGGCTGCCTGTTAGCTACTGATCCATGTTCAAGGTTCGGTTGTTGACGATGAAATCCCTAAACAGCCAGGGCCACCATATCTAGCTGGCCATTTCCCCCTATAGCCACTCAGTGGATCTTCAGAAGAGGCCTTATAGGATGTGTCATGAGCAACTGCAGGTGCTTGGATAGTACAGTGTCCATCCTGTGTAACATTTCCCCTGCATGGTGTTGAGAGTAGGAAACTGGCAAGCATCAAACTCCTCTTGAAAACATGTTTGTGAGCCCAGACTTATCCTGTAACCGAGGATAGGTGCTGCCTCACTCTTTTTCTGTGTTGTTATTTTCATTTTGATGGATCTGTTTGTATGTATGTATGGACGGATCTTTTGTTTTCAATTGCTACTTCAGCATTGGTTTTTGTCCCAACCAGCATTTTGTGTCCCATTTTTGGCAGAAAGGTTGGTTAATAAAATAATGAGAGGAAATGTTCAAAGAATAATAAAATAAAAGCTATGCCAATAGAGAGAGCCCAGGTGTGGGGTAATGTGCTGGCATATAAATTGAAATAATAAATAAAAGTTGGGCTCAGTTGGGTTGAACTTTGCATTCAATTGCAATTGCAGTTACATTTCCAGTATCTGGTCTACTCTTGGTGTTAGTCTGGCAGAGTGATCAGGGTTCACATAATTCTTGAGCCCCTGATGGATTGCCTGAATGCAATCTGAATAAGAATGACAAAACCAGAAACTTCAGGGAGTTGGATTCATGAGAGAACCTGGGACTGGGGAGATGGAATGCAGACACTGTCCACTTTTAGGGGGAACCAAATGCTTTGAGTTTCTCAATGGAAGAAAGTTTTTTGGACTAGAATTTGATCCTATTTAGGGTACTTCCAAGTCCATTCTCATGATTTAAGAGACAAAAACCAAAAATATTTTCATGTATTTTAAACTATGTACAGGAATTATTCACTGAAGTGAAGGAACTATTCAAGATACATTTTGTTATTCATGTATACATTTAAACTCAGCTGTGATTTTCCAGACTTGAAAACATATGTGGTTGTTTTTTTACACATATCAAGAAATAGCTGCTTTTCAGATTTTAATGATTAATCTACTGCAGTGCAAGATGGTGAAGGACTCAGACAATCTTTAAGGAAAGCAAAATCCGGGTGCCCTTTGCAGTGAGCCGGATTTAATGCAATGTGCGACTTCCACCAGTAGAAGAAGGCCCAGCAGGGCATCTCCGGCTCCTTCAGACCAGCCCCAGAGCGGAGTTTCACGAGGTGCAAGGCCATGAGGTGCCTGCTGGGTAGCCACTTGGGAACTGCCAAAAAAGAGAGGACATGTCTCACTCCAGAAAGAGGATGCTTGCCTGTGCTAAGGTATAAGTGCAATATCTGAAAATATTACTATAACTTAAATAAAAATACAGTCTGTCTCACTGAGATGTGAAGGCTGGGACCGTGTGAGCTGTGCACATTTCTCCGTCTGCCATCCTGGTGCTTCCAGGTGGTGGATGGAGGTTCAGGGTCCCTGCCATCCTTTCTGAGGGCGCACCCTGGTGGACTTCACCTGGGCAGCTTCCCAGTAAATCCCAGTAAACCTTCCCAGCAAGGAGGCCTGCTTCAATGCACACAGCGAGACCGGGCAATGTGGGTTGCTGAAGTGGCGTTGAATCCCTTTTCAGTCCATTGCCAGCAAAGCGCTGGGAGCCTAAAGAAAGACTGGAGTGCAAATTCTCCAGTTACGTCCTCTCCAAAGTAGCTCATTCAAAGCCTTTCACTTATTGAGGGAAGGCAGGAAGGGCTTCTTGGGCTAGGAACATTGCGAGCTGCCTTATGCTAGCCTAGCATTGTTGATCTTGGCTGGGGGCAGCTGCCTGGGGTTTCGGGCAGGATTCCTCCTGTCCTACCTGGAAATGCCAGGCTCTGAACCCGGGGCCTTCAGCGTGCAAAGTGCTGGCATGGCCCCCAAGGTGGCTCAGTGGTAGTTGTGCTGTGCTGGCCCACCGGCTGTGTGTTGGGTGATATGAGATGTGGTCTTGTGAGTGTACTGAGAGAACCTCTGGGTGGCAGGTGAGAAACTCCAACTGGGCCAGGATGTCCCCTGCGTGGAGGCGCTCCGACGCAGGCAGGGTTCCTCCTCACAGTCCCCAGTTGTTCTGCACATGGAAGGAACAGCTGGAGCATCCACTGGGGGGGGCAGTGCCCTCCATAGCCATGTGGCCTCATGTTTAAAATGCATTTGATGTCCATGCTTTCTCAACATGTGGACCAACCTTAAATCGGGTCTTCATTTTAAGAACATATGAGAAACTATGGGTCACATCCCAACGATCTTCCTACTTAAAAATGGAGTGCCAGCACGGCACAGTGGTTACAGTGCTGGACTGCGAGATCTTGGTTCTAGTGGTGGCTTTGGGCCAGTCTCTAACTCTCAGCCCAACCTACCTCACAGGGTTGTTGTGAAAATGAGAGAAGCTGAGGTAGATTATGGAAGCTGCTTTGGGTTCTTTGCCAGAAAAAGGTGATACATAAAGTGCAATAAACACATAATAAATGACTTGGGGTGGCATCCAATGTGGCTGCTCAGAGGCCTCCATACTCAGAGGACCGCAAGCATCAAATCAAGTCCAGGAGGGGATGAGGCTCACTAGAACTCACCACGCCCTCTCCTGAGCCAGCAGCATCCTCCCCTCCCTGCACTGGCCACGGGGGCAGAGGAGTGGCTCTCCAGCCTTGGGTTCCCAGCTCCACCCCCACCACCTCTTCCAGCTCAGAGCTGGGACTCCAGCCTCTCTTATGGCTGTCCAGGCAGCATCAAGTGGCCATTGGATTGTGCTCATACGTTCTAGCCATTACAAAGAATAGGTAGGATGCGCTTTGTGTTCCTAGAGTCACTTTTAACTCATAAAGTAACATTTTCCCCTCCTGATTTAACATAGAATAGCATATAGCATAAGCTAAGCGTATTGTGCTAGGCTGCAGTCCTTATGTGCACTTACTTGGAGGTAAGTCTCAGTGGACACGGTAGGACTTGCTTCTGTGTCAACCACCATATGATTAATAAAATAAATAAATAAATAAATAAAATTGTGCTGCCTATTAGCTTCTTAAGTTTTCTTCCTGGTTTTCTTTTCACTGATGTTTTGCAGTTTGTGTTTTTCAGGCTGCTAATATTTCTTTTGCAGATTATCTCATCCACTTTGCTTTACTTTATGATAAGATAGTGTTTGCTTTCCCAATAAATTTGATTCTTCAGAGCCTGCCAACAACTAATAACATGTTTCAAAAAAGACATCACCCGGAACTGAGTCCCCTCGGTTTCCATGGAGCCTAACTGCATGTAATACGGTTTGGATGGTGGTGCAATTCTCCCGTGGAATCCTGAAACATACAGTGCAACATCGTGGTACTACTCTTAATGGTCAATGAATGGTAGTTATTGTTTTCAGTGCTGCAGTTCTTCTATGAGCTGGTTTGTGTAATCATTCCATTACAACTGAGAAACACACATAACTTTGCACAATAATTTCATTAGTTTTTCTTGTGTGTTCTACCTGAGCAGCATCTTTGTCCCAAGTGAGCATGAAAAGACCTGTCTAGAAAATGCAGCCCAGTTCTACGACATGCTCAGAGGAAATATGGAAAAATGCAGAACAGCTTTTATAGAACCAGCCTGGTTTTTGCAGGGATGGAGTCAGAACGGGCAGTACCCCAGTGCCCCCATGTGCTGCCCATTCACAAGAGGACACCAGTGGAGAACTTCTTCCCAAAGGCAACTTGCTGGGGTCTCCTCAGATCTGAGGCTGGGCCTGCTGTCCTCATCCCCCTCGCTGAGTTGCAGACAATGCCCTGCGACCTCGCAGAATCCCATCTGCCACAGAAGACGGTGAGGACCACTGTGAACGTGGTACTCCAAACCACAAGTGGTAGCTCTGAAAGATGTGGGGTGGGCCAAATCAGAGCAACTTTATTTTGGGTGGATTTCCTTCCTTGTTGCGAATTGCCCCCCTCCCCGACTACCAGGACTCTGTGTGTTTTTAGGCACTTTGGTCAGGAAGACAAGGATGAACAAAAGGAAAGCTGGAAAAGCCGGCTGGCAGCCAAGGCATCTTTTTCCAAGCCTTGCCATGCCAAGAAAGCGGAGAGGTGTTGTGCTTTGTTCGGTTCTGCTTTTCCTTTTATGATTTTTTTTTTACTGTGTATCTTTCCTATTCCCATTCCTTTGCTCCCAGTGGGAAGGAACGAAACACAGGGCTAGTGCACTTTTCTCACTGCCCATTCTGGGGATATGTCAGGGAAATGTGAGGGCTTGGGATCTTCCATTTTAAATGACTAACCGATAATCTGCTCATGCTATTGAAATTACCCCCCCTTAAAAAGGGAGAGTGAAGACTTAGTTGCTCATCAGTAGTTCCTTACCTAAATAATTAATTTTTCATTCATTATTCATAACATTAATAACGTGATTATTATTCAATAATTGCATTATTAAATGTTTAATTAGGGTTGTATAAGGCTTTGCTTCTTGTCTGGGAAAAGTAGTCAGAGTAGCCTATAAGAATAAAGAGACTAAAGACAAAATCTTATGCATGCTTAGACAGAAAAGAGTCCTACAACCCACAGCATGTCTTAAGCGTGAATGGGACAGCATTCTCAGAGATGTGGACTTGCTTGGAATTTATTTACTTCTGTTAGTTCATCCCACGCTTCAGTCTTGCTTCCCAGTCTGGAGAAGCTAAGCAGTAAGTCAGTGAATATATTGGTATACAAGCAGAAAAAGAATAAAAGGTCATTGCAGCAAGTTTGATTAGCATCTTTTTTTAAAAGAAAGATGACAACATACAAATAGATTTTGCCCTTTAATCTCAAATGCTAATTGTGGCTTTTTACTGTTGCAGGAAGGGAATCAAGCAAAGCTGAAAACTGCATCGTACCATTTCACTGTAGGGGATTCTGCTTTGTTTCACACATGCAAGGGGGAAAATCAGATATAGATATATGTTAGCTGAGGCCTGTCTGGCGCCTACAATACAGCCTGGCAGTGTCTCAGTGGCAGCAGATAAAACGCCTCCGATCTTATTTTGCAACATGCCTGAATTGCCACACTTCCAGGTCATCGATGGTACAATCTACGCCCACTTGAATGTCGTACACTGAAGCCACTGGGCAACACGATGATTCCTCTTATTACATTTATGGCTTTGAGGCCAAGCAAACAAAATGTCCCCCTTTCCCAAATTACTGCAATCTACCCAATGCTCTCCATGCCACACATTTTCCCGGGGAGTGTCAGCAATCCCCATCGAGTCCCAATGGCCAGGTTTTATATTGGGTTCTTTGCTTTGGATGAATAATGTTCAAAGGTTCATGGGGTGTGAAATGGCCTATATGCACAAAAGGAAGTTCAGTGGCATAAATGAATTTTCGTCCTCAAGGGCAGTTCAATTTATGCTCACTAAACATGGTCTCCAATGTTGCAGCCTTTGGCTGGTAACATATGACTGGGCTTTTTGTTAAAAACCTAATTTACTGCTTTGCTACACCTCCTTTTGAGAAATCCTCATCAAAATGCAATGGGCTTACAGAGGCAGAACTGGCCAAGTACCTCCACTCATTATTCAAGGGAGCAAACGATGGTCTGCAGCACATTCTGAACCATTTGGAGATAAGCAGTCAAGATTAAAAGACACGGTTTGGCTGCAAGCAAAAGGAAACGGGTGCTTAATGGTTTGCCGCACCGAGCGCAGGCCTTGCCCTTGTTTGGGCATGTTTGATCCATCCTGCCAAGGGCGAGGATGAGGGAAAGAGGACTATACCTCTGGCAGCAGGTACTCTTGGGGCCCTGAATGCTAATTTGGGATCAATAAAGGGTCTTTGCAAAATTGGCCCTACGTCACAGACCCAGGTCTACCAGGAGCTTCTCCCCAAGTCTGCTTCTATCACTATAGCATCCTGCTCATCTGCTGCATTCTGCTTTTGATTGGGCTGCTGTGGATGATGTCTTTGTTCTGATTGCTTTCCATTGGTTGGCCCTTTTACTGCGTTGATTGTGTGATTTCACTTTTCTAAGATGCTTTGCAAGGGTTTTTTTAAACATTAAAGTGGGCTAGAAATAACCATAATCATGAATGCTTGCACGCCAGCCTTTTAAAGGAAGGTAGGCCTTTTAATCTCAGAATGAGTTGTGACTACAGAAGACCTGGGTTTTTAAATCCATGGATGCCTCAAATATATATGCAATGGGGTAGAGTCTGTTTCTTAGAACAAAAATGTGTGCAGATGATGGTAGGGGCAAAAGCTGCAGCTCTCTGCCATCCATGCAGACCCCCCCCCCCATCTGCCTCCAAGTTCTCATACGGAAAGAAATCTTGCCTTGGAGAATGTAATTTGGGGAAGAGAAGTTATAGGGAAGGAAGCAGAAATGCCATAGTATCCTACAGTCCCCTTACCCACAAATTGCTTTTGCTGTAAGTATTGGAACCCAGCGAGGTTGCTTCTCCTCACCAGGCCTTTGACACTGCTACAGGGAGATCTGAAATTTTAATTTTTCTTTTCGTCTAACTGTGGTTACTTAAGATATTTAGATCGGGGAGGCATCTTAAACAGAGCACTACTTTAATTCTTCTCATTTCTCAGTTGCAAATTTACCAGAAATATTGAATCGTGTGCTAGCTGGAGAACAAACCAGGAGATATTTACATTTAGATATAAATACAGCAATTTAAAACTGCATTGCTGAAATGGAAATTGTAGGTGATAAATACCTAATCTATTTTAATAAACTTCAAAATCCAGCTGATGGACCCTTTACTGAGGTACACATTGCCTTGTTAGATTTACATTTTGCTTCTGCAGACATTAATTCAGGATTGCTCTATATTTAAATTTATCTTTGTTCCAATTCAAGATTGATGGTATCTACAGTATGTATGTGCTGCTATCCTTCTGGAGAGTGAGAGATGGCTTTCTGCTTAAAGGGCAGAATTAAGCCAAAGTACTTTATTTATTTATTTTTTTTACCATATGGTGGTCCTAATTTGAATCCATTGCTTCTCCCATAGTTCAGGTGGTGTTTTTCCATCCATTACCACTACTGCACCAACCAGAAGGAAGGTCTTCTAGGTTACCAGCCATACAGTAGGACTGTACATCTTGATGATGTTAACTGAGACCATGGGAGCTAAACATTGAGGCAGGTGAATGCAAATGCAGCACAAGAATTTACTGAAAATTTTAAAGGAACTGCCTGGGTAGATGGGGAGAGATAGAAAAATTGATCATTCATTTTATACCGTCTTTCAACAAAAAGTTCTCAAAGAGAGAAGTAGCTTTACCTCATCTCAGCAAATAGTATCAATATTCATAGCCCTAGGACCTTTGTTTTCACAGTCCCAAAGAGAAAACAACAGACCGCCTCTTTATTCTGAAGGAAAGATATAAAGCATGAGCATTGCACTCACATGTAAAGCGAGGAACTCAGGACCAGAATTAACTACTGCTAGGTGTCAAATGGAAATACTGAAACTTGCACTATAATTTTTCTTCACGTGGCCATAATCTGCAGGAAGAGTCCTACTCTTGTTTAACATGTAAACATTTAAAAACACAAAATATGAAAGACAAAAATCTTTACAAGTTTATATCATCAGATTCAAGTTTAGATGTTTTTAGCATTTCCTAGAGATCCGTGTGACAGCAGCTGGAGGAATATTATTTTCCAAATGGCCTCAGCCTGCGGAACCATAATTTCCTAAACTTGAGGTCTGTGAAATTCCAGGAATTGTTTTTAAAGCAAGGAATGTCAGACCTGAGTTTATCCAGTGGTTGATATGTTCCAAAAATCCAGAACTGAGGGAGCTGTATAGTCATAGGCAACTCTGCCACAAGCTCCCCAGGTCCACAAAGACACATGCATGTGGAAATGAAGAGTCTCACTGTGGTGCTGCTAAGGAATCTGATAATGCGCAAGCCCAGTTAGACAAAGTTCACATACTGGGGAAGACTGACTGGGCCAGCCCACCATGTCTCGGTATTCAGGCACAAAGTAATCTGAATAGCTGCCAAAGAATGATGTGTGTGGCACAAGCATTCCTCAGTGCCGATGTCTCTGGCAAAGAGCTGCATACACAGCCTGCGTGCCAAACAGCACACTAGACAAGGCTGCATGTTTCCCAGGAGAGAGAGTCCAGAAAAAGAAAGCCGAATGAAAGGTGACTTTTGTGTGGTGGATAATAGTAACGAGGGTGCATTTGTCTGTGTATTCCAAATGTTACCTCTCCTGAGCCCCAGGTGTTCTCATATATTTATGGATATTGAAATCACATTGCTCATTTTGGGGTGGGCAAAGACATTATGCTGAGCAGGAGAGATCTCTGTGGAGTTTTTCACCACAAGGTATCTGGGAGGTGAGCAGGAAGGCCGTCATGGCTGAGGGAGGCTTTATAGACTGTTAAGCGTAACAATTCTCTATATGCAGAGAAATCTGAGTAGCCATCCTGATGAAAGGGTGGGCCTTCAGATCCACAAATAAAAAACCAAGGATCCAGCCAAGGCACTCTGAACTTGGTCGTAATCCAGTATGGGAAGCCTGCAATAGGAGGGTGCGGAGCCGTCAGGGGTTGGTTACACTGGCATCGCTCCGGTGTCCCTGGTTGCCCAGCGGGAGCGGCTAACCACGGTTAGAGTTGGCTAACAAGCAAAGGGGTTCAGGCCAGGGCTCTTTTCATGGCTCAGAGGGAGGAGGCAGGGCAAGGACACAGCAGCAAGCGCAATGAAGCTGTCGGCAAAAACAAACCTCTGGGAGCCTTGAAGGGACTGTAGACCTCACGCTGCCCCACTCAGGCTGACATGCTTCATGTGACCAGCAGTGAGCACCGACTGAGCATTCCCCCACAACGCCGTGAATGGGAGCGAGCCTGACTCACGTGGTGCCCTGTCTAAGGGGCAAAGCAGTTGGCAGTGCCATTCTGTGCAGGTTTCTACAGAAGCAAGTCCTCTATCTATCTATCTATCTATCTATCTATCTATCTAAAGCTTTTTTATCCCATCCCCTACAAACATCTTGGGACGGCTTACAATAAATAAGTAGAATAAAACAAACCCCACAACATCCAACTATTAATATACTAAAACCCCAGTTGAAATCTATTAGACATTAAAATAGCGGGAAAATAAAAAGGGTTAGGCCCTCACTCTCTGGTAGTGTGCATAAGATGACACTGACTGAAGAGAGGCTGGTAATAACTGGTGTGAACAAGCTTGCGTTCCAGCTCCTTCAGTGTTGGCACATTAGCCCTTGGACTGGCAGAGCGAAACAAGGTGGGTGTCCTTTCAATGGGTACCCGTTCTACACAGAAATGTCTGAGGACACAATCCTAGGCCTGTTAGGCAGAGGGTCCCAAACTCCCAGCACAGCTGAGGGATGCTGGGAGTCATTAGAAATTATCTGTCTCCACATGCCTAGGACTGCACTCTTTAGTAAAGTAAAAACAAGCTAAAAAGAGAACAGAGTACCACTGGTTGTCTCAGGTAACCACATGAAAATATCTGGTTGTATTAATCCACCGCGAGAATATAAAATTCCACATCTAAACTTTCCTTTTGCCTTTTCAACCTAGTCAAATTATACAAGCGTGAGCTTTACATGTCTAATGAAGTACAGCTCAAGAGATTAGGAACAAAGCTTTTCTGTAGAACGAACATGCACTTCAACGATGCGAGTGCAGGGACTGTTGCTTATCCACAAATAGGTTCTGTCAGTTTCAGCTTTTTTATCTTGGATGTTCCTGAAGGAATCTGGATTAGCATAATGAGGATGTTCATGAGCCATCTCATTATAACTTTAGAATTTCTGCAGTGCTGAAATAATATACTGTTTTCCAGTTTCAGTACTTACACGTTTAAACTTTTGGAAATATTTTTGTTGCAAATGGAACTTGGAGTAATTCTCTCATGTGTCTGTTTATATACTACTACAGTCTGAGGAGGGCGGGGGGAAGATACTACAATTATGACAACCCGAGCATTGCTATAATGTTATTCAAAGCAGCAGACAGCTGAATCTGCCTTTATCAGCTCTAATGGGCTTTTTTTCCTCCTCCTCTAATTGGACACGTCTGAAGGGGATGAATATTGCACAGCGCTGCATTCCAGGTAATTGCAAATAATTCCAGATTAACCCAGGCTAGCTCAAGCAATAGGCTGCTGGGTTTCATAATGTAGCCAACTGGTTATGAGGCGCAATCAGTACATTCTCTCCCCCACCATAACCACAAAGTGTGACTGAGACCTCAGTCATGATCGTTTTTGCATGCATGCAATTTTTAATGGTCTCACCCTAAAACCTTTTCTGATAAGTCCAGTATACATTTTGTTCCAGGAGAGGCTGCATGAGCAAAGGACCCCTGAGAGCAAGAGCAAAGGATCCTTGGGAAGAATAATATGTGTATTAAATTAAAGCTGATGACTGATATATTTCCTCACTGTAAGTTAAGCAGAGAAGTTTCCCTCTTGCAATACGCCAAGCTTGGCAACTCTGGGTAAATGCAAAAAAGTTCCTGCCCCAAGGAATCCACTTCTTCCACATAAGCTGCCTGGCCTTTATGCTCTGAAGGGGAGAGCTTGCCAACCATACTGTGGACCACTGAGCTCATCTGGCCTATGTGTGGAGAAGGGCCTTCTTAGCTGTGGTGCTCACCTTGTGGAATGACCTTTCCAGTGAGATCAGATACGCATCTAGTGTGCAGTGTGTCTGCTGACAATGAGGACACAATTGTTTGTGCAGGCATTTCTCTGACTGCTAGCATTGTCAGAGATCCCTAGACATCCTAACTGAAATGATACTGTTTTTCTGCCTTTCTTTTAATTTTTGGCATTATTTTATACAGATTTAAAACTGTAAAACATTTTTGGATTTCATTTTGATCTAAAAAAAATAAAAGAAAATGGGCGCATGTATGTATATACACACACACAGGAGGAATATATCCACAAATGTGGATATCCACATATCCACAGGAAATAGGTTCCAAGTCCCCCAGAGGATGCATGAAACAATACAGATACTGTTCATACACATATCTTTTTTCCTGATACCAGCCGGACAGATTGTTCTGGTGCGTTTTTGGCTCAAGGTATAAAACCTGTGGATGCTGCTGCCCAGCATGTTTTCCGATTGTAGGACTCAGTATGGACAGCTCCAACATCTTTCTGTGGTCTGAGGGAATTAGTGCACTATGTGTCCAAAGGCTGGTACAGACCAGGAAAACTTATGCTGCAGAGGGCTTCTAATTTATCTGGCATCAATTATTTCCTCCTCTTTCTCCAGAAATCATATTAAACCTCTTTGTTCTGATCCTTGTGTGATTAATTCTTTGGCCATTGATCCTTAAAGTTCTCTTGGCATTGCACCAACGCCTGCCGCCTGCAGGGACAATTTGCATCGCGGACAATGGGCATCCCTCCCACAGGCCTTGCGGGGTAGGCTGGCTGAAGCTTACAGACAGATGCCCAACTTAAAGCAGCTATTCCTTATCAGAAAACACAGCATTAAAGATGTGCAGAAACAGGAGCTTGACCATATAGCAGGTCCATATGCCAGCTCTGTCCCCATATCTGGCAATACGATTACAGGAGCTAATCATGCTGCTTGCAACTCCAGAGCCTCATGCGCCTGCTCATCTTCCAAAGCAGCATGCCATAATTGGCCAGCAATGCTTCAGTACATTCTGCAGAGGACGGAGATGCCAGTCTCTGTACAGAAGAATGCATGAGCACAGTTCTGATATCAGCAATGGCAAGGTTCAAAAACCTGCGCGTGAAAATGTCAGCCTCCAGAGACACACTGGCGAAAACAGCAGGCTATTTCGATTTCAATATGGAACAGCAGAAATATAATTAATCAAGAGATTCTACTATGGCTTGGAGAAGGAAGACGGATGGTTCTTTTGGTAATCAGCTCAAGGATGACTGTATTATCCCCCAAGAACAGTTTTGTGAAGGGCCAAGGTTGATAAGACAATGATCACTTGCTAAACTTGCTACATTTCATTCCCCTCTGACTGCACTGTTCACATGCGCCCTGCCTTCTTGTTCCTGTAACTCAACATAAAATTTCATATATCTCATGAAGCGCATTATACTCCGTGAAAACATGTGCTATAATACATTTGTTGATGGTTAACGTACCACAAGACAATTGTTTCTCTTTAAGTAAATGGAAGTGGTGGGCTGAATTGTGCCCTAGTGTATTTCATAAGATCCTAGTAAATTCTGAGGTTGGTCCTATCATATTTAGTACCATCCTTCTAAATTCTGGAAGTGAACAAGAGTCATATTCTTACTTCAGGCCCTGTAAACAGTAATAATAACACCATGTTAACATGTTCAGTAGGTCACCCTATTGACAGAGCCAATGGCAGGGAAAACACATTCACACATGCACACATACGGACCAACACATGATGTGAGAGACAGTATTTACACCTCCCCATTCCCAAGTTAATTTATAGCATTATTTTTTCTGCTTCTCCCACCATGCAATTGTGGAATATATCGTGCCTGCATTATTTAAGTAAGCGCTTGCAAAGTTCTAATTAAATTCTCTTTGAAATTCAACTGGATAAGAGTGTTTACTTGAACTATCTCCAGTGATGGCCACAATATCTACAGCAGCAATAGTCCCATTGAACCCTCATCTGCAACATTTCCCTCCATGCCATTCAATCCTTGCCCAAAAAATGCTGCACTGAATTCATGCATTAAGCCATAACTGTTCAAGAAAAATTAGAATAAATATTCTAATATGAGAACTTAATTTTCTGTATTGTATTTGGTTCTACAGAAGAGGTAGGCAACTTGCTCCCTTCATATATTTTGAACTACAGCTCCCATAAGCCCCAGTTAGTAGGACCAATGGTTATGAAGTTATCTTCCAAAAATCTGGAGGACACTAGGTTTCTAGAAAAGTGCTCTACAAAAATAGGTGTCACATCTGTATACTGGAGACACTGAAAAAAACTACTGAAAAGAGCTTAGGTTTGAATGTATTTTCTAGAAGGAAATTTCATGGGGTTAAATTATTTTTGATGCCATGTATAGACAGCTGTAAAATTAATAACTAAGAAAAGGGTATTTTCTCTCACAGAAGCCCAGTTATGGAGTTAACGTCCCAGAAAGACTCACCTGGCACCTACAGTGTGCTGTTTCCAGCACCAGCTGAATGCCTTATTTTCCCAGGAATATTAGTCTTCCTGTCACTGTTGTTTTAAATCCCTACAGTATTTTAAATCCTTGTACTGTTGTTGGGCTTTACTGGGGCTTTTACTACTATTTTATACTGTAGTCTTGTGCATTTAATATTGTATTTTATGGTTTTAATTGTAGTGAACCACTCAGAGAGCTTTGGATATTGGGTGGTAATAAATAAATAACTAAATAATATTAGGGATGAATGGATCTGTCAATTTCTGTTAGAATTTATACATATTTTCATGCAGATTTCTCCTAAAATATGCAGTTTAGCCTAATATACGTGCTTTCTGAGTGAGCGACTACATTGCAAAACTTGGAGACATGTGAATAACAGATAAGTGTGTTTTAGTTCACATATTAGCCTGGAAGTGCAAATTAGGTAGGCTTGTGTTAAAATGCAAACTGAACACATTTTCTCCATCCTTAAATACGATACAAAGTATGCAACATAAAGAAAGTTACTGGTTTTCTCATAGGTTACATAGTGTCCGGACTCTTAATTATCCCACATCAGGCCAATGATCCATCTAGTTCAGTATTGTCCACACTGCTTTGTAACCCTTCTCCTGGGGTATTCATTCATTCAGTCAGTCAATCAATGATCATTCAGCTTATATGATCCTCTTACTTTGCATTTTATCCTCACAATAACTTTGCAAGGTAGGTTAGGATGGGAATGTGACTGGCCTAATGTCCCTCAGTGAATTTCATGGCCAAGTGAGGATTAAAACTCAGGTCTTCCAAATGGCATTTGAGAACTCTAACCACTATGCCACACTGACTCTGCCATGGCCAAAGCACCGTACTGGCCCAGGCAGGGTTTTTTTCTGTCTTATCTAGGGATGCCAGTGATTAAACCTACTCCTTTTACATGAAAAGCCTTTGCTATAGCCTTACTCATTTGTTACAGCTGAAAGTCTACAAGTGTGATCTAGTCTACGGTGAAGAACTAAAATGGGACAGATTTCAGTGGAATGGTTAAAAATGGGGTTTAGTATTTCTCACTGAAGTCAGTGAAAATTAAAGGTATGAAACACTGGTAGAATTGTGTCCTTTCTCCTTTTTAAGTAGTATCCCATTCATTCTTGTGCACCTCACTAGGTAGCAGCAGATCTGTTTATTGCAATTCAGAACAAAGCATATACAGTGAAATCCTTGCAGGCAGCCATAAGAGTTGTTTAGAAAATGGGGATCTATTATGTAAGTAATATATTTTGATGAATATATAATGAATTGTAATTATATAAAAGGCACTTTCCCTCTTGTTGGGCATTAATATTCTTCTGTGACCATACAATAAGGGAAGACAATTTTCTTCGCTTTTTTTTTGCAAAGCTTTTCTATTATTTGTAGAAATCATTAATCTTTCTGCCTTTTTGTGTAAAAGATAATTGATGTTAAAATGGCTGAATTAAAATAATCAGGTTATGTTAAATTAGGCATCTGTGATACAGCCTGATGGGACTCAATGCAAATTCAAAAAAAGCAGGATTTTCCTGCTTCAAAGCCAGAATGATGGGCCAAACCATGAGCAACAACGTGTGCCCCACTCGTGGGTGGTGAGCTGTAGCCCTTAATCCGGGACCTTCCGATCGCTTGAGCTGCGACCATAAAAGGTCAGGAACAAAGGCTTGTGCTGGTGCATCATTTTCCCTGCTGGTATTGGAGCCCAGCAGAGTTTATGTTTGATCGCTTTGCCTACCAATATCCCACCGTGCTCTGGTCGAACTGAGAAAAGCTCCATTCCTGCGTTCCAAGGGAGCACCCTTGCCCCACCTGCCCTGCCCTCACTTTTGTCACCTTCTACTTTTATGGCATGACTTTTTTTTTTTTTAATGAAGAGGAGGGCCTCCTGTATCTATAGGAACTGGGATGCTGGAAAATTGGCATTAAGAATGGGTGTATATGTAATGGTAGGCCGAATGGAGATGGCAAGGTGTGTGTCATATTGGCTAAGCTAGGGAGCAGGTTTACTTTCAGTCTGAGGTGTGCTCCCCTGTTCCACAGGAAGAGAAAGGGTGCTGCTTTTTCTGGCAAATGTACAGTCTGTGCCCCCCCCCTCCCCCGGGCAACTGCCATGAAGCCCTGAGTGCAAAGTATTTTCCTCATCAGAGAGGAAATACAGCCCCCAGGAATCTATTCAGTTTACAAATCTTTCTCTCTCACACATGCACACGTCAATGCAAGGCATTTTGTTAATTACTACACTAAAATTAATGGCCCTCAGATTATCAAACATTCCCTAGTGAAAACATCAGTGCAATAAAGTTGTAGTTCACCACATCTTAATTTTCCCTAGTGAGTAATTAAAATATTAAAGTTGGTTTAAGATGTGCTAAATTGTCATTTCAGTACATTAGCAAGGCTTGTTTTGATGAATCCTGCATTTTTAATATAGAAAAATGTTATAAACAGTGTGTACATTAACTTTATAATGCACAAAGTTTTTAAAGGGCTGTACACAGTATATATAAACATGAAAACACGTAACACTAAGTTATGCCATGGTTTATTGAAAACTGGCAATTAGAACTCATGGTTTATTCTCAGCTTACAAAGCCTGGCTTGTTTAAATCATGGCTTGTCATGATATCTGAACCCAGAAGTGAAGCTTATGCCTTGCTTGTTTGTCCTGTTATCTGTCCTGAAAGAGAGGCACCTACCAAAAGTATTCTGAAAATGAAACCATTCTGAAGGCTGGTTGGACAGAAAAAACTAGAAATAGGCATAACAAGCCGTTGTTTGCTTGTGTGGAACATATTTCATGGTGAAAATAAGAATTATGTCTAAATCATGTTATGATATTTATGGCATGTTCCCTCTGCTGTACGAAGAACATCTCTGGAAATGCCCTAGGAGGCCAGTGTGCCTAGGCTTACAACCTCGGTGTGCACCTTCAGGGGCCAGCTGTTGCCACCTGTGCCAGGGCTGTCTTCAAGCATGGCCAGCCAGCAGGGGCCAGCGCGGTGCAGAGTTGCTGCTCCCTCCTTCCGCCTGCCTTGACCCACCAAAAGCGATGGTGACGCGGAGAGCCGCCTTGCTGGCCAGCCAGCTTGCCCAGCAATCACACCAAGTGCTGCTGTGCTGCATGGACCAGAAAGGGGCTCCTGGGCCGGTTGCATCCTTTTCCACACTTGAACATTCACGACTGCACTTGTGTGCCTAGGGAAAATAACGGTTTCCCAGAAATGACTTGTCTTTTTTTAAAAGAGAGATTGAGAGAGCAAGAGAGAGGTGCATGCAGGGCTTGTGCCCCAGGGCAGCCAACGTGGGCTGAAGGGCACTAGAGGTGGTGCCCAACTGGCATAGTTTCCTTTGGCTGGCAGGACCAACTAGCCTGGCCACCAGTCAGTGGCCCACCAGAGGGCTTGTGGGCAGAGCCCCTGCCTGCAAAGGACCACTCACCTCTCATGTCAGCACTGCAAAGAGAAGCAGGCTTTCCTCCATCTTAGATGCCTGGAGAGAGAAATTATTTTCAGAATCATGTCCTCCTCCTCCTCCTCCTCCTCCATCATCATCACCATCTTTGGTGCTTAGGCCTCAGTTTCCCCTTTTGCTGGCTGGTGGGGTTTCAGAAGATTGCTCCGGCTCTGATGAGCCACCTTCTGCCCCACCAGTCAAATTGGGCACCAGCTCCCTCTGAGTATCTTGGAGAACCAAGAGCACTTCTGAAAGTTGATTAGAGGCTCATGAAAAACAACAGGGCTAGCTTGATTAAAACAGACAGCTGAAATTAAATACCTTGTTTTAAATTACCCACATACTGTCAAGACCTATGGCTGTGAAGCTATTCTTTTCCTCAAGGAGATAAACTACCTGGTAAACTGTAAGAGAAATATTTCCTACAACAGATGAAATGTCATCTTTGAGGACAATTTGGCAATCACTTAGAACAAAAGTGATGTTCGGTCCAGTTCTAAATACCTCTCCATGGAAGTATATCCTATTGACTTCAATGTTTATTTAAAAATACATTGGTGCTCTTTAATTGAAGCCCATCCCCTAACAGTGTAGGACTACTGCAAAGGAAAGCTGCTGGGACCAAGGACGACTGGAAACTAATTTCATGCTTGGAAAGTGCACAATTTCATGTTAGGACAGGAGGCTAAGGGTGAAACCTCAGCATATTAAGTAACCTTTAGTAACTAGTTTATCAGGATAATGACCTAGGAGGTCTTTGGAGTAAGAAATACTCCATTCCAGATCTTTGATCTATACCTCCATATACAATGACACCTTTCAGAGTGTAAGGACTGCCCTGAGAGCAATCTTTCTGAAAGAGCAATGCTTTTATCACATCCCAGTAAAAGAACATAAGAGCAAAAGTTAGAAACAATTAGATGCAGCGACAGATTTCCCCCTCCCTCAGTAGCTATGCTCTATTTTCTATCCATTAAGAAGAAACATTACAGGAAGTAGCAGTAGTAAATAGCAACATTTGAATGGTAGGAAGATAGCTGATATTAGGAGAAATGTACTTTCTGCTTCTGCCTTGTAAGTAATTTCCATGCAGAGCAAGGAAAAGGAGTGTTGGGGGCGGGGGGGGGGAATACTGAGAAGAACAACTGCAAAAACAAAGTCAGAGTGAAATAAAAACACAGGTTAAAATATACACTGATTCACAATTTATAGTTTTTACTGAGAGTACATCAGTCCTCTCTCTCTCTCCCTCCCTCCCTCCCTCCCTCCCTCTCTCTCTCTCTCTCTCTCTCTCTCTCTCTCTCTCTCACACACACACACACACACACACACACACAATTTTACCTGTAGAACCTTATTTTTGCTGAACAAAAATTGGAGCCAAATACAATAAGAAAATGAAAGACCCAAGATGATAATTCTAATTTTGATTGTAGATGCATCTTAGCAATAAACTGTTTGATTTTTTTAAAAAAAATCCTTCTCACAGACAAAACCAATTGCTAATCAAGCTTCTCAAAACTAGGAAATGGTAAGTTATGGTACTGATGTTGCAAGATGCCACACACCCTGCTTGCTTACAGCTTAGCCACCGTGCACCCATGCCTTTCATAACTCTTTCGCCCTAACTCCAAATGGGGATGATTGAGTACCTGGCACCAGCAAAGGTAATCCTTTTTTTTTAAAGTAAATTGTATTAACTACTTAATAATACAATGCAAAAATACAGCAACAACAACAAAAAGAAAAAAGACTTACAATACAAATAAATTGAATTATATAAATCAATTTGTTTAAATAATCACAATAAAAAAAAAAACTGGGAGACTAGAATGCTGCAAAGCAAAGGGACAGTTTCCAGTGCCATCTTTATTTCCAAGAAGCACCCTGGACCTACAACTCTGAGCCCCTAAAATCTGAGTACATAGGTACATAGGTACAAAATTTATATACATAGGGTAAGGTGATTTACAAATCTGCCTGAACCCTAGAACAAGCCATGAGTTTTCAAGCTGGTTTGTAAACCAGCCCAGTCTCCCATCCTCATTAGTTTCAGACACCACAACCACCTGCATCAGATGAGGGTAATTATGCTAATTAGGTGGCTCACAACTTACACACGTGATTGTGCAAACTTGTTTTTCACTTTCTGCAAAATGAGTGGTTGAGCAGAATAAACTGTGTTCAAAAGAATGATTCTGTGTGATGGATCACCAGCCCCACATCTACTTTATACTTAAGAGTTTATTGTGCCAATTATTTTTCTTTCTGTCCCATGAATTTGCCTTCTGGGAAAGGGGTGTTTTGACCAGTCACGCCCACCAGGTCAGCCATTTTGTGAGCCCCATTTTCTCCAGTTTCCAAATGTGCATCTGGACCCAAAAAGTTTGGGGAACCCTGGCACAGAGTGACATAGGCTTACTTTTGAAGGGACACTTTTGAGTGAAGATCGTACTATTAGAGATACATGCTTGATTTGAATGGTACACCTGAGTGTTGTTAGCTGAGCTGCAACATAAGCGTCCTTTGTCTCAAAGCAGTTACTGATTTCCTGTTCTTGTTTCAACATTATGTTTCTAGGTGGCTTTTGGATTTGCTATACCATCCCCTCCCCCCAGAATTGGAAGCACACATGTGCAGGGCATGTTAAAGTTTAAGCCACATAGCTTTCTTCATTAACCACTAGACAAGACAGGTGCTTGCCTTGCTGTACCTTATTTTAATATTTGATTAAGAAATCATACAGGAATAAATGAATATCCCATGCATGTATTGACATTTGCTACAAGTGGTTTGTATCTCTGCAGTCTCGGGAATAGTTGCTATAGTTACAAGGCAGTTTTCTATGAATTTTCTAAAGAATAAGTGAATATGTCCAATAGGAACTAAGTAAAAAATGAATATCAGTTTGATACTCTTTTTCCTATCCTGGTGGTGTGAGATTTAGAATGACAGACAGCTTATAAGAGGCTGTCTTCTGCGGAGACAGTCCTTTGGGTCCATCTAGAGGTTCTGCTGATGCTGGGAACCCTGATGCTGGGAACGAATAAAGGGAAAAGGAGAAGGGGCGGAGGGCTTGAGGTGGCTGGATGGAGTTACTGGAGAGGTGGGTGTGGGGTTGGGTGGATTCTAGGTGATGGTGGAGGACTGGGGAACTTGGAGGAATGTTGTCCATGGGGTCATGAAGAGTTGGGCAAAACTTTTGCGACTGAACAACAAGAGGTTCTGCTCTTTCTGGAAGTAGCTCTCCAAATATCGCAGGATGGTGTCCCCTCCCCAGTTCCATTGTGTGACATCCTGTAAGTGGGATGCCAGGGCTGAACAACAGCTTTTTGCATACAACAGGTGTTGCATATACCAGACTATACCAGTGACTATACCGGAGAGGGGGAATGAGTGGTCCTCTCCATGTTGGACTACAACTCCCATGAACCTTAGCCTGATAGCCCATGGTGAGACATAATGGGAATTACATAATATCTGGGGGGCCACATATTTGCCATCATGGGACTGTATCCTTCCAGGTGAGTTAAGAAAGATTGTCCATCTATCTGCATTGACAGAACCTGATTTCATAGATACACACTCGTTCACTCACTCACAAACACTTCTACTCCTCTAGGATAGAATGAGGCACTGTAGTCAAGGCTTCTTTATTTTCTTGTTCTATAAAATGTGTGTTTTTCCGGTTAATTTATGTGCTTTTCTGAGAATTTGTATCGAGTGTTCTCAGTTCCACGGTAACATGTGTTAAAAAGTAGTATAATTACGCTGCTTTGTGATGTATGTTGCATGTGCTAGAACTGGAGAAGCGGCTGGGGCACAGAAAGTGAATGGAAGAGCTTTCTGTACTCTTCAGGTGATCTCTGTTTCCTTTAAGAGCTTTTCTGCATGAGGCATTTATATTGTGCTCCTGATTCTCACTCTCAGATGTTTACAGGCTCTTTAGATGCTGTCATGCTTGTTCAGCTTTGTTTCATTTTTTTCAGAGCACTTTCCCATGTTTCTTTAGACTAGGGAAATGGGGGTATTGTGTTAGAACAGGAAAACCTGTGTTGTTTGTCCTTGTCTAGGTGAGCTGTTTCCTTATAGAACAGCCACACCAGTTATGTAACGGAAAAGCGGGAATGGGAGAGCTGTTTGTGGAAAGCTTGGGGCTCCAAGTTGTGCCAAAAGTAGATGCAGTGATAGGCCTATTGTAGAAAAGCCTTCAGTCAGAGGTGGGGAATCTGAAGCCCAGGGCCCAAATCCAGTGACTGTGTTTGTGGCAAGACTTGTGTTACTCTCAGGATCTCAGGACTTTTCAGGATCCCTTGCAGACCAGTGGATCTAATTGGAAAGATCTTCTTCCAACTCTGTAAGCCTCAAAATATTTATAAAATAAATAAATATTTTTATTTATTTTATATTATTAATTTTAATTTTATATTATTATTTTTGCATTGCATTGTATTTTATTGTGTTGTAAGCCGCCCCGAGGCTTCGGCAAGGGGCGGCATAGAAATGTTCTAATAATAATAATAATAATAATAATAATAATAATAATAAAACTAAGATTTCTGTAAGTAGAGATACTGTGGAGAAGGGCCTCTGCTACCCTTGAGATCGGCGGCAGAGGCCCTTCTCTGGGAGCCCTCCATGAAAGATATTAGGAAGGTGAGTACCCGGAGGAGGGCTTTCTCTGCAGTGGTGCCCAACTTATGGAACGCGCTCCCCAGAGAGGTCCACCTGGCGCCGTCATTATTTGTTTTTTGGCCAGGCCAAGACCTTTTTATTTAAACGTTATTTTAACTGTTGATTTTACTGATTGATTTTAAATCTGCTGCCAGGATGTCTCCAGTATTTTATGTATTTTCTATAGAAATATATTATGTATTGGAAGCCGCCCCGAGGCTTATGCGAATAGGGCGGCGTACAAGTTGTCCAAATAAATAAATAAATAAATCTTTTGAGTCCTAGCAAGGGACAGCAAGGAGCTGGTAACTTTCTGCCAATGTGTCTCAGTGGGACTGAGTGGGACTCAGGACTGCCCAAGCAGGCATAAGTGATGAGAGGAATTAATTCTTTCCTCCTTGCATTAGGCAAGGGAAAGGGGTGAAAGAGGTCTGTGCGTACAGCTGAAAGTCTTCCTGTGCTGGAATTGGGGCTAAAAGGGGAGCCGATTCCCCTAGAATGTTGATGAGGAAGAGGCATCTGTTGGTCTGTGAATCCTCATTTTATGCTTGGACTGTGTAAGTGCAGATAAACTTTATACCACTGAAACGCCCCGTCTCCAGTGTTCTTTTAAGGAGGCTGAACCATCATACCACATATTGGACTCGCAGCTTAGTAATGCAGAGATCTGAAGGAGACCTGCTGCTGGAAAAGCTTGCAAACTTGCCCACTAGGGACATTCCCACTCATGCAGCATTGTCTTCTCAAATGCCACCAAGCGCTGAATATTGTTAGCAAATCTCAGCTATTTCTAGTGAAATGCAGCAAGGTCAGTTTGAATCAGTAGCATCAGTATTCTACAAAATTGAGAGGCTTGGGAGAGAAAAGATGAAGAGACAAAGATTGGCTTCAGGTTCTGGCAAACCTTCAGATACCTGTTTTTCAGAGGCAGTTCAATAACTCTGCAAGTCTAAATTTAGATGTATCTGCAATACTGAGAAATTAGTAGTAAGGAAAGCATGCCTTTCTCCCTCTGTCATACCTAACAATACTACAGCACAGAGATTTTCCAAGGTCAAGTGTCTAATTTTAAAGTTCTTTCTCTTGAAACACTTGTAGGATTCTGTTTGCCAAAGTGGTGTTATTTATGTATAGGAAGGGAATGGTGTAAGGCCTTTTCTCATATGTTCATGATTCTGTTAAAAGAATAAAAGACCACTGAGGGCAAGCAGAAGGCCTGAAATTGCAGTCTATGCCATACTTTTACATGGCCCTTCTGCTCAGTGGTGGGCAGAGCTCAATCAATCTGCTTTGTTTTTACTAGATCCTCAAGAGCCACCATTCAGACCAAGTGTCATAGACTACGTCTGATCACAGGAACTGGGTTTGAGTTCCAGAAGTCATCAGAACTCACACACCTTGCACCACACACAAATCTGCTCCTAGTAACTTGACTTATTTTTTCAGGAGCATAATTTATGGTGGGAGGGAAGTCATTTATTAGCAGTGCTTGTTAAACAATCAGGAGTCAGAGCCCTTGCAAATCTGTTGTAGTGCGGTGTAGTAGTTGGCATGCTGGACCGGGACTCGGGAAATCTAGGTTCAGGTTTTGGCTTGGCTATGAAGCCCGTTGGCTGACTTTGGGTCAGACAGCGATTCTCAGCCCAGCCTTTTCAGGTTATTTTGAGGATAATATGGAGAGGAGGAGGAAGGTTGTGTGCACCACCTTGAGCTTCTTGGAGGAAAGACAGGACAGAAGTGTAACAAATAAATAAATAATATCAATAAATAAATCACACGGAAATCCACTACTAGACTGAGAGCTACGTCCTTCCGACTCGTACTCAGGACTATGATGAAAATGAAGGATGACATTCCTGACAGCCCTTTCTAGAGCAAACAGTGGCAAATGCCAAAACAAAAATGCTGTAGGGAGATGGCATCCATCTGTGAGAGTCTTTTCTTTTTGCCTCAAGGAAAATTGCAACATGTGCACAACGGCACCCACTGTTAGTAAATATTTTGGAGTTATATTTATTTTACTTGCATCATAAAATAATCTTTTTGGCTGCCGTTCAATGTCTAGCACAGGTGTTTGGAATAAAAAACGAATGAGTGTGTTGTGAATGGGGGAGGGGGAATTGCAATGTGGCTGAACTAACATCTAAAAGCCCCTCCTCATTCTTCTCCCCACTTTAATAAATGTAAAAAACCCTTGTCGCTAACTGCAGCCATATGGGTTCATGTTCCTGAGTTCATAACACTAAATTATAATGAGACTTACCGTGTCAATAACACCTTCCTTTAAGACTCTCAAATCACCAAGCGAACATTAGTTAAATTAGTCTCATAGTCGCCTGCAGTGCAGACTGATGCAGAAGTTAAGTTGTGAAGTCCAAACATCAAAATGCTCCACTAAGAAAAATGCAGCCAAACCATCCTGTGGGAGAAGCTATAAAACTGCATGACTGGGAGAAAAGGCTTAAGATGGGATGCTAAATATGCCCACACCTTTCTATTACTGCATGGAAGTATTTGTAGCTGACACATTCACTGGGTGTATTGAAATGAAATGGCAAATTATATTTTCTAAGGGGTGTTCCCTGCATTGCTTTTTTGGTTTCAGCCAGAGTGAGTCTGCGTTTCCCAGACCCACCCAGTAGTAGTGCTCTGAGAGACATGGACTCTGCATGCTCAAGAGCAGCAGCTTCCGTGCTCACAATCTGCCTCATCCCAGTCAAATGAGTGTTGCCATGATTGGTGAAAAGGAAGTGGCAGTGGTCACCATTTCACCACTCCTTGGCTGCAACGGTACGAGGACTGGTGCTTTCCTCAAGTTTTGGCCTTTGATACCCATCAGCAGAAGGAGGACCAATATTGACCACTCACACAAGTGGCAGCCATGATTCCTGTGGGTGCCCTCATGGAGCGAGGGACCAACCCGTTATCCCAGGTGTATGCTCCCGTATCCAGTCATTATGTACCTGTAATCTCACAGGCAGCATCCAACTACCTGAATGCTACAACGTGTTTATAGAATCATAGTAGAGTTGGAAGGGGCCATGAAGGCCATTGAGTCCAACCCCCTGCTGTTGCAGGACACCAAGTTATACCATCCAGGCTATTAATATGTATGACTCTACCAATAAGGCAACAAAGACCATTTCTTCTTATGGAGATTCACAGTTTTCTCCATTCTCATTTGTCTTTCAATGCACAATCTTGTGCACTGCTGGACAAGAAAATCCCACCTGTTGGCTCAGGAATACTGAGAGCTGTGGGACTTCTTTCTCTCCAAACATACACATGAGCATCCCTACACAGATGGCTGTAGGATCATCTGGAGACCCAACTCTGGCCCTGGAAACATGACCTGAGTGTGGAGCTGAGGCCGCAGACAGGGAGCGCCCGGCCTCCATCCTTGCATCTAGCACAGAAGAACCATGCTGGCTGCAATTCCAAGGTCACAAGCATGAACTCTAGGCTGGAGTTTTGTGGGCATTCAGGGTGTGGGGAATGGAGGAGACAGGTGCTGCTGGCAGATATGGTGTCTTGGCAGCACCTCCCCAAACCTAGAGGCTTCTGAACTTCCAGTGGCAGAAGCAAGGCGCAATGACAGTAGCGTTCACCACCACTGTGCATCATACCCTTCATGTTAGAGCTATTTTTGGCCACCTAGATTTAGCTCTGGGGAGGGGGAAGAAAAGAGGCTGGTTCACTGACTGGAACTAATAAGCTAGTGCCCAGCCTCACCCCTGTCCTGTCCCCTGGCATGCCCACTTTTCTTGCTTCAAGGCCCAACTGCAGTTTTCCTTCATATACTGAATGCAGTATTTTATTCCACATTGGCACATGGGTTAGTTTTCGGCTGCTGACTTTACTGTGGAAGTGTAATCATCATTATCCTTATGTTTTAAATTGTAAAATGCATTTATTTGAAGAGATGTTCAATAAATGTAATAAAAATAGTAAGGAAAAAAATGAAATTTCTGGTCTCTTCCAACAGCTAAGGATGGGCCACAAATTCATTGAGTCTGAATTCTAGGCAAATTTGCCTGATAGGTACTTTCTAGATATATTCAAGGTTGCCTGTGTGTTGCCCTTTACATCTTCTATTCTCTTTTTTAGCAAGCTTGGATAGTTGTTAGGAAATGTAGCTGCAAGTTTGCATGCCAAAGGAGGAGCCATGAATGCTCTTGCATTGTAACAGGACGACTTGAGGTGCCAGGGCATTGCACAGAAAAAGGAGGATATTCTCACAGGTCTGTTAGGACTGACCCCTTGTACAATACTCTGCCCCTCTGCCCTCCCTATCAGTTTTATTCCCACTCTTCACGCCCTGGGGAAAAGGCCTAAAGAAGACAGCCTGTTCTTCATGCATGGGCTCCTCCCATGATGTGGAACCGTGTGCAATTTGGGAGCGGCGATGTGATGGAACGGGCGGAACCAGCCTGTGCGACTCCACAACCCCCATCACACCTGAGCCATGGAGCTTCATTTGCAAAGCACTGTGCTTCAGCTGATCAAGCCACTCATTTAGTTGATGGACTAGCCAGTTGAAATACATATATGCTCAGAAAATAAATGCATTTCAAATGGGAAATTTAAAATCCATAATTTAAATTGGATTTATTTCTTAATGATTGAGCCATTAGCCGTGATTAGGTGTCAGACTAAGAAGAAGAAGACCCAGCTTCAAATCCTTATTTGACATGAGCTTCCAAGGGTGCCGTCCAATGTGGCTGCTCATAATTCTTTGATTACAGCATCCAGTCAAACATGGGAAGAACACTGAAGCAAGGATTGCCTCCACAATTCTTCCATCCTGCAAAACACATAGGTGAGGCGATGTCACACGGAGGTGGGTAGAGACCTGTTCTCCCCTGCAGAGGAAGGCAGGACACGCTCCAATGGAGCAAAGCTCAGGGAGCCAAGGTTCCATTAGATGCCAGAAGCACTTCCTGACCGTCAGGACCCTGAGGGTTGGAATGGGCTTCCACGAGAGGTCGTTGAGGCCCCATCGGTGAGGGTGTTCAAGGATAGGCTGGACGTCCACATGGTCAGCATGTCGTGAGCGGAGCCGGCTGGTGCCGGAGGTCAGACTAGATGGCCCAGGAGACCCCTTCGGACTCGCTCTGTTTCTATGTTTCTATGGCTGATTTCAATCATTTACTTCTTTTGCCCTGCTAGTGATGACCAGGGTGAAGACTCTACCAGGATTTCCTTTATTCTGGAACAGCTGCATTCCTCCCCTCCCTGCTCCCTTCCACAGCCCCCAACTTGGCTTTGACGTTGCTCCTCAGACTTTGCAGCTGGCATGAAATAGCACACTACTGTGAGGGCAGAGGAGGGTGCTCTGAGTTCAGCATCCCCATTCCTACTTGGAACACACCTCCAAGGTGGGAGCCGGAACTCCTGCCTATCCAAAGGCCTTCTAAACAGCACTTAGGGATTGGGATGGGATCACACCAGAATGCAATCTCATCCTAACCTTCCCTGAGGTTTTGTAGTCTGATGATAAAAGCGAGGGGGAGCCATGAGCTCACTGGGGGAAAGGGCTATAAATATAAGCAATGAGCAAATAAATATTCCTCTCCATTCATGTATGTTTTCCTTACGGCATGAATTCCTAGAGTGCCGCTCTTGTAGATTAATACATAGGCAGGCCACACAAACAACCCAGCTAAATGCTTTTTGTGGGCTAATTTGTGGTTTAAAAGTTTAGAACTCATCATACAAAATGAATTTTCTTAGGCAAGATGCTGCACATATAGAGCGAACCATGATTGCTAAAGAAAAAGTCACTTCTGATTTGGGTATTGGCCATGGTGGGCCCTTAGATTTATTGGATTTGAAACGGCTTTAATCAAAACACATCAGTGTGTCCTGGTGTCAGGCTTACTTCTTGGATGTGAGGACTTTGGAGAAATGCCAGTTTCTTTGTCATTGGTAATGCCATGATATGTGCCCTGGTGAATCACTCCGTCTAGACTCCGTGCTGTAGTTCTGGGAATAAACAAATGAATTGTGTCCTTTTAAAATGTCAGTCCACATAGAAGACACTGTGTGTCCTCAGATTTATGTCCACTGGCTACAGTCCAGCACAGAGCTAAGTGTGTTTAAAGGCCATTGGTTTTAATAGATCTTTGCACAATGAACTTGAATTGCAGAACAGTAGAGTTGGAAGGGACCAAAAGACCATTGGGTCAATCCCCTGCTCAATTCAGGACTCCAAATTAAAGCATTCCTAACAGATGCCTGTCCAGCTTCATCCGCTGAGCCCTGTTCTCCAACCTAACAAGACCACTCCAAATTTGTTTTTGTCATCCAGGGCAGTAGCTATCGCACCTAATTTTGTGTCATTGGCAAATCTGATAAGCACCATTTATTTTAATTAATAAAAATGTTGAAGGGCCCTGGGCCCAGGGCTGAATCCTGCAGTACCCACTTGTTACCTCTCCTCAGTTGGTAAAGTAGCCACTGATGAGCACTCTGATTTCGGATCTGTCGCCCACAGATAGCTGTTCCATCTAGCTCACTTTGAGCTAGCTTGCTAAT
The DNA here is from genome assembly GCF_004798865.1 of Varanus komodoensis. Lineage (NCBI taxonomy): Eukaryota > Metazoa > Chordata > Lepidosauria > Squamata > Varanidae > Varanus > Varanus komodoensis. The sequence goes on from NW_025336346.1 coordinate 14,477,501, forward strand.
CACGATATCATGGGCCACTTTGTCAAAGCTTTGCTGAAGTCAAGATACATTATGTCCACAGCATTCCCACAGTCCACCAGGGAGCTTACCTTATCAAAACATGAGATTAAAGTAGTCTGGTAGGATTTGCTCTTGACAAATCCATGTTAGTTTCAAGTTGTTTTCCAGGTGCTTGAATATTAAATGTTTTTGGCCTGCTCCAGAATTTTGCTTGGGATTGATATCAAATTGACTTAGTATGTGGTTCCCTTCCCAGGGTCCTCTTTTCCCCCTCTTTGAAGATAGGGACAACATTAGCCCTTCCCTAGCCATTTTGCCCTTCAGGCTCCTCCATGATTTCTCAGAAATATGAGGCAGTGGTTCTGAGAGTTGCTTTATTACTCTAGGAAGCAGTTGATCAGGCCCAGTGGATGTTCCCAGTGGAACATGTTTAAAGGAATGAGGAATTCCTCAACCATTTGCCTATCAATCTCAAGCTGCAGGCCTGCCCCTTCAGCTTGGACTTCAGCTTGGACTTCACCTTCAGTGAGGTCATAGACCCTCTTGGAGCTGAAAAGATTTGCACATATGCAGCCATGGAATCTGTATATACCCCTGTCAAAAAATGAAAACAAAAACCCCTGTAAAAGAAATGCTTATTTTTCTTAGCTGTCAAAAAAAGTACTCCCAACATGCATAAGGAAATATACTTTCTTTCCCCATGTACCTAGGGGCTTCCAAGTGGTGGAGAAAACTGTTTGTGCTGTTGGAATAATGGAAAGCCAGCAGGGATTCCCCATTCCCCTGTCCACCTGGGCAAAATCCCACCTGGAAAGTCCCTGGTCTCAGAGTCCCAGACCAGCCACTGGATTCAGCACACAACAAATCCAAGCTTGGGGAACAGAACAAGTTGATTAAAAGGATAAAATATAGAGGAGGAGACTAAAAGAGTAAAATCAGGTAAAGGGGGCAAGGGAGGGATGAAGGGGAAGTTGGACCGCAGCAACAATACCATTTACAGTCAACCAACTCCCAGGGCCTTATTGGCCCACTCTGACAGAAAAATAAGAAACTAATCCTAGTCTAAGCTATACACAACTCCACTATACCTTCTACAGGCACAAGGTCTGCAGGACGTCGCAGCACTCTTCAGCATGGAGAAAAGGCAGCATGTGGAACCTCCCAAGAGAGGAACAAAAAGCTGCTCTGTTCCTTGGGCATTATCCCTCTCCCCATCCTAGGTCAGCTGAACTGTGGGGTGATGGCCCATATCCCTGTCCTTGGAGCCAACCATTTACTCCAGGTGGTGGTCATTAACCAGTCATTGCCATTATCTCCAGTGTCCTTGAGGTCATAATTGTGGATAGTTCTCATCCCACATCACAAAGGGCAGATGATGGACTTTGGGTGCCAGATTCCAGCTAGACTGGGCACCTGGTTTTTCTAGCATTTTGTCAGTTCCCAGTATTAACCCTTCCCCTACCCTCTGGATGCTCAAAAGCCAGTTCATGTTACAGTTGGATCCACAAGTAAAACATAGAGGATCTTACTGTGAAGTGGAGGAGGTGGCTGCCAACCCTCCTTTGCAAACAAAAATCTACTCATGGCTTTGTTTTCACTTGACTATTCTCCATTTGTGTGAAAGCAAAGTTTATTTATTTATTTATTTATTAAAACATTTTTATGTTTAGGATGCTTGGCTTTGTCAGTGTCCATAGATGTGTCTGCTTTCACAGCAAGCACTTAGCAGAACATCGACCAAGCAAGACTTCAAATTCTGGGCATACTTACATTACTCTAAAGTGCCACCAACAAAAAAATAGTATTAATAAAAATTAACAAGGACAATTGTGCACATTTTGGTGCAAGCAAGCAATCAAAAAAACCTAACCCGATGGTGAACTAGTGAGAGGCCTTCCCATGTGCCACTTGGGCATGGTGGAAGGGTGTCACTGGGTCCCACTGGCCTCCCTTTGGAAATCACAAACAGTGAACTCTGAAAAAAGCGAGAAATGGGTGGGGGAAGGCCATGTGAGTGCAAAAGAGTTCACAAGCACAGAGCAAGAGAGTGAGCAGTCCTTCCAAAGGGCCACTTGGGTACTTGGTGGAGCAGCTGTCCCTGGCATGTGAAGCAAGGAGTCTCTGCCACTCTTGTCAAGCAGCTCGCCCTCTGCTTCACTGTGCCTTTAGCCCCTTTTCACTCCCCCAACCATGCCAATGTTCCTATCCAAAGTATGGTTCCCTCCTATTCCAGCTGTTCATAGAGACGTCCCACAAAATCATTGTAGCCTTCATTCATAAACCATCCCTCAAATCCCTTGTCAGATCAAAGATAACAAAACTCAGAAAATATGATGCCAAACCAGACATAGCTCAATAACTCAGAGCTTCCCCAAATATCCTTTTTTACCTAGTATTTGTAGTTGGACTGCATTACACTAATAAGACAAACTACATTTTTGATATCTTTCTTGAGCCAGGTGCTGGCTCTCTTTAGCATAAGGAAAAGCACTAATATTTCTTTTGAAGTCCCTCCTTTAATCTCCTTGGCTCCTCAGAGAGGTGATCTATTTTCTTTTATGTCCAACAATGCAGGTTCATGTGTGTGCCTGGGTGTGTATGTGTGTGTGGATTTAAATGGATCTGGCCAGTTTTAGGCTGCCTATTTGGGATGATTGCTGCTCACATTTGGATTTTACATCTGTATTGTTGTATGCATTTCATACTATCATTTCAGTTTTAATTAAAGGATTATGATAATAAGTCTTATTTGGAGTGGCAGTTCTGATCACCCGCTTTTCCCCTTTCCAAATTTATTTTCCCTAGAGACACTTTATTTTTCTTAGTTACACACCTAAATTCTATTTAGCATTTCTATTAGTTTTTTTTAAATCACATGGAGTTTTTTTCCAGAAGCCATGTGCAAAATGCGATGCATTTTGGCTCTGTCATTATCACACATAACAGAAATTCCCCAAGTCCCTCTGGCCTATTCATTAGATTTGTCAGAGCACTCATCACGCAGCCCTCTCTAGTAAGCATAAATAATGCTAATGCACAATGGCCTAGCAAGAAGCCATTTGTACTATTCTGCTCTCTGAAAACACACCAACAGCAACAACTTTCCTGGGATTCGGTCCCATTGAATTCAATGGGCCTTGCTTTTGAGTGGAGATGCAAAGCTAGAACAGGGCAACCTTGTGCTGCCTGTTCAGAAACAAGCCCCACTGAGCGCAATGGGGTTTACCGTGCACAGGATCTATTTATTTATTTATTTATTTATTTATTTAAAATGTTTGTATGCTGTCCAATTGTGCCACAGCACCTCTGGGTGGCTCACAACACAAGATTAAAAACACAGTAAAACATAATAAAAACCATAACATTATATATTAAAACAACAGTAAGATACAGTAAAACATACAAAAGTCTTATGGCAATTAGTTATTAAAACATTTTTTAAAAAGGAAGGTCTTCTCCTGGCACTGAAACGAAAGTAAGGAACGTGCCAGGCGAATCTACTTGGGAAAAGCATTCCAAATATGGGGAGCAGCTGCAGAAAAGACCTTCCTCCTAGCAGCCATTCCTCTCAGCTCCTTACGGGATGGATCACACAGGAGGGCTCCCTGGGCAGTTCTCAAGGCTGGGTAGGCACTTACGGGTACAGGCACTCCCTAAGCTAACTGGGGCCTAAGCAGACTTCAGGCACAATCTGAGCTGGAGGCCTTTAGTCATCTGAGCTTGGATTGTTATGGGCATTCTGTGCATGGTGGAAGAAAGGGGAAGGTCCTCTCCAGGCACCTCCTGCTCTGAAAAACACTTAGGTGGCCAGTGGGGTGCCTTGGCGCAAAACGGAAGGAAGCCCAATCTCTCCCCCCACCCCACCTCCCAAAGAGCCTACTCAGCTCCTTCTTGGAGGTTACATTTGAGACATCAGAGAAGCAGCCTTTCTGCAGCAGCTGAGCGGTGGGGAGGAGCACACTCCCAACCCAGACATCAGATTGAGCCTGCAAGGCAGGAGCTGGGACCTCAAATAATACTGTGGCCACTTTACCACTGTCCGGAGATCATATGATTGTGCTGTTAGGTTTCCATTCTAGACACCCATACCTCCCAGTTGGCCCAATTCAACTTCCTTTTGAGTAGGGTGGCCACTTATGCACCGTCTAAATGTCAGAAATGCATCATCAGAAAAGAGAAGAAAAGAGGACACCATTTCATCTGCCATAATGTTGACAGCAATTCCATAGTGAGGAAGACTGGGAAGGACCCTGCGGCCCTTCTTATGGGCATCTTTACATTGGACTTGGTCCAGACAGCCCTTCAGGCAGAGGACGCGTTTAGGCAGAGGGCAGTTCTGGATGGCTCTTTAAACAGAGCACTGTCTGTACTGAGAATTTGTTTAACTTTACCTAATATCGTATTAATAAAAGAAATAGTACTCTTTCTTTATTTAGTCCCATACCGTTGAAGCCAAATGATTTTGTAAGTCACAATTCTAAGTAGCTCCTTGTCAAATTAAAACTGTGTAAAATTACAAATTTGGCCACTAAGGCTGCAGTCCTGTGGTTTGCGGGAGGACCCTCTGTGTAAATGAAGAAGACGATCTTCAGGGAGAGACATCCAAAGTTTCTGCAGCACTTCCGTCTGCATTGTCAGGCTTCTGGAGAAGCAGAACGATAACAGTTCAGGGGCCTGGTCTAGGTAGTTCATTCAGGTCCCCAAGTACACACACACACACACACACACACACATGTATATTTGTGTATATTTATGCTAGCTAGGACTTGGCACAAACTATTTCGTCCCCACTGCTTGTAAAAGAAAGAAAATAGTTAAGCAGGGCGGAGAGGGCAGGTGGGGAAGAGAAAGCAACCTCAGAACAGGATGGATGGAAGAACGGCGCTGCTTCTTGCTCTGTTGTGCTGGTCTAACAGGAGCCCAGCAGGGCTTCAAACATAGTGCTTTTTCTGTGTTGGGAGCTGCTATCCATGCACCACTGGATTGCTCTGCCCTGCTGCAATTTTACTTAGAAATAAGTCAATTGAACTCAATCATACTCTTGAGTACATATGTATAGGATTTCATTAGAAAAATGTGTTTAGATTGTGTTGTGGATTTTTAATTTTTTAAATTTTATATTAATCTTTTGTTGCTCCAGCTCCTTCTAATCCTCTATTATATTTTCCAGTGTCTATTTTTGGTCAGAACTTCCTTTGGGAGGGTTATAATTTCCTTTTCCTGGTTATAACATCCTTTCCCTTTTTCCTTCCTAGAATGCTAACAGAGCAGTGCTTCTACCCCATTTAATTCCCTTGTCCCAGCCATGACCAATGATTTGAACAACCCACAGTTTGTAATTCAACCCATAACTCAATTCACATTTAATGTTTGCAGATCATGGACTAATTGTTAAAAATTGGTCAATTGTAGGCTAATTTCATCTACAACTAAGTTGCTTAATCTATGATTGACCTATAGTGCCTGGATTCAGATATCACATAGCAACCTCCAGTCAGCTGAATTGGATGCAGAATATCTAAAAAGGTTGAGGAACATACCTAGCACATGCTGTGGCAATCATAACTTAATTAACCCATGATTTGACAGCTTTAGCTGTGAACCATGTGATGGATTATTGTTGGATTTTTAGTGGTGGCTGTTTAAATCATGGATTGTTGTTACATGCAAACCTAGAATTGTGGGTAGTTTATGAGTTATTTTACCAGGCCACAGAGACAGTGGCCAGGAGCAACAAAAAAGCCCCACTCACTTTACATGCCAATACTGTGATGCCACAAAGGCATTTGGGATTCTAGGAGTTAGTGGGTGAAAAAAGAGAAGAACAACCTAGGGACTAAGGAAACAAACCATGGTTTATTTGATCAACTGCCAGATAAGCATTTGAATTATTATCACATTATTTATATCTTGCCTTTTTTTCCTTTAGCAAGGAACCCAAAGTGACTTACAAGATTTTCCTCCTGTTCATTTTAGCCTCACAACAGCCTATGAGGTAAGTTAGGCTGAGAGTCTGATCCAAAGTCATCCAGTGAGCTCATGGACAAGTAGGGACTAAAATCCAGATCTCCAGAGTCCCAGTCCAACACTGCTACACCAAACAGGTAGGGAGACAAAACATGCTTTAAATCAGGGGTCTCAAACTCAACTTACCTGGGGGCCGCTGGAAGTAGAGTCTGGGTGAGGCTGGGCCGCATCAAGTATTCCACCACCGCGGTGGTGGTGGGCCGCTCATCCCGCATTGCTCCTGGAGGCCGGCCCGGGCGCTGCTGGCGCTTTGAAGGCCGCAGGGCCCCTCCCTCATGCCCCACCCGTCCCGGCGCGCAGCTTAGAGGGAACATTGCGCCCAGGGTAACGACTCACGCAGGTGCGTGTGAGAAAAATGCGTGGGCCGCACTATCACTAAGCTTTGATATCAAGTGGGGGCCACAAAATATTGTCCCATGGGCCACAATTGGCCCGCAGGCCGCGAGTTTGAGACCCCTGCTTTAAATAGAACATGGGCTAAGGTTACATTCTAGTCAGGCTTCATTCAGAGATAAGTGGTTTGGTTTTTCATTTCACAGTGATTTCTGCTCCTGGTATCACTCTACAGTGGTCTTTTCTGAGACGGCAGGGTACCAAAGGAGCCAACAAGCATTTTACCCTATTAGCAACTGGTGACTGGGAGGAACAGCATGGCAGTGAAGTTAGGTAAAGCATCCTTAGAACGGGAAGTTCCTAGTTTTCTTTTCAGACAGTGTTTGATGAGGTTACAGGCCAATAAAACCCACATTTCCATGTGAATTTCTTATGCAGTCCTGGAGCAGTGGGGGAGGGGGACTCGATATGCAGAGCAAATCATTTAAATGTATCTTATATGATTTTCATGACATCTGCCAGCGAGGCCTACATAAGGCTAAAGATATCAAGTTCTGGACATTCAAATGGTCTTTACCCCTTGATGCTTATGAATGTTAAGCTGGCTGTCTGCCAGACCAGTGATAATCTGTTCTTCGTATACAGTTTTTGAAACCTTCTTTGGGTTAACATCCTTCATACTGATTTTTTCTTTTCTTCCAGAAAAAATAATTCCAAATGAGTAGTGGTCTATAAAATCATAAAGATGGAAGGGGCTAAAATACCATCCAGTTTATTCTTTCACTGCCTGGATATACCATATTTTCCTCAATTAAGCAAACAACAGAAACATGAAAATGGTTGCAAAGAATGGGAAGGGGACCCTGGAGGAGGAAGAGATTGAGCAAAGCACTGAGGGAAGGATCACAAGCACACAACAAATGCCTGGTGTAGAAAGGCCCTTGGTCTCATTTATTTTAGTGAGTCTACTCTTAAGTACAACTGGGTAGGTTCTACCCCCTTGTCTTCAGTGGGGCTTCTCCCAGGGAAGCATGTTTAGGGCTCTGCTATCAGTTAGATATAGGCTTTTGGTACAGATCCTGCCTGGATCCCAGGCTACGGGTCTTGAGCAGAATTTCCCCATACCCTGAGGAATTCCACAGACCCACCCAGAGAAGCAGGGGGCAGGATATTAAGCTAACAAACAAATCAATCAATTTGGAGGAGTTGTTGGTTTGTATTCTCATAGGAGTGGTAAGTCTGTGGTTCTAGTTTTTGTGCTCAAATGCATGTGATAGCTTTATTGCCTGCAATTTTGATTTGTGTAAAAAGGTAAAGGTAAAGGTTTCCCCTTGACATAAAGTCCAGTCATGCTTGACTCTAGGGGGCGGTGCTCATCTCCGTTTCCTAGCCGAGGGAGCCAGCGTTTGTCCGCAGACAGTCTCCGTGGTCATATGGCCGGCATGACTAAACACCGAAGTGCACATAACACTGTTAGCTTCCCACCGAAGGGGTACCTTTTTATCTACTTGGATTTGCATGCTTTCGAACTGCAAGGTTGGCAGGAACTGGGACGGAGCAACGGGAACTCACCCTGTTGTGCAGATTCGAACCGGCGACCTTTCAATCTACCAGCCCAGCAGCACAGTGGTTCAAACCACTGCGCCACCTGCAGTCCCTTGATTTGTGTAGATTTGTGTAGATTTATTTTAATTTTATTTATTGATCCCATCCTTCAGGAGGCCATGTACAGTTTCCCCAAAGCATAACAGCCTGAGAAGCCAAGGTATTTGTTTTTCGGCGCCAGGCGAAGACCTTTTTATTTATGCAGCATTTTAAATGTTAATATTATTGAATTTTTATTCGGCCAGGGCGGCTTATTTTATTTTACTGTATATATTTTAATTGTCATTGTTTTAATGTATTTTGTATTCGATGTTGTAAGCCGCCCCGAGGCCTTGGCAAGGGGCGGCATAGAAATGTTTTAATAAATAAATAAATAAAAAAAATGAGAAGCCATGATGAAATCTTACTGTCGTGGGTCTGATATGTTGTTCAGACTCAGTTCTTGAATTCCTGCATGGTAGGATTGGTTTAAAGAAACCATGGAAAGTGTTAACAGTCTGTTCTAAGGATTCTACATTTTATCATGGCTTCTCTGATACCCAGTTCTACTGAAGTAGTCTGAGTGTGTCTCTGTTGGAGAGATGATCTCTTCTTGTCAGAAGTAACCCAGTGCTTACCTGCCTTGTGCCAAAACAATGAAGGGTGACTCTCCTAAAGTCATCATTGTCAGTAATTTTACTGATCTCTCCATGCATATATCTGTAAATCTACACATGTTGGTTCTTCTATTGACTGACAGAACTGCTCAAATTATGCTCATGTAGTCTTTCATATATATATATATATATATGGGAAGCACACAAACTGCTCGCTGCCGTGAATGGGAAATACGTCAAGTTCTGTGCTTTGGTGGTGACTGACAATTTAGTTCCAAGGACATATGCTAGGCAGTTGAGTATTATATTTTTATGCTGAAGTCAATGAGGACTTAGTGTGCCCTAGACTTCACCCAAAACTATTTACTTCTTTGACTCAAATATTACAACAGTAGTAGAATGTTCAGTACAGTTAGTAGGACATTCGATAATTTTTCTAGAGGATGGTTGCTTTCTTTCTCTGCACAAAGAGTGCCTTCTTCTTCTTCTTCTTCTTCTTCTTCTTCTTCTTCTTCTTCTTCTATCAAAACATTTTAAGTTGACTTCTGAATTATTTTTAGTCACCTTAAAAAAACAGCATTTCTCAATTCCCATGAGAGAACAGAACCATAGTAACAAGCTTTTAGCTTCTCAGTGCTGCTGGAAACATCATTAATGGATCAGTTATTCTGATCTATTTCTTTCCATCTGGGCAGAATTACATTTATAACATGAATAGTGTCAGGCATCATAAGGATGTCTAAAAGACAAACCAATATCTAAATGCCCTTGACCCTTCTACCAGTTGCACAACTGTTCAGAAACTGTAGGTAGTTCAAAATTAAGTTCCTTGGCTGCTGATTGGAACCTGGTGCTGTGAGAACATCTTTTTAGTGCTTAAACAGCTGCACTGATTACTGTTAGAACCTGAGAAGCTTTGCTATAAGGCTTGAGACCAGAGTAGCTGAAGGATTATTGCCAGTATATCAGCTTGTCGATAAGTCCTCTGGGTGTCCCTGTCTTCTAAAGTGAGGCTGCCAGAGACATGAAAAAGCGCCTACTCATTGGTGGCACCCAAGATGTGGAAAGAGGTTTCTCTACCCCCTCTGTTGTCATCTTTCTGGGATCAAGCAAACAGCTTTTTATTTACCCATGCAGCAAGATAGCTCTAGTCTTCCTGAGAGCACTCAAGTGTTCCAGTCCAAGCCCTGGGACACATCCCAAAAGCTCTGGAACTGAGCCAGGGCTTAGTCTTGATACACATTAAATACTTCTGAGATATCTTAAATAGGAAGTACTAGTGTCTTTTCAGAATTTCTGACTGCAATGGAATCCTTATTTCAATATCCATATACTATGTGGAGTTGAACTAGATTTGGATTCATACCCATGCATCCAAACCCCTATGGAGCATATCAAACATTTTTGGTCCGGGACTCAGTTTCACTTTGGAAAGGTTCTCAGGAGGGGCAGGGCCACATTGGGATACAGGACCCGCCACTTGGAACATTTTACCATAAAAAATACACAATACTGCTCAGTTCTAAGCCCAGCTACTCAGAAAACATAGTAACAGATCTCATGCCAGCAAAATACACTGTGTGATATTCCTCAGGGCAGATGCAGCTAGAAGTATAGCAGTTCAGTGCCCTCCCACAAATTATCATCATTATTTTAATTAATTTCTATACCACCTAATAGCCAGAGCTATTGCAACACATAAAACTACTATACAAAAATGCAAACATTAAAAACATCTTAGAAAGGTTATCATACAAAACACAAAACCAGATTAAACAGACATTAAACATTGCAGTGGCTATATGAATTGATCGAGCAAACTGTGTAGGCAACTAACAAAGCAACTAATTAAATGCCCTGTGACAGAGGACAGTCTTAACTGGGCACTGAAAGGATACTAAGACTGGCATCAGGCGGGCTTCGGAGGGGCAGTAACTAAATAGAAGTTAAAGGAACTGTATTTTGGCATGCACTTTATTGTTCCTGGCAACACTGTAGGTGGCGGCTTCTTTGTGCTGTAGCTGGGCTCAGGTTGCCACTCAGGGAAGAACTCCTGGTCCAGTAGCATCAGTTTGCAAATCAGGCGTGTGTGCATGCACAGGAAGGGTGGGGGGCTGCAAAGGAGAAGAGATTTCTTCCAGGAGGGCACACTCCTCCAACTTAGGGTTGTTATGTAATAACAATCATCTATTCATTATTAATTATTATATTAAAATAACCTCAATTTATTTATTTAGGAAGTTTCTGTGCTGCCCCATTCGCCGAAGCCTCGGGGCGGCTCACAACAATAAATAAATTATCACAATATAAAAACAATATAATTTGAGTCCACCTGGCCAAAGAATAAAACAAACAAATAGTATTAACAATTAAAATGACGTTTAAATAAAAAGGTCTTCACCTGGTGCCGAAAAACAAATAACGATGGTGCCAGGCGGACCTCTCTGGGGAGCGCATTCCATAGATTGGGTGCCACTGCAGAGAAAGCCCTCCTTCGAGTACTTATTTTGTGTTAATAATTAAAAATTGATAAAGATGATGATGATGGAATGGCTGCAGTATTTGCAAGTGCGGCAGCCAACTGGATCCAACCCTGTTCTTTCTCAAAGGAGTGGGCTGGAAGGGTAATGTTGAGGAGATGCAGCGGTGCTGCTTCTCCGTTCTGCCCATGTCTCCTTGCAGCAATCCCGTCTGTTCTCTCCTCAGAAGGGAGAGAAGGCCTCAGCAAAACCAGGCTGGCTGGAGGAAAAGGCCCTATTTTGCACTGAAGCCACAGAGCCGCTGAGGCTTCAGGAATGCTGCTTGGGTTATTTTAACTCTTAAATAGTGTGGGGTGAGCGTGTGTGCCTTACTCTCTTTTCTGGGTTGGGGTGGAGGAGTTCGGTGTCTTTTCGTTCCTGTTATGATTGCTTTGAGCCACCTCCTCGGCCCTGCTTGGGAAGTTTTCCTTTCCATTTTCAAAAAAGCCTGTTTCTCCTTGCTCATAGGGTGGGTGGACTTTTTTCACCAAAAGGGAGGGGAAAGGTGATCAAAAGGACAGCATTTGGCACCAACGCAGAACAAGCCCTTTTGCTTGGATTTTAAGTGTGGTGCAGCTTGCCTGCATTTTGTCCCTACCCCACCCCCCTGGCCACCTCTCTCTCTCTCTGGCGAAGTTGTTTTAAATTCTTGTATAAAAACTCTTAAAGCCCTTCCTTTCTTGGTTATCTTCTTGTAAGAGTGCTTAAAGAAAATGGGAGGGAAATAATGCCTGCGCCCTCCCATGTTAGACCCAGCATTGTTCTAATTTGCTCTGTGGCGACCAGGAAAAGAACCAAGTGGGCCGTGCTCCCCTTTTGTGGAATCCCCTTGCGTGGAAGTGTGGCTGCTACTGCCCTCTTGATCCTTCGGACACACGCTCAAAGCACTTTTGATTGCTCAGGCAGGTATATTAAGTTGGGCAGTATATGTTTTGCATTGCTGGGGCTCAAGCAAAGCGACTTGCTCCCAAGCCCGACTTGAGTTGCGTACGTCACTCGACTCAGAGGTTGCGATTTTGGGGGAAGGCTTCAGCTCTTTTTGGTGCAGGTTTTCCTGCCTGCTGCCACTGCTCTGTTCCCATGCATTTCAAGGAGGAGCGAACAAGTCACTGGTGATGGTGGTGTGCCTCCAAAAGTGAGGCTATACTTTATACCCTGCTAAGCCATTGCATCATCTACAATCATCCAGAGTTTGCTGCTTTCAACATATGTGCAGTTCACATAGCTTTTTTTCCTGCTAAAGGCCGTGATGGAAAGAAGAGCCTGAGCTTGGGCTGAAAAACCTGCATTTTGGGGTTATATTATCAGGCATTGTTCAGGACAGACTCCAGAACACTGGGATCAAATTCGAATAGCAGCACAGCTCTGCTTAAATCAATCATGGTTGAAGTGAAGGACTTCAGTGTATCACTCGGAGAAGTGCAGATGGGAACACTGGGGGGAGGATATAACTCCCCCATCCCACATGCACACACCTCACCACCTCCTCCCTTTGTTCTGTTAAAGTTGGCTCTTGAGCCTTGACTCAAAAATTTCTTGCAACTTGGACTTTGTCAGAATCCTGGAATCTCAATTCGAGAAGAGGGAATAAAACTCGGGTTCGTGGGAAAGACCAAGCGTCCAGACCATCTGAGGCTTTATTGTTTTACCCCAAGGTTCCCGCGGTACTCACGATAATGCATGCACTACCGGGCAGGCAGAGATGAACTCTGCTGCAAAGCTTCAATACCATTACAGGGCATTTATAGGTACAAAGATACAGGGCAATTGATGACAGAATGCAGAGATTGCAATAAGATTCTGAGGTCATCACATACAGAACAGATAAAGAAATGTCAGTCATTCACACAGTAACAATGAGATTACAATATTTCTAATTGTCTGTACTGACACTTTAGTTGAGTAACTTGAACCCATCTCCAGGTCTGCTCAGACATGCAATTTCAAGCTACTAGAAACTATTCATGATACTCTAAACATTCTGCAAGATCAGGGCACATGAAGCCCTGTGGGCTATCAAAAGATTATTGTAAACTGAATTCCAACAATGACTATTTACAATGTAAATTTGGACTAAATGGCCTGTCTACTGTAGCCCACAGCTAAAGGTGAGAGAAAGGAGCTGGGAATGCCTTTTTAAACAGTGACAGCTTGGTTTTGAGAAGGAAGACAGGATTTGATTCCACAATGCAAAGGCACACAGGAGTAATGCTTTTCAGACAGGATTTATCCAAATTTTCCCAACAACTTGAAAGTAAAGACTTGAGATCTGACTCAAGACTTGAAAGACCACTGTTTTTTGGCTTTTTTCTGACTTCTTTTCTGATCATACTTTTAAAATAATTATCTTTAAATGATAGCCTTTTAAAATAATTACCTTTTTAGTGTAATACCACAAATAAATAAATTTGTTTAATGATACATTGAGCTGATTTTGAGCGGTGTGAAGATATACTGAAGGTCCTATGAATGTGTAGACAGAATCTGGCTGGTGCATGCTGGGAGTTGTTGGACTTTTTGTTGTCTAAGAGTACATAGGATTGTATGTGGGCATGCTTGACAAGGACTAGATGGCCATAAGATTCTTGGAATTCCCAGCTATGAGGCCAGAAAACCACTCTGACTTCATAGGGGGAGATTCACCCTCAAATTCCACCATGTTAGCTGCTTCTTTGGAGAAGGACTTTGGAGTCATTCTGTGGGACATAGAGGGGAGGAGACGGGGGTCCTGGAGGTGCCTCAGCCTTCTTCCCTCTCGCACCAAAGTGCTGCATAAAGTAATTTGTGGGATGTAAGGGTGGCGGAGGCAGCCTCTGGCAGTTTGCTCCTCCCACGCTCTGTAGGAGGCCGTAACCCTGAGGAGTGTTAAGACATCTCAGCTGACTTGCACCCTACGCTGTTTGTGTTTTCCTCACCTCCTCAACTCAGTTTATGCTACTGCTGTCTGATGAGTCTTGTATGATGTGTTTCTTCGCTATTTTTTGTTAAAATAGAAAACAGGAGGAAAGCAGCTGTGAACACATAAGGCAGCCAGTCTGGTCCATGGGGGTAACATAAGGGAGTGAACGTCTATATTTACACCTCCATGCAGACTCTCATCCATTTCCTTTGGATCTGCTGTTGTATTACTTCCTATATTTGACCAACCCACCTGGCATGACCTCAAAGACCGTGCCCCTCTCACATGGTGGGTGTCCTTTGTGAGGTGGTGTTTGCAGAAACACCTGTGGGTGTGTGGGCAAGACCATTTCATGTATGCAAAGGCACTTTTAAATTATTTTAATTAGGCAATATGTTCCCTAGAGTTCAGACTCTTAATCTGACAGGCCCATTTCAGCAAACCCATCATAGTATGTTTATTAGCCATTTAAAATAATTGTTTCCCAAGAACTTCAGCTGTCATCCAGCTCATAGAAATGCCACCCAATTCATCCTTCAGAGAAGCAGAAATGTACACTATGAGGAATAAAGCCTAGCTGATGTACACTCTTATGTTTATGTGTAATTAGCAAATGCAAAGCAAGAGTGGCTTAGCAGGAGAACAAATTGCTGCAGTAGAACTGTAGTCACCCACGGGGCATTCGGGAGCAGGTGAGTAATCTTTCAAAAATATTTTCAATGTGTTTTGTAAGCACAAATGCTGGCAAGGAGAGAGAAAGAGAGATTGAGACCCCCCCACCAACTTTTTATGATAGTATTTCATTATTTGTACTTGACAACAGGGGTCAGAAATAATTATGTGTATGGTTTTTGTTGAAATGGGGCACAGGAGAATGAAAATACCCCTTCATTTGTCGCTCAGAATGTAGTTCTTAATTGCAGTGCTATAATGTGCCATTAGCAACACTTCATGCGACGATAATGAAGCACTGGGCTCACCAAAAAAAGCTGGTGGACTAAAGGAGAGACTGCTTAAAACCATGCCGAAATCCTCACAATGGGAAGTGTAACAGTTCTGTATATTGTGCTTTTAGAAAAGGAAATTGGTCTTAATCAGGATTAAATTTTGTGCTAGCACAAAAGAAGTGATATGTAATTATATACTGTACAGAAAAACCTGTGTACTTTATGGATTTTTTAACGTCTGCAGTATGTTGTCTGTTGCTGACTTCGGATGCTCCTTACCAAATTTCAGCACTGCCATGCTCCAATATTTTCACTGGAAGCAGTCTTCCTGGTGACAGGACGGCATGGGGAGAATGAGAGAGAGAGAAGCTTGTTTTGTCCCAAGGATAGATAAGCCATGTTTAAAGTTTCCTGTGCTTAATAATCTGTTACATGAAGCAAACAGACCCTAATTAGGTCATTGTGTTTGTGTATGCAGATGTGAATCTTTCGAGAGGGACACACTTGACAACAGCCAGATTCACGGGTCATGATAATCCAGCTTGGCAATAAGCCACAGTGGGTGGGTTGTTTCATGAGCAATCCACAGTGCACCTGACAGATGACTGAATGTACCGTGCATTCTTCACTCCATTCTTCCCCTCTGGTCCTCTAGCGCATCTCAGCATATACTGTAGCAGGACTGACTTCCCCCCCCCCCCCCATGATCACCAGCCCCCGCCATGATCATCAGCTTGGCTCATCCCAGCTTTTTTCACTTTTACCTCTTTTTTGTTTTCTTTCGACAGCCTCTTCCTAAGTGGCATTTCAAGGGGCTGTCACTAGTTGGCCAATTTAAGAGAAAAAATGGCTGCTATAAATGGACACAGCTTTTATTATTCCTTTCTTTAAAAAGAAAAAAAATATTATTTGACTATTTATATGAAAATATTATTTGGAAAATTATTTGACCTTTTGGAAGGGGGCATATCCCCTTCTATGGATTCCAAGTAGGAAGTGCAGCCTTGCTTGGGGTGCTGTCAAAGTCAACAGGTACCAACTCTGGATGTTGATCCAAAGAGGCTCCAAATGGGGTGATACTTTCTTTTGCTTTCACCTGATAGCTGTCAAAAAAGTTGGATGTGAAGGGAAAATAATGAACCAAGTGATCTTTGCTCTGAAAAAGGGTTGGTGAGATTTAAACCTACTTTGCAGAAAGATCCTCATCCTTTTTCTTTGTTTATTTGCACTCACAGTCCTCAGATTAATGAACTTAATTTTGTACTTTTCCCTAAGATTCTAAGTGCTCAGCAAAGTGTAAAAGGAAAAACAAAAGCATATCTGTATCCCACTTCCTTTTTCGGGGGAAAAGGACTTTTGACAGCTAGCTCTCAACCACCCACACACACACTTTTAAATGATGCCCATGTTGAGTACACAGAAAACACAAAGGAAAAGGGGGCAGCCAACCATAGACAGCACCTCCAATGTACCCCTTGGACACTTCAGGAAGGCTGTTACCGAAGGCAGCACTTGCAAGATTGCCAAGAGTAGCAAGTTTTCTTTTGTTTTTGCTACTCCTGCCTCATGCCTCACTCACAGCTTCGCTTTAGCCATGGTGGGATCAATTGCCCAGGTTTGGACCACACAACAACTTACAGTGGTAAAACAAATAGGCCAAGGGTCCTCAGGATGGCTTATCTAGAAAAACAAACGAAATCAAGTACTGTGGATGAAGTGGTCTGGTTTCAGATGCCATGACAACCCACAATGGGTTGTCATGACATCCAGGTTGTCTGGTTCAGATGAACATTCCAGGCATAGTGCTAACCATGATGTATGAAAATGAATGTCAGGTTTGCATGGTACCTTTTTGCTTCTCTAGCCTCCCCTTGAGTGCTGGTTTTGGCATGTCATTCCTTAATTTGGATTAAACCAGAGCTTTCAATTATGTCTGAACTGGTGAATTGGTCTTTAATGTCAGTTAACTAACCAAGATAATCCTCCAGGCTTAGATCCAGAGGCAGTCTTTGTAGAAAGATCCCATGATCAAGTTGTGTCAAAAACTGCTGAGAGGTCCAGGAGAATCCCTGCACCCCATTCCTGCCCCCATTTCTCTTCAAATTCTGTGAATGGGGAAGTGCAATTGCACAATAAAAGCTTTGTCTGGAAGCCCCCTTTCTGGTGAAATGGAGAAAATCAGCATCAGCCCGTGATTGCTGTTGGCTGCCAGTGGCCTAGTTGACAGTGAAATGAGAAAAAAATAAACTGTGGAGTGGATTGGGCAAAGACGAAAGACCCAACTGCAGGATCACTGGGGATGGAGAACCTTTTTCAGCCTGAGAGCCAGATTCCGTTTCAGAGAATTTGTTGGGAACTGCACTTCAGTAGTTGACAGGGTGAAGGCAAAAGGGGTGGCACAAATAATACCGGCATATTGTGTCGTGACAGTGCAGTCCAGTGTAGCATAGAATTGTAGGCCTTCTTCCTATCTAAAAATGCATAGGATTGTACCCTAAAGGCCTTATTGTCAGTACCTAAGCATTAGGGAGGAATTTTAGAAAGAGAGGAAACAACTGCACAAAAGCTGAAAAAACACCAAACAGTTGGTGGTTGGGGGAAACAGCTGTGCAGGTGATTCAGGGAATCCTGGAGTGCCGACCTAGGCCCTCAGGCAAGCTGGATGTGGCCCTGAGCATTGGATCTCACACCTGTGTGTTAAGTGTGCACTTTCATGGGCAAAAGGGCACTGTGAATATGATTTTGGGGAGGAAGTGGCATAAGACCCACTTGGGATCACAGGTACAATCTACTTCAGGGCTTTTCATGGCTACTTTTCCTTCCAAATGAAAATAGCCAGTTGAAACCAGCTTTTTAAAGTTGGGTACTGGGACCCCAAGTTTATAGCTCTATTTTCATGTTGCAGTTTTCTGTCCGGTATTATTTGCATGTAAATACAGTGCTGTGATGGTGAGATAGACCTAGGTCAGCACAGCCAGACTACCTCTGCAGACAACTGCTTTCAGATTACTAGAGGTCACAAAATAAAGGTTCGTGCCAGCCACTCACCTTTTAATATTAAACTTTACACTTGATTAGTTACAAGGCCACAAGGGGGCAAACATAAATAAAACACGTCCTTTCCACACAGGGCAAAGCTATAATTTGCAACGTGCATTGTAATTATTTCTGGTTAATTATCTCAGTGGTAGATTTCAAGAGTCGGAGGTAGGCCACTTTATAGCCATGATTGGAGAAAAATAAGGCTAATTCCTTAGATGATCCTAATTTCCAAACTGAGATGCTGACATGTATAAACCTAGTAGTTTTCCACTTCCTAAAAAGGATGACTAAAAGCAGCTACTGCTGTCATACAGGTTAATAATCTATCTCTAGTTGTACAAAAAGGGCATCATTCACACACACACACACACACACACACCCTCCCTCCCATATACTTCATAGATGGTGTAGATTTTTGGTTTCCTGTATGTTAATTTTTTGGTGAGTATCTATGTCCTCTTGAGGCCTTTGGACCTAATTAAGCTCTAGAACAAACATACTGTGCAATTAAAATGGATTAATATGCTCTTGCATAATGAAACTCAAGAATTCAGCTTTTATATCATTGTGAAAATGAAGGACATGGGAAAGAAAATCTTTTGGGGTTTTGGATGCAGATAACGCTCCCTGTTGTGTCATGAACTAAACTTACAAAATGACTCTGGTTATAAACATACACTGGCTGTGCCTACATGTAACACTGATCTGTGGTTTTGGATTATGTTTTTATTATATTTATATTCCACGCTTTTTCCTTTCAAGGAACTCAAGGCAACTTACATAATTTTCCTCCCCCTATCAATCTTTTCCTCGCTACAACCCTGTGAGGTTGGTTAGGTTGAAACTCTGTGAGTGGCCCAAAGTCATCCAATGAGCTTCATGGCTTGCAAAGGCTCCAGGGAAGGGCTGTGGCCTTCTGGGAACTCATGGGGCTGAGTAGGAACCCCTGGAGAGTCCGATCTGGCATCCTACCCTGAGATTCTACCCACCTATGTGAAACCATGGGTTAGCAACATGTGTGAATGCAAGCAATGGGTTTTCCTTAGATCATATATGTATTCCAATATGATTAGTTTCTTTAGTGTCTTTTAGAGTGTCTAAACAACATTTTCCATTTATAAATTTACTTAAGTATAGTTTTCTAAAACAGTAGGAAATTTCTCATAACTTTTATTGTAAGCCATTCCAAGATGTCAGTGGTGGACAGGGTAGAAAAGTTATAAATAAATACATATATAGCTCTTCTGCGGAAACATACTTTGTCATTTCTATCCCTTTCTTCTAGATTTGTTGGACTTATCAGGATGAAGGAAAACAAGGAGTTTCTTCAACCCTTCAATTCATGCTTTCAATTTTGAGGGAGCTACCACTTCAGCAATTGTGAGATAGAGAAGCAGGGTTGATTGTTTGTGGCACAAGGTGCTACTGTGCTGATGCTGATGATTATTTTTTTAAAAAAACAACCCCCCCCAGCAAACCCACAGCCCCGCCTTCCCATTCCACAGTTGTTCACTCTTCTTTTGCGTGTGTGGGAGGTATACGTGATGAATATGCGTCTTGCATTCAGAACTGCATTTTATTGAAATTCTCTTACAGCTTATTAACTACCAGGAGTATTAACTATAAGAGTGAGTCTCTGGCTGCCACCTTCTTCAGGCTGTTACTGTGGGCTCCTCATTATGAGGGAACAATAGCAGTAACATGGGGCACTGGAAACACACAAAGCAGCCTTTAATCAGCCCTTTGAAGAGCAGATTGTGCTCCAGGAATGACTCCAAGGTGTGGCACAGGGCTGTAGGTATGCTCCAACCATTCTCTGCTTCACATTTCTACTTTCAGACAAGGTACACCGGGGGTGCCCACCCTGTTTTAAAGATGCTTCCAGAAAATCATGTTCCTGGAAAACCTGGAAGAAGATGATTTGTCATTAAAACCAGGCGCACGATAACCACACCTTTTTTTGGAGGGGAAATATATCTTTTTGTCACTGCCATGCAAATTTCAGCAGCATGGCAGCAATAGTGCTTTTGCAGCTGGGGTTGCAAAAATGGCCAGAGACCTCATCTGGCCAATGGTCCATGTGTTGCCCACCCTTAATTTAAACTATCCAAACAAGAAGAGGCATATAAAGCGCAGTCAGCTAAATCACAGGACAGCAACTGTAAAAGAATGATGAGTTCTGTATCCTCTGAATAGTTAATACAGTGATTTATTAAAAACACGGGACAGGCAGTAAAGAAACCTGACAATTTTGTATTATGAAGTTGAAGAAATCAAAAGGGAGCAGAACTAGTTATTTTTTCCCAAATAAATAAATAACACTAATTCAAATTACCAATTCAAAATTGCAAAGATAGCTTGTTAAGGGAAGATACGTCTGTTGGGAACAGGAAGTGAAATACTTTAGTGACACGAGTTACCCACTGAATTGACATGAAGAAGAAACCATGCCGTCTGGGGATGATGGACATTGAAATCCAACACATTCTTGAAGCCATGCAACTGAAATTCTCAATTGGATTGAGGCCTTGGCTTTGACTGAGCCATTCTGAAACATCCATCTTGCCCTCACTCCTGTCCAGTTTCTCTGCCCCTGCCAAGGAACGGCACCCCGCCCCAACATGCTACTGTCACCCCCCATGCTTCATTGTGGGAATTATGTTCTCAGGGCAGTGAGAGATGGTGATTTGACGCCATCCATAGCATTTTGCAGCAAGACACCAAAGTTTGGTATTGGTCTTATCAGGCCTGAGAATTTTTTCAGAAATGTTTGCGGTGTCTCCTTTTTGCACACTCCAAACAGGCTTTGATACAGATTCATTTCAGCGATGGCTTTCTTCTTTACCACTCTTTCATAAGGCCCAGCTTTGTGCAGTATTCAGCTTTGTGACAGCCGTCCCATGGACAGTTCATCTGTGTCTTTTTCCTTCTGTAATAATGCATGTAAAAGTGCTCTGAGGAGTGTTTATACCCAAGGAGTTGTCGTAGTATCCAATCATGATTGGTGCTTCTGCAAACCCAAAGTTATTCTGATAGCAGCTTAGTCTTCGTGAAGTACTTCACTTGGAAATGCTTTCCACCAAATTCTGGGGCCTTCCAGAAACAGATGTAGTTGATCTGAGGTCTGGTGGCACAGGAATTGTACCCAGGCGGACTCCATTCAGCTCCTTACAGTACACTATGTGACTCCTGGAAACAGTGGGTTGCACCAGAGCTTTTTCAGGCACAATGCAGCAAAAGGGGTGAATACTTATGCAACCAACAACTGCCAGTTTGTTTTTGCGTACTTAACTTTTGTGCCACAATTTAAAAAAAAATAGTTAACAGCCTGAGTATTTTGTGTAAATCAAGTGGTAATCATGCCAATGTGATTGTTCCAATTCCTGCCAGTAACACAACAGAATGTGGACAAGTCAAAGTGTGTGTGTGTGTGTGTGTGTGTGTGTGTGTGTGTGACTATTTCATACTTCTGCAAGACACTGTGCATACACACACTTAGAAGTGCTCCTTAGCGAACTGACTTGACAGTGGAAATATGGCTTTCCCTCTCTCCCCACCCGCTTTAGAGAGGAGGTTTACTAGACTACTCCTTAGAGAGGAAGATTTGATTCACCACCCACAGGCATACAATCATTATTTTTTTGCCACTTTACAATTTAATTAAAACAAGTCAGCACTCTTTTAAAACTAGCCTAAGGCTCCAGTGAAGGGGGAAAACACATGCTAAATATGCTCTACAGATGCAGCCTTCTGATTCTGATTCTCCCTCTCTGTCTGCTATTCAATTTCGGGCTATGTCATTCAGTCCTTTACCCACAGAGATTAAAAAATAGCTGTATGTACCTCCCTTCTCTTTTAATGAGTAAATATAGGCACTGTGGATCCATACAGAAATTGCCTATAGTTTTTTTTTTTTAACTACACTAGCTGGATGGTGCGATCCTGTGCGTAAGGTCTCCCGTCTTGAGGGAACTATAGGAATTGGTGGAAGCCTTGTTATACCAGCAGAACAAAATATTTGATGTGCCAGTGGATGCACCACAAAGCCAGTGGACGAGTGTGAAATTGTGGATGGAGGAACACCTGTGTGCTGCATTTTAGATCCCTCTGATCCACAGCCACATCTGCATGGATGCCCTAACATTACAACAACCTTCTGTCATGCAACTCCAATCATCTGAGTTAGGGTCTTCTGTAGGGATTTATATTATGTGCTGTGATTGGATGTCACCTTACACAATACCATAGGCTGTGTTGTGGTGCTACTAACATTTTCCTGCCAGCAGAAGCTAGTATGTTGAGTCACCTTTGCTAAGCTGGAAAGGTGTGGGCCCAAAGCTGGATGGGTGACCACATATGGAACCATAGCAGACGTTGTATGTTATGGTCTTAGAGGCCCCTTCCAACTCTACTACTATTCTATTCAATTTTGATGCCCCCCCTTTGGTTGTCTTCAACATCTAGTGATGATCCAGGTTCAGAAAATGTGTGCTACAGTTACTGGCTATCCCTTGACTCGCCATGTTCTTCACAGGCAGCTTTCTCAGCAGCACAGGGTTCAGCTCACATCCTGTTTCCTGCTGACCATGAGCAAAGACAGGATACTGCTGGCTGTTCTATTGTGGGCTGTACATGTAGCTCTCCCAAACAAGGCCTTGTATTCTCCCAAGTTCCATGACAGACAGTAATGCAACAGGTGAATCTGTGCTGGTACTGCAAGGTGTACAGAAGGCAAACATTCAGATGCTTTGGGCTTCAATTTCCAGAAGCCCTTGCCAGTATGGCCAATGGTCAGAAATGCTGGGAGCAGAAATCCAGAACACATGGAAATCTACTTTCTGCTGGCTCCGCTGTAAGGGACCTGCTCTTGCTGCCTTGCTGTCTGTCAGGCCATTGAGCAGGCCACAGGCCCTGCTGGAGTGACTGGCTGGCAGCTCTGTGCATGTGCCACAAAGACAGCGTCCACAATGTCAAGTGGTTCCTCTTGCTGGAGTAACTACACACATTCTCCAGGGATTAGATTGGCTCCCTGTTCACTATCAAGCCCAATTCTAGGTGTGGGTGATCAGTGTCAAAGGCCTACATGGCCTGGGATTATCTCCTTTTCTACTATTTTGCCTCAATGTTCAGAGGAGGCCCTTGTCTGTACATGGGAGACATGTCAAGACATTTCTGAAAAAGATGCTGTGGTGCTGCTATAGGTAAGTGTAAGGTAATGATCATATCAGGCATATTGAAGGGGTTTAGACCTAAGAAGAAGTAGAACCAATGAGAACGTGTTGTGCAATACAATTCATGTCCAGACAGGACAAAACCACAGAAAACAGGATGGCAAATGTCTATAGAACTGCAGACATAATAACAACAACTAAGGATGCATATGAAGAGATAAGTTTTTTAAAAAGTACAGGAGCCATAAGAACATATGAAGTGCCTTGCTGGTCCATTGTTTTGTTCACTCTGTGACCAATCAGCTGCCTGTGAGAAACCCACAAGCAGGATCTGAGTGTGACAGCACCACACTGCCCATGTTCCCTAGCACCTGGTATGGTAGGTTCATTGCCTCTGATACTCGAGGTAGTATATAACCTTGAGGACTAGTGGCCATTGATAGCTTTATTTTTTACCAATTTGTCCAGTCCCCTTTTAAAGCTGTCACTGTGCCTTCTGGAAGTGAATTCCATGCGTTGTGTGCAAAAGAACTTTGATCTGTCCAGCTGAATCTCCACTGAACACCTTCATGGGAGGATCCCAGGTTTTGTGAGTGAGAAGAAGTCTCCTTCATCCACTTTCTCCACACCATGCATAATTGTGTACAGCTCTGTCATGTCTCGTCTTAGTTGCCTTTTGTCTACCGGAAGCAAAAATGATGAAGTTGCAGCTGCTGTAATTCGAGCACATCATGAGAAGGTGAGACTCACTGGAGAAGACAATAAAGTTGGAGAAATTCAAGGGTGGAAGACAAACAATGGGATGGCTGGATTTCATACAGGAAGCCACAGCCTTGAGCTTACAGGAGCTGGGCAGGGCTGTCAAGGAGGGGACATTCTGGAGGGCATTCATAAGTCAGAGACATGGGACAGTAAGAGCAGAACAATCCCAAATGTTGTAATCTTTCCTTTAATCATCTGAATTGTCCTTTTTTACCCTTTTCGCAACTCAACAATATTCTTTCTTAGGTGCAGTGATGAAAGGTGTATGTGGTATTCTATGTGTGGTTGTACCACAGGTGCGAATGAGTGGAAGGTAATTGGCAGTTCTTTTATCAGTTCCTTTCCTAATTTTGTCTTTTTTCACAGTAGCCCTGCACTGCATTGACTTTTCCATCAAGCAGTCCTCACAGTTGCCTTCTTGGTCAATCGCTGCAAGCTCAAATCGCATCAGCTTCTACTTGAAGCTGGGACGTTTTGCACCAGTGTGCATCAGTTTCCAGTTGCTTATATTGAACCACATTTTCCATTATCATCCCATTTTGGAGAGATCCTTTTGGAGCCCCTTGCAATGGTTTTTATTCCCCACCTCCCAATAATTTGGTATCAGCAAACTTGCTTGATCCTAATTTCAGATCATTAATACATTGAAAAGTATTGGTCCCCAGAGAGAATCATGTGGGACCCAACTCTTTGCGTCCCTTGATTGAGAGAATGTACTGCTTATTCCTTCTATCTGCTCTCTGTTCCTTAAGCAGTTACTCATCCATAAGGGGACCTTTCTCTTTATTCCCGGACTGCTAAGAAGTTTGCTCAGAAGTCTTTGGTGAAGGAATTTGACAAAAGCTTTTTGGAAGTCCAAGCAGATAATTTCTACTGGATTGTCCCTGTCCACAAATTCATTCATCACAATAAAATTACATGCCAAGTGCAAAACTATAAAAGTAAAGGGAAGATCCGGTGAAGAGTTGCTCTCAGCAGGAGGTAACTTCTGCTGGCAGAAAGCTGTATAGGTAATGTATGCACTATACTTTTTCTTGTTCTCTTTTCCCATTTTTCCATGGGGTACGTGCCGTGTGTGTCTAAGTGTGAAATTGTCTTTCTTATTAATAAAAAGCAAATTACACTCCATCTATCTAGTTGTTCCTTGTGGTTCAGTACTTTTCTGTAGCAAAGTGTAGCCATGTTTTGGGACCTTACGCTGATCTTATGTCTCTCATCATCACAGCACACTGCATGATCATCAAGTGGGGAAAGTCACAGTGGTTTATTTCCCTGCCTCCCCATGAGTCATTTGTGTGCTGGGGAGATTAGCATATTTACTCTCAGCAGCATGGCTTGTCATACTGTGTGAACCCAGCCAAGATGGTATGTTGCCCTTGGGAAACAGCCACTCATAACCCTGCAACAGCCCTGGGGGTCTGGTGGCTTGTTACTTCTGGCAACAAACCTCCTTGTCTCATTTCTCTTCAATGATCATGCAAATCTAGTCACTAACACTCCTGGGACATATTACTTTAAGATATCTGTGGGGAACAGAAGCATGATTTGCCCTCCCCACTTCAACACATATGCTAATGCCCCCTGCATCTTGAATTAGGAGCATGAATGTGATAAGATTATGCTACAGCTCATTTGCCTGATGTTCTACTTTTCTGTGGGGCAGTATTTTTTAAATGTTGGGCAGGATTTAAACATGCAATTCTCCATCTGCAGCTTGAGACTTTACAACCCAGGAGGGCTTTGGCACATTTATCTTCAAATGGCGTAAATATGTACAGGATGAACTTTTAGGCTAATGCACTAAAGCAAATCTTAATGGTGTTTATGTTCATTTTAGCTGTGCAGCAAGCAATTATATTTATTTATATAAAGATTCTCATAAGGTCAAAGGTGTTTTCTGCCTGAGTGAAGGTAATAATAATCCTCCCAGTTATTGCAGAGGTCCTGGATATAGCGTCACTTTAGGCAGAGGGAGGGAGGAATCGGAGCAGCTTATTGACAAACTACCAGGCTATGCTGGATGCTGCTACTCACTTAGTGACCACACTCCTGTGCAGTGCTCAAATGGTGGCCCCTTGCCCTATTGCGTTTGCCTGGCCATGTTCTCCAGGTGGAGCATAAGGGCTCCCTCCCCAAAGAGTAGAGGTAGCAGGGACTGGGAATGTGTCAACAAATGATCACCCAAGCTGCCATTAGGAAGAAAAATGGATTCTCTTTGGCGGGAAGGAAAGCTGGGGCATTAAAAGCCAAGGAGCAGGAACAGTAGTGAATGAGGGGAACATCTCCACATCTATTAAATGGAACATGATCAAAAGCTAGTGTGGGACCACTGATTTTTGGGTCTGCTTTTCAGTGATACATTGCCTCATTGTTCACCATTCTAAAGTGGTCACCTCCCTCTCTGGGTCCAGCCTTTTCTAGAAATGTGAAGAGGGTACTGCCAGAACAGGCTTAGTCCCTGTGTTGTCTTCTTCCTCTTGCAACCTTCCCATGTTTTCCCACCACTTCTGATATTTTTCTCACTGTGAAAAAGCTATGGAGGAGAAAAGGAGGGAGTGGCTGCCTATAAAAGCCTTCTGTTTATTAGCCCTAGGACTTCTCCATCTGGAAGCATCCAACTTTGTTGTGGTACCTACAGAATTGAGATGATGGACAGCTTCAGAACTGAGTTGCCATGTCCTTGATCCTAGGGCTACTGAGTAGAAAAAACACTCAGAAAAAATGGAACAAAGGCATATTAATGTCAAAAAGAGAAATAATCTCAAAAAATCAGAGGATCTGTTGAAAGGAAGCTGAAGGCAAGGATGAAGCTTAGCTTGAAGATAAGACAACTAGAAGAGATACCAAGTATTTTAGAATGTATGATGTATAATAATTATATTTGAATGTATATCATAGTGCATTCCTATTTATTTGCCTACACTATTTATATTCTGCTTTATATCTAGGCAGAATCTAGAGTGGTGAACCGTAAAAAGCTTAAACAGATAAAATGATTAAAAATGAACAATATATTAAAAACAAGGTAAAATTAAAGCCATGGCTGGTCTGTAGGAAAGGCAGCTTAGACCAAAAATGTCTTTGGCAGGTGCTGAAAGCAACACAGTGGTCCTGCCTGCCTGACCTCCAGAGGCAGAGAGCTCCACAGAAGGAGGGCTCTTGCACTGATGTCTCTTCTTCTGGTGGACTCTACTTGGCGCCACATGGAACCACCCAGGGAATGTCCTCCAGCGACCTCTGGGATCAAGCAGGTTGGTAAGGGAGGATATGCTCTCTCAAGTGTCTTGCATGTACTTGATTTTCTTGTAAAGTACTTAGAAAAACAAATTAAATATGACCAGCAGTATATCAATCTGCTGGCAACAACAGAGGGAGGGAGGGAGGGAGGAACTTGAGAATAAATTAACAGATGCCAAATGGTGCCGACATAGTTTAAAAGGGGCAAGGCAACAGTTTATCCCAAGGCAAAACAAAGGGTTGAGTAAAATTAGGGAACAAAAATCCCTAAAAGTGCATAAAAGACAAAAAAGGACCCCACCACCATCACCGCAATCACAGATGTGCCAGCCCCACAGCTGGAGAGCCAGGGGTAGGCAGTGCTGCAGGTCCCAGTGTGCTTCCTGAACACCTTTTCTGATTCCCTCCGGATTACCCCCCCCCCACACCAATTAGAAGAAAGAAGAAGCAAACTTCATTTAGTGCTGAGAATGTTAGATTTAAAGAGGTTGCTCGGTGCTGAGGCTCAGAGCTCCTCTGCCTTGCACGTAGCCTCTTGGCAAGCTGCTTCTTTGTGATTAACCAGGCCTCCCATGGCTGTCCTTTTGTGGTGGTGCCCACAGCAGTTTCTCAAGGTGCCTGAAAGGTGGCCTAACCCCGCCTGTAAAAAGCGCCTGCGTTTTCATCCAGAGCCCAGCTGCAGCAAAATATGCTTGTGCATCTGATGCCATTCCCTCCAAGGGACTTTCTACTGGAGGCACTTCTTGGGTGTTCAAGGTCGTCCATGCAGTTCGCAATGTGTCGCATGACATCCGTCTCCTCCAGAGCCTCTGCCCTGCTTTGCAGCTATTCCTGTGTCTCTTTTCCCCTGATCAAGGAACACCTAGCATTTTCTGGGAATAATGAGGGCACGGAACCCTGGTGTACTGCTGCAATTCCACCATGCCAGTGTGCCACCTATTGGTTGTGTAATGGAACATATGGAGAGGTGAGAAAGAAAATGCCAGTCCTGCAGGGGCTGGACAGGGGCAGGGAAATGCATAAAGGAGCTAGTTATGGGTTCAGAGGGAATCTGGAAGCAGAGGCCTGGCAAAAGGGCAGCTTTATGTACAAAAGCCTTCTGATGGTGATCAGCAGTGTCCCATCTTACTTTGCCACCCTCCACTCTAGATAAAGGTAAAGGTTTCCCAATGACATTATGTCCCCTGGTGTCCAACTCTAGAAGGCGGTACTCAACTCTGTTTCTTAGCCAAGGGAGCCAGCGTTTGTCTGCAGACAGTTTCTGTGGTCAAATGCCAAAGCTCACGGAATGCTGTTACCTTCCCACTGAAGCAGCACCTGTTTATCTACCTGCATTTGCATGGTTTTGAACTGCTGATTTGCAGGAGCTGGGACAAAGCAGTGGGAGATCACCCTGTTGCACAGATTTGAAATGCCAACCTTTCGCTCGGCAAGCCCAGCGGCTCAGTGGTTTAAACAACCGCATCACCCACGTTCCTTCCACCCACCCTCACCTTTTCCTTTGAAGGGCTTTTGTTATTTCCTCCCAGGTGCTTCTTGAAATCCCTGCTCCAACTTTCTTGTGATACTAATGCTCTTGCAATGAATCCCCTAGCAGTCACCACACACTGCAGCACGATTCCCTTCACAGCAAACCTGCAGGGATCATAAATCACTCAAAAACATAATGGGAAAATTAATCTTAAACTACAAGCTGACCTTAAACATTCTGATTCGTTCAGGTACGCAGGTAGAACTCTGCTTCCTTTGCTTGTGAGCAATAGATGGCAGTTTGTATGATACAAAACTGCAAAATACCCGGCAGTCATTCACTCGAAGAAAGCGCCTCAGCAAGTTTCATAATGAAGGCAAAGCTTATGGTTTTAAATATGTATAACAAATAAAAGGGGGATTAATAACATCTGTAGAAGTATTTGTGTTTATGTCAAGGAGTTGTTGAAGCATAGATAAATTTCGAGTGTATGGACTCTTCATCTATCATAGTGACACTAATGTTCTCCGAAATTTCAGTCAGATTGCTCTGCATATCACTATTTAATGGATTGTTCCATTTTAAGCAACCAAGCCAGCATATTCAACCCGTAATGCAGGTAATGCAGAGTTACAAAGTATAAAGGTCTTCATATATGTAGCTAACCATCTACACAGAATATACAATTTATTTTTAATTACCGTAGAGGAAGGCGATATTACATTTACTGAAAGCTTGTGAGCGGCTGAATGAAGTCAACACTTCCTTTCACATTTATCTTCACAAATGTATTCTCTTGCCATCCAGACTTTTATCTGTCTGTAGTAAATGAATTGCATCCTCTGTGGTGGAGGTCCCCAGTGGGATGCCCTGGGTGCCAAAGTGCCTTGGCACACCTCCACTGGCACTCAGTGGGCTTCCAGCCCCTCCTGGTATTTAAATGTTGCTTTAGGGTGCAGTTTAGGATTGTCTAGACTCTGTCTGGACAGTTGGAGGAGAGCCTGGAGTCCCAGCTCCGAGACCTCAGGAATGTGCTCTGAGGCTGGAGCTGGGACTCGGACCTCAGAGTTCTTTCCTTCTGCCCTCATAGCTGGTATGGTTCTTATGACCCTGGCTGCTGCTTCAAGGTCAGAAGAACAACCTCAGGGGTGGTGTTCAAGGGGGCGGGGAGGGGAGAAGTGAGAAGATGACATATCTTGAAGCTGTCTACTTTCTTTGCAACCAGGGTCCCAAGATTAGTTAGCTGAAGTCAGTTAAGTCTTTTGCAGAGCAGGAAATCCGTGGAGGTGACCTCCCACCATTAGGTGCTGTGGCACAACTGGGCGGCATTCAAATGTTTTAAATAAATAAATAAATAATAGCTTGTCTGGCATTCCCAAATGCTGTTTCCCTTTGTGTGCACGCGCATGCAGGCATTTGTGTGTGTGTGTTTTGAGCATCACCCTTTGTCTGCTGTGAAATGGATTGTGCTTTGCGAGGGCAAATAGTGATCCGGTATTGAGAGCGCAGGCACCAGTTCCGCCTTGTCTTGGCCAAGTTACTTGTCTCTAAGCCTTACGAGTTTGCTTTCTGTAAAATGGGTGCTGAAGGAGAAAATTGTGGGTTCCAGTGTATGGTTTTATGTTTTCCAGCTCAGACCTTCTCTTTGTGTTGTCCTGAGGCTCTTGGGCAAATTACTTTCCTTTAGTCTCAGCAGTTTGCCAAGTGGGAAATGGGGAATCTCTAAGCACCATGAACCCTTCCCAAAATTCCTAGTGTGTTCTCTACCCTAAAAGGTTGGGAATTCTTGCTTCTCTGTATATAGAAAGGGACAATATGTTTATAGGACTAGAACAACTCCCCTGTTTGAAAAGATTACATTTGGAGTTTTCCTTTTCACTTAGGGGGAAAACAGCAAGGGAGGCAGGCTGTTGGAAAGAGGGAGGCTAAAGTTAAAATGGCTGTCAGAAAGTGGAAAGGGGATTTTTTTTTCTCCCCCTCTCATAACCCTAGAAATTTGGGTCATCTCATGGAGCTGAATGATGGGAGCTTCAGGACAGAGAAAAAGTACTTCTTCACACCATACATAGTTAAACCACGAAATTTACCACCAAGTTGGGCCTCTTTAAAAGGAGGCAAATTCATTGAGGAGAAGGCAGTCAATCGCTAGCAGGCTCTGTATTACCCCCAGCATCAGAAGCAGGATGCCTCAAGATACCAGTTGTGGTAGAGAATGCAAAGATGCTCTTGGGCGCACATCCTGCTGCAGGTTTTCCAGAGGCTTCTGTTTGGCCCCTTCTGGAATGGAACATGGCTGCTTAGCTTCTTCTCTGTCCATCTGCCCTGATGGGCGAGGGATCCCCCCTAGCTCACCCCAAGCATCTTTATACCATTTGCTGAACAAGGGAATAAAATGCACATGGAATGAATACTTAGTGTCTGTAAAGATGCTTCCAGCATGCAAACAACCAGTGGCGGTAGCCTGTGCGACATAGTGCATCCTAAGAAGCCCATGTCATTTCTGCAGCTCTGGATGCTGTGGGCTGATACAACACCTGATTCAGGAGACAGCATCCCTCCACATGAGCAAAAGTACACGCACTTCAGGCAGCCACTGCTGCTTGAAGAAGTATGGAACTCCAGAGAAGTACAGCAATTTGGGATGACATGCTGTGACTACATTTCTCATCGTCTCGATTACCACGCAAACGCATGCATCGTCTCAGCCACGTTACCACGCAAACCCATGCATTTGTTAAAAGGAAGTGGTGGGGGTGAGCACATGTGCTGGGAAGAGAATTCAGGGACCAAAGTAAAACAAAACCAGAAACAAGGTCATTGGGGTCATTAAAAGGAACATTAAGCACCTACTGACATACTACATAACTGCTTACAATACTGTCACTCATGAGACCCAGGCAAGAGCAGCTTCCTCTTGAACATGAAGGGCCATTGGGGAACAGTAATCGTCTCAGGGCTTGCATCATTACACAGCCGAGTTGTTTGAAAACAGGCAGGCTGGCCATTGCCATTACAAAAAGCAGCTGCAGTGTCTGGCTTTCTTCCTCCTTCCAGTGTAGCCTCGTCTCCCCAATATTTTCCTCTTTATTTGCAACATACTCTAGCTAACCCCCGACACAAAGTGTGAGGGTTTTCCCTTTCCACTGTGTCCCTCCTCCCACTCTCTTAGCTCCTATGTTTTAATTTCTTTTAAAGCACCTCTTTAAGGACCCGATGGCCTTCCTGGGCCCTTTCTGACCCTATTGTTCCATGAATCTATGAACCTGAGGCTGCCTGTCAGGCATATGGCACTTGGGTGTGCTTTAAGCTGCTGTAGAGACAGGCTGTAGGTCACTTTAGGTGTGCTGTTGTTGCTAAACAAAGGTTGGGATGACACCATGGTGTGGGGGAGATGACTTTGCTGTCCCCACATAACCTCTTTTTTCCACTCGGCTCACAACCATCACTTCAGCAGTTTTGTGTGCAGCTTGGCGTTATCAACGAACAGAAGGAACAAAGACGCTCGCATGCATTTGTACGGCAGAAAAGGCCGGGAGTAATGAAAACCCACTTTCATCCTTTAGTTATTTATTTTAGAGGCCATGGAGACACTATTATCATCCAGGCTGAAAGACTTGATGAACTGCTGCAGACAATTCTCAAACACAGGTTTTTTTTAAACAGACAAAGCAGGCAAGAATTCCACTTGGAATATTAGATTGTGTTTTCCCATGTATATTATAGCCATGGTATCATTTTTCTCATTCTGTGGTGTTTGGAGTCTAAAAATCTCTTACCCACACAAAAATGACCCTTAATAGCTACCAAAAATGCTCCAGTCCACTTCTCTTGTGTCTTTATAACTTCATAAGTTTATAAAAATGTGGTAGGGAGAGAGAAAATTAAATATATTTAGGGATCTATTGCTCACTCTCAAAGATATCAAATATTATCCAGTGTGATTAATCACTATGGTGTGCCCTTATTCCACATGCAGAGACGTGTCTTTCTCAAATTATTCAGCCCAGATAGCTTATTAACGCATGTTAGATGAAACATATTTTTACTCCTTGGTTGCTTCTCTATCTGAAAACTCTTGCCCCATCCACAATCCCATTAAAATCATTATCCAAGCTCTGACTGCCATGACCAGAGTCACACCCATCCATCTGTTATTGTACAACCATCTCCAATGCAATACCCCCCAAATTTATTGAACTATAACTGTCAGAATCCCCTAGTTAGGTGCTTGCTGCGGGATTCTGGGGGTTGTAGTCCAACATTTGTTGGGCTGCCTCAAAAAGTACAATGTGTAATCAGGCCGCCCCTCTGGTCTGCCCCTACTTTGCTGATGAATTACTGTTTTCAGAGAGTGAAAATAACATATTATTACTGCACATGGAATACAAAGGTTCAACAGACTACACTCTTCATGATTACAAGGAATATTTTTACTCTGGAAGATCAAGAAAAATAAATAGATAAAACAGATCCAAAAATAAATACATAAAATAAAATAAACCTATGTTATTAATGAGTGGGCTCCCCTCAAGTCAAATATGAAAATTCCTCTTACTTTACATACTTTGCAAATCCTGCAGAATAATTTCACTACAATGAAATCTTCCTGTTCAGCTGTTTATATGCTACCATTTGTAAATTATTTTCACTTATTTTCCTACTGAAAAATGAACATGTCACTGAAGGGTGTTGCACAATGGAAACTACCTCTTCAGCTCGGGAACACCATTTGCAGTACATCAACCAATAGATCAATCACTTTAGCAATGACTTCACTTCCCTTATCAGACAATTTCCAGCACCTTAGGAAAAGTGTCCTTGGAATCTATCATTCCAATGACGACCCACAGCTGCCTGGGGATGGTGAGAAATGTAGTCCAAGATATCTTAAGGAGATCAGGATGAGGAAAGCGAACACAGGAAAGAGCTGCAGAGTTTGTGATGGTTAAAATGTAATGACCGTGAAGAACATGTATTACATCCATGTGCCACACCGTGTGCCACACCTTCATCAATTTACCTGTTCCTCTATTTTGCTCCATTCCTGCCAGTGCAATATGAAAACTGAGCCCAAGGACTAGGCTGTAAATGCAGCATGATCCTCAGATTGCCCAGTCTAAATCCTACTCTGGAAAATGAATTTTCCTACTCACAGCACAAATCAGCCCAAGTGTGTTAAATTTTAATGAGAGCTTGACAGCTTTTTTGTATTTTAAAAAAATGTTCAGTTTATTCACTCTGAAAGTTTACAGTAAGTAAAAGCTCTGTAGACATTCTTCGTCGTGGCCTCTGTGCATCACACATATGGGTGCTGCGCCTGCGCAGTGCCTAGGCCGGAAAGATTGAAAGCTAACCGTTTTGGCGGGAAAAACTCCACTCCCCCTCCCCTCGGTAGTATATATACAGCGGAGTGTCCGCCATTTTCTCCAGTCTTTTGCGACCACCGTTCGCTGTGCCTTGTGCCTGTTCGTCTCTCGCTTGACTCAGTATTGTTCATTACTTACCGTTTATCTTATTGCTCTTATTCCAAGTTATTATTCCCTCGTTGCAGTTTATATCTTCTTTTTCTCTTGTTCCTATAAAAAAAAAAAACAACAGAACCAAAAATCTACTACTTTCCCCTCTTTTCTATATTCTATTTCTTCCTTTTCTGCGATGGCGCAGCGAGCGGCCTGCCGCAAATGTGTGGAATGTGGGTCCAAAATGTCTCTGGTGGACCCACATGATTTGTGCCTCTTCTGCCTCGGCGAGGGGCACAGGACTGATAAATGCCGTCGTTGCCTTGCTTTCACTAAGCAAGCGCGAAAGAATAGGGAGAACCGGCTGCGCAAACTCCTTTGGGATCAAGCGCTGATGCAATCCGATCAGCCTGCAGGAAAACCCAGGCCAGCGCATGCTCCATCTGCTAAGTGCAAGGCCTCAGCCTCATCTGAGCCGGTTCAACGCCCAGCCTCTGCCGCGGGCATGTCCAGGCAACGCCCTTTGCCCACGCCGCCTATGCCACAGCCGCAACCATCCGACGGTGGAAATTCCCCCCCAGGGGCTCAGTTACCTCTTTCCCCCCCTCGTAAACAACGGGAAAAGAGGAAGCACGGGGGATCGGATCAATCTTCGGCTCACAAAAAGGCGAGGAAAGATAAGGCAGCAAAACCGCCTCATAAGAAGAGGCATCGGGATTCGGGTTCGACAGCCCCATCGATCCCAGCGGCAGCCTCGGTACCAACGCCATCGGTACCGATGCTTCAGGTGGCGATGCAGGTTACTCCTCCGGGGTCACCGATGCAATCTGCTCCTCAACAGGGCATGCCTATTCCACTGCCTGAAGAGCAGCATCGTGAGTTGATGTCCGATGGGGAGATTCAGGATTCTCCTCCGAGGGCCCGGTGCCCGACTCCTATGCCTATGGCGAGAGCTAGGGACCAATCTCCATCACCACCGCCTCGGACCCGAATGGGATGGTTCCGACCCTACTATGACTACCCGAGGGGTTGGGAGGACTACCATTCCTTTGAATTTCGTCCTCACCCATGGGATCACTCTTCGCCTTCCATTCATGAGGATCTGCTGTCTACTTCCCGGCATGTAGAGCCCGAGCATCCCACTTCCCCAGGGACCTCCTCATTGGAACCATACTGTCCCAGACTCGACTCAGACTCGGATGCCGACTCTACCTCCCCAGATGGCATGATTACATGCCACGGGAATACTCATAGCACCTTGGTGGCCTCGTCAAGCATGGTTCTTGACTCTCCTTCGGATCTCGAAGGGCAATTTCCTTTGCCTTCCGCTCACACAAGATTTGCTAACCCAAAAAAACGGGCCGTCCGTCACCCGGACCTTCGTCATTTAACCTCACTGCGTGGAGGATTCATTGACTCAGGGGACAGTTTCAGAACAGGGATCTACTAGATCACTAGGTACCTCAACTCATGATCGGTCTGACCCCCTCACTGACTCGGTACCGACGGGGATATTGTCGGGACCAAATTCTTTGGATCCGGAGCTTGTAAGGATTCTTGAGTCTGCACTAAGACCGTCCACCTGAAAGTCCTACGTGGCAAAGTGGCGTCGTTTTTCATCCTTCGTGCAATCTAGCTCGTTTAACCCGCTTATGGCATCGGTTGAGAACATTCTTCAGTTTTTGCTGCACCTGCATCACTCGGGACTGAAACCCTCCTCAATTAAGGTTTATGCAGCTGCAGTTTCACATTATCATGGTGTAGTACAAGGGCTGTTGGTGTTTTCACAGCCGCTTATTAGGAAATTTCTTAATGGCCTGCAGAATCTCCACCCGTCTATTTGGCCATTTATGCCGACGTGGAGTCTCTCAGTTGTCCTATAGGCGCTTACAAAACCACTGTTTGAACCGTTAGCCACTGTCGATTTACGCCTTGTTTCATGGAAAATGGCTTTTTTAGTTGCAGTTACTTCAGCTCGTAGAGCCAGTGAACTTTGTGCTTTTCGAATCGATCCACCTTATTTAAATTTCCATAAGGAAAAGGTGTTCCTGAGGATGGATCCTACTTTTTTGCCTAAAGTTGTCACACCATTTCACCTGAACCAAGACATTGTATTGCCTGCCTTTTTCCCGTTGCTGTCGAACCTGGTCGAGAGGTCCTTGCACACCTTAGATGTTAGACGATGCCTGGCTTTTTATAGATCACGCATGGAATCTGTTCGACATTCCAATAACTTTTTGTAAAGTATTCTGAGCAAGACCAAGGATCGCCTGTTTCGTCTCAGAGGCTGTCGAAATGGATCGTTCAAACCATTTCGTTGGCGTACCAACTCTCAAAGCTGGACTTACCTGTTGTTCTAAGGGGCCATTCCACTAGAGCAGTCTCAGCTTCCTCCACGTTCGCTGCAGGTGTCCCAATCCAGGATGTCTGCAAGGCATCCACTTGGTCTATGCCTTGTACTTTCGCGAAGCACTATCGTCTTGATGTGCGTGCCAGACGAGACTGCTCATTCGGGAGGGCTGTTCTTTCTGCCTTCCTTCAATAGCGACACCTCCCGCCACCGTTTCTGGTAAGCTTGCTATTCACCCGTATGTGTGATGCACAGAGGCCACAACAAAAAAAAGCAGGTTGCTTACCTGTAACTGATGTTCTTCGAGTGGCCATCTGTGCAATCACACAACCCACCCACCAGCCCCGCTCGGTGTCGGTGAGTAGTTTCATTGTCGTACCGTATAATACTGCTTCAGTACCTCATACTTGTAACGTTGATACCGAAAGGAAATGTGTCAGTACATACTAGGTTGTTATGCCATCTTCTTCCATGGGGTGGCGAATGTACGATCTCCAAAGACTGGAGAAAATGGCGGACACTCCGCTCTATATATACTACCGAGGGGAGGGGGAGCGGAGTTTTTCCCACCAAAACCGTTAGCTTTCAATCTTTCTGGCCTAGGCACTGCGCAGGCGCAGCACCCATATGTGTGACTGCACAGATGGCCACTCGAAGTACATCAGTTACAGGTAAGCAACCTGCTTTTACACTGTAACCCCCCTTGAAGCTGTCATGGAACCCTGCAAGCCAGACCTGCAGGTGGAAATGGTGCTCTGTGGAATCGCATGGCCAGCTTGTGGCTGGCATGCTCAAGGCATTTCATGTGCACCCCCCCATGCCCATCATCCCTGCCACCCCAGGTTTGGATGGAGATCTTCCTTCCCCTCCTTCTGAAAGCATCTTCGTGCGCATGATTGTGCCTGCCTTTAAAGGGCACCAGACTTTGAAGCCATGACCTTCAAATCATTGCTGCATCAAACAAATGTGCTGGAACATTTCAGCTCAGGTGGATATGCAGAGTTTGGCTTTTTCAGCAATTTCCATTACTACATGTGGTCCTGCTAGAAAATATTAATAGCTCATAATATGAATGATGTGAGATTCTGAAGACGTTCCATCATTTTTGTTACCTTACCTGCCCCATGAAAGAAGAAACCTAAAGTAGCCACTTGCTTACTTGGACGGGGGAAAGGAGCCATTCACATTATCCTAAGAGCGTTGTGACCAAAATTGGACATATATTTCCTAATTGCCAAGTAGGGTCTTTTCAGGTGAAAGCCATTTTGTCCCTAGCCACTTTTTACATTTTTCAGGGCAAACTAACAATATCATTAGGACACTTCAACAACTGAAAACATGCACAAAAATTTGGAGGGAGGGAATAGGCATGATGCCATATTGTAGAACGGAGGGGATTATGATATGGAGAAACAATGCATAACAAATCAACCCCCAAACCCCAGAAGTTTTCCATTGGACAAAGGAAGGTTGGAGGAGCATCTTCAGATCATCAGATGTTTACAGCTTGGATCCTGTTTTTCTTAGAGATCTATGTTTCTCTTTTCCCTTTTCAATGGAAGTAGTGCTTCATCGGTGAGCCTTTTGTACTGTGACTTGGTGCATACTAATAGCGTGAGCACACACTCGCAAGCAAGAACTCTGTGTGGTGCTGAGCTAGTTCGGATAGTCCCTTGTGTGCTCTGCAAACACCCAGGCAACATGCCAGGAGTTCAGCGAGTCCAAGAGCTGAGTGCACAGCTCCACACTAAACTAGAATCTGTAAAAACACCCTGAGTCCTTCAGTTGTGAGGAGAGGCAAACGCTGTTTTATTCTTCATGATGAAACAAATATAATATTTGCTTATTTGGGCCCAGTGGAAGTTGTAGTGCATGTTTTGAAAAGCCCATTACAAGTAAGACAGTCTAATTGTAAAGCGGGGGGTGGTGGGTGGTGGAATGTCAGTAAGCCATTCAAGGGGCAAGCAGAGTTACCATTCATTATGCATTTAAAATACTTAAATATCACCCTCATTATTAAATCACAAGGTTGTGCACAGAATGCATTGGAATAATTAAAATGCAAAGATTCAAAATAAGGGCATCTACCTATCTCGGGATTAAAATCAGCAAGGGCTTGGGCATACAGGTGCCTGAATGCTATGAGGGATGGTGCCTGACACACCACAGGAGGGAGTGCATTGCAAAGGCCTCTCCCCAGTCTCTATCCAATGTCACTGTTCAGGTGTTGGTTCCACCAGGTGGCCATGCAGATCTCAGTGAGGGGGCAGGTTCGAAGGCAGGTAGCTTTTCAGATCAATTTACTGTTGTGCACACACACAGGGAAAAGCAGCCCGAAGGGCCACCGTTGGTTGATAGATTTGATGGGCACTGAAGTTCAGACAGTGAAGAAGAAGCAGTTTTGGAATGTCAGCAAGTGACAGTAGCAGATCAAGGCCAGGGAAAGTCTGCAGTTCAAGGATGGCTGCTCCGGCTGGGTGAGGGTGGTGACAAACTGTCCTGTGGGAATGGAGAGATAGGCCAGCGAGGGGCAGGGCTGGGGGCAGAAGATGACAAGAGCCCCAATCTGCCCATGGGAGAATGGGAGGTGGCTTTGGGGTTTGCCCAGGTGGGGAATGCCAGTGCCTACAACTGAGCCAGCAACAGAGAAAGTCTCTTCAACGGGGTGAAGATTGAGGGGAGAACTCTGAGATGGTTCAACATTTTGCTTTGGGTGAGCTCAGAGATGATGGACAGTAAGGACATGTAACAATTAAGCATTGTGCAAAGGAACGCTGAAGCAGCATGTTTGCTTGGGAGAAGGACTGTGCCTCACAACACTTGAAACACCTGGCTGAAGGCCTTTGTCTGCTGTTGGAAGGCAGGAGAGGCAGGCAGGCAGGCAGTTCGGCAGCCTGGGAGCAGCCAGGAGCGGTCCTATACAAGGCAAGCGGTGCCCCTGACAGGGGCCTTGGTGGTGGGAGGGCACCTGTGCTCCCCCTCCCAAACAGTCCCATGGGAAAGGAGTCGTGCCCACACCATCTTGAGGTGTGGTGAGATCAGGATTCAGAGTCTTCTCCAAAGGGTAAGAATCACATTTAATTAATTAATTATTAGATGTGTATAAAGGCCACCCCATTAGCATTGTGCTCTCTGGGCGGCCATTACAATAAAAATCAATGATAACGATAAAATAATACTGTTAAAATTACAATATTTTTTTCCATCGGGTGCCTACAACTCAATAAAGTAGGTGCTTGATGAATCTCCAATGGCAAGTAGTTCCACAATTGAGGTGCCACCACAGAAAAGGCCTTCCTTCTTCTCATACATTAGGCTAGTGTGAATAAGCAGAATAAACAGAAACAGTGATTGCGGGGGAAATGGTAGCTTCCCCTTCTACCCTCAGCTCATCAAGCCAGCAGGCACACTAGGAAGCCTCGATCACTTCCTTCTGGATTCCCTCTCACACACTGACACTCACCTCCACAGGATTACTCCATAGGGCTGCTTGCCAAAACAGGCTTCCTAGGGAGAAAGCTCCACTGAGCCCAGTGCAGCGAATTTCTGAGTAAACATATACAAGGTCGCTCATTTTTGACTGAGCTAGAAGCAGATGGCCCAGCGGGTCATGGAGAGAAGGTTGGGGCTTGAGAAAGGAGGCAACAACATTTTGTGGCAGACATATCAGATTGGAAAATGGGTTGCATCCTTCTTCAAACCCTTCTTTTTGGGCTGGTTAGTCAATATCCATCATTCTGTTATTTAGCAGTTAGCATAAAACACTCACAAACTGACATAGATTAAATGTTTCCTCATTATTTTCATATTCAAGAACCAGTTTTAAAAAATAGTAAATATTTGTTTCTCTCCTGCTAGAGCAGGACATTCTTTTATTTGATATATGTCACAGTAATAATAATTTCTCATTTTGCTCACCAGCGTTGGAGTTTCAACCATTTTCAGAACAGACGGCAATACACTACATGTTCACTGAAGACTGGCCTGAGGTATAAAAAGATCATTCACAAATTGAGAGAGGCTTTCATTTTTCAGTTTTTCAGCTGGACAGTCTAAAGAAGCAAAGAAGCTCCCCTCCTCCAATAACTGAAAATAAATTAAAGCTGCATGAAATGGGGCTAACAGGCTAGAACTACAGTGGCCTGGTAAATTGGATTTGGTTAGGTAAAAACCTTATTAACTTAATGCATTCTAGCTTACCAATGCAATGTGAAGACTCATACGGTGAGATATGATGGTGTCCACATTTTAACCTCTTGTGGAGTGCTAAAGCCAGCTGAATCCAGGCATCTTAGAAGCTCCATTAACAATCCCATCTTGGGTGCTTATGGACAAAATGGGAGGCATTTGTTTGAAACTTTAAGAGAAATTTGGATCCAGATTTGCACTGGATCAGCTGCACCGGCACGCATGGACTTTCCTATCTCCTCCTTCCACAGCAGCCTCTCTAGCCTTGAAAATGCTATTCTGTAGTCAGGGGCTCTGATGAATGGGGTGACCTGTGGTGTGTATGGGAGGGGGATTCTTCAAACTGAGTGGAAGGATCTTTTGCGGAGGAGGCCTTCCTCTTGCAGAGGGCAGATTCTAGATGGAACTCATAGTACCTCAAATATCCATTAACCTTGCCTTTCTCTCCATTTTTCTTAATTTTTGTTTTATGGCACTATGCAATAAATGATCTAAACTGGACTTTCCCAAATATTGTTGGATTACAAGTCCCTTTATCACAACTAGCATGACCAGTGGTGAGGGATGATGGAAATTGGAAATTGCATCCCATCAATATTTGGGGCACCGAGGCCAAAAAATGTTCTAAACTTCTAGTTTTACAGAGAAACAGAAGAAAAGGAATGAAAAAATCTCACACTTTTTGTTTAGCAGATTGGTCTGAAATATCTTTATGTGTTATCAATAGAATAAAACTTGCACACACTGGGATTATGAAGATTATTGGCTGATCCACTTGATGCATCATGTTATTTGGCCTCAATTTTGATCCCTGCTTGCTGGAACTGCCAGTCAACTAAGAATGTTGTATGCAAGTTAACAGAGATGGAGCCCAATATTTTGAGGTTGTAGGTGCATCTGCCAGAATAATACACCCCCCCCAAACTCTGAATATGTCTCTTTTAGACGTTAGGTTTTCTGCAAGAATCCTCCCAGGAACAGACTGTGATTGTGCTAATCCGCGTCCTGCACCTTCTCCCCATTCTTCAGGACTTGGGGTTCAGAACCTCAGACCTGGGCTGCCTGGGACCCTAATCCAGCCCCCTGGGGTTCCCCATGTGGCCACACCTCTTTCCCATGGCCATACCCATTGCACTCACCCACTGATCGCCTGGGGGTTTCCCAGCTTTTGTACAGCAGTTTCTCCATTCTAAACTGTTGAAATCTTCTCCCCTAAATCAGGGGAGGAGAGGCACTTTTGATCCAGAGGCTGGATTACCTACCTGGCCCAGGCTGGTGGCATAAAGGCTCCATGCCTCATTGCAAAGCCCTACTCCCCTACATGAAGTTATCTTAATCCATTTTTGATGTATCCATGCAGAAATAGGCACAGGACTCCAGGGCTTCTAGACCAGAAGAATGGGAATACAAGCCCTGCTAAGTTACTCTGTTCCTTCCATGCCATTTATGACTCGATGAGGATGTTGGTAGCTTTGCACAGGATCCAAGCAGCCCATTCGGTCAGCATTGCTCACATCTCACTTGAGACGGGAGCATCCTGGGAGCTGGTGCAGGGAATCCCCAGCTTATCTTTAACCTCTGTTAGCAGTGATAACAAAAGGATTCTGCATTGAACTTCTCACCTTCAGGAGCAGAGCCCTGGTTGGGTGGAGTGTGAGTCTGCATAAGGTCAGACAGGTCCTCAGTTCAGGCAGGAGGTGGCTGCCCCATGCCCTAAGCCTGCACAAGTGGTAAGAGCTTTATCCTGGTATGCCATTATTTTTGACTCTGCCACTTGAATGCAGCCCCTGACACCTCCTCTGAAATGGGATTTGACCCATGGGTTGAAAGAGATTCAGCACTCTGGTCATATCACAGTGAAGGATCAAACTAGGAGATCCAGGAGTTTTTTGACTATGGGATCTTCTCCAACCAAAGAGATCTGTATTTGGGTCGAAGTGATTTGTTTTACAAGTTTCTTCCTGGCAAAGCCATCCTGTGATTGCTACACCTCAATTCTATATGCCAGATGGGTCACCCCTACGAAGAGCCAATGAGAAAAATGCCGTGTTCAGCACTATCTCCACCTGTGGTGCAGCAGTTGTGTAATCGTGGCACCATGACCACAGATTGAACCCCCATCCCATCAGCCTTATAATGATTAATTGGGTGAGTCCACACAACAGACATGCCAAGATGGTTTCTTACACAGGAAGGTCTGTGTTGTCTGAACCCTGTGGTGTTATTTCAACATGGTATGTTTAGTTTTTAGAAATCATGATAAGAAACAATGGCCTGCTCTACAGTTTCCTTACTTCATGGTTGCACCACTTGTCTGAACCCAGCCTCATTATTTCCGTGGTCCTAGTATGTAGCTACCACAAAGTCTGTTGGAAAGAGCAGCAGCTGCAGGAACTGCTCCAGCCATCCAGTGTGGCACTGAATTTCAGGCACAGGAGCTGAAGGGATACATGGCAACAGTAGGAGGAAGGTGTGAAGAAGGTGGAAACTACTCTAGCATAGAAACCACTTGCTCATCTGTCAGGCACATCTAGGCTAAAATCTTGCACCATGGAAACCACACAGGTTTGCTGGTAATGATGTATGAACCCAGTAATTGAGTAAGTTATAAGAACGAAAGCTAAAGGAAGCGGGATTCATAAAAGGCAGAAGCAGAGAGCTGGATGATCTGGAGGCATGAATGACCTTCAAGTCAACAGACCACAGAGGTGGAGCACAGCCTGTGTAGCACTGAAATGTCAGGTGCACAAGTAGCACGGCACTCTGAGGCTTCTTGTAAGTGCCCTTCCACACCACGCACTCTGCATAAGCGGAGAGAAGGACTGAGGACAATCCGTTCAGCTATCAGTAAAAGGTCACCACCTTGGTGTCCTAGTTCTGTGTTTTAGAATATTGCTTTCCACAGGTGTATAGGTAGATTAAAACTGTGGACATAGCATAAACAAAAATAGTTGATATCAAGGAAGTGGCATTTTTCAGCAAAGGTTATTTTGGCTAAAAATAAATATTGCATATATCAGAATAGACCTTGTTGTACACAGCTGCTTGAAAATTAAACGCACAATAAATGTTTGTGCCACTTATTGTATTTCTTTTTGCTCCTTTCCCTGTTCCATATGTTCGACCAAAGTCTCATTCCTAATTATCTTCTCCAGGCTCAGCACAGTGCCTCCCCCCATCCCTCCGCCCAGTGAAGAACGCCGCAAAAATAGCCTTTCATTTCATTCAGTCTGCATTTGGACTATGCCAATACACTGGAGAAGGGACGGAGAGCATAATTTCCCTGCATATCAAGCTGTATGGTAACAAGAGCAAAGCAGCAGGAGAGCTCATGGGGCCTATACACATTTCGATATGATGAGATGCACACACTTTTTCCACCAAACGGTCTACAAAACCAAGTCTTGGTAAAGTGGTTGTCTGTCCAGGGTGCAAAAATGGCTAATTAGGGCTCTTTGCTTATGTGTGGGTGCCCTGCTGCCTTCGGAGTATTTGCAATAGTGGACTAAATAGCTGGTGATTAATGGCCAACCCTTTATCATCCTGGTGCCTCTTTATGCCTTTCAGTTCATATTCTCCCAGTTGATTGCACTATTTCAAGAAGACCAAATTAGAGCAACAGCCTCCAAGTCTCTCCTTGTTATCTGCCAGACAGTGATTTGTGAGGCATGTAATTTCAGGTAAGCTGCTGGGTTGCCACTCAGACTTTAAAGCAAGGATCTGACACGTCAAGAGGACATATGCCAGAATGTAGCATATTCTGAATAGAAGAGAACCGCTTCTGAAGAGATCCTAGCATGGAAAACTGTGCAGTCACGATGTTTCAGAGATGTACACAGCTGTGGTTTCACTGCTGGTCACTCTTACCAAAGGCTGAACCAGAAATAGCAAGAATCAGATGCAGAACACACAGAAACTAAAAGGTAGATAAGGAAGCACACAAGCAAGTGGCTTCTTAAGATCTGGAGAACTTTAGATGCCATCCTGTCCATGGACATGGATGAGGAAGTGCTAGGAGCAGGGAGGGGCTTTTCTGGTTTATCCTTTGAAATTTACTCTTCTCTGAACTTTGTAAAGAGGCTCCCCAGAAGAAAATGCCAAAAAGAATGCATACATTTGGTGAAGCTCTTACAAAACTGCATTATGTTGCTCATGTGCACTTTAAGTAGATTGTTGAGGTTCAGGAAAAAATGGACTGGG
The DNA here is from genome assembly GCF_004798865.1 of Varanus komodoensis. Taxonomy (NCBI): domain Eukaryota; kingdom Metazoa; phylum Chordata; class Lepidosauria; order Squamata; family Varanidae; genus Varanus; species Varanus komodoensis. Next base: position 14,522,307 of record NW_025336346.1, read on the forward strand.
AAAATGAGCAATGTAGGGAACCTGAAACTGACTGATTTCTCCATTCCTAGCCCAACAGAACTGTGGTCACTTTGGGTGCAGAAAATTAGCCCCTGCCTGTCAGACATTTCTAGTTCCGATTATTCAGTGCTCTCTGCTGTTGTGTTACTGCCACTGGGAGACAGACTAACCATTTCAGTTCCAGGAACTGGAAAGGCAGATGCCTTTCAGTGAGGCAACATCCCCTCAGGCACAGTTAGGCTGCTGGCTAGCTCAGAAATCAGGTAGCTTGCTCAGGAAGAGCCATTCCAGGAAAAAAGAGGGGAACACAGAAGAAAACCCCCAGATCAATTAAGTAAGAATCCAACCAGTGCAGCCCCTTGCAAACAGGACTAAAAATTCTCTCTCAGAAGCTGACTGCCGATGATGCAATATATATTTGCAGATGAACTCCATGTGAATCTCCACACTGCATACTCTCCAGACTGCCCCTGGGTTGTGCTCCTGGGTGGTGAGAAGGTAGATCCAGATCTTCCAGTAGTTCTCTGTGGTTCCAAGTGGTTCTCCAAGGGCTTCTGACACCCAGTTCTTTAATGAGAGCAAGTAACGAACAGCAAGAAATCTCTGTCAAGGCAGGCCTTGTGCTAATTGCTTTTCTCTCAGCCTCAGTGCTCCTCATCTATAAAATATAAGTGTTCTGAGGTTCCTTTTGTACTAGGCCTTTGTTCAACTGTGCCGGTCAGTTTTAGAGTGCTGTGGTAGAGCCCTGATCTTTCGTAGCTCTTCTCTAGGATTGTCTGCACCATAGGAGATGGTTCAAGGGCTACGGCAGATAATTCGCTCTTCCCCCCAGAGCAACCATTGTGGTCCGTCTCTGGCTCGTAGCCTTCAGCACTCTAGTAAAAACAGAATAGATCCTACAAGCCTGACATTGGCCTACTTCTGCCCTGGCTCACTTCCTTGCTTTTATTCTCAGAGCCTTCTCAGCTTCTCTGAATTCCCAGTCTGCTCTTGCATTTGGCAAGTGAGCCACAGTTCAGGAACTTGCCTTGGTTGTCTGCCTGAATGATCCTGAGATGTCCTAGAATGTGTTAGATTTACTTTATTAGAGAAATATGAAGTCTGAATGCTCTGATTATAATTAATTGCTGTTTTTGTCATGAGTAAAAATGAAGTAAAATGAAAAAGAAGGCATGCAGAAGAGTTCCTAAATAGTTTCTAGCCACAGAAAAGGCAGAGATTGAAATACTAGAGGCTGTTGCTAAAAAGAGCAAAACAAAACTCTCCCTTTGGCCAGATTAATGGGATTCTAAAGAGAAATCTCCCGAAGCCAAGGCCTTTGGCTTGAACAAAGGTTGGTTTTTCAAGGGATGCTTACCTAAAATCGAAACCTGCTTGAGGGTACCTTGTGGAGACAGGGTTTCTGTTTCTTCTGTGCTGTGAGGATATGAGATATCTTATATTTGGTGAATGGTTTAATGTGAATCAAATGTTGGTATTATTGGTACTGGATATTGTTAACTAGCTTAATGGTAGGTCTGGAGTTTTTTTAATATGTATATGTTTTCAATGAAGGATGATTGAATAAACATTGTATTATAATGACGGCTACTGCATCTTTTTGTTTTTGTGTACCACTAAGCTGATGTCTCCATATGAAAAGGTAAATCATAGAACTATTAGAGAAAGATTTGCTGCTGTTCTTGTTCCCACAACTCTAGGTAAGGTAAGGTGTGTGTCTATGCATGTGTATGTGCTGGGATGGAAGGGAATATCTGCATTGCATTGGGTGGTATAGAAATGACATTTTTAAAAATCTGGCCCTCCATGGATTCCAAATGGTTCTTTTTCTGAGTTGAACTGGGCAATCCTGGAACAACATTTGGGGAGTAAGCCCCATGGAATTCCATCACATCCATTTCTAACTTGAGTAGACACAAATAGGATTGCATATCTCTTATGTGACATTACCTTCAGCACTATCTCAACTAATGCCTGGATGTTTTATTCTCATTGAGTTTTGGGGAAAGGCAAAAACTTCTGCTCTGGGTGAAAGTTAGTTTTAGGTGGGTTTGTTTCCCTTGGAAACAAAGCAATTCTTCTTGTAATAGCCAGTGCGAGGTGCTAGTGCATCAGCCATCTCATTAAAATGTGAAGATAGAGAAAGGCAATTTTCCTCCCACAGAGATATGCTATTTTGACCTCTTATATGTTAAACTAGCAAGCCTAACTCTTTTAAGCAAATCCACCTCACCTCAAATGCTGTGGGATTATTTTTATGCCTATAATATATGAATATATTTTATTCTAAAATGAAAGGCTGGAAAAGTAATGTAAAAGAGATATGCAGAGTTTGAAGTTTAAGGCACAGCTTCAGGGGGAAAGTGCTATCTGTCCTGGAGAAAGAAGAAATATGGTATGATTGGAAGTTTAATGAAGACAAATCCAACCCTGTATGTAAACTTCAGGTAAACCGTTGAGGACAATTACAGTGCAATTCTATGTGGTTTATTCAGCCTTGCTGTTCAATGGCGCATAAACCCAGGTAAGTGTGCACAGGATTCCAGCCTTAAATGGGAAAGAGATTTTTTTTTTTTTGTTAATTATTCTTCCACTAGGCATCACTAAAAAATCTTAGCCACAGCATCACAGCAAATGCTCCAAATTATTGTAACAGAGTCATACTCTTGAGCTTAATAGTAGTGCTCACTCTCATGCCTGTGATATGATGCTTCTTGTAATGATATGCAGAATAACATTTTTCTTGTTGCTACAGCATCACGTTGCTGGCCTAAGTTCAGTTTGTGTTCCACCATAAATCACAGCTCCTTCACAGCAGTGCTTTTCCTTAGCCAATTATCTCCCACTTTGTATTTGTGTTTGAATGCTTTCCTAGCTTTCTCACTGCTGAATGTCGTAGGATTGCTTTCTGTTCTCCACAGAGAATGAAGTCTTTCTAGTATTGTATCATCTGCAAATGCAGAACTATACTCTCAGCATCCTTCTTAAAACATTAGACCGTGGCACAGACTGAAGATGGCTCTTCATATAGAATCTTAATTGCATATCAGAGTCAACCCCCTCTAAGGGACCTGAACCTGGGAAGAGGCCACGCTCAGTGACAGACCAGCCGCTTTGCATGCAGAAGGTTCCAGATTCATTCTTGGCATCTCTGAGAAAAGCTTTGTGTCTCAAAATCCTGGCTAGCCGCCATAGGGAAAGGGTGGAGAATCCAGGCCTCCACACCCAGCTTGGCCATCCAGGTTCTCTAGGTGTCCATGGCTCCTTTCCCTGGCCCCAGCCACTAGTCATTTTGTGTCTTCCCAACTTTTGTGTCTTCCCACCCCCAATGTTCTAAAAGACTGAATCTCTCCTAATGTTCTGTTTATCAGCAGTAAGTGTTTTAATATGCCGAGTGGTCATTTTGGGGTATTTTTGACTCTACCCTCTTTTACCTTTGACATCACCACCTTTGGCTTTGGCTATCATGCAGCCCCCAAGAGCTTCTCCAAGACTGAATTCAGTCCTTGGGCTGAAAGAGGTTCCCCAATCCCAGCACAGACAACACTGAATCAGAGGGAACAATGGCCTTCCTTTATATGAACTAGCTGCTAGTCATCTAGTCAAATGCTGAAACTGCAGGTAGATGCCAGTCATGTAGGTCAAGGAAGTCTTTTCTTAACAGTAGGGTATGGTGGTTGAGGTGATGCTCCTTACCACGGCTACTCACTCCACCAGCTAGAAGATGAATTTGCTCCTGCGTTTCTGGCAGTAGACCTATTCTTTATTTCTGATTGCTCTCCATCTCCTGGTCCTGTACTTGACTAAAGCAGGGTGTAACATCCACTCATGAAGTTATACACAAGTTATGTAAAGCAACTGATACTGATGCTTCCGTATCCCACCAAGTTACATGTTTAGGATTATACTGCAAGGTTGTGGTACCAAGCACACATTATTTACTTATTTAACTTCTGGACTACCCAAGAGCAGAGCCTCTCTGGACAGTTCACAGCATATTGCTTTGACTGAATGGTGTTTCCTTCCAAGCAAACATGGTAATGAGTGGGGAGTAAATGTGTAAGAAGGTAACAGCATTGGCTTAGGTAAGGACCAAGTTATCAGTCCCTCCTGAAATCAGCTGAACTTAAACTAGCCATGTAGTGTTTCATATTAATTTTAATGGGACTTAAGTACACCTAGTGTTAGTCTGAATGAAATCCATTGTATTTATACTTGGCCCTGGTCTATAGAAATTATTTTATCACTGCCGTGGTAGGAATTTAATATGTAATTTGCCCAACATGGAAAATCTGCAAGATGACAATTCCCCGGTTCCTCTTCCCCACTCATCAAACAGTCACAGCTTGGAAGCTGTGAGATCTAAGTTTTGGTTTAAAGTTACTCATGACAATACAGGCTTAATAATGTAGTGTTGTCTGTAATGGTCCTTGGGCAGAGTAACCACCTTGCAATGAAACTGTACAGCATGGTAACACAGAACTGGGGATAATTACTTTGGCCGTTGGACTTGTAACCAGATACTTATCTGGCTTGAGGTTTCCATCAAACTGGCAACTGTGTTTGACTGAAGTTCTGTAAGAGCAGAAACTGTGACTTGGTTTCCTGGCACAGACAGCCCTTATGATGACTTGATTTTTCCACACAGTGCTAATAAGAAAGCACTCACAGGCCAGCTGCACCATATTCCAGCTTCCCCTATCTTGGTGCCAGTGGAGACTGGTAGCACCAATGCCAATGGGGTGGTGCATCCATTCTGGGCTGTATTCTGGACCTTTAAGGTGCTGTCCATGGTGACACACCTAGTTTGCAGATATGGTTCAGCACCATGGACAGGGTCTGCTGCCAGGTGTCCCCCCATGACTCCTGGAGATGGGGGTTGCAGTCCAGTCCAAAGGGCACTAGGTTGGAAAAGGCTGCCGTGAGATATGGGACTTCAGGATAAAAAAGCAAAATGGATTAGCCCAGAACATAGATACCAGCCCTAACAGTGCAGAGTAAGAGATAACATGTAGCCATTTTGAGAGTGACAGCAACACATCTTCCTCACTTCTCATATGGGGACGTATCTTGCACCAACTTTTCACAATTATGTGGATGCATGCACACAGAATTTGTGGAGCTCCTCAGTCAGGTCTCTTGGATGCGATGCCATTTGAATTTGAGTGCACAGGGCTGTTTAAAGGGAAAGATGTTTTGCACGTGATGCCCCGACCATATCTGTTTGTACCTTTTGCCGAAAGACAGTGGACTAAGTGATGGTGGAAATAAAGGGGCACTGTGGCACAAGGATGACAAGTCTGCTCCCCAAACGAACTGTGTGGTGCATATATGTGTATTTTTGTGTGCTGAAATCCCCAAGAGCAAAGATGAAAACAATGAGCTGCTGAATTCTGCAGGCCCAGGATGCTCCACAAATGTGCAGTTGTCAGAAACTTTGCAGAAGGAGGCACTGTAGGCAGCGGCTGGCAGGCTAGAGGGGGGCAGAGGGAGGATTTGGTGCAGAGCCCATAAAAAGTTAACATGCAAGTTAGGCTAGGGGGTCTTGAACAGGCGGCAGCTTCACACAGCGGGACACGCTTATCCTCTCCTACACAGAGAGCATCTCAGCTCCTGAGAGTTCCCCCTTCCCCCTACACCTCTAGTAATACTACACTAGGATGACTCAGCCTTCTCGGCTCATCTTTAATCCCTGAGATGCTTATGTACAATCAGATGGGAAACTCTTCGCTCATTTTTTTTAAACTTCTGATGGAGGTAAGAGTTCTCAACGGGAGGGGGCAAAGGTGGCAAGGTTAAGCCCACACAAGCCCCCAGATACCTGGGGAGGGGATATCTTTTGGTTGCTCAGCTTCTCCTTGTCACACACGTACTCTCCCCTCTGTGTGCAAGAGCTTGTGATCTCGTCTCTCCCTTATCAAGGGGATTCCTCTACAAGGCCAAATTAATAATGCATTCCTCGGCTCCAGCAGTCACTTAGGCTCGCATTGATTTCCTTGCTGCATTTCCTTTCGTTCATCGGAGCCTTCCGAGTCGTCGCCCCCCCCCCCCCCCGCTCCGCCGCGCTCCTTCCCGTCCGGATCTCTTCCTCTGCCTCTCTCGGATCTTGCCTCGCCGCAGCCAGCGCGCGGGCGAAGAGAAGCCGCCAGCCCCACCGTGCCTGCCCGGCTGCTCAAGGACGAGGGGAGCGAGGCGAGGAGGAGGCAGAGGAGGCCGTCCTGGCCGGCGGCGAGGCTGACCTAAAGGCCGAGCTGGAGGCGAGCGCAGGTTGGCTTCGCACGATGCAGGAGGGCAGAGCGGCAGGGAGCGACCTTGCGTGCCTTCCTCGCCTCCACCCTCTCGCCTCCTCCTCCTCGTCCCTCCCGCGCTGCGACTTGGAAGCTCTCCGGGTGGGAGAGGTTAACCGATCCATTCATCCCTCCACCTCCAGGGCTGCGTTCACAGCTGTTCGTCACGCAGCAGCGCCCTGCCTGAAATTGACCGGCGGTTGGGAGAGGGGCGGCTGTCGCTGCGGTCCCGCGGCGGCGCCCTGCTTTGCCTCCGCCGCGCAGTCTCGAGTCGCTCTCCCGCGCAGGTCGCTGGGCCGCTGCCATCCGCCTTGCACTTCTTGCTCCGGACTTGCTCCGCTTCTGACGCCTCGGAGACACTTTTGCCCGCCGGTCCTTCGCCGTCTCCCTTCCCTGCCACTTCAGTTGCCTACCGGGCGGCGCACACCGCCGCCTTCAAAGGCTGCCGCCGCTCCGCTCTCCACCAGTGTGCAGCACCGCCGGCTCGATGTGGGACGAGGGCTGTGCGGGAGCTCCCCGGCGCTGAATGAAGAAGCGCACGCGCGCCACTCACTCTCTCTCTCTCTCTCTCTCTCTCTCTCTCGCGCACACTCTCACGCGCGCGCGCGCACACACACATATGCACTGACAAACACGCAGAAAGAGAGAGGCGCACGCACGCACGCGCTTTACAAAAAGGGGGACATCCAGGCGGGCTTTGCTTTCGGGGCAAGCGAGCAGCAGGACGAGCTGCAAAGCGAGCTGCCCTCCCGCCTCTCGCACCTGGCGCCAAGAAGCCCGCTCCTCCCGGGCTCGGGGGAGCACCGCGAGGTCACGGAAGTAACTCCGGCGGCGCGCCGCTTCCTGCGGAGTTGAGTTGTTGTCGTCCAAGTGGAGCGCGGCGGGCAAGCGGCGCGGCTGCAGTGGTGCCACCGCTTGGCTGTTACCAAGGACACCGGAGTTGGCGGGTCAGCCGAGTCGCCTCGCTCCGCATCCAGGGGAAAAGGGCCACCGCTCGCGGGCATGGCGCGGTGACTGCCTGCCTGCCTGCCTGCCTGCCTTCCGCGCCGCGCTCTCCCGCTGCCACGCGAGCCCACGCGCCCACCCACCGGCCCTCGAGCCGCCGAGAACTCAGCCCGCTTGCCAGCCCCGCCGCCGCCGCCGCCGAGGGACGGAGTCATGCCGAGGCTCGGGCGCCCGCTGCGGGCTTTCGTCGCTCTCCTCTGGACGGCTCTGAGCATCAGCCTGGTCGACGTGGTCGGGCCGGAGCAGCAGATCCCCTTGTCGGTGTAAGTGTCGCAGGCGGTGGCGGGGAAGAAGAACCACGCTGGAAAGGGGGCGGCGGGCGGGGGGATGCCGGCCTCTTCGGGGTAGAGCGGCCGTCTTAAAGTCGGGGGTATTTGGATTGGGGCGCGCAGAGGGCAAACGACAAACGGAGCTAAAGCTCCCCCCCCCCCAGCTTGTCTGTGTATGAACTTCTGGCGGCTGCTCGGACGCGCTCGAATCGCTCCTCGCAGGTAGGCTAGGCTAGGGTGATCTTGCAAAAATGAATCTTTGAAGAACGCCGTCGCTGCCTCTCAGCCTATCAACGGTAAAGTTTATCTTCGGCAAGTTTGAAGAGAAGGCCCCTTCGCCTCCTCTACTGAGTAGACCTACCTGGTCTTTTCATTTGGACGTGGCACCTTCGCTGTTTTAAGATTTCTGCTCGTCTTTATACAGAGCCAGATTTTGGAAGTTAGCGGTGCAGACTTGTAGGGGCATGTGTGCTTACTGCAATGTGTTGTCGCACCCCCTTCTCTTTCTAATGCCTTTCCCCCCCTCTTCGCAGCGTGAAACTCTGGGCCTCTGCTTTTGGTGGGGAGATCAGGTCCATCGCAGCTAAATACTCAGGTTCCCAACTTCTGCAGAAGGTAAGGATCCCTTCCAGATGTATCATTACACGCAATAGGAATTAAGTGTAGTGCTGAAAATGGAGGAAGATTTGGTAACTGAAGGAATCCCAAACAGCACCTTTGGTCCGAAGGATTTTTCTCTGCTTCCCCACACGTCCCCCTGCCACACTTTTGACTGCCTGCTAGCTCTGTACACACTGCAGAGACCATAGGCTTCCCCATGAACTGGTTATTTTTAGATTACTCTTCTTTCTAAATACAGCCCACCCAGATGACTTTAGCTCTCTCTGGTGAAGCAGTTTAGAACGTGGCTGGCTTTTGTTTTGCTTCCTAGGTGGGGATTATGATGGTAGCACCAGGTTGTCTGTGTAAACACACACTCACACACACACGCGTTCATGCATGGACATGAAGTTCATTGAGAAGTAGAAAAAGTGGGCAAATTTTAGGCGGCTTTTCTCAACTGTATTTCATTGCAAAAAACGAGAAAAACCCTGAAGGTTTGACTGTTGTTTGTCATCTCTGCAGGGTTTTTTTTTTTTTTTTTAACAATCCTATTATTCCTCCAATCATCTCAGGCCAGTGCTGGGGTGTATTACATCATTACAGATAAGGGGAATGAATGTGGTTATCTTCCTGCTCAGCTACACAGCTGGGTAATAAGCTTGTGAAGTAGTGCAAAAACTTGAGAAATTGGGCTAAGTCTCCATAATTCTGAAGAGTAATGAGAATGGAGAATGGATTCTTAGACGTTTTATCAGGGCCAGCATCTGATCTCATTTAAACGTGCAACTTTATACTGAAATTCTGCATTTGATTAACCTGTATTTCAATATAGCTGCAGAGGAATAAAAAATAAATAAATGAGAAATCTAAGGCAGGGGTAAGTTTGGAAGGGCATCAGGATTGTCATTCTGCATTATTTGCAATCAGGAACCTCCAAAGTGCAATTCAAATTTCCAGCTGCAGTTTTCTGAAACAGGGTTGAAGTGACTCAATTGACCATGTTAAAACTTTAAGATTTTTAAAAAGGAATTTGCTATAAACTAATCATGTGCTGTGTATTATGTGTAGTAAAGGTTTTTGCTGTTCTCATTCATGCACTGAACCAACATGATATTCATGAGGAATTGAGTGCGTTCCTTATATATTGCCTTGATAAGGCCAATAACAAACTTTTATGCTTCACTAATTGCAGTTAGTGCAGTAAACCTAATGAAGATGAAATAAACGTAACAATGGAACATTAAGTCCACGGGTTTTTCTTGGTATTGTTTAGTACTAATAAATGATGATTTCTTATAGAAGAATGGCTATGATAACATAAATTTTTAGGTTTCTTAATATGATCAATAGGATGTAAAATATTCTCAAATATTTTAAGATTTTTGATAAATAGCTATGGACTGCTCCGCATTTATTCTGATCTTAAATAATAGCTATTTCATGGTCAGAATGTTTCTTTGCATCCTGTGAAAAGACACCCCTTTAAACCTATATAGCGTTATATTAAAAATATAGGAGCTTGTGACAAATTTCTAAATCAGAGTATTTTTGGGTATATCATGCAGGCATTTGAATATCCTGAAAATGTACTCTTTCATAGCAGGTCTTATCAAATACAGTTGCTCATGACTGTTGTAAAATACAGCATTTAATTAATGCTAGCGTTCCCCCTTAGTTTAGATTCCTTTACAAAAAGTGATCTTTTAATATTTTCACATTCTAACCATACTTTATAGCAAAATAAGAACGTACCAAGTGCACCCTTTGTAAGAACTGTCTCTGTCCATGTTAGAACCTTCTGAAATAAAGAACCTTCCCTGAAGTAGTAAGATTTTTTCCTATTGGTTGCCATACTGCAGTGTCAATAATAGGAAGCTACTACAATGCTCGTTTTACATTCCCTTCATCATCTTCCAATTGTGCAACAGTCCTATGTTTTTCTTTCTGCAGCTTGACAATTGTGTATTTAATTCCCATCTGGAGGGTTTTGTTTCTGATATTCCTTAACTAAATGAAACAGGAAATACAAATGCTGATAGGATGTACATTCCAGGTTGTATTGCTGATGATGTTTTAATGCTTCCCTGCTATTTTGGTGGCTTTAGGTTTTAGAGCATTTGGAATATGTTTTAATTTTATTTTAATTTCAGCCTGTTGTCTGTACTGTAATTTGCACATTTCTATGGAGCCACAGAGCTATAATAGCAGATTCTTCTTACAAGTGCTAACATTTGTAATAGTTTGCGATTTTAACATTAGGATTTTAACAGAGGCATACCTGGTGCTTTCAGATGTATCTAAGTTAGAAGTTGCAAAGCATAAAAATTACAAATCATTGCACTGGAATGGTGGTAGCCCCAACAGTTAGGGAGATGACATCATTGCAGCATCCCAGATGTAAAATTCTTTCCTCATGCCTGGCTCTGAGGAAACCATTTGGATTTTGATATTGTTTTAAGTTAACCCAAGGGTTACTTTATTCACTTCCCCTCCCTCTTTGTGTCTCTGTGAATAAAATGACACTAATGGTGATAGCAGAACCACCCCGCAGTCAAGTGCATTGAAAGATAAGAATGATTAAGCTTATATCCCTCAGTAAGATTTTCAAGGTAACAAAATAATCAAAGTGCTGCAGAACAGTACACATACCCATACACAGAGTTTGTTTTTGTGTTCCTTTTGTAAAAAATGCAAAATGTGCCTCCATGGGATCAAGATGTAAATTTAGTTTATTTTCATTCCAAGCTATTCTATTTCATGTTTGATTTCACTGGATGATATGCATTTCATGTAGAATGGAGTTGTCAGCCAGTGTTATTCTAGGCAAAACTATGGGGGTCTATTATAAGAGGAAGTGGCATGAGAGGTAGTCATTACTCTGCAGTATTGTAGCCAACACAAGTGCTAAAGCAGGAGCAGTGCAGAGTGTATGTAGCAAGGCACCTTACCTGTTTATCCTTCTGCTCTGGAGTAGTAACCTACACATACCATTTGGACTGATGTGACCTAGGGCATTAATATATCAGTCCCCCCCCCCCCAAAAAAAAACTCTTTGAAAGCAAGGCACACTGATTTCAGTAGATTTTACTTCTACAGATTTTACTTCTGTGTCAGTGCACTTAAGATCAAAGCCTAGGCTGAAGGATATTGCAGGCAGAAGATGCAGTCCCCAAAGTGGTCTGGATCAATGCCACAAACCCTGCTCATGTCAGTCTAGTCTGTGATGGGCTAGTGTGAGTACAGGATCAAACTAGCCTGCACTCAGATTGTTCTCTGTGTAGCCTGAGTGTATTGCTGTTACATCCATTCCTTGCCCCTCTGCTCCCACAGAGCAAAGGCCATTTGGTTTCTTTTGTTTTTTGCAGCAGTATTCATGATATTCTTCAACTTCAGTAGCATAATTCTAAGGGAGTTACTTTTGAACAGCTAAGTTTTTTCCTCCTATATAGTGTGCAGTAAACTGTGTGCATGTCTTTATTTACCTTTCAAGGAGTCAGTGCTATTCTGCTTGCACTGTGTGGCAAGGGGGAGAAAACAAAGCTGTTTACGTGATATGGCTAATTTTCCTGTTCTTATTCCAGTTGTCATGTAGATTCAGTACCATAAAGGAAATGGGCTACATGCACCTGTAGAGGTATGCATGCTGCTCACTCAGAAATGCTGCCTGGCTTCTTCAGGTTAGGCTCCAAATGTATCCAAATGTTGATTGGCATCCCTTAAAGACTGTGTTTTCCAAATGCATAATTCACCAAGAACTCCCATTTATTTCGGTGGCCTTATACTCACAGGTGAACTTCCCAGAGAAATGTGCTCATTGCGGATAGTGATGATTTGAATGACAATAAACCTCCATTACAATACTTCACTCTAGAAGGTGGTGTTCTCACAGTTCAGATTAAAGGCAGCACGGGAGGTGGCTGGTTTGCTTATTGTGGGCCAGGGCTGAACACAAAAAGCAAACATTTTGTGTTCTAGAGTTTTATCATCATTAAAGTTACTGGTTTACAATTATTGTTCTTGTTGGATATGGCATGTTATTAAAGCTATTTGTGTGGTTGCTGTAAAATGTAGACAGGAACATGAATCCTACACCTTTTCTCAACTTTAAAAATAATCTAAAAGGAATGGTAAGATACTTCATACACTAAGTAGTTCTTTAATTATGTAACCTGTTTCCTTGCATGTCAGTTGTAACCTTTTTTTATGCATGCACTCACATCCCTGTTGTTCTGATGGAATGTCTCTTGGGCCTGGATTAGAAACCCCCCTCTTTTTTAAAATTAATTTTTATTACCTATGGAATAGGTGTAGCTAATACCTTTAATAAAACAGTCCTCTACTTCAGAGAAGAGAAGGAAAAATTGCATTTCTCTCATATCATGGGCCCATACCTCAGCAGCACCATGGGTTAATAATTTGCATTTTCTTTGCTTTTCTAATTAACCCTGAAGAGTTATATTTTTTTCTGAGGTAGTTCTAGGTCTTTCTTATGCTCGGTGTTCACTTAAACCAAGGTCTGCACTGCAGGTGTTTGTCTGGTGCAGGCGTTGGCTGACTTTGCTGACAGTGCATTTATTCTTGGTCATCTGCTGTGTCCTGGGCCGTTACCACGACTGAATCCATCTGTACAGAATCCTTCTGGGATAACAGGGCCACCCCAATCGAGACACAGGGGAAGATCAGTTATTGTGCCAGATCCTTCCTCTTTTCCATAAAAAGAAATCCAGGTGGAAGCTCTGTATTTTCAGGGAATTATTGTGTGTGCTTTCAGTGTTGTTACTCATCATGGGATAATTGTCTGAGAAAAGCCTGTGCAAAGTGTCAACAAGATTCAGAATAAAAAGACCCATCAGATCTTCCAGCTGAAGTGGGTGAAGACAATAGCCACACAATGTCAGTATCTTGGTCTGTAGCAACACAGAACTGAGGCTTGGTAAGATGAGCTTCCTTTCAAAGGTATGTTTTCCATAGTGGAAATGCTGTAATTCTGCAGGTACATGGCACTGATGAGATAGCACTGGTCAGATGCATTTCATGCATCAGGCAAAACGGGTACCTCCAATCAACATAGACTTGTTCGTTAGACAACTAGTTCACGAAGTACCAATATGTTGGGGAGAAATCGCCTCATCTCTCTTGTAGCCTGCTAGCTTAGAGGCCAACTATATATTAGTTTGTTTCTAATTGTGCATCCCAGGCTTGTCTTTTGTTTGCTGTAGTGCAAGCTGCGTCCTGCTCTGATTTGGATTGGGAGCACTGTGGCTCAGAAGGGAAGACATAAATGTCCACTTTTTAAATCCCACCCATGGGTGGGATTTGGGTAGGTAATAGGTTTCATGCTCAGTCTCGGATCCAAATCACTGCGCATAGTGGTCCTGATCCAAATCAGGGTCATGTGTACTTACACTAGAGTAAAACAAAAAACCAGGTCTCAGCTGCAGATTACACAGTTAGTGACATGTGTAGCTTGGCTTTCAAATTCTTTCTCTTCCAGTCTGTAATACAGCTGCATCATCCTTCTGACCCTCTCGCATCCCACTGGTCATAGAAAAGCCTTTCTCCACCATGCAGTCCCTGCAATTTGGAGTGGTGGCAGCAGTGAAGTGAAGGAAATGTGTAAGGGGAAGTGAAGTAAAATGACACATGTAAAAAACAGAAAACCTGCATTGGGCGGCTGGAAGAAGAATGCACACCTACGTGGCCGAAAGGAAGAGGAAACATAAAGAAGGGAATAAAAAGGCAGGGCTCAAACCAAGAAGTAGTGGAAGAAAAGATTGTTGCAATAGTTCTTTGGTGGGTGCCCATCTTCCTCAGAAAAAGGTTGAGAAGCCTAGTGAGGAGATGTGGCAAAAGCCTTCTCAAAAGAGAGTGGAGGGCCCGAGGCAACCAGTGGCATCGGCCATGGCTGTGGGTTGAGCGTGGAGCGGCTGCATCATCTCCTTCCATGGGTTGGGTCTGGCTTGGTGCTGGGGGAAAGTTCTCTGATGATGCTTGCAGAGGGAGAGAGGGAGGGGGCTGGTTGGTCTGGGGCAAAATTTCTGCTGAAAATAGAGAGCTTGGATTCTGCAGGTTTGATGTGAAATTTGTCTTGATCAGTTCAGGTTTCACTTCCACTAATTTGGCGCGTTATACTGATAGGAGGTGAACTGGCCAATACAGTAGCCTGGTGACATTGTACTGTGAATGCTGTGTTACGCTTTCTAGGTTCCCCATGCGTAAGCTGAATAACTTGGCCTAGAATTTCAGGCTTGGAGTCTTGAAGTTGCGTTCTTTGACCATTTGCGCTTGCGCTTTCCTTTACGTAATGCTTTACTCTCCATATCAGTGTTTAACTCAGGATAACAATGGGAACTATTTAGACATGGCAGGTGGTGGCCACTTTTTGGGTGAATGAGGAATGCGAAGAGCTTATTGCACTGTGTATGTTTCTAGTCTGAGCTTCGTGTTCTTGTTGCAATCCACTTTTGTGTTCTGAGTTCTCTTTTGGAAACCAAGAATTGAGATTTTACAGTTTTACAATAACTGGGTTATTTTAGATGGTGAGGGGCAGACTTCAAAGGAGAATCATTTCCTTTTTTGGAGATCTGTCAGCTGGAGCTTAGAAAGATGGGTAGCAATACACTTAGAATTAAAGGTTAGGGCATCTCTGGGAACATCTCAGCTCAGAATTTTTTTCAGTGGCAGAACTGAGCTCACAGTCTTTTCACAAGCATGCACATCCATGGTCACCTTGTTTTCAGCAGTCCCACTTTTGGGATAGGTGTGGGTGGAAATGTTGCTATTGTAAACCTGAACACTGGTAGCCTGAAAACTCTTGGTGATCTATTGCAAACCACCCAGAGATCTCTGTAGAGGTCCCAGTGTGCCTTCTGCCCACCCCTGCTTTAAATCAATTAATATTCATTTAGTGCATCTGATTCATGCAGTACATCTATCTTTAGTTTTGAGAGACATAATGGTTACTTATATTCAAATTTTCATTTTATATTGATCTAAAAAAAATAGTCCGATCATCTTGACATTAATTGCTTTTTGTTCCCCTTTTCTATGCTTGCTCAGTTAAGAGAAGCCTGTTAAAAAAAAAGTTAAAAAAGAAGAGAATGCTTTCCTGTTCTTCTCCTCAAGTGAAAGTAGTTAATACTGTCATTATCGGGGGCCGGGTTAGTAAGATTATGAGAGCGCCTACAAACTAAGAGATGGCATGAATGGCAGGTCTTGTTGAGCACTAGTTTTATTTTTATGACAGTTTTGGCTCACGATCTCAAGCTTCCACTGTACAATTGTGAAGATGAAGTTAATAAAGTTAGAAGAAAATATTTTCATTAAAAAGACAATCTTAAGCAGTACTGATTGCACCAATGAAAGTGCTTAAATCCAAACTATAGATAGTTTAGAATTTGGGCTCAGCAAAATCATTGTAGGATTATTGTTCACCTAACTTTAAAATCACTAGCGAATGACATAAAGATACATGCAAGTGTGCAGAATCACTTCCATCCCAGTTTTGACCTTTGAAAAAGTTTTACAGTTTATCTTTTTTTCCTCCTTTATGTGAATTTAAGGTGGTAACTTTTTATAACTTGGCACTTACTGAAGGTAAAGTTTTCCACAACTTCACATAGCTGGTTGTTTGTGCTAATCTTGCCTGACTTTTGAGATCCTTTATGTAATCATATTTGCTGGGGCAGATGTCGTAGCCCTTTCTAGGACTAGGCCTGCCCATCAGATAGAATGGGGCAGCTGCGTCAGGATCATGAAAGGGTGGCAAATGGTTAGCTATTTTAATTATAGCCAGTGTGTTGTAGTGGTTCAGAATGTGGAACTGGGACTCAGTCAATCTGGTTCTAGTTTTTTATTTATTTATTTATTTATTAGAACATTTTTATGCTGCCCCATTCGCCGAAGCCTCGGGGCGGCTTACAACAATAAATAAAAGTAATTATAATATAAATTACAATAAATATAAACATTAAAAATCCAAAAATACAATATAAAATAAGCCGCCCTGGCCAGATAAGATCAAGTAATAGTTCCCACTCAGCCATGGAGTTCACTGAGTGAGGTTGGATCAGTCACAGACTCTCAGCCCAACCTGCCTCACAAGGTGGTTGTTTTGAAAATAGGATTGAGAAGTTGAGAAGGAGAATTATGTAAGCTGCCCTGTGTTCCTTGAAAGGAAAAATGGTGGGATATAAAACAAACAAACAACTATTGCTGCAGTTTTACCGCCTGGAATGGTGGGACATCTGGTGGGGTTTTTTGCCTCAGGTGGTAAATAACTTGACTGGCCTTGTGAATTAGACATCTTGGAGTGAGACATTTTGCCTGAGGCTGCAGAATGTCTTGGGCAAGCCATTGTCTTTTCTGCTTGGGATGCTTTTGACACTTTTTTTGTATGTATGTATTTGTACATTTTCCTGCAAACATAGCATATTGTTTTGCCTCTTTGCCTCACTAATTATTTTCCTTTAGCCTAAATCACTGATCTCTATACAGCCTTCATTCATTCTTGCATGTATGCATTTGGTGAATAATCCTGAACTGTCCTGTTTTTTTATCCCCTCCCCCCATGCATACATGGGGGCCTAAGTTGACTCCTACCTGGACACTGAGTAGACCCAGATCTACTGTTTTGCTTTAGCTAATTGCTAAATATGCCCTCAGACCATGCCCTGGGAAAACAAATATTTACCTGTCAGAAGACTAACATACATGTTTTCCTACAGTGCTCAACTTTTAGCTATGTATCACAGACAGATGGATCTACACTTAGTCATAGTTAAGAGTAGACCGACTGAAATAAGTGGGACTTCAGTTAAGCATGACAGATTTGAGCCCCATTGATTTTAGTTGGTCTACTTCAGATAGGACTCTGTATCCAACCTAGGCAAAAGTAAGTGCTTTGTCATACAATTCATAATTAGTTTGGGGAGTGCCACGACATGTAGCATTGTCTCTTAGGTCACTTTCAAAGAGAACTAGACAAAGTCATAGAAGATAAAATTTGCCAATTGTTATTGGTCATGATGACTGTACAGTATGCTTAAGAGAAAGGCTAGTCAGTAAACTTTATGGCAGAGTAGGAATTTCAGGTTCTGGCATTCAGGCCCAAATATCCTGACTCCCTGAAAAGCTCGACCCTTCCACAGCTTTAGGAGAAGGGTGGGCAGGCTCTGTCAACTTCTGCACTGTTGGAATGGCCGCCAGTTGGTTGTGCCCAGTCAGATTCTGACCTCACCCACAATTCTTTGTGAATTTTCTTCCCGTGGATTTCTGCTTGTTCCCTAATGTGTCTGATAACCAACCGTATTTACTGTATTTGTCTC
Organism: Varanus komodoensis; assembly: GCF_004798865.1. Lineage (NCBI taxonomy): Eukaryota > Metazoa > Chordata > Lepidosauria > Squamata > Varanidae > Varanus > Varanus komodoensis. The sequence continues at coordinate 14,539,797 of NW_025336346.1, forward strand.
AGTGTAAATTTTTTCTCTCTCTCTTTTTAACTGAATGAAAAATGTCATTTCAAGCCTTTTGGTGCTTACTCACCTAATCGTTGTCTCAGTCTGCTACTTGCACAGCATTTGGCATGCATGGGATGATCCCATTACTTTTATGATTAAAATGTGACATGTTCTGTCTTTGATATGTGATTTGATATGTGATGGAAATATGCAATGCCTCCAGTTCATTTACAGCACATTCACATTATGCTTTCAATAATGTCCTTTAATATGGAAATTTAAAATAGACAATTTGAAGGGGAAACATTAGCTCCCCTCCACCCTATTTTTCCAAGTATTTTTTTTCCTAGAAGGCTTTATAGCTGACTTGATGCTATTTGATTCTTTTGGGGTGGTGGTGGGGAAATTACTCTTCCAGATTATGGGATCTAGACTCCATTAAATATATAGGAGTGTGAGTGTATGTAAAAATCATTGTTTTTCCTAAGAAGTCTAGGAACATCAACATAATTAAATATTCTGCGGTATAGTGGTTAAGAATGTGGGACCTGGGACTCAGGAAACCTGGATTCTAGTCCCTGCTGAGCCATGGAACTACCTGGGTAACTTTGGGCCAGTTACGGACTCTCAGCCCAACCAGCCTCACAGGGTTATTGTTGTGCAGATGAGATTGAGAAGAGCAGGAGAAATATGTAAGTTACCTTAAATTTCTTGAAAGCAGGGGGATGCCACCGCAGGAAATAATAAATAAATGAAGAAATAGTGAAATATTGCAAGTAAAAGAACAGCAAAGGGAATGAATGCATCCCAAACATTACCTAGAGCAAACTCCTGTTCAAATACTACAAGCAGCTGGAGAGGGAAAAGATACAGCTTCCTTGTTATGTCCCCTGGATCTTTCACATTCAAGCAATCCTATACTGAGATGGTCAGCCTTCACCTGGGCTATATGACCTCAGGCTACCAGTGAGTGGTGCCTCTATGCAGACTGTTCTTGCAGAAGAAGTGACAAATAGATGCCCCTTGGCAAGACTTTCATTCCAACCAGATAGCTGCTAATCACCACTCAAAGGAAATTACCCACAAGTTTAAACCGATGTAATAGTCATCCACTTAGAGGGTCTTCTGGCCAATTTTGTGGACTGTAAGTTTTTAAAATAGTAAATAAATACTCTGCCCAGAATGTCTCTGAATATCTCTTGCCTTTTCATATTGGACCATCTTCTCCAATATGAACACACCCTTACATGGAGATGGTCAACAGGGGTCCTTTTTAGGGTGGCCAGGTAAGAAAAAAGGGCAGGCTCCTGAACCTTTAGTAGTTGGGCAGAAAAGGCCAGCATGACAGCAATAACTGCTGGAAGGAAATCCTTTACACATCTGTCAAAAGGGACAAAAGGACTGTCCTCTTTTGCACCTGTCCACCCAGCCTTCTTTTCCATCTCAAATCCGTATTTCACTGGGATGAGGGAGAGGACTTTGCTAGATTCTGGAATTCTCTAGCATGGGAGGCCTGCCTTACCACTTCCCGGCTGGCCTTTTGCTAGACCATGCTTGCCTGCTGCACCACAGATGTTTGCCTGGACTTTATTCACTCTTCAGGGAGTTTTTAGCCTGCTTTGGATTTTATTGGTACCTGTAAGCGGAATGATATGAGTTTCTTTGGGCACTTGGCAGTTATGGCCACTTTTTAAAATCGATTTCATCTACTGTTTTTATCTGATGCTTGTTCCTTGCTGTATTCTAAACAAAATGGTTTTATGTTTTCAAATTGTATGTTGTTAGCTTTCAGAGAAGGTGGGATATGAATATTTTGGGACCATTCAAATCAGTGTGAATATAGAATGGATGCAGGGAGGGAGCAACTGACAAAAAGGTTTATTTTAGATAGGTTATGGTAAAACCATTTTTCCTAATTTCAGTAAATAAAGAAACAGACTGTAAGTCCTGTGCACAGACTTCAATTCCCTACATATTTGAAACTCTCTTTTTATATGCCATTTTAGCATATTGAAATAGTTTATGAGCTTTTATAATAAGAGCTTTTAAAATAGTATTGTAATAGTACAGTTGGTATAATTTAGTTTGGACAAATGTTTTATGGTCCCTTAGCTGTCCCCTACTTCTTTAGTATCAGTCCTTTCTTCTTTTAAAAATAATTTTAAAAGCTCATTTTCTACATATTTATTTTGCGAAGATTCTTCTTATCTTTGACATGTGCTTCCTACATAGGACTACCTTTGAAGACAGTTTGGGAATGTCAGCTTAAATTGGTGCCAAAGTTGTTAATTGGGGCTTGTAGTTTGGATCTTGCAGCTCTGTTGTTTGCTCCTATCTGGGTTCCAGGCTCAAATCAAATGATGTCCTTTACATTTTAAAGGACGTAGGGTATGTTAGCAAAGTTCCCACCTCATGTCAAGTTTTCCTGGGCTAAGATGGGCACAGGTGCCTTAATCTTTGTTCCTCAGCTGCTTGAGATGTTCCCAAAGAATTAGAACAGGGATGCACTTTCTATTCTGGCATCAGGGCTGTGGACATCACCTGGAGGGATGTCTTCCTGGTTAAGCCTCAGCTCACTTTTCAGCAGGCAGTAAATATACATTTGCTTCTTGGAGCTAGGGAAGGAACTACAGCCCAGTGGAAAAGCATGTGCCTGGCATGCAGAGGGTCCCAGCGGGAATCCCTGGCATCTCCACACAGGGCAGGAAAATCCCTCTGAAACCCTGGAGAGCCACTGCCAGTAATGGCAGCAATACTGACCTTGATGAACTGATGGTCTGAGTCACCAGACGCCAGCTGCCTCTGTTCCTCCAAATTGGCCCTGTAGAAAAATGAATGCACCAAGGCTCCTAGCTGAATAATTATTGTATGTGAGAATGCTTTAAAGTCTTATTTTCATGTTTGTACTATTTTAGTCAGGGCTGAGCTGAAGTTTCCCAGGTTTGAACTCAGTTTTGTGGGGACTAAAGTTTCCAGCTGGGAAATTTAGGGGGTCAAACTTCATGGGTCAAATTTTCCATTGGCTGCTGGGCCATGCTTGAAACTTTTCTCTGCTTGATACGTACCCTGCACTCTGCTCCACTCTTGTGTTGGTAATGCAGGCAGCAGTGGCCAGCTGCCTTTCCGGCCCAGAAGTGCCCCCAGACTTTCCAAGGGAGCAACCAGAAGGCACTTACTTGAGCTTTGCAGCCTACCACAAGCAGCAGCAGAAGAGGAGGAAGAGCTTTTTAATAAAGGGAAACTCTTACACTGCTCCTTTACTAATAATAAGCACTCCTCAAAACTCTGAAAAATTAACTCTCCCCATTTAATCAAAATCCATCCATTCATTCAAAAGGTGAAGAGGTGATCATGCAGAACCTCTTGGAGTTCTCTTGTTGTTCTCATATATTGCTATAACCCCGCAAGTAGCTTCACTCAAACCTAGGCAAAACAGTGATTGCATATTTCTTCCTGGTTTACCCCATCCCCATTCCTTTTCCTTTCCTCTGTTTCTATTGTTGAAATTTAGGTTGTAAGCTCCTGAGGGCAGGGGACATGTTATCTTGTATTCACTAAAGTGCTCTGCTATATAAATAATGCCTATTATGTATAATTTATTATATATAAATCAGAATTATCATAATGAAGAGTAAAATCATTTGAAAAATATATGTTACCAATGGAAAAAAAAGTGAGTTTCATGATAGTTGGGAAAATGAGGCTGGGGATAATAGCAGCAAAGAATAAATGGCACACAGAACAGCAGTGTGTAGCGCCAACAAGCTTACACATAGTGCTGGAAATTGCTGCTGAAAATGAAGGATGCTTTCCTGCACTTTCCCAAGTAAATAGAAAATGAGGTAAATTGTTTGAATTCCAGCCTACTTCAAAATGATGCCTAATAAACAATAATAGTAATAATAGTAATAGTAATAGTTAATAGTAATTTTAGCTTCATAATTATTGTGATTGGGTTCACAATGGCAGGCAGCATTGGTATAAGCAGACTTCTTAATGTTAAGAGGAAATGGATACAATACCATTTAACTGTAACTTTTGCTTTAGTATTTCATATCAGAGAAGAATAAAGAACCCATTGCTGTTTTTCCACCTAGATCTCCTGTTCTTAACCAAGATTTCAAGTAATGGTTCCTTCAGAAAGTGGATGGAAAGCTGGCTCAGTTGTTGCAGCATTGCAACCTTAATTATGATTTCTCTTGTTATGCTCTTGACCTCAGGAAGTGGAGGGTGTTAGGCAGTTACTAAGCTCCTTTCAGCTATATTGCGGCATATAATACTGTTACTAATCTAATGAGTGAGTTTGGGCACATGATTCTGAAAGGGCTTGTGTCCATTCATCTCTGTGACATGGTGGCTTAAGGCATTTTGAACCACATTGTGAGTACTTTGAGTTGAGCTCAGAGGAGAACGTGTTTTTATCTCTTAGACACTGGATCCTCCCACTTCTTTGAACACATTTGTAGTAAGTTTGCTTTGGGCTGCAAAGTGTACAAATAGGACTGGTAAACTCTTTTGGTATGATGAATCCATGATGGAACGATGGAATTACAGGCTTCGTAGATTTATGTTCAAGTGTTTGCAGGCAGTGGCTTGTGCATCTCCTTATCAGTTCTCTTTAGAATGTCTAAATAGATTATTTTCTTATTAATGTTTATCAGAACCTTCTGATGCTGGGTTCAGATATACTGATTAACATCTAAATTGGAAGGCACAACCCATAATACTGCTGGATCTACGATACACTGAGTCTGTTTCCAGTACTTTGAAGCATTTTTTAAAAATCATATCTTTTTGACAGCTGGATTTAAAAACATACTACTGAAATACCGTGGGAGAAGGAAATGAATCTTCTGTTTTCTGTTTATAAGAAAACTCACTGAGACTACAAATGTTGTGCTGTTGTAAGAGGGACTGTGGACTTTCCACCTCCAAGAAGATTACTCAGTGTTAGCTAAACCATCCCACATGTCTCAAAATTCCACTGATGTTTCTCCCAGGTGAAATTTTAAGTGAAATTTGATGACAACTCTGCCCCCAGATCTCTCCCACTCTCCCACTCTTTTCACCAGCTGTGGATTCCAGGAAGGACATGTTGGAGTCACATGCTGGAAAATGTTTGTTATTCATGACATGCTTATCACACGTTTCCTTCAAAGAACTCAGCCCAGGGAACATATTTCCTCCATTTGTCCTCACACCAACCCTGTAAAGTAGCTTAGGCAGATAGATAGTGATTAGCTGAAGATCAACATTTGTAGCTTTGTATCTGCATGGAGAGTAGAGCCTAGGTCTTACTTCTTTAAACTGAATAGTCTAACCCAGCTTGCACCAACATGATGCACTCCATATGTTTGGGAATACAACTCCCAGTATTCCTGTTTATTGGCCATATTAGCTGGTGTTGATAGGAGTCCAACATTTCTTGAGGGTATTGGCTAGGGAAATGCACTCTGATCATTAGACCACACAGATTTCTTTAATGTTGTCTAACAACTCCTTTTGGCTTCTTGTACTTTTGGCTTTTTGCTCAAAATGAACCCTCCAAATTCACCTGAGGTTTCCCTTTAGAAGATCAAATGTGGTGGCAACACTACCAGGTACAATGCAGAATTTGATGTGGATTGTAACTCCTGTTTGTTAACAAACCCTTTCAGTGGTCACGGTCAAGTAACTTGCTTTAGGACTTAAAGGGTAAAATAGGAATATTGGAGACCAATGTGACACAGCTTTCTGAGAGGGGCAGAAAGAGGAATACTATGACCCAGAACTTTGTAACACTTTGGCATCCATCTAGAAGCTTGTATATGCCAAGAATGTCTGGACTTGTGTTAGATATGAAAAGGTGTTTTTTTGGTGAAACATTCACACATAAATGCTAGATTCTCCTTCTCATAGATGGATTACATTTGGATAAACATTCAGGCTGAGTTTAGCTGACCTTTTCTGTGATTTTAAATGATACCTGGTTTTATCTTCATTCAACATTACTTATGCAGTGCTGCACATTATTTTAATTTTAATTCTGGCCAGGTACTTTGCTGGGAGACACTTAAAGGTCTCCAGCTCCTCCTCTTGCTCTAGCTTTGCTCCTTGTTCACTGTGATTCAAGAATTGAGGAGAGAGATTTTTTTTTGTAAATATATTATTACTCTGCTTTCCAAACAACAGTAAAGAACTGGAAATACAAAAAAAGAGAGACTAATGCGGTTCTTGAGTTACAACAAATTTCATATAAGCCATATCATTCTAGACCTGTGGAATGAAAGGCTTTCTAAAAACTGTATTATGACAGGACAATATCCAGAAACACCTCTGAGACCTCATGGATGGATCCGTTTGTTAACATAGAAGCTCTTTGCAGCCACCCTCTGCTTCAGGCAACATTGGTGTGTTTGTGTTTCTGACTATGTACAGTGCCATGTTTGTACAAATGATTCTGAACTGTGAATCCAGACCAGGATTTTTCATGTTGTGCTAAAATTAATCAGTTCTTTGGACTCATGCTTACAGCTCTTTGCTAAAGTTTGGGAAACTTCTTATTTTAGTGATGTAGCTGTGCCTAATTCTGGGAACAATAGATGACAAAAGAAGGGGACAGCAGAGAATGAGGTGGCTAGATGGAATCACTGAAGCAGTTGGCGTGAGCTTAAGTGGACTCCGGGGGACGGTGGAGGACAGGAAGGCCTGGAGGAATGTTGTCCATGGGGTCGTGATGGGTCAGACATGACTTAGCGACTAACAATTACAACAACAACAACAACAGCTGTGTCTACCACAACTAATGTAACCTTACCCAATAACTTACCAAATATATTTAGCGGGTTTGCTGTTGTAATATGCATGGACAAATGTTTAATTAAAATTAGGTTAAAATCAGTCAATCAGTCAATTAAAATTAAATTATTAATCAAAATGCACCAACGCTTATGAATGAGTTGGTGTTAAGTCACAAAGGAAAATGAGAATTCCTCCTATGGCTCTCTTTCATCTTCCTTGAGACCAAGTGTCTTTGTTTTAGCCTGATACCTTGGTATCTTGGCATATGCTTGACTTCTGTGTTTAACTAATGTTGTGTTGACCTGCTAATGCTGGCAGTTAAACACAGTTCTTGCCAGTGAAGTGCTATAATCCATTTTCACTTTGGAGACATCATTGGTGTCCTGGAAACAGTACTGACTGTGGAGGAAGTGCACATACCATTTGCCCTGTTGTGATTGTGTCCTGAATGAAACTGCTAGAACTGATTTCAAGTGGAGTTTGTGATAGTTGTGTCTATCAGTTGAATTCAGATTTAATTATCCTTGGAGTAGCCCCATTAAAATCCATGGGACTTGTATTGGTCACGACTACCCTCAGTCCCAAGGAATAAGAGTAGATCTACCCTAATTATTACTAAGTTTGGCTTTAACCTATTTTGCCTTTGACTTAGGAAGTGTGCATAATTAAACCATTTCTTACTTGTCTAGTCCCATTATGAGAACAGATTTGGAAAACATATTTTTAACAAGAAGGATATATGCATATCTGTGACAGTGCTGCATTTTGGTACCCAATCAGAAAGAATGTACAATTAATCCAGGTCTGTGTTTTTCAGTGAGAATTCACATACAATTAAGTTGCATTGTCTTCCATGCCTAAAAACATTTTTTGATGGGGGAGGGAAATTATAACAGACAGGGATAAGTGGAAATATGCCAGTATTGATAAAATAAAACACAAAATTGAATGTGAATTTACTTGCTTGGATGCTAATGAGGAATTCACAAAATCTAACCAAGCATGTGCTATTGAATTTGAATTGTGTCTAGTTAACTGTGCCTTTAAATGGGAAGCCATAGGGAATTGTGCTGCATGAAACACCAGTTTGGAAAAATGTACTTTTTAAAAATAGCACCTCTGCTTTTGTCCATAAAAGGATTGAGAAAAACTGCATTTATGAGGTAGCTGATTGTGTCCCAAAATGCATTTATATGAAGCAATGCCAAAATTAGTACACTGGTTTGTCCTGGGTTTCATCACAGATCCAGTATGTATTCCTGTTGGAAGTTCCACATCTAAAAAATTTGAATGGGTGCTGATGAAGTCTTGTTTTTGTTGTATTTGGCTGTATTTAAATATGGCCATATGTCAAATATGCTTTTATTATCTGGATCACACTTGTATAATGGTATACAAAAGTTGGAACTTTGACAAACAGTCTAAATTGTGGAACTGAACATATGTTATTGCCTTCTGTATTGGTCCATGCAGCCCAGAACTGTCTACTCTGGCTGGCTTTAGGTCTGCAAGACTACAGGCAAGAAACTGGGTAAAATGACAGGTAGCCAAGTGGTAGTGGTAGAATGTGAGGTGTGAATAACTGGTGGAGTAGTTTTTGCTAAATGCCTGACAAATGATTGGACAAACCATTCAGGTCAACTAATGGATAGTCCCCTGACCCAAGTGCCTTGTCTTGATTTGTGGAAGAACGCTGTGAGGCAGAAGGAGATTCCTGGTGGTCCAGACTTATCCACAGACAACCCAGAACAACTGCTGCTATATGCGAGAGAGTCAGTAAGCAGGGAGCAGCCAAAGGCAGACTTGAGCAACAGGACCTTGGACAGCTACATAAATAGCAACTTGCTTCAATAAGGCCTGGAGTTCAGCTGATTCCTTTAGCCTCCTTCTCCAACCTGATGAAAGTTGTTTGGGATGATAGCTCCCAACATTTGTGACCATCAGCCCTGCTGACAGGGGCTGATGGGAAGTGAACTCTACAAGACTGGAGAGCATCAGGCTGAGGAAGGCTTTCTTCCCATCTTACCTGGCTTGGCTCTGTCAGTATTCTGCTCACTTGGGCTGGGAGTCTAGAACTCCATCACCTTTCTGCCACTTCCCACATTGATAATTGGACACTGGGGCGCATGAGGCCCTGGAATTCTGCCCTATCAGGGAGTCCAGGTCTGGGACTTCAGTTTCTGGGGGTCCTGGCTCAGCCTGTTCTATCTCAGCTCTCTGGCTTGGTTGTAGAGTCCTGCTATTCCTTGTGAGACTGGTCCTCTTGAACAGGTAGGGTCCTTTCCCTTGGTGTCAGGGTCTAGACTTGTTGCTCATGGTTGGAGCTATGACAAAAGAGCAAAGCAGGTTTATCCCAGAGTTGATAACTCCTTTCCAGCCTGGAGGAATATCTGACAAGCAAGCCTTTATAGTGTACTGGTCATTGGACAGTCCTTCAAGGCCTTTCCCCCAGAATGGGATTTTAGAGAATACTTATCTCTCTCTGCCTCTCAAGGCAGAGTCTCTGCCCAATAGCAGGATGTCTGTTATTAATTTTCATTCTAATAACCATGATCAACCATAAAAACAAATCTCATTCTTTGAGGTAAGCAAGAACCTGTCTTCTAATTTGTCAGTCTGGACTCCCAGTAAACTTCCTTTATTTTCTAAACCAAACTGTGTTCCAAATACACATTTAAGCAAGCAATTTTCAGTGGTCCATCCATTTACTAAGGTATTAGGATAGCAAGGTAATCAACTGCTATTTCCTGAGACCATTTTATTTGTTTTTGCTTTGGTAAATGTGGTAGGCCTTACTGCCACTGGCTGGGAAAGTCTAGAGTGAAATAGTCTCTATTCTGTTTCTATTTGGCATAGCTTGTCTCCAGCTCAGTCCAGCTCCAAAGCTGACTGAACATGACTTGGGTAGGAAAAAATGTGATAACCTGATGCTTTCCCTCCGCTACGCCATAACCTGCCTGGGTGTGATAACATTTGCTTCTGAACCCTGAAATCCTTTGAAATTGGCTTTGACCTGGGGCCCCTGCATGCAACACTTACTACACTCTACAACTGTGTCTGGAAACTCCTGGCAGTGCAGAGCCCAGGTGTGCATCTGCTTCTTTATCAAATGTATTTGGACGGTGAAATGCTCGCAAGCACTACCAGCATTTTGTGTGCATGCCAGTCAATCGATTGCACAGATGACAGAAGCTGATTCTGTAACTCATCTCTGCCTCTGACTTAGAGTGATCCTGTAACCTGTATACTGAGATGAAATTTTGAAACATGAAGTGGGTACTCAAAACTCATTGTTACAGTGTCATTCACAACACCTTTTCCACTGTGCTTTTTAAAAGCATAGCTGAAATACTAAAAAGGCAAAATAAATATAGGGGAGAATAAATCTGCTCAATGCAGATAGTCCATGTCTATAAGGCATAGCACTTCATTTCACTTTTAGCCTCCTACCAGTTTCCAGTATCAGTTAAAAATGGTATTAATGTAACACGATAGCATCATGTACAAACAGTGTGACAGGCAGAGATTTGGCACAGCTGCCATAAAATGAAAGCCAGGTCCCTTCAAGCCTTTAAACCTGAAGTTTGAATATTCTTGCTCTTAATCTTTTTTTCTTCCCAATGCTCTTATTAGATTATATCAACCTCATACAAGCCCAAACAGTATGGGATGTTGAGACAAGCATTTTCCCTTCCCTCACTAATCTAAGGGTCATTTTATACACTGATGAAAATCAAATGATAAAGTTTTCCCTAGAAGGAACATGGCTTCAGGCTGCAGGTGTAAATGTTCAGATATACCCCCTGCTAAGACAAAACAAACAAACAAAAAACCCAATCTCAGTTTGTCTTTTTCATTATTATTCCCTTTTATTTAAGACAGGTTGTTCTGCCCTGTGTTGTATTTATCTTCATATTCTTTGTATTCAGAGAACATAACTAATTTGGTTTGGTTTTCTGGGTGCTAAATATAGTTTTATTTATTAGTGGCTTTTATATATAGGGCATTTATAAATCAAATTATGCAACAAGAGGTTGGAATAGGACATATTTCAGTTTAAACCAGGGGTCCTCAAACTTTTTCAACAGGGAGCCAGTTGAAAGGCGGTGGTGGTGGATGTGGGCTGGCGAGGCGGCAGTGGGCATGGTGAGCCAGCAGCTCGCCTGCACGGAGAAGGCTGCATGGCTGGCTGCCCCCGAGCTTGCATAATTAAAAATAGATTTAAAAAGTTGTATTTTTCTTACTTTCACTCCTTTTTTAGTTTCTTCGTCTTCGTCCTCGTCTCTCTCTTCCACCCACCTTTCTTCTGTTTCCCGCTCCGTATTTCCGTTCTGTGTATGTGTGCAGTTGGTGGTTGTGGTGGTTTTGGGGGGGAGCCGGCACAGGTGCGGTTGAGCTGTTGCAATTTGGTGCATGCGCTGGCTCTCTCCTCAATTTCTGAGAATGCCTGCACTGGCTCAGAGGTTTTGGACTCCCTCGGAGATCTCCAAGCGAGTCCAAAACCTCTGAGGCAGGCTGGATAAATGGGTATGATGGGCCAAATCTGGCCCATGGGCCGTAGTTTGAGGACCCATGGTTCAAACCATTACCACTCACTGTTGAGCATCTGAGCATACTGTTTTGGCTCTACACATTATCTGGACTGCAAGTGCTTCAAATTTAATTTTACTTTATGGGATGCAAACACTTACTCTAACATAGAGAAGTGAGAAGAATTTGGTTGGATTATAATATTTGAATTATAGTACGGTTTCTTGCTGGATTATATTTATTCTAATGCTATCAGGCCATGGTTTATATAATATTAATTTTTTGAAGTAAGAATAAGAATAAGAATAAAAATATAATAAGAGAATCTATCTAAAAACTGATTAGGTATACCAGATTAGTTTATGAGGGTTCAGGGCTTATCTTAATCTTCTCCTAGAAATGCTACTTTGCTTTGTGCAGGGAATTTCTTGCACATGTGTGCAAACATGTATTAAAATATGGCCCTCCCACCTGCAGTCTGAAATGGTACCGGCCAGAAAGAGTTTGACCACATAGTTGCTGTGCATGTGTGCTTCGGCCCCAGCACTGATAAAACTTGTGAATCAAATGCAGAGCAAATGGGGTGGTTCTAAGGCATATATTCCTGTGACCTAGTTCAAAGGAAACGTGTCTCCACAGAGCAGAGCCCAGCTGTGTTCGGTGGGCTTACCCTACACAAATGTGTATGGAACTTTAGCCATCATTTCTTTTACAAGTTCCCTAAGTTAAATGTGCACTATGATTAGACTTATTTTAAAGTGTGGCTGCAATGTTATGATCAAAGATGCACAAGGAATGCAGATTTCACACTCATAACAAGATAAGGAAGTGCAAGCATTGTAAGACAGATCCTGGCTCCAAAGATTAATACAATCCAGTTTTGTTGCAAAGCATGTCAGGATACTACAAGACCCCACACTCCATGGATTTATAGTCTGGTGCTTCACAGACAATTTCGTGCTCCAGATCCCCCTGACACGTGGTTGTCAGCATGGAACCACTTGCACCTCCCTTTAATGCTTCTTGAAGGAACATTATGCATAGGAAGCTCATATCACCCAACATGGGCTGGGTTCAGAAAGCATGACTCACACTCGGAGGTGCAGTACGGGCTGAAGTGTTGATTGCTGTTGAACCATGGCTTGTTCTGTTGTCTGAACACAGCTGAGATAACAAAGCATGGTGAAGAAACCGCAGCTCAACAACAAACCAGATGTTGTGTTCATGGGCTGTTCATAGTTAACTAAGCTATGACTTAGTAGTGCAGCTGGGCTCAGGCAACATGATAACCCATTTCAGCAGAAACTCAGAGTTATCGTGTTGTCTGAACACAATTATTACATCTAAGATTATATAGAAATATAGAAACAGAGCGAGTCAGAAGGGGTCTCCCGGGCCATATAGTCTGACCCCCAGCTCCAGCCAGCTCCGCTCACGACATGCCCACCATGTGGACATCCAGCCTATCCTTGAACACCCGCACTGATGGGACCTCAGCGACCTCTCGTGGAAGCCCATTCCACACCCTCGGGGTCCTAACTGTCAGGAAGTGCTTCCTAGCATCTAAATGGAACCTTGGCTCCCTGAGCTTTGCTCTGTTGGAGTGTGTCCTGCCTTCCTCTGCAGGGGAGAACAGGTCTCTACCCACCTCCTTGTGACATTAAGATGGGACTTCTTAAACTGTTACTGTCCAACCCAGTAATTGGAAGGTGTATGTACAGGTTACAGAGAAAGGGAAATATACACATGCACATGTATATTCACTCATATACCTATTTCCCAATGCATCCACTAGTACTCCAAACTCAGTCATATTCCTTGAGTGATAAGACTGGGAGATGTTTTTTCTTTCCACCAAAAAGAAAAAGAAAGAGAAAGAGAAAGAGAGAAAGAGAGAAAGAGAGAAAGAAGAAAATATCTGTTCAGGAGTACAAGATGAAATAGGTGTCCGTTGTGTAGTGCTAGGAGCCATTCATGTTGGACCTCATGGCTGCATTGCAGATAACATACTTTTTCAATAATGATGCTTATCATTTACCTATGAACCATTTCCAAAATGACCCAATCATGTTAAAAACGGTCATTCTGTTATCATATGTGCCTGCCTTTTAAGGAATTAGAGCTATAACTAACTAGATACTTTGCACTGAAACACCAATGTTCTGACCATGTTTGTTCCCACAAGCTGCCTTATGATCTTTTCCATTATACAAGCTGCCTTAATATGCCCCCAGGTTCACTTTGCTGCCTTCAGTCTTCTGAAATTTCCTGTGCTGCTAAGTAGGTATTATTTTGGACTTCCTGCCCCTAAGTATTGAGTGGTATGCTGAGAAATTATCGTTGTATTGCACATACAGTAATTCCTGAATGTATTTCAGAGAAATATGAGATAAAACCTATTTAAAGGGCCACCCGGCCTACTTTGAGAGCAGTGGGAGTTCTGCCTGCTTCATAGACCACATGAGTGGGCTCTGAGGAATTACTGTAAATGCCAAGGAATTGAGTTGTCTGTTTTTAGTTCAGCAGGACATCTCTCCTGTGTAACATTACCTGGTTAGAGTAAATTTTGCAGCATCTCTATTGTTCTTTCGAACAACGGTGGTTCAGGAAAGCCGTTCAGCTGAAGAGATGTGCAAACTCTTTGAATGTTTGCTTGCTTACAGAGCTTGTCAGAAAGAATGAAAGAAAGAAAAAAGAAATCTTGAACTATGAAGAGTAAATAAAATGCTAAAAGAGTTGTATCTGATAAGAAAACTAAACATTTAAATGCTGCAGCCAGGTTGGAACCAGCAAAGGTAAAACGCCCATTTTGGATCAGTCCTGTTTCAGTTATCCACCAGTGCTAGCTCATGATTGCCCTCCCTTTTATCCTGTGAATGCTTTTTTTTTTTTAGTATTCAGAAATACCCTGTGGTACTGGCTTCTTCACCTTCCCCTAACCTCAAATCAAAACAAGATACACCTTTTTATGGGAAGGTGGATGTAGACACTGTGGTGCTCCCATAGACACAGAGAGTGACTTTCACACAGATAACCAAGAATATGGTTTCCAGAATCCCCAGTGGCAAACATGCTCTTACATCATTTTCCTGAGGAGATGGCCCTGACAGGAACTCAAACAAGGACCTTGGGCTATGTGGGCACCCATGCTCGAATTTTCATGTCATTTCTCACTGAAGCACTCCTCACTGAAACAGCTTTGCTTTCCTTGTGAAATGAGGAGAGAGCCCACGAGACCACACAGCTTAGTCAGTTATATAGAACAGGTGATATCAGCCATTAAAGCTTGGCTCTGAATGTTTATTATGCTAGCTTCAGTAAAGGAGGGTATGAAGAACATGGTCTCCGATGTGGATATGATGCTGGTGTGAATGTTTCATATACTTTCCCTAGCAAACAATTATTTTAATGAAACAGACTTAATTAAATTGCTTCCACTTTCCTGATTTTGAGTCAAACCCTTGTTACTTACTCTGCATCTTCAACTTCTGTTCAGGTGTCTTTGAAATGGGGTTTAAACTCATATATTTATTTCAGTAGTTAGAACCTCCTTGTTCTGTGGTAGCACAACTCATGATCGTGAGGTGTCAGAGACAATTCTTGATGATCACTGCTGTTTCATTGGATGTGGCCATTCACTACATGGGTAGTTCTTGCATTCACCCTCCAGTTTTGATAAAACAGTCAAGTATTACACTTTGCTTCTGGAAGATACTACTTTGGCAAACAGTCTTCCAATGTTGCTGACCGTGTGTGTTACCCAGTGGAGTACAAAATATGAACACCAGCAGTGGCTCTCCTCTCATGGTGGTAGTCACAGCTTGAATGCTTGCTAGTGATTGTGAGCCTTGGACCAAGACCTCTTCCCTGTCCAGCATCACCACTGGGAAGGGACTTGCAGTGCTGTGTACTGGTAAAATTGAAACCGATCCTGGCATCCTTTAATTCATGAACACAGAAACTGAGCATAATTCCCAGTGACCTCTTGGGATGTATGACTTAAAAGATAACGGCATTTTAACCAGTCCTCCTGTTTATGCATCAACTTCAAAATTGTAAACTTTTATTTTTGTAAAAAAATAAAATAAAAAATACCCACTATATTATATACCAGTCAATTCCAAAGGAAAAAAAATCTAATAAGCCTGTGTAATAAATGTAGAGATGACAAGAAATGCTCATCTTGAGATGATTTGGATCTAGAGGAAATAGTTATAATCTTCCTAGGCAGGGAAAAAATGAATGATAGGTTCTTGGGCATGGCTGCCACATTATTATGCTGCAGCAGCTGTAGATGTGAGGCCGGTCCTGCATTGTTCAGCCAAGCAACGCATTTCAGTGCGCCATGGAAGACTGGAATTAAAAAGTTCCATGTGCCAAAATGGGATCTCTGATATGCACTAATGATCACTTGACTCACACCATTAATCCTACAGAGGTCAATAATGCAATTGATACAGGCGACTTTTTGTCAGAGAAATAGCGGTTTCTACACAGTGGCTTGGTGTGAATGCATGACTTACACCTTGCCTCTTTTCCCAAAAGCTGATTGGGGTCTGCTTGCATGTATGTGTTTAACTCATGTGGTTTGAGAGTGTCCTTTTTCATTTTTAGAAAAATTATATTACTTTATTTAAAAAAGAAACCAATTTCAGAGTATTTTAGGTATGAATTCAAACACATTTGAATTAAAAAAGAACAGAGGAAGAAGAGTAACAGAAGAAAAGCCATGTAAAGGTTGACATGACAGAATTTTACAAACAATGAAGAGGAATGTCTTCTGATGTTATAAGAGGACAAGGGAGAAATGCGACCAGTTATGCAAACAAGAATGATACTAGGAGCCCTGTCCTGTCTCCTAAGAATCTGGAGTTTTGTTTAGAAGAGCATAAACAGAGGAGGCCTCGGTGGGGCCAGGGAAGTGCAGAGCAGTGGAGCCATTGCTGTATCCCAAGCCCTTTCCTCAGAGCAAAAGGCATGTGTGTATTGGTTGGTTTTGCTGGGCTTCTCAGCATGGTAGACCTTTGCATTCACAGTTAAGATCTGGTGTGATGTGCCAGTCAGAGTGCTGGTCTGGGACTTGGGGGGACTGGGTTTCAGCCTTCACTCAGTTGTGAAGTTCGCTGTGGGACTTAGGGGCCGTCACTGACTCTCAGCCTAATTTACCTCACAGTGTTGTTGCTGGGATAAAATGGAAAGGAGACCCCTTTAAGTTGCCCTTAAGAGGAAAAAAGGCAAGGTATAAATTAAATAATAGAAATAAGTAAATAGCAAAAGAAGTTGACATTTATTCGGTTGGTGGGTGCAGCTGCAGTGCAACTGCTGAGTCTGACGCAGGTGATGGGCCCGAATTGAGCCCGGCTGGGGGAATGGCACTCCTTTGAACCCAGCGGTTCTGAAGCTGGCTCCTCCCTGCTGCTGGAACAATCCATTATGGGGCTTACCTGCTCATTCAAGCTCCTGCTAGTGCTGGTGGGTGAAGCATAGCAATAGTTTCCTGCCCTCTTGGGGACCGTGGGGCCCTCTGAGGTCAAGAGCCACCACTGTATGCCCTCCAGAGGTCGACATGGTGCTGGTGGTGGGGAGGAGGACTGTACTCAACAATTCTCGCCCCCATGACTGTGAAGATATGTCGATTTGGAGCAAAACCTGTATAAATTTCAGAAACCAGGAAAGTACCAAAGATTTCCATTGGTGTTGGTGGTAGGCCTCCATAGCTCCTTGCATTCCTTGTAATTAACAGAACCGGGATTAATTATACAATGTGAAAGCAAGCAAGCAAGCAAGCAAAGCAGGAGAGAAAAAGGAGAATCAACCTTGAAAAAGGAGGATTGCATAGGTTGGATATGTATTGATTTCCCTTGGTAACTTTGTCTATTTTAGCTAGCTCTGTTCATTATAGTTGCTTTCTTTTTAATAAAATAAAAAGAGAAGGAAAAAAGGAGATGGGATTTTACAGTTTCCCTAATGCATATATTTGGCAGTGTTCAGCTTTTTGTGGAGTAGGATTTTATTTATTTATTTCAGTGCAGGGTTCACCTCACCTACCTGTTACCACCTAAAGATGGACCCATTTGAATCTCTGGCAGATAGATTTTTCCCCTCAGTTTTTTTACCATATACTGCTGAAGATTCAATTCATTGCTACTTTTATAGGCTGAGAGATCAGTGGTGCTTGGTGAGATGGGCTGGAAGCCAGGAAGGAGGCCAAGGAGAAGAAGCCCCCACACCTGCGCACCTTCCTCTTCTGGTCATTCACTGGTTGGGTGACTGCACGGTGTCTCTGAAGTTTCCCCAGCCTCTTCCTCTGCTGAGCAATGGGGCACGAGTCTTGAAATCTCTTTGAACCTGACTGCTGAATTCCATTCCAGGGAAGGTCTTGGGGGCTGCACCCAGTGGTGGCTGGAACTGAAAGCAAAATCTGTGGGGCCAAGTACAGCCAGTGCTCAAGCCATTGGTAACTAGGGGGAAAAAACCTGTGAATCGTGATTGGTGGAAAAGGATGGAGCCAGGGGCGGGGTGAGTAGCCATTGGAGGAAACCCAAAAGGCCATCTGTGTTTGGCGACCCTGTAGGAAGGACAGGGGCTTCTGCTCAGCAACTCCTTAGTGGCAACCTCGGCTGGAAGTCTTTGGCCTCCTCATCCCAGCTGTGCTTTTGATCCTCAAAAGTATTTTGTTTTTAATGGGGAGCAATCTAAAATAGCTGGAACAAAATCATTAAAGGAGACAGAAAGATGTGAACCGTTTTCCAGGGCTGTGTGCATTTAGCTATTTAGTTGTTACACAAAATAACTGCTGGCTGCAGAAGTCAAAATTAATCCCGTGACACTGGCCTGAGGGGAATACTGTGTCTGCCGATGCCAACCATAAGGTGGAATATTTAGTCCAGACTGTGGGAGGTAGATGCTGCTGAAGTGGCAGCTACTTATTTTACATTCAAATGAAATTTGCCTGGAATGTATTAAAGGACGCAGCAGCAGTGCTTTTGTGCAAGGACTGTATAACTTGCTGCCACGCTTAGAGATGGCGTGCATTCAGCACCCTGATAATTGCTCATGTTATGAATGAAATGGATCTGCAGTCAGTCAGGTTTCGCTTTATGTAGATATAAAATGTATGCAGTGATGAGGCCATTTTCTTCAGTGGGGCAGCATAACGTGAAAGATGGGTGATGTAGACAATGGAGCATTTCTTGAGAAAGAGGCTGTGACTGAGATACTGAAAGTAATTATAAATCTTTTTGACTGCAGCACTTTGTGGACTGGAACGTAACTCACCCCTCTGTTCATTTAAGGGTGGGGGGAGCTGAGTTTGGTCAACTTCTACCTTCATCGGCAGCTGCCCCCACCATTCTCAAGCCCACTGCAGCAGAATTTCTTGGGGAGGGGGGAGGGGGGTGGAAGCCCACTGAATGAATGTGAACTCTGTATTCACAGAAAGAAATTTAGACTATTTTAAAGGCAAGATTTTACCCTTTCATCAGGAAGTAGTCATATTGAGATGATAATTTCTTTGTTTTACTATTTAGTTACTTCCATGGAAAAATAAGAACATTTGTGCTGCAGAAACTGCTTGGGTTAAACTAGACAATCCCTTTTTCACCTTAAGACCTCTCAGTAGGAAGCATTAAAGTCTACTTCCTTTATCTTTTGCATTTTCGAAGGTGCTTGCTAGTGTTCCTCTTCTCTAAACTATTTCCTCTCCTATTCAGCCAAGTAAAAGTAAAAATTACTTTCTTCTTTTTAATGGGTTTCTTTATTCATATTGTTTTGATCTTCCTATGTCCCCACACTCTGCTATCATTTCTTTGCTATAATCTGTTACGCTTCCTCACTCCTTTTGGTGGGTTTGATACCACATAATAACCAATCTCTTTTGTATTTTTTAAAATAATTTGAGGCTTGATGAAGTTTTCAGTGGATAAAAACAAAAACAAAAAGGAAGTTCCAAAAAGAGCAACCAGTACAATTTGTGTGATAGTTAAATAATTTCCAAAGCTTTTCACACCAACTGAGCAGTATGAAACCATCTTTTTTGTCATGCTCTAAACCATGTCACAGGTCAATCTGTTCCCATTATTATTCCTTGACAAGCTCTTGCTTTTGGTGCAGACTGCATTAAATAAAGTTTGGATACATCAGGATACATCAGTGCATTTCTTGTTCATCCATCTGCGCCTATCTTAGTTCCAAAGAGCATGGGTTGTTGTGCAATATCCTACTTCACATAAATAGAAATCAAAGCCACACCTTGATATCTTTGGGTAACTCGTGTTAATGTATAACTAAAAAAAATGGCAGCCAGGTGGACGTTCTGGAGACTTTCGAAAGGCATTGGGAACATTTTTGAAATTGTGAACACAGTGGCCAGTTAAGTATCACCAAAAAGAGTTTTGCATAAAATGAGCTCTTTCAATGTACATGTATAGACAAAACTTTACAAATAGGCACTGTAAGGTAAATAAGAATGCAGTGTATCATATCATAGTGGAGGAAACTGTGACCTGGAGAGCTGTGTGCCTTCTCATGCTGCACTCCCTGCTAATGGGCAGTTGCCAGACTCCTGCTAACCTTTCTTATGGCTGTTTATCCTTAAACCAAACTTGGACTGGAGGGGCCTTCACATAGAGGTCACTGTTCTGAAAATTAAGGTTATAGATGTGAAGGATCATTTTTTCCCTTCTGCTCTTATTCCCTACTTCCTTCACTTTTTTGCTCTCCTTTGCACATTCCTACACTCTGCTTTGTGATGACACACACTCAAAAGGAATGAAAAGAATGCACTTAAGGCAGGGTGGTATTAGCACAAGTGTGCCTTTGTGCAAATCATCTCCAACTGTTTAAAAAAAGGTTTGCAGGTCAGAAAAAAGTTGCCATTGTGGATTCAACAGGTTGGAATCACAGAAGCCAAGTTGCACTGGAATCTGTTGGAGATTTCTCCAGCCTCTTGATGGCAAGATGGAGAAGGCTGCTCTAGAATTGTGAGGGGCAAATGTGGGGGGAGGGTTTACGGACATTCAGGGCACTGTCCTGTTGCCCCCACAGCAGGTGCCCATAAGCCTCCAGACTGTGATGAGGCACAGCAGCAAGCGCCAGTGGCTCCCACTTGGCAACCATTTTTGAAGATCTGGACTGAACTCTAGGGAAGAGGAGGCGGAGGGAGTTGACTGGAATCTGCATAGCTCCGTGTCTCCATCCTCTTCCCTCTCCTGCTTCCCCTTCTCTACCCAAGGCCCAAATGCATGTAGCTCTTTCCATGCTGGCTGCAAGGGGGCAGAGCCTGGCCCTGGTCTTAGACTCTCAGAGCTGGGCCTCTGAAGAATCCTGTGACCTTCCAGATGATGTTCGGAGATCATAGGATTGTGCTTCTGCTGCTTTTTCCATCTTTGTGCACACAGACAGTACTGTCAACCAAGGCTGCATTGTCAGCTCAGCCCTTGCCCAGCTCACCCACCCATAAAACCAGCCCTGTGCAAAATCTTGCATAATTGATAGCCATGCCCAAGGCCAAATTTCTTACACAACCAATCGCTGTGCATGTATGTGCGTGTGTGGAGGAATAGAGAGGGTACATTAAACAGTTATTGGCTGCTTTCTTAAGCGTACTCTCTAGTATGTCCCTTTGAATTCAGCGAGTCATCAGTCCTGCTTGGAAGAATGCTTCACACCTTGCACTGCTGTCTGGGTGGAGAACAAGGCTGCACCGCAATGCACTGGCTCCCAGTGTGGTGTGCACCAACTGTTGGGACTAGGCGGAAAGTGCAACGCCAGGAGGAAGGGAGTCTCCTTTCCTGCAAACACTCACACCATATGCATCACTAAAGGGTGTGGACAGTGCACCGAGGGTCAGGTTAGGGTACAATCCTGTGCAAACTTAGGCAGAGAAAAGACCTGCAAACCCCAGTTTGACTGGCTTCAGCAAGCTGAGTCTCAGGATAGTCTCTCCTCTCTAAAATTTGTAAGATTTGTGTGCTGAGTCTTTGTGGCCCTAATCAAATTCACAGACATGGATAGAATGTGCGAGACATTCCTCTGAATAGACTTTTACTCCTAAGTAAATGCATTTAGGATTGAATTCCTCTCAGGCTAGAATGCACATGGATTATCTAATGTTATTCTTCCAACAATGCTTTGTGAAGTAGGCTTAGGTTGAAGGAAAGTGACACTCTCAGTATCTTCCAGGGGACTTCATGGTTGAGGGAGCACTTGAACCCTGATCTGCCTGTGGACTCCACTCCTCTATCCACTAGAGCACATGGCTCTCCCCTAGGTTGGCATTATGTGGAGGGGCAGGGGGCACAGGTTTCAGGTATTTCAGTCATTTGGGGGAACAGAAGGACCTTTGTTAGGAGGCATTCTCCATGGAGGCTTTTGGATTTTTGTTAAAGTGCCATCATGAACATTCCAGGATTGGAGAGCAATTTTCATGGGGTATTTTTTAAAGCCAGTAATTCTAAAATCTTAATAGGCTATTGAGGGGTTAAGAGGTCTTAGTTGAAGAGCTTGAAAAAATAATTGATTTTTTGGTTGGTAACTTTCCATGTAATGGTTTTGTGTGATGGCAGTGCCCGAAGCGTCAAAATTGGTGACCTTATTAGTCCTGTTATAATTAATAAATAAATATTGTTGTCTTTATGCAAGAGAGAATATACAGAGATATTTTGCATTATATCATGTATTAACTATAGAGCTAACATTTGCCTAGCTATTCAAGCTATTTTCTGCTTTACTTTAGAAGATTTTGAAATACACATCTTATTTGGAAAGCTATGATTAAATCCTTGGCCTCTGCTCTTTTTTATCATCATCATTACCTTTTTCTTTATCATTGCGTTTGCCATCTTCTCATTAGCTGTAATGGCTACATAATGATATTTGAACTCATGTTACTCAGTTGAGAATTTCTTTAGTAAAGTGTTCTTTTTGTAAGAAAAGAATGGAAGATGAGCTTGTACATTTAGAGCATGATCCTGTCAAATTTAAGGTGCAATGCTTGTTTAGATAGAAAAATCCTACAATTTACACTATTCCTCTGAGAACAGAGAACTATGTAAATGTGTGGCTTGTTCCATTTTCAGACTTAGATTCCTGCCAACTCACATATTATTACCTGTTTGTTGGATGGTACAATTCTTAAGGATACCATCTTATTTATATGTATTTAAAAGAAATCCAGATGAGGCAGTGGCTGTCCTGAACCGGTGCCTGGCCGAGGTAATGGGCTGAATGAGGGCCAATAAACTGAAGCTCAATCCAGATAAGATGGAAGTTCTGTTGGTGGGTGATTCGAGCTCCTGGATAAGTGACTTGGGCCCTGCCCTGGACGGGGTTGCACTCCCTCTAAAGGACAGGGTATGCAGCTTAGCAGTGCTCCTCGACCCAGAGCTGACCTTGGAAGCCCAAGTGACAGGGGTGGCGAGGAGCGCTTTCCTTCAGCTTCAGCTGATCTATCAGCTGTGTCCCTACCTGGAGGAGGATTGCCTAGCAACAGTAACACACACATTGGTTACTTCCCGGTTGGATTTCTGTAACATGCTTTACATGGGACTGCCCTTGAAGACAGTCTGGCTACTTCAGATGGTACAAAATAGAGCTGCCAGGCTGCTGTCTGGAACTGGGCGTTATTCCCATATAACCCCAGTCCTCTATCAGCTCCATTGGCTTTCCATTGAAGTCCGGTCTCAATTCAAGGTGCTGGTTATTACCTATAAAGCTCTAAACGGCTTGGGACCAGGATACCTAAAGGAACACCTTTTTCCCTATTTGTTCTCCCGTCCCCTGAGATCGGCAACAGAAGCCCTCCTCCAGGAACCCTCTGTGAAAGATGTTAGGAGATAAAGTACCTGGAGGAGGGCCTTCTCTGTGGTAGCGCTCCGACTATGGAATGCGCTCCCCAGAGAGGTCCACCTGGCGCCGTCATTATATGTTTTTCGGCGCCAGGTTAAGACCTTTTTATTTAATCAATATTTTAATATTTAATTGGATTTTATTGTTTGTATTTTATTAATTACAGCCAGTGTGGAATAGTCAATTTATCTATACTGATTTATGTTGCATCCAGAGACGCAAGTAATGGACTGCATACAAATTTTATAAATAAATAAAACCCAGCATTCACTAGTTAGCATGTCTGACAGGAGATGGGCTTGAGAATGCTAGGAGTTGAAAGACCTTTTCTAAATGTGCATAGCTTTGCACCTTTAACTATTTTTACAGCCCATTCAGTGCAGTGGGAGAAGTTTCCTTTGAACTCAGTGGAACTTTAAAAGCATCTGCTTTACTCTTTGGCTGATGCCACTTAAATGTGTTTAGATCATGGCTTTAATTTTATCCTTATATCTGTGATATGTGCTACATGTAATCTGCAGTTCTAAATGTACTTACTTGAAACATTAAAATAATTGTATTAAATGAGGTTAGTGTCCAATTAGAGTTGGAACTAAAATCCTTTTGAAACCAATGCCTAAACTTCAATTGATTGGAAATGGGTTTTCTGCACTGGAAACTTGTGTCTTTCTTTTAACGTACTAAAGGGATTCACAAGGATATTACCTTCAGGTGACAGAACCATGTGACTTTGCTGACCACACGATGTGATAGATAGGTCTTGCTGTGCAAATCAAGACTAATGAGCCAAACTTCATTATTGATTTGCTTAAAAACTAACTACCAACCAGCACATAGCAGCCTCTAGGAATCACTGGATTGTAAACTTGTAGTAATTTCACTATTTTCTCTCTTACTTCTTCCAGGACTAGCCTCTTCCCAGTGAAGCCTAAAGCAGGATGTACCATCTGTGATTTTGCTTTCTCAAGCATCACTGCTCTAGGTATTCTAGGCAAATTTCCAAGCAGATCTCCACCGATGTCATAACATTTTGTTCTCTCTGTGCTTGTCTAGCTTGGCACACAAGCTCATGCTCTCTGACTTCTTGCATTCTGTTCTTGCTGCTACTCATGGCATTTCTGGTGGTCTCTTTGTACTGCAGAAATGAACAAGTTCCACTGCAGGGGTAGGCTGGGAAGGCCCTGGTGGAGCTGCATCATGAGCTCTGAACCACAGGTAACCGGAGAACCTTAATACTTAATACTTCTTATTAAGAATAAACTTGTAACACACAGAGATATGTTTATGTAGGCCAGGTATATCTTAAAATGGTTCACTTAGAATTCAGGAGGACTTATGCTCTAGTATGTGTGTTTAACTTTGTTGCCTGAACCTTGGACTTAGGACAAGATATTCCACATTTGAAAAATAAATATGCCTTCCATCTTGCCCTGAATATTTTACTGCTCAAGCACACTTACAATTAGGAAGTTTGCTCTAATATTTGAACTGAAATCTCTTTCTGTGGATTCTACTCAATGCTATTTGTTCTTTCATCAGCAAATAGAATAAAATAATTGCTCTTGTTTTTTCCCCCTCACAGTCTTTTGATATTTCAAAACTGGCAACAGTCACTTGACACAACCCAATCATCTTTAGACCAAGCCAATCATGAAAATAAATATCACAGTGATAATAGTCTGCCCCCCTGCTCTGGTCAGATATCATTAATTTTGCTGCAATCTGTGCAGCTGTTCATTTTCCTGAGTTCCATTGTAAGACTTGTTATCTTCAGCAATGTTTGCAGTCTTCCCCAGTTTTGTATCATCTGCACATCTGGTAAGTGTACTGTTCTCCTTCCTATCCTTTATAAAGATGTTAAGCATCACATACAGCTTTTAGCCATGCAGTTTGTACAACCTTGGCTAGTTTGATCAACGGTTGAAAACACGGATAGTATGGATGTACTCTTTTGATTCTGTGTTGATTTTACTGTATTGCACATATTTTTGCAAAACTGCTGGTATTTGGTAGCTAAACCAGGGTGTTGGCATGGAATGCTCAGTTGCTCATGGAATTAAACTGTTTGTTTCTATGAGGAATGGAAATCCTTCTGTTCAGTTGAGGGTACACACCACTCAATGAAGCATAGCCTGAAGCTAAGGGACTGAGTGCACAAGAGGCTGGGAACTTGAAGGAAGCATGCAGCCAGGTTGTGGTCTAAGAAGAAGGGACATGAAAGAATGGAAGGGGAGGAATTTTTTATTTATTTATTAAAACATTTCTGTGCCGCCCCTTGCCGAGGCCGAAGGGAATGAGACATAAGGCAAAGGGCAGAGGGAACAAGGAAGTTTTAGAAGGGCTGCATGCTATAAGGGGAATGAGCAAGCATGCTAAGGCTAGGTAAGGGCATTCAGCAAAGTTGCATTGACTGAAAAACAAGAACTGGAAGGATCAGTGTGTGGTGGAGAAATGGATTTGGGAGAAAAAGGAAGAAGCAAAGAGGGAAAAGGGCTGGGGCAAAGAAAGCATTGGCTCCTAGAGGGAAAAGAGGCTGTGCGTTATTGGTGAGAGAGTTTTGGAAGCTTGGTGATCATAAGCATTGGAGGACTTTTGGATGAAATACATGCACAAACATGGAAGTGGGAAGGGGATCCCATTTCAGCCACACTGAAGGTCTGGAAGGAGGTGCTTCCCAGAGATCATCATTGTCAGGGTCAATGTCATCCTCTTCCTCTTCCTTTTTCCTTTTGCAAATAATCCAGGATGGCTCACATGGTCTTAGGTTAGGATGGCACACAGTTCAGATTTAAACTGATGTAATGATGACCACCAGTTTGGACAGCTTTGAACATGATTGGACTTAAACCTTGGTAGAGAAGACTATCAACGGCTGCTGGTCCTTACAGCTGTAGCAGGAGCAGAGGTGGTGTCCCCGTGTACAGCACTTGCTGGGGAACATGGACAGGAAGGTGTTGTTACACTCACATCCTGTTTGTGGGATCCTGTTTTTAGCTGATGGCCACTGTGTGAACAAAATGCCAGACTAGCTGGACCCCTGGTCTGATCCAGCAGGGCTCTTCTTAGGCACTTAGGAGAGACAGTGAATGGCCCAGAGTCACTCTATCACATGGAGTCAGCCCATGTCCATACGACTTGTGTGTATGGAGGTTCTCTTTATTTATACCTTCAGCTGAAAAGGTGGAGGTTGGTGGCTGAGAACAGCAAACACATTCTCTTCTCTTCTCTCTGGGTATGCCAAACATGTGAAAAGAGCTACACCTTTAGCTGAATGTATGAAAGCGGGAGCAGGGACAGTGGGCTTGATGTCAGTTTCCACATGCATGCATTCACTAAATGTGTGGAAATAATTTTGGTCAGGCAGCCAGGATGGCATTGCATTGCTTGCTCTAGACTGTAGCTTGGGAATTCTGCCTCTGACAGCTTCTGTCGCCAGTGTTGCATTGTGCTCTGGCAATTCTCAAGCACAATGGGGTCTCAAAAGCAGGAGAGCTATGGGGCTGAATTTCCCATATCAGCCAGCTCTTCGGCTGTAGGATGTGAGCTCAATTTTTGGTGAATCAAAACACCATCATCATAATAAAAGAGAGATTTTTCTGTCATTTCATTTTTTGTTTTTAAGAAAAACAGGAAAAATAATGAACTTTAATACTGCTCTACGAATGACAAATTGGATCTGCTGTGCCTCAGAAGATTCCATTAATGTTTGGCATTGGAAATGCTTTGTGAATATCATCCACTGTTATATTTACTGGACATAGCAGTGAAAAGAACAAGAACATCTGTTCTTTTCCCAAACTGATTTGCTTTATTTTCAGCCCATTTGATTTATTAGTCTGTTTTTGTTTATTTTTGGTCGTTTCATGCTCTGATTATCCAACTCATGTGAATGTGCTATGCTCATTGTCAGTCCATTAATAGAAATCCATCTTTGACATATATGGGTTTAATGGACAAAATGGTTCACGGAGTATATACACCATTTGCAACAGTTCCATCTATGCTAGAGTTATTTATCACCCACAAGTGTTCTTTTCCTGTCATAAAGACGATCTTTACCCACAGTCTCTTCATTCCTCTTGAGAAGAAAAAGCCAACGTGTGTTAGGTGGAGTATGTAATAGGTCTTGAAAGATTGGTCTTTAGTCACCATAAGTTTTAGAACTTTTCCATGGCCAATGCCACATGGATTCTATTGCAACTTAGCAAGAAAAAACAAAATACTTTTATTATGTGAGAAAAATATGTAAATCTACTTTAATAACTCTGTTTCACTGACGTATTATCATGATTCATTACAATTAGTATGTACAGTTTTGTTGCATTAGTTTATTTATTTATTTAGGAAGCTTCTATGCCGCCCCATTCGCCAAAGCCTCGGGGTGGCTCACAACAATAAATAACAACAGAATAACAATATAAAAACAATATAATATAATTGGAGATGTCCTGGCCATTTGTGTTAGTCTCTAGTAGAAACCGATATTATGTTCATGTCTATATCCTCAGTTGTCCAAAAGCAGAGAGAAATCTCTATTAAGCTTTTTATGTTCAGTACTCCTTTTGACCCCAGTCATTTTAGTATTCTGTAACTTATATTTATTTATTTTATATATGTGGTAGGGAAGGTGATTTTTTTTCTAGAAGTCTGGAGGCTTACTCTTGGCTGTGCAATGATACTTACTGTTCACTTTATAAAATGCATTTTTAGCATGGTCACTGAAGTTGACAGCTGCTGCTGCAACTCCCTCACCATTTTTCTTGGGTTCAGGCATAGCAGGTGTGGCAGGCCACCACTGTTTCCTGGGACTTCTAAGAGCTTCTGTCACACCTGGAGTAGAAGGAGCCACTGAGCTGCGATGGTGAGGGATGCTGGGACCACCACTGCCCGGCTGAGGCCTTAGGTGGGCAGCTGGGGACCAAACTTATCTTCAGTGATGGCAGGGATGGGTCTGATTAGGATGTGACTTGGCTGTGTAGACCCCAAGGAGAAACAGGCACTGTTTAGGCTTTATGGCTCTTGTATACCTATAGTAGCAATGATGACTCATTTTCAGGAACTTTATATAGCTACAGTCTGCTTGTTTTCTCCCAGATGTTTTTTTAATCTAGTATTAGTGAGGGCTCCTATATGGGGCTGGCTGCAGCCAAAGCTTACAGCTTTAGGTGCCAGGGCAGGTCAGGGCTTATCTTTCAGGTCCATGATCTGGCAGAGCTCAGACATTCCGCCATCCCAGTTCCAGAAGATGGCTTTTTCATTGTATGCTTGCATGTGGGACTCTTTTCTCTGGATGTGTGCAGACATGTCCACCTCCAGAGTTTGTCAGTGGAGTTTGCACAAGTGTAACCAAGGTATCATAATGGTCCAGGGATAGGCTATGAGCATATACAATTTAGCTAAGTAGAATATGCACTTTTCTTCTAGGAGGGGTTCTGTTACCTGCAGGTTTGGGTAGCCATTCAACAAATTAAACTTTTGTCAATATTGTAGAAGAATCTGCACTTGCTGAATTCCACTGGTCAGTTGAAGGTGGAGAGCCCCTGTCAGGAAAAAGGTGGCACCTATGAAGGCCAATTCCTTCCAGTGACACAGAACATGGAAGCAGCAAGGAAAGAGAGAAAGCAAAATAAGGTCAGGCTAATTTCAGAACCTTTGTCAGGCTGAGTATTTTTATAGATAACCAAAAACCAGGATGAATGCAGTGTTCAAAGGAAGTGGATATTTTTTCAGATTAGTTCATGCAAAATGTTTTATAACACATTCTGCAGATCAATTATGTAAAAAGAAAAGATGTTAGCAGCTTGAACTTGCCTTTGATATCTTCCAGGCTCAGCCAAATAAGTATCTGTATCTACATTTCCATCTTGGGTTCTTATAGTGATCTGTATAAGATGACCAATTACATTTTCTTTCCTTTGACTCGTTTCCAGTGTGCGTTTGAAGTGATGGTCTTTTGAAAAACATTTCTGCATATGCAAAGCTCTTGACCAATTTATCTTCCTATCATCTGTTCCTCTCCTCATGCATCTGTCTGGCTCCTGTAGCTTTCACTTCTTCCACAGGCAAATCTGTTTATATTGATAACAGTTTTATCCCATCCAGTTTGACACAATATTGGAAAGGAGATTATTTGCTGTGCCAAGCTCTGCAATCAGAATGTAGAAAACATTCACGCTGGTTTCTTGGGGCTACTCATGTAAATAACTGCTCACTGGGCTGTTTAGCTATGCAACAGGAATGAAGACTAGTTCCTCTTTATTATGATTACAATGGGGAACTATGGGGACCCTGTGCCTCTGTTGTGGGTGTTGCATAAGAGGGAGCCCTGGCCACTGCACCAGTGAGCTCGTCCTTTCTAGAGCAACCCCAGATGCAATCCAGAATGCTTGTTTTGGGAGCAGGACAGAGCTTTCTTCTGGTGACCTACTCCATTCTGGAAGTGAGTGTTTCACCTGAAGGTGGAACCTCTTGGCGCATGAACAGCCGTGGCTACTGGCCTCGACCACTGGGCTCCAGGTTGTGGGGGTCTTTGATCAAGATGTCCTCAGGAGATCCCTCCCCAGAGTGTGCCCAGATTCTCTTTGCTGCTGTCCTCACCCAGTGCCCATTATGTTGTCTTTTCCCTTTTGGACTGATCTGTC
Organism: Varanus komodoensis; assembly: GCF_004798865.1. Taxonomy (NCBI): domain Eukaryota; kingdom Metazoa; phylum Chordata; class Lepidosauria; order Squamata; family Varanidae; genus Varanus; species Varanus komodoensis. The sequence continues at coordinate 14,569,583 of NW_025336346.1, forward strand.
CAGAAGGAGAGTGTAAGGCAAATGAAGCATATCCACACTTTTGTCACTGCTTGGGTGCTCAGTAGATAGGAGAAGAAGCAGTGACAGCAAGAACACATGAATGGTTGATTTTAGGCACTTCCAGGGCTGTGGGCCTTGGCCAGTACCCAGTGATGCCTAACTAGGATGGGACTTCCAGAAACATGAACCCTGCATCAAAAATAGGTACCCCTGTGCCGTTGCCCTCCATTTCTCCATCTCTGACAGCGACCACCAATGATATGGCACAGGGAAGCACACCTGAATGAGGGAAGAAGGCTGCCCTTTTCAGAGGATGTAGCATCTCATTCTGTTTCAAGACAGGCCGATCAGTGTTCAAACTATTAACACACAAATTGGCAGGTGCAGTGAGAAGTTCCTGCCCAGTTGTAGAAGCTCACAGGGTTGATTTTCCCCTAGTCTACAAAGCTCTTGCTCTATGCACTTTCTGTACAAGTCACAGGAATTTTATTTACATCTCACTGCCTAAATGTGGAAGCTTGCATGAAGTAGTTTTGCCAAGCACAGCTGAACACACACCAATACCCATAGTGATTTCTCTGACATTTCAGGCATCCCATAGTTGGCTGCTCTTTCCTGCAAAACGGTGGGTTGCAATTAAGGACCACTTTGCCTGTCACATGGAACTGATGATAAAAATATGTGAGTGTGTTTGTATGAGTGGAGGGAACAAAGGGATTGCCCAGTTACCCAACTGGGCTGCAGGACACATTATAGGTGCAGAAATAAGAGATGCACCCTTTGTTGGCATCCTTGTTTCAAGCTCTAAACGTGAAACTTTAGCCGAAGCAGAAGACTCTGGGTTTGGTACTGAGGTTTACCAGGAAGACAGCCTGCAGGATCAGAGGTTGGAGTCACTACAAGGGAAAGGAGAGGGACAAAAATGTAAACAAGAATCAGAGAAAACCTCTGCAACCATCTTACAAAGTGGTATCTAAACCTATGTTACTTAGGTCCCTAGGACTGGGCCAAATCTAGGACCCAAGAGCTGACAAACCCCAAAGCAAGTTGGCTCAGGTTGGCAAACATAAAAGGACATCCCCACACCTCCCATCGTTATGACCAGACCCCTGGCAACTCAAAGAAGATTTCCCGGGCCCATCGCTTGTCTACTCCTGCAGCTTTGGTATGACTGGATGTTTTTCGCCTAGCATCTCCTCTTCAGGTTATGTACAAGCATGACTATCATTTTTTTTCAAATTTTCTTTTTCAAACTTTCACAGGCTTCCCTAGCTCTTTCTTCTTTATTGTATGCCACAATATCCCAGTTTTTCTTCTTTAACATTCCCATGAGTTTGCTAAAAATGCAAAGCTTGATGGCTTTTTGTATTTCGTTAAGTATGTAAGTTTAGTGTAGCCATGCATTTTAAGACAAAAATGTATTAATTATTGTTGAATGCTTTGTCGTATGTCAGTGCTGAGGAGTTTTAGTTCTGCATTTTCTAATTTTGGTCACAGGATGGCAGCATAAGTAAAACACTCAAAGAGTAGCCTTGCATCTTTGTTGACATGTCTGGAGATTTTTTGTAGTGATAGTTTATTGTTCTTTGAGAGTTCTGTGATGAGAGAAAATAGCACATCATAAATACTGTTGGCTCTTAAATTCCCAAGAGATTTAAACTGGTTAAGTACTTTAGAAAGAGGAAGTATTGATAGGACAGATAACACACCTCCAATGTTAAGATACCAATAATCTTGCTGGTTTTAGATGCTTCTGGAGTTTTGCTGTCAAAGACTTGTAATTTACTACAGTGCTGGTACCTCCAATGTAAGAGAATCCATTGGGAGCGTCTGCATAAGTTGTATTGAAAACCACAGGAGTTGTAAAGAGGCAGTGCTTTCTCATTAATTTCCGAGGCTTGCCCAGGAGAAGCGCCTAATGGCTCGTTCACTCAAATTGTAGAGTTGTCCATTTTGATTATAGAGTGAATTATTCCGAAATCCGCAGGCATGAGTCATTTGATTCCATTTTTTGTATTTCTATATCGCCCAATAGCCAAAGCTCTCTGGACAGTTTGCAAAGATTAAAAACCTTAAAAACACATGATACATAGGAGAAAAACATGTATATGTGAATATATAATCAGACAGCACACACAGAGACACACCTTTATCTGTGCAATGCATGTAGATGCATTATCTTTTCCCTAAAAACTTTACAATTATGTTCCAGTGATAAAAAAGGGTGGCACAAGAAGGCAAATAATACAAAGAGAGCTTGTACAGAGCAAGAAAATATGTTTCCAAACCTCACCCCTCCCAGTAGTGTTTCAAATAAAATCTTCAGCGGCAGGAGTTCTAATCTCCATTTCGTTTAATCAATAGAGTTTCCTTGAGACCTTTTCTCTAGAAGGTCCTCATTTTCTCTTCTCACTTCTCTCTTCTCTTTCCTGCTCCATACATTTAATTTTAAAACACATGTTCAGTGTTGACACTTGGGTGCAATGGTGGAGGCAGTGCCAACTCTAGAACAGAGAAAGGCACACCCTTACTCTGCTCCCCTGGCCCTCCCCATAGTCTACAAGGAGCAGTGGGCAAGGAACAGATGCATTTGCCCAGGCCATAATTACTTCCATGGACTGTGCATGCTATAAAATATTTATTTATTTAGCAAACTTATATGCCTCCCCATTCGCATAAGCCTCGGGGTGGCTTACAAACATAAATAAATAAATATCATCAATACAATAATATAAAATTGGAGACATCCTGGCCAAAGTTGTTAAAATCAATAAATAAAATCAACAATTAAAATGACATTTAAATAAAAAGGTCTTGGCCTGGCGCTGAAAAGCAAATAACGGCGCCAGGCGGATCTCTCTGGGGAGCGCATTCCATAGGTTGGGCGTCACCGCAGAGAAAGCCCTCCTCCGGGTACTCACCCTCCTAATGTCCTTCACGGAGGGCTCCCGGAGAAGGGCCTCTGCCACCGATAAAATATGCCATGCAACGAGATTAGTACATGCAAACCTTGATAAATTCTGACTGATTGGATACCTATTTCCCCATCCAATCCACAACCTTAAAATGGACAGTTCTTGCATTTGTTTCCATTTGTTTTGCACGAGGTACTCTGCTTGTCCACTTTTAAGATGAAACCCATGCCAGAAGGAGGCTGCAGTTACTGATGTAAGTTGCATAACTTTGTAATCTTGTGTAAGGACTAGTTACTGTTTGTTTTTGATTTTAATGCAACCTCTAATTCTCTAGCTTCTTTTATCTTGAATCCTTAATACAAGATTTGAATGAGAAGCTTGGAATTGCTTCTCTTCCCCACAGTTGACTTCTCTGTCTGATGTTACTGAGTTATTGAAGGAGAGCTGACTCAGGTCTGTCTCTTCCACACACATTTAAATTTCCATGCATTTAGTTTAACATGTGGATGTTGGTGGTGCTACTTCTGTGTAAGCAAGATGCTCAGTACCTGCTGATCCTTGCCTAGTAGGTCTGATTTAATAGAATCCAGACAGTTGAGCCTAGAATGATAATCTTAAAAATCAGATTGGTTCGTATGGAGAAAATTAAGCGTCAAATGTGTATTACCTGAGGCTGGGACAAATATACCCGCTTCTTTCATGGAAGCCTGCAAAGAAGTGTGGGGGATGTTCTCGCCCTGAAGAACATCCCCTTGTTCCCCTGGGCATTCTGCTTCACGTTAGAAGTGAACACGGTTGGGCTGCTGAAGCTTGTTTTCCCCTGTAACAGAGATGGAGAAAAAACAAAACAAAAAGGAAACAGTGTTGGCCATAGAATCGTTAATGATAAGCCTTAAGTTGCCAAGAATTTTCTGACTCACCCGACAGTTATAAAAATTGCTGGGCCAAATGCTTCAGCACTTGTGTTACTTCATTTGCCCCCATTCGTTCCATGTTGTCCTTGCTTTGCCTCCATAAATATCCATGGGTATCTATTTCCAAGGTGAAAACAGCATATTCTATCACTTGAATTAGTGCTGTGAACGCATGGCAGGATGGAGAATACTTTTGCTCTTCCTGTGGCTGTGATCACTTTATAATTTCCTTGGGAGAAGAACAGTGTTCAATCTTGATGGAGAGCACTCTGGTTCCCTGCCACTGCAAGCTGATAATATAAAAGGGAACCAGTGTGATAAGAAAGTATCTGAGCAAAGCATTAGTGAATTTCCAGCTCTAGACACCTTCTTTTCACTATACAAGCACAAGCATTCTATCCATTTCTGTAGGAAAAAAATGTTTCTGAGATGCAAACCAGTTTTCCCTTTGCTGTCTGTGAATACTTGCGTCAGTCTACCAGGAAGGTGGAAATACCTCCATAAATAAATGGACAGGTACTAGCCACCTTTCCTTTGCTCACATCTCTCGCTTTTCTCTTGCAACACTGTGAAAATGCTGATCACTGGGAGTCAAGGCTGACTGATTGGGTACTTTCTGAAGAAAGCGCAGAGGATTCAATTTGTGGCCCCAAATGCTGTGCCATGGCATGCATCCCTCTGTTTCAACTGTGATATGTGTTTGGGGGTGTTTTTCTCAGCTCTTCATTTTGCTGGCACATCAAACATATGCCGCTTTCATCAGCTGCCAAATACCTGAAGGTCACACCAACAGCTAAAACTATGGAGCACTCTGAAGACTTATTCAAGTCATTAACTCCCATTCCCTCTCAGTGTGTGGCCCTTAGTTACTAATGTTCTGCTCAGCTTTCAGATAGATCAGAATTGTGTTATTGTTTGATACTACACCATGTAGCTTTGCTGGAATTTAGAGATAAATTTAATCATCAAAGTAGAAGTGTTTCTGTGTAAAGGAAAATATGATTTGTATTTCTTTTAATGTTTCATTTTACACATTTTTCAAAAATTGTGTTTTTCTAAGTGGTCTTTTTTAACAAAGTAAAACAATTGACCACCATGATACTCATGTTAGGTAAGATTCTGAGTATATAAGTCCATGCTAAATCCAAATTGATGATTTTAGCTCAGGTCTGCTCACCTGAATCAGCCTTTGATTCAGTCTTTGGGGACAGGACTATTGGCATAGCTAGTCTGTGCAGACTTGGGGAAGTGGTTTTATAGGACTTTGCTCAGATAGGAAATAGGTTACCAGAAGCCAGTTCGTGAAAATACTTGTTGGCTAAGGCTAGGGCCAAGTTCATGTTTATGAGTTATTACACCCTGCTCTGAGCATTGGAGAGCAATGGTGAAGCCAAGCACTGAACCTGAATGAGAAACCTTCTTGCAAGCCAAAACGACTTTGTCTCTGTGGTAGGTGTGTGTTTGCTTTTTCAGGATATTTTGGTGTATTTCTCTCACATCCCAGAGCAGTTGCAAGGGGATTTTCCAAACACAGTAAACAATAAAAGAGAGAAAGCAATAATAATTCAACAGCAGTATTTAAAAATACGTACAAATCAACAGATATTAAAAGTAACATCTGTGCTGTAATAGCAGGAATGCAAGAAGTGCAGCTCACCATGCTGTTTCTGGAAGCATGCCAGACCCCCCCCCCCCCCCGCCCCCAGCCTGCATCTGGGGCTGCCAAAAGAATCCCAGTGGCACTGCCTGGGGGAGTCCCTGCTGCATTTTCTCTCCCTCAGCTGGCACTAGCTAGAAAGACCTTTCCCTTACTAGAAAGAGAAATCCTTGCGTGTCTGTGTTCAAGTGAGAGCACGTGTGTGTGTGTGTGTAGCCCTTGGACCAAAAATGTTCCATACTTCAATTCTATAGATTTCTAAAAGGTTTGCAAATGGTTTTGGAAAGTCTGGTTCTGATATTATGGAAAACAGGCCATAAAGATGATACAGTTGGTAAATCATCATGCATGTAAGCAGCATGTGGATGTATTTAGAGTCATGTACATGATTTAAAATATCTATTCATCTCTTTTATAAAAGAGAGAAAATAAGTTTGTAAGTGGAACAGAAGTCATATATTATGCTTGAAAAATAAGCATACTTTATGCAAGTTGAGTGCTGAATAAAAAGGTGTTCAAATCAAATGTCTTACATCTTATCACTTAGCAACATTAACACAATTATTATCCTTCCACAGTGAGTTGCCATACATACAATTTCTGTTTTCTCCTTTATGTTTTCGTATCCCGTCTGCACGTACAACTAGCTTTTGTTCCTCCTGAAAGCAAATAACTACTTTCTTCCCACAGGAAGCTTATTTTTGTGTTGTAGTTTTATGCAATAAAATACAATTTCTTCATTAAAGTGTCTGCAAAGAAAGAGAGCAGAAGAAAGTTTTTATTTACTTTGCAACAGCATTAAAGAAAAAGCTTTCTAGTTACAGCTTATCTGCCAGAGAACCTCATCGGCTTGTATGTAGAATGTAGAGGCCATTCTGTGGCTGTGCAATACATGATGGCGTTGAAGAGCATATGGAATGACCGATGGACCTTCAGCCCGCTAAGTAATTTTAAGCAATATGGACAACCCTCCTGTGCTCTTTGAGCCAAACTGCCAATCTCGGGTGATTCTAATTCCTCTGCCTTGTCTACAAAAGCTGACAAGACAGAAGTAAGCACTGCCATTACCAGGTTGTCTAATGAAATACTGTTAACAGAAGAGGAGCTGGAAAGCTGGCATACTAATAAAATCAGAGAGAATGATGACTGAGGAGAAAAAAGAAGGTGTGTACGAATCTTTCCTAACAATGACATGATCCTATTTATGTTTAGTTAGAAGCAAAGTTTACTAAGTTGGTTTGCATGATATCAAATGAAAAATAAGTCACAGTGGGATGTTTTCCTTGTCCACAAGCATAGGTGCCTAGGGTAGTTTCCAAACCACTTTGAAATCCATGGCTTGTTCTAGGGTTTCATGGTGGTTTGTAAACTGCCCAAAACCACACACTCATGCTGAGTTCAGATGTCATGACCACCTATATCCATTGAGGGTCATTATGCTAATAAGGTGCCTTGTGACCCACACATGCAGGCAGGGAAAATAGCTACTAGGTGTGCATCTGGTTATTGATTGAACCTGATCATTGAGTTCTTTGGTGCTTCTGCCAAAATAAAGGTGTGTGCAGAGAAGGGACAGCATGCTTTCACAAAGCTGTGACATCTCGTTGAAAGAGTTGTTGCTTTTAATAGCAAGCATTCGAGCTCGCTAGTGTTGAATCTGGTTTTTATTTCATTATTGGAGGCAAAGTCTTCTCAATATGGCTTACAAGTAAAAACAAACATAAAATACTGTTAATTATAGACAGCAGTATAAGATATTTGAAAGAACAGCAACAGTAGATGCTTCCACTTATAAAATAAAATTAGGCCCCCATTCATTTAAAAGCAGAACATTAAGGCCAATTGAAAAACAAGGAGAGTGCCACACACAGGTCCCTTGTAGGCCATTCCACAAGGATGGGCCCACCAGAGAAAGGCCCTGTCTCTTCTTCCCTCAAACCACATGCATCTTTCCATTGAAGGGGTCACCTGGTAGTTTCATGTAAGTTCAAGCCAGTGTATAAATTGTTTTGCTCCAGAGACCTGAAAACATACAGGCAACCAGTTTTGCTCTGATTGCCTTGCCTCTGCAGGCAGCCAGGTAGCTGCATTCCATACAGCTGAAGCTTTTGAATTGCCTTTAAAGGCAGCCACATGCCAGTCATGCTACAGTGGCCTACTGCAGTCTGCTCTGGATATAGACGGTGCGTGTATAACTGAAGCAAGGGCTGCTTTCTCTAGATAGGCATGCAGCCAACAAATCCACTGAAGCTGATAAAAGGCACTCCTGGTCCACGATGCCTGTGGTCTCATTGTACTGGCTTTTTGAATTCTGACCCAGGCCTATTGAATTATGCGTCACCTTAAAGGACTTCAGAATCCATGTGATGTTTTGATTGGCTTGTTTTATTGCAATGAGATCTGATGTTCAATAATGGCAACTGCTTCACTTTTTAGAAGCTGATAACAGAAAATGCTGGAAAATGGCCTACTGGCTTGGATGGGAGAGGAAGTTGACTCTGTTGTGTCCCTTTGTGCTTGATCTTAGGCTCTTGTACATTCTGCTGTTGCTTTTTAATTTTAATTGCATCCCCATAGCTCATAATGAAGTATTGCTGCAATGTTCTTTGTCTGGCTGTCTCTATCTGGGGTGGGGCGCAGGGGCGGGTGCCGGCTTAACTCGCCAGTCGCAGCCTGGGGCTGGCGGCCGAAGGGCGGTTGCCACCGTTTGTGGCTGTTCGTGGCCGTGTGGGGGCTGGGCTGGTGAGAGACTTGGTCGGTGGGTGGAATTTTATATCGGGGGTAGACGGGGAGTTTTATACTGTTTTAATATTTTTATTGTATTTTAATTTGTTTTATTGAGTCGTTCCTGGCCATGTCGGCTGTTGGGTTACCTGGGGAGCGCGTGGGCGCTGCCATTAGGGTGGTTGTGGGCAATGGACGTTACAGTGGTGGGGGTTTAACGTGTCCATGTAGAAGAAGGAGGGAAAGATGGTTGACACCTGTTCCTCCTTCTGGTTTTACCCCCAGTCAGAGGGTTTCAGGTAGTCTTGTCAACTGCCCCCCGGGCCTGACGGTGCTGCTGCTTAATGCCAGGTCGGTCCACAATAAATCGTCCCTCATCCACGACCTGATTGTGGATGAGGGGGCTGACCTGGCTTGCATAACAGAGACCTGGGCGGGAGAGTGGGGGGATGTCACCCTCTCTCAAATGTGCCCGCTCGGGTATCTAGTTCAGCACCATCCATGCCTGGAGGGGAAGGGAGGGGGGTTGCTTTGGTTTATCGAGCCTCCATTTCCCTCATGGGGCTTCCAGTCCCTTCGAGGCCGGGGCTAGAGTGCCTCTACTTGGTGTTGGGCGACCGAGACAGATTGAGGATTCTGTTGGTGTACCGTGCACCCTTTTGCCCAACAGACTTCCTGCCTGAGCTGACGGAAATTGTCTCGGACCTGGTGTTGAGGACTCCCAGGATGTTGGTCCTGGGGGACTTCAATCTCCACGCCGAGACTGGTCTGACCGGGGCGGCTCAGGACTTCATGGCCTCCATGACGGTCATGGGGCTGTCTCAACATGTTACAAGCCCGACCCATGAACGTGGACACACTCTGGACCTGGTTTTCTCGACGGGGCAGGAAGAGGGTGGTCTGAGGATGAGGAATTTGTGTTTGACACCCCTGTCATGGTCAGATCACTTCCTTGTGAGGTTTGTGCTTGAGAGTTGCCTTTCCCTCTGTAAGAGTGCGGACCTGATTGTGTGGGTCCGTCCCTGGAGCTGGATGGTTCCGGATAGATTCCTGAAGGCCCTGGGGGAGTTTCTGGCTGATAAGACTGGTGCTCCTGTTGAGGATCTGGTCGAGCTATGGAATGGGGAAATGACCAGGGCTATTAACACGATCGCTCCTAAGCATCCACTGGGCAGAGCCCACTCTTCCCCTTAGTATACACCTGAATTGCGGGCGATGAAGCGGGTTGGGAGACGTCTAGAGCATAGGTGGAGAAAATCATGGGATGAATCTGACCGAACACATTTAGGAGCCCATTATCGGGCCTATGCTGTGGTGGTGAGGGCGATGAGGAAGAAATTCTTCTCCACGTCCATTGCCTCCTCACAATGCCGTCCGGCGGAACTTTCTCAGGTGGTACAAGGGCTGGTTCATCCTGGCCCTAAGAAAGATCTCGTGCCACCCTCGAAGGCCCGCTGTGATGACTTTGCCAAACATTTTAGGGAGAAAATTGCTCAGATTCGTCATGAGCTGGACTCCACTAGCAACTCAGAGGCTTCTGGGGAGATACCAATGTCGCCGTCTGGTCCAAAATGGATGGATGAGTTTCAGTTATTGTGGCCTGATGATGTGGACAAGGTGCTTGGACGAGTACGTCCTACCACTTGCCTGTTGGATCCTTGCCCATCTTGGCTAATTAACAATGCCAAGCATGGGACAGGGACCTGGATCTTGGAAGTGGTTAACGCCTCTCTGAGGGATGGCCAGGTACCTGCCCCTTTAAAGGAGGTGGTAGTCCGACCGGTCCTGAAGAAGGCGTCACTGGATCCAGAGATGGCCACTAATTATAGACCATTAGCCAACATCCCGTCTTTGGGCAAGGTGTTGGAGCGGGTGGTGGCGGGACAACTCCAAGCACTCTTGGATGAAGCTGATTATCTGGACCCATTTCAGTCCGGCTTCAGACCCGGGTACGGTACTGAATCTGCCTTGGTCACCCTGTACGATGACCTGTGCAGGGAGAAAGACAGGGGGAGTGCGTTCCTGTTGGTTCTTCTGGACCTCTCAGTGGCTTTTGATACCATCAACCATGGTATCCTTCTGGATAGGCTAGCGGGATTGGGAGTTGGAGGTACTGCTTTGTAGTGGTTCCGCTTCTATCTCAATGGCCGATTCCAGAAGGTGATGCTGGAGGGCTATGGCTCTGCACCATGGCAGCTATGCCATGGAGTACTGCAGGGATCCATTTTGTCCCCTTTGCTGTTTAACATCTACATGAAACCGCTGGGAGAGGTCATTAGGAGGTGTGGGCTGTGTAATCAGTACGCTACCCAGCTCTACCAGTCCAGGTGAGGCAGTGGCTGTACTAAACTGGTAGCCTGGTCGAGGTAATGGGCTGGATGAGGGCCAATAAACTGAAGCTCAATCCAGACAAGACGGAGGTCCTGTTGGTTGGTGGATCAGGCTTCGGGGAAGGGGACCTTGACCTAGTCCTGAATGGGGTTGCACTCCCTCTTAGGGACAAGGTCCGCAGCTTGGGAGTGCTCCTCAACTTAGAGCTTTCCCTGGAAGCTCAGGTGACAGCGGTAGCGAGGAGCACTTTCTTTCAGCTTTGGCTGGTCCATCAGCTGCGTCCCTACCTGGAGAACGACTGCCTGGTGACAGTGACACATGTGTTGGTGATTTCCCGACTTTACTTCTGTAATGCGCTCTACATGGGGCTGCCCTTGAAGATGGTCCGGATACTTCAATTGGTTCAAAATAGAGCTGCCAGGCTGCTGACGGGGACTGGGCGTTATGTTCACATGACTCCAGTTCTCCGTCAGCTTCACTGGCTCCGCATCGGAGTCCGAACCCAATTCAAGGTGTTGGTTATAACCTATAAAGCCCTTAACGGCTTGGGACCTGGTTACCTAAAGAAGAGCATATGTCCGTATGTGCCCTCCCTCCCCTTGAGATCAGCAGGAGAGGCCCTTCTCCGGGAACCCTCCGTGAAGGATATTAGGGGGGTAAATACTCGGAGGAGGGCTTTCTCTGTGGTGACGCCCAATCTATAGAATGCGCTCCCCAGAGAGGTCCACCTGGCGCCGTCATTATTTGTTTTTCAGTGCCAGGCGAAGACCTTTTTATTTAAATGTTATTTTAATTGCTAATATTATTTATTTATTTTACATCTTTGGCCAGGACGTCTCCAATTATATTGCTTTTATATTGTTATTATTTATTTATTGTTGTGAGCTGCCCCGAGGCTTCGGCGAATGGGGCAGCATAGAAGCTTTCTAAACAAACAAATAAAATAAATAAATATTTTGATGGGTAAAATATGTAAATATTGCAAAAGCATTACCATTCCACTTAAAGGGGAAAGTGGTGGCAGCAGCTTTGATACAGGGGAATTAGAAGGAGATGCTATCTGAGCATCCATTGAATTTTCAAGTTGGAGATTGTGTTTGGGATTAGAGTTTTGTCTAGGAATAGAATCTGAGCTGTTGAATCATGTAGGACAAGTGGCTGAGTAGTTCACAATGCATGGACATTCTAGAGTTTTGTGTACATTCCAAGATTATTGGCCCATCTAGCAACTTGCCTTCTTACATTGTACGAGATCAAAAATGTAGGTTGGCTTTGGCTGGAAGAGAACTTTGCTTCAGATGCATAACTCAAATCCTTTTTGGGGGGGTCTTATATTTCCTACAGTGGCATGTGATTTAGCTTCAAGAGTTTGAAACGGGCCCACTTTTGTAATGCAAGCAAGGATGGAAACATTAAAGGATTCTTTGAATTGATAGCCTCCCTTTCGCCATCTAGTAGACAGATGCATTTCATGTGGAAGCAAATGGTAATGCTGTGCATAAGTGAATTTGGTCCTGGACATTTTTTATTGTCACGTTATTTCAAAGTGCATGCCCAAGGTTGAAAAAGTCACTGCTTTGTTTGGAGTGTGTCCAGTGGCCCTGAAGACCATTGGCAGTCTTCTTCCATCATGTTCATTCATCCATATATCCTACTAAGGATGACAGGACAAATTATAATGCTCCACACAGGATACCATTAATCTTAAGCAAGTAACTTATTGCCAGTTATTAGCTGTTCACCTTGAAAGCCTGCGAATACAAAGGAAAATTATCCTAATGTTCTCTTCTGAAGATTAATTGAAAATGCAGAAGGTAAATTCGCAGGGTCATTAACCTGAAGATGGGGATATGGCCTTTTCTGAAAGTTTGGGTTCAATGTTACTTACACTTGATGACTTGAGTTTTAAAAAAATATAACAATGATCTTAAGGGTTACTGTGTCTCTTTGACTTACATCCTTTGCTTTGACTTGTCAGATTTGCGGTATTGAGACAACGGGCTGGATCTAGAGTTTGTAATGGGGCTGGTGGAAGTGTACTTCTCTGCCCTCTGTTCCTCACAGCAGGCCCAAACACAAAACAAAACAAAACAAAACAAAACGCCTACCTACCCACAGTGCAAGGGGACTTTGCAGAATAGAACAGCTGTGGTGCAGAGGACTGGAGGGGTGGGGGGGGGTCCCTGAAAATTCTGCAGATGCACTTTCTATGCACAGACCCTCTGTGTAGCATTTTGGGAGGGCTTTCATGAGGAAGAAAGTACTAAGATGAGGAACTAAGGCCAAAAAACTATAATTGGTCACAGGTTGGATGGCTGGAAGCTGCTTATTGCCAGAATGCCAATAAAAATAAAAAGGCTGTGTTTGCTTTTATTTAAAAGGAAGCCCAGGGAAGGCATCAGAGAGGGAAGAACTCCCACAGATATTATTGATTTTTAGTGGGGGGATTTATGTTTGGAGTATTCAGGCTGCCTTCAGGTTAGCAGTTTGGCACATGGTGAACAAAACTAGAGCTGAGGCTGAACATATGTTTCTCTTCCTTTTGTTAGCAACTGTGTGTGTGGCTTTGTGTGAGATCTGGGTCAGGGAGTTAGTCCTTTCGCTCACATGGTTTTCCTGACCTGTTTATCCCTGCAAGCAGTTCTTTGTCCCTAAAGATTCCATAGTGCAGCCATACCTTAAAGAGCAAATAACAGCTTTTGGAGGCTGTGGGAGAGCTTGGTAGAAATACGGCATGGGGAAAAGTATCAAACCTCCTCAGTTATACTCTCCTCCTGATCTGGATTGGGCTTGCTGCTGTTTTGAAGAAGAAAAGTCTATGAAAGAGACAATAACTGAGTTTAGCCCTAGGCACACTGATCTTGGCCTGTGTCAGGAGTGGAGAACCGTGGACCCAGGAGCCAAACCTGGCCTACCTGTGTTCCCATTCTAGCCTTCCACATTTTCTCAGATGGTCACACCCCTTTTCCTTGGCTCCACCGTCTTTCCCCCAGCCACTCACCGTAGGGTATAGTTTTTCCTCCCATTTGAAGAGATCAAAATGCCACTGTCAGAGTTTAGTTACAGGCAGTAGCAGCTTTAAGGTAAAACAGGCTGGTATTGGGAAGGGTGGTTCTAGGCTCTTTCCTCTTTATCTTGAAGCTGCCACTGCCCACCAGTGGAAGTGGTTCTCGAGAGCTTCTCCAAAGTGGAATTTGGCCTGCAGTCTGGAAGAGCTTTGGCATACATCCTGCTTAACGTATAGTATTTTTCTGTATAAATGTTCATGGGTCAACAGCTGCCCATTTTTTCCTTTGTCCTATAGTAAGTAAATGCATGCCTGCCCTATTAGAAACAGTCCAGAATTCACCACTGCTTGAACTGTGAGCCTGAAGGAAGTCACGAGAGCCAGATTTAAGGCCCTCCTCCTTCGGTCAGCAATTCCCCAGGAGAATACACACCGCAGGTCCTGCTATTTGCCTACACAGCTCTATAGGCACATGCAAAGATAAGCACTTTTGTTGTGATTCTATTCATAATATCAGAGCACCTGCAGGGTGCTGTCTAAGGTGCTTATTATGAAAGTTAAAAATAAAAAGGGCACTTGCTCTTTGAAAAGATAGATAAAATGTTAGTACAATGCACAGAGGAAGAAAGAGAGAGAGAGGGAAAGAGGGAGAGAGAATTCTCTGGAATTAAAACCCTTGAAGAGTCAAGGATTGTCAACTTTTCTATGTCCTATTATCTCTTATTATAGAAAGAGTATCAGTTTCTTCCGTAGCTCCAACTCCCTTAGCGACTTTAAATAGATTCTTCTTTATTGGCCTGTGAGATGTGTGTCCCCATCTTTTTCTTCTTTTTACAGTGCTATTTGCCAATGAAATTAAGCAGGATTTGTTCTGTAACAATGATGAACAAGGACCCAGATACTGGTAAATTCATAAAAATAGATCCTCCAACCTGCCTATGGGCTTAACTTCAGCTGTTTGGAACAAGGCTGCCTGAATGCCCAAAGGATCTTAAGACTCCATTTCTTGAACTAAACTATGAAGTGATAAGCTGATACCACTAGTCTGATCAGTAGGAGCACTTCTGCTTTGTCCAGGTTAAGGTTCCGTTTGTTTATCCATGTTCAGTTAATTGCCAACACCAGACACTAATTTGGAGCTAGAGCAGTGTTCTTGGATTTCAATGCAGAGTAAGAGAGAATTAGAACTTAGCATCCTTGTGGTACCAACCCCCGGCTCTTCAAACCTTCTTCTGGTAGTTTCAGGCATATGTTAATGCATGGGGAGCAAGTTGGAACCCTAAGGAACATAGGCCAGTAGGCAGTAATCCCTCAGTGTGCTCATAGTCACTGGCTTTTATTCATTCTCATGTTTATTGTTGTTTTTACCATGTTTTTACCATGTGAACTGTTTTTTTACCATGAGAGCCACTGAAACATGTTGTGCTCCAAAAGGTGGTCTAAAATGTTTTAAAGAAACATAGAAACAAAGAACAGTGATAAAATAAATCATTGTGAATTATACTGGAATTTAATATCAAATTAAAGGATGGAATTTGCTATGGGCAGACCTCTCTGGGGATCGCATTTTATAGTCGGGGCACCACCACAGAGAAGGCCCTCCTCCGGGTACTCTGTCTCCTAACATCTTTCAAAGAGGGTTCCCGGAGGAGGGCTTCTGTTGCTGATCTCAGGGGGTGGGAGGGCAAATAGGGAAAAAGGCGTTCCTTTAGGTATCCTGGTCCCAAGCCGTTTAGGGCTTTGTAGGTAATAACCTCCGTTTCCTAGCCGAGGGAGCCAGCGTTTGTCCGCAGACAGTCTTCGTGGTCATGTGGCCGGCATGACTAAACACCGAAGTGCACGGAACGCTGTTACCTTTCCACCCAGGTGGTACCTTTTTATCTACTTGGATTTGCATGCTTTCGAACTGCAAGGTTGGCAGGAGCTGGGACGGAGCAACGGGAGCTCACCCCATTGTGCAGATTCGAACCGGTGACCTTTCGATCAACCAGCCCAGCAGCACAGCGGTTTAACCCACTGTGCCACCTGCAGTCCCTAGGTAATAACCTAGGTTATGACCTATAAAGCCCTAAACAGCTTGGGACCTGGATATCTAAAGGAACGCTTGTGCCCATATATGCCCTCCCACCCCTTGAGATCAGCAACTGATGCCCTTCTCCGGGAACCCTCTGTGAATGGTATTAGGAGGGTGAGTACCCAGAGGAGGGCTTTCCCTGCGGTGGCACCCCATCTATGGAATGCGCTCCCCAGAGAGGTCCGTCTGGCGCCATCATTATTTGTTTTTCGGCACCAGGCTAAGACCTTTTTATTCAAAACTTATTTTAATTGCTAAATTATTGTATTTATTAGGATTTTAAATTAGCCGAGAATGCACCGGGGGGGGTTT